>NC_053039.3:355432754-356038221 GCF_002575655.3 Aegilops tauschii subsp. strangulata
TGAGAGATAAAGAATGCCCGATATGATGGAGAGGGGGATGTGTGTGGGTGTGTGCCTTCATGGGAGACCGACCTGAAGAAAACGATTGCATGCGTGCAATGGATAATGCCGACTGGTAGTGTGTGTGCATGCATGCACGAGAGAAAGTTAGTGGTACAATTATAAAGAGAAGACTACTATGTGGGTGTAAAAGAATAGGTGAGGTTATAATCAATGTAAAGTTGAATTCAAATATTTGAATAAGAGATCCTGATGTTTGAAACCCATGCATGCATGAATATAACGGAGATCTGCGCGGTGTGGTTTGGAAACGAGCATGTTGTAATGTATACACATTGAACAAGGTCAGACTGATTTGAATTTGAGATACCGATGGTAGACATCATTTGGCCACGTTGCATCCGTGCATGGACACACTATTCTAATTGGAGATGATGGGCGACTTTCGCATCACATATCCATATCTATACCCCTATATATATATTATATTTCATATTTTTTATATTGTGTGCGGGTAACTTTAACTTTGAAAGATGGTCGTTGGATGAGGCGAATCCGATGGTCCAAAGATGGCAAATTTGAGCACTACTGGCCGTTGGATATCATCTAGATTCCACCAGATTTCGCCACATGTATAATCTAGAAGACTCCATGGTTGAACTTAAGCATAATGCACAAACATCAAAACACAAACACTTCTTATTTGTTCTAGAATCTTCCGTATCATAATTGCCCAAATATTTTTCTACATGATTTGCCATTATTTGTTTTTACTTTATGTCTTACGACGCACAATTCCATGAATCTTAAAATAGATTAGCTTTCTTATAAAAACTAGGTGATTTTGAATGAAATGAACTATAAGAATTAAACGAACATCTACATCATACATATATGACTCAAAGCTTGCATGCTATAATGTGGTATTTATTCATAATTTGGTTGCCAAATCTCATGCGTGAAATGCACGTGTACCTTACTCTAGTCTAAATGGTGTTTGTGTGTGTGTTGTGCGTGTTGAGGTGCAAATTGTCTTTTTTTAGGTACACGTTAAGCTTGTTCTTCCGAAATTTCATGCCGCGCCTTGTTATGCCGAAAATTCAAGCTAGCGTCTCTGTCTATCGTGCTGCGAAACTCCCGCCTCTTCAACCCGCGCCTTGTTAGCCCGAAATATTTAAGATATATCTTTGTCTCGTTGTGCTCCGACAACTCCCTCCATCTCAACCCGCGCCTTGCTATTTCGAAATTACAACGCGCGCGAAAACACCCACCTCCTTTGAAATCCCGACACCCGAAATGCCCGTGGTACCCCTGAACCGAAAGAACCGCCTCAAATCAGTGGGGGTACTTTCGTAACTTACCCCACATTTCGGACAAGCGTATCTCTAAGCCATGGTTCCCCACTGCCATCCCATCCGCCCACCCATTCGTACACCGAGGCCGCGAAAAGCCGCGACGAAACCCCACACCCTGCTCCGTCCGCCACCCAGCCGGAGCCTCTTCCCCGACGATGTCGTCTACAGCAACACCTCGACGTCCCTCATCCACCTTACTGGATGAGGATCCATCATCGATCTCATTGTCCCGCTGGTTCAGCCACCCCGTCCTCCACCTCCAAGGAGCTGCCCCGACGTTCCCCTCGTCTTTCGCGCTACCTCCATTCCCACACCGCCGTCTTCACCTGCACCACCGGAAGAGCATCATCATCACCGTTTCCTCGGATGAAGCTGCGACCTAATCGGCGCCACCAAAGAGGTTGGACACTAATCGCCGCATTGTCTTCTTGATTCAATCTCAAGGTGCTGCCGGCGCTCGGTCCCGAGCCGACACGGCGTGGCTCCATCCACGGCGGCGTCACCGGCCACTTCCTCCATGGCGTCGCTCCCTCGGCGGCGATGTCCACATCAGTAGGAGCTGCTATTGCTTTAGCTCTCGCTCGCGCTACTACTCTGCTCTTGCTCTCGGTCCCATGCCTGGTCTGCTCTTGCTATTGCTCTTGCTCGCGCTGCTATTCTCGCTCTTGCTCTTGCTTGGGATGCTGCTCCGATTTAGCTACACTTCAGTCGACTGAATCGACTTTTGGGTCAGTCGATATTCAGGGGGTGGGGGGGGGGGGCTCGCCGGGGTGAAGGAAGAACCAGCCGCAGCGGGGAGGGGGGCTTGCCGGAGAGGTACCCCACTATCTATCTTAGGGTTCAGGATGGGGGCGGTGGTCGCCAGCGGTGGCGGGGCGTTGGCGGGGCAGTGGCGTGGGGATCGCCGGAGAAAAAGCTCGGCACGGGGGGCCTAGAGGGATGGCCGGGGCGGCGGCGAACCGGCGGTGGGGAGTGTTTTTGGGGCGGGCGGCGCACCGCCGGCCGTGGGCGGCGGGGGGCTACAGTTTGGCCGGTGGTGGCTGGCGGCTTGGGAGGGTGGAGGTTGAAGATGAACCGCAGGCCCTTGATTTCGTATCCAACGGCTGCAAAATGGACTAACCAGAGATGAAAAAGTCAGTCGACCGACGTGTAGCCTCACCTTGCTAGTGCGTTCAGTTTCGATAGCAAAATTCAGTTTCGATAGTTAGGTTCAGTTTCGACAGTTAAGTTCAGTTTCGACAGTTAAATTCAGTTTCGACAGTTAAGTTCAGAGATGAGCGGCTGATGTATTTTACATCTAGCACTTTGTGGTTATGTATTTTACGTCATGTATTGGAGATGCTATTAGAATTCCACTCAGGTTAACGTTGTTCGTTGTCTCTCTTGTCCTGCTTCAGCCTCGGCGTCGTACAACTCACCGGAGCTGCTCCGACGACGAAACCCTCCATCACAGCGGAGCAGTACCTCGGGCTCCATCTCCAGACGCCTAAGATCTTCTTCCCCTCCTCCGACAGCCAAATCAGCCGGAGCATCCTCACCGGCCAACCCAATCACGCTGAGATCGACATGGCTTCGCCAAAGAGGTTGTACACTTGTTGCATCTCTTTTTTACTCTACATGTTATATATATTGTCCACTGAGCACTCGTAGTAACGGGAAATACGATTATTTTATCCTACTATATGACAAGCAGTGAGGTACCAGGCAACTTAGCTATCCGTGATGGACTCTCTTGAACGCCATCATTATTTATCTCTGCGCGTTTGAGCTGTGCATTTCTCGATGGGCCTAGGAGTTGAGCTAGTATGGCAGTGGCCTAGGTCCAAAGTAATAGAAGTAGCACAAAAACATTTTTTTTAGTGTAGGATTTTCCTTGCTCAAGCCTGCCTACTAGAATCGCCAGTGCTTGAAAGGAAAAGTGAATGAAAAACATCAGAATTGGAAAGTTTCCTATGGTACTACTTTTCATGAATTTGGTGCAAAGGAATGGAGCAAAGGAAAACTGTAGGATTTGTTCCTTTAGTGTCTCCTTGAAAGAAAAACCGTAGGAATTCTAATTTCCACTTCTCCTCCTTTTCATATTCCTATTCATCAAGCACAAGACTAAGAGATAGTAGCATAATAGAATTATAACCGTACATTTTCTTGTGGTTTGACTTAATCTCACCATGCTTTTTTGCATCCTGTGATCTTCCAATTGTTGTGAATCAAACACCCAGATTGGCAGAAATCCTGTGTTTTTAAATTCTCTGTTTTGCACGTGCATTCCTATCCTATTCCTCTCTATTTCCTATCCCTGCATTGTTAGAATCCTCAAATTCAAAGAAGCCCTTACTCAATTACTTCTGTTACAGATATGCGTCAAAGAAAACCTTTTGTGGTTTGTCCTGCTCCTGCGGCGCTGTGTTCCACCCCAGCTTAGCTGCTCCAATGACGGAAGGGTTCACCATAGCAGGGATCCGCTCTCCAGACTGTCTTTCGCCACCTCAGATCTTCTTCCCCGCCGCTGGCAGCCACGGCAACTGCATTACCATCATCAACTGAGCAGATGACCTTGAGGACTACACGGGTCCGCAAGAGAGGTCGCACTCTTCCGTGTCTGCTTATGTTATGCGTCGCTTAATATCGTCGTGTTCACCTATTAGACTCCGAGTCAGGTCCAAACTAATGTTGAAACTTGAGTTTTTAAATGGTTGTGGGGTACATATTGGGGCAGCAATCAGTACTATCTGTCTACTATCTGGTTAATCTCCGGTGTCTACTATGAGTTTCATGTTGGGTGCAAACAAACATTAAAGGAGCCATTATCTGTATTTTTTAACTAAAGCTATTATCTGCCTGCTATCGTTGGTTTTGGATCTATCCACAGTTTGCTACCATCACTCTGGATTTGTGCATGCACTCCTTACATAATCTCACTATGTTTTATTCCAATGCATGCCAGTTATTGTACACAATGGAACTGATCATGTAGAGAAAAAGTGACGAGCCTTGCGTGGCAATACAATTTCATGCACACGTCGTTCCATGGTGGGCGCAAAGGCAGCCCCCCTCCACCCATTTCGGATCGTAATCAAGAGGAAGATAACTGTTCTGAGGGGGATTCAGAAGGAGAAGACCACTCCTATTTACCCCATGAGGTCTTCGCTCTAACTTGGCATGCTGATGTTGGTAATATCATGCATATGGCGCCTTGCATTGCTTACTATATACGTTAAAGATGTCATCTGCTTAGTTTAGACATGCTTTGTGTCAATGCCATCTGTTTAGTTTCTTTATCGTATATGTGAATCATGCAATGCCATCTTGTGTAGCCAGGCATCATATATGTGAATTTTGCAATGCCACCCTGGTTAGCCAGTCATCTTATATGTGAATTATATCATGCCATCATTTTTTTATTACGTGTTAAATTTGTCAACAATTTTAGCACATTCAATTACTCTTCCTGTGCATCAGCCATTCGGCACGGTCATGGAAAAATCTGGAGTGGAAACAAGGTCTTCAGAGCAGACAATGCTATCTGACGAAGCGCATGTCTTGCTGGTTACCGATAGCTTCTCAGAGGAGGATTCAGAGACAGATGACCAGTCATATTTCCCCCCCGAGGTGCATGCCCTAACTTGGCAGGGTTATGTTGCTCATATCGTGTGTATGGTATCTTGCATTGCTATGTCATTTGATTAGTTTAGACATGCTTTGTGTGAATGCCACCTGTTTAGTGTCTAATTACCATATATGTGAATTATGCAATGCCATCTTGTTGCAAGACATTATATATGTGAATTATGCAATGTTATCTTGTTGCAAGGCATTATGTATGTGAATTATGCAATGCCATGCTGTTTAGGCAAGCGTCATATATGTGAATTCAACTGCTCTTCCTGTCGACAATGTTTGTATATTCAACTGCTCTTCTTTTGTATATCATGCCGTCCTTTTTTTTGTATTTCTCATTGCTTTTGTCGAGAATGTTTGTATATTCAACTGCTCTTCCTGTGCATCAGCCATTTGAATTGGTGATGGAGAAATCTGGAGTGAAAATGAGGTCTTCAGAGCAGACAATGCTACCTGCTGAAGGAGATATCTTGCTGGTTACAGATAGCTCTTCAGAGGAGGATTCAGAGGCAGATGACCAGTCCTATTATCCCCCTGAGGTGTATGCTCAAACTTGGCAGGGTTATATTACTCATATAATGCATATGTTGTATTGCAATGCTTAGTTTTTACATCATATACACAATATTGAATGCCATCTCCTTAGTTGACACATCATATATGCGATTGCCCTCTGCTCACTTCCTTAGTATATAAATCATATATTTGAATTATGTCATGCCATGATGTTTACATAGACAGCATGTATCTGAATTATGGCATGCCAACCCATTTTCTAAAGACATAATATAGTTATATCATCTCATCCTGTTTACATAGTCATCATATTTTAAATTATGTAATTCTATCCATGAATTATATCATGCCATCATGTTTCCATCGACGGCATGTTTGTGATTTATGGCATGCCAACCACTTTAATAGACACATGTATTATTATATCATGTCATCCTGTTTACATAGTCATTATATTTTGAAGTATGTCATTCTATCCTATTTAGTTAGCCATCATACATGTGAAATTGTGTCATGCTATCCTGTTTAATTAGCCTTCATATATGTGAAATTATGTCCTGCTATTCTGTTTGCTTAGACAACATAAATGTGAATTATTTCATGCCCTGTTTTCTTCCCTACTATCCATTGCACCTGTCTATCTTACAATGTCTGTACATTCAATTACTTTTCTTGTTTGTCAGGCATTTCAATTGGAGGGAGTGATGGCAGTATCTGTGGGAGTAAAAACACGGTCTTCAGAAAAGATCGTGCTACCTGTCGATGCAGATAGAACCACGGTTGTACTTGCCCAAGAACCAGCCCCACCACACATAAACCACACTCATAAAGATTGTACCCCTACCCAGTTGGACAGAGAACCAGCTACACCCCTTCTAACCCCAAAATGCATGATCCTCCAGGCAACCCAACATCAGACCAAATCGATGCCAGTGAAGCCGTTGGCCATTAAGGCTCTTATTTTGCTAAAAGTGGAGGCATATTTGGCCCGTTCAGCGGCACTGATCCGGTCCGGAAGAGGATGTCTTGGGTTAAGCCGGCAGTCACGAAAACCCGGCAAAGGGTCTTCACCCGCCGGAGAGGTGTCTTGGCAATAGAACCAGGTCTGATTCCAGTCTTTGGGGTGACTGGGTGGCTTGGCCGCGGGAAAGATGGCATCTGTGCGTCTTTGGATAGAAATCCGGCCAAGTTCAAGACTGGGTCCGTCAGTCATTTCTGTTTGGCGGTTCAAATAGTAAAATTCTCTGGAAAGGTCAATACTTGGCTCCTCCTGAAGGTATGCTTCACAAAAGACTTGGAAGTTGCAGATGTTGGAGACTGAAATGGGCCCAATATCTTGCGGATGAAGTTGATAAAAACTCAGAACGTCGCGGAAGAACTTTGAGCCGGGTGGTGAGAAACCCCGGCTCATATGATCAGTGAAAACCACGACTTCGTCGTCCTTTGTATTAGGTCTTATTTCTGACCCTGGGGCCCGCCGGTGAATGACCTCTTTGGCTGACAAGATGCCCACTTGAACATATTCGTTCAGAGCTTGTTCCGTCACAGTGGAGGCAACCCAATCGCGTGAGGTGATTGTTTTAGTCATTTTATCGTGAAAGGCCTAAAAGGGGAATGATGGCGGGTCAAATTTGAGATAATAAGCCGCCCGATGGTTATAAGAAGGTAAATATACTATGCATGTTTGGTTCATATACGGACAGGTTATTATGAGAAAGGAAATAGTATGGACAAATCAACAAAAGCACAATTGGATGATATTAACAACACACGGATGCAGCTGATTTGAGTATTTCGTGAATAAGTCGGATGGTGTTCGGCGGGTTATAAAGTGATATTTTTGAGCCGCCCCTACAGTGGTGTTTAACCGGGGTTTACGGATCTGAGGAAACTTTTACTAAGTGTTACACAAACAGGTTCCACGGATCTGATCTATAATATTGGATCTACGACAGGTTCAGAAAAAGGGAATAATTGCTAAATCTAAATATGAAAGTGGAAGAACATATGAACTGGGTTTGAATCTCAGGGAGACAGGATGCATCTGCAATCGGAAACGGATGCTAAAATAGCAACCGCACAAACTTTGTACTACCTCTCAGATTGAACTAAGCGTTGCCAAGAGAGGACCACGATGAACACCGATGAACGCTGACGAACAGAGGAAATCCTAATGCAGATGGGGAATAGAGAAAGGGAGTACCTAGCAAGGCTGATGATCAGCGGAGGAGCGTCGCCATTCTCTGGACATGATCAGGTTGATGCAGCAGCCTGGGTCGGTGTTGTTGAAGAAGGTCGATGGCAGCGGCGGAGTTTCGGAGGCGTCGGTTGGCGCAAGGAAGACGATGGATAAGAAGCGGAGGCAGGGGTAAAAAGTG
Source organism: Aegilops tauschii subsp. strangulata (assembly GCF_002575655.3). Taxonomy (NCBI): domain Eukaryota; kingdom Viridiplantae; phylum Streptophyta; class Magnoliopsida; order Poales; family Poaceae; genus Aegilops; species Aegilops tauschii. Next base: position 355,440,622 of record NC_053039.3, read on the forward strand.
AAAGGAGGGCCCCCTGTCCCTATTTATAAGGAGGTGATAAAAGGGCATGTGCAGGAATCGAGGAGGCGGAATTGATAATGCTAAAAAAGCGGGCGCCTCGATTTTCAGGAGGTCCATTAAGATAAAGATATGTTGATATATCTTGGGCCTTGTGCAGAATTAATGCGCATGACGTAAGGGCTGGTTACAATAATTCTGCTTCTGTGACGTCATGGTGGGTTATACTGGACTGATAAAGAAAAGGTAGTGATACATTCTACTAAGTTAAATAGTGGAGATTGATATGAACAGGTTCAAATCAACCTGGGGCCTAATGTTGGGGATATAACCCTGAGGTATGACCCGCCCAGGAGGGGCCGGGTTATACCGTTGGCGGTTTATTATGAAGAAGGCCCAAGATTTCCAAGAAGACTTGAAGATGGCGGTTCATAAGGCAAAGCTTATTGGAGGCCCAAGACCCGGAGGTAGTTCAGGACCCGAAGGTGTGAGCCGTTCAAGGTTAACTTGCTCTGTAAGGCAAGTTTAGTTAGAAACCGAGTCTGTCATGTTGTGTGAGACGGCCGGGACTCTATAAGCCGCCGGGCATCAACCTGTATATAAAGGTGAGACCCGGCGGTGGGTTAACTCAAGAAAAAACCAATCGAGAACTAGGTCAAGCGTAATCGCTCCCTTGTAATCGAAACTCAAGCAATACAACTAGAAGCATGACGTAGGATTTTACCTCATTGAGAGGGGCCGAGCCTGGGTAAACTCCTTGTGTCCTTTGTCTCGTTCAACCCCTTTAAGCTAACCTAGTGCGATGGCTCCACACCTAAGTCCTTTCACTAGGGCATCTGCCATGACAAATCCACAACAAATCCCGTGGGGCTTGCTTGAGGCCATAGAGACCGTTGTTGAGTCTGAAGACTTTATCAGGATGCTTTGGATCCACAAAACCTGGTGGTTGAGCAACATATGCTTCTTCATCAAGCTTACCATTGAGAAATGCACTTTTCACATCCATTAGATATAAGGGAATATTGTGATGGTTAGCATATGCAAGTAGTATACGGATAGATTCAAGCCTAGCAACATGTGCAAATGTTTCATTGCAATCAATACCCTTAACCTGTGTGTAGCCTTGTGCTAGAAGATGGGTCTTATTCTTCACTACTTGGCCTTTTTCGTCTTCTTTGTTGTGGTAGATCCACTTGGTGCCGGTGACATCGTGCTTGCGTGGATCGGGACGCTTGACAAGTTCCCACATGTTGTTGGGCTTGAATTGATGCAATCCATCTTGCATGGTGCTACTTGTGAGCTGCGTTGGGATTTCCTCAAAGAGGAGAGAATGATGGAGTACGGTAATAAGTATTTCCCTCAGTTAAGAATCAAGGTTATCAATCCATTAGGAGAACCACGCCAGACCTTCTGAACGGCACCTACACACAAAATAACAAATACTTGCACCCAACGTAGACAAGGGGTTGTCAATCCCTTGGCGGTTAATTGCACGGGTCAAACCTCATAGTGATAGATATATAAAAACACAAAATAAAATAACGGTCAATAAATCGCAACAAGGTAATTTTGGATTTTAATATATGATAAACATAGACCCAGTGGGCATAGTTTTCACTAGAGGCTTCTCTCTTGAACATAGCATACGGTGGGCAATCAAATTTCTGTTGGTCAATTGATTGAAAAGCGCATACTTATGACGATATCCAAGGCAATGATCATGTATATAGGCATCACGTCCGAGAAAAGTAGACCGACTCCTGCATGCATCTACTACTATTACTCCACACATCGACCGCTATCTAGCATGCTTCTAGAGTATTAAGTTCATAAAGAACGAAGTAACGCCTTAAGCAAGATGACATGATGTAGACAAAGTAAATATAATCATTATGAATAAACCCCATCATTTTATCCTTAATGACAACAATACAAATACGTGTCTTGTCCCTTTCTGTCACTCCTATATAGAGCACCGCAAGATTGAACCCATCACAAAGCACCTCTCCCGCTGCAACATAAATCAATCTAGTTGGCCAAACCAAACAGATAGATCAAAGAGAAATACAAAGCTATAATAATCATGCATAAAAGAGTTCAGAGATAACTCAAATAATATTCATAGATAATCTGATCATAAACGCACAATTTATCGGATCCCAACAAACACACCGCAAAACAAGATTACATCGAATAGATCTCCAAGAACATCGAGGAGAACATATTATTAAAGATCAAAGAGAGATAAGAAGTCATCTTCCCGTAGGTCTATGGTAAACTACTCACACATCATCGGAAGGGCAAGAAGGTTGATGTAGAGGCCCTCCGTGATCGATTCCCCCTCCGATAGAGTACCCGAAAAGGCCTCCAGATGGGATCTCGCAAGAATAGAAGCTTGTGGTGGCGGAAAAAGTGTTTTGGGTGGCTCTCTGTTCGTTTCCCAATTTTAGTGAAATGATAGAGTTTGAATTAGGTCAAACGGAGGAATGAGTATCCCACAAGGCACATGGGCAAGCCTACCCCCCTGGGAGCGCCCATGTGGCTTGTGGCATACTCCTTTGCCTTCTGGCCTCCTCCCGAAGCTTCTAGGGTTTGTTATGTTCTGGAAAAAACGTCAAAAAGTTTAGTGGCATTTGGATTTCATTCTGTAATGATTTCCTAGAAAACCAAAAATAGGCAAAAACAACAACAACTGGCACTTGGCACTAAGTTAATAGGTTAGTCCCAAAAAATGATATAAAATTGCATATAAAACATCCGCGATTGATACTATAATAGCATGGAACAATAAAAAATTATAGATACGTTGGAGACTTATCAGGTGGCTTCAATCCATCCGGGCTCCAAAAATGCTTCAACAACCTTTGGCGGGCTCTGTGATAGAAACGAGTGCAAAGTGCCCACAAAAGTTAGCTAAATTTGAAGCTCTTGAGTGAGTGAGGGGACCATGTGCATTGATATTGTTGAGGATCTCTCAATCTGCACTTCATTCGCCACTCATGGATGAGCTGGACGAGGCCCTTGTTGTTGTTGAGCATTTTTCGGAGTATCATTTTCTTTGATTAGTAGTTTCTCATGGTGGGGAATGTTCACTTCTTCATCAGTTATTTCTTCACTGGGCACAATTTCACCAGTGCCCATAAGCTTGATAGATTCCTCAGGAGGCATTCCATCTAGCATAGGGGCAGTTAGGATGCTCTCTTTGCGAACCATTAGTTTCATCAAACCGCACATCTATAGTTTCAACAACCTTGTTGTCGTAGGTGTTGAAGACTCTATAGGTGTGCGAGTCCTTTCCAGAACCAAGCATAAAATCCTCATGTGCTGTCGGTGCAAATTTATAATTGTGATGTGGACCTCTATTCCAACATTTAGCACCGAAGACTTTGAAATAACTCACATTGGGTTTCTTTTCCATGAGGAGCTCATATGAGGTCTTCTTGAGGAATTTGTGAAGATATACCCGGTTGATGATGTGACATGAAGTATCAATTGCTTCAGACCACCATCGACAAGAAGTCTTGTATTCATCAAGCATAGTACGAGCCATCTTGATGAGTGTCTTGTTCTTGCGTTCTGCAACCCCATTCTGCTGAGGGGTATATGGAGCTGACAGCTCATGAGCGATACCAAGTTCATCCGATAGTCACCAAGCCTTGTGTTCTTGAACTCGGTCCCGTTGTCACTTCTGATGTGCTTGATCTCGACACCATAATTCGTCATGGCCCGATTGGAGAACTGTCTAAGGACACCCTGCACTTCAGTCTTGAAGGCAATGGTATGCACCCAGGTATAACGAGAATAGTCATCAACTACAACGAATCCATAGAGTGATGCTGCATTGGTTAGTGTAGCATAATGAGTAGGACCAAAAATATCCATGTGAAGTAATACAAAGGGATGAGTAGTGGTCAAGATTGTCTTTGCTGAGTGCTTGGATTTGATCATCTTTCTAGACTCACAAGCACTGCAAAGGCGATCTTTGACGAATTTGACTCCCTTGACACCAATGATGTGTGTCTTATTGATTAGTGTGCTCAGATTCCTCATGCCATCATGTCCAAGTCATCGATGCTAGAGCCAGCACTTTGAAGCTTTTGCCCGTAGACAAGTGGCAGGTTGAGGACCTAGTGACAAATCTATAATGTACAAATTACCTCACCTAAAGCCTTCGAAGAATTTGGACTTTTTAGATTCTGTCGGCACAATGCATCTATATTTGCCAGAGATGACAATCATATCAAGATCAAAAATCCTTGAGACAGACATGAGGTTGTATCCAAGGGACTTGACAATCATCACTTTTTCCATGTGTTGATCCTTTGAGATAGAAACCTTACCTACACCCCATACCTTGCTTTTTTCTTTGTCAGCGTATGTGATATGCTTCAAATGGGATGGAGTAAGGGGAGCATTGGTGAGGAGATTCCTATCACCAATCATGTGATTTGTGCAGCCACTGTCCAAAACCTATTCAGTGGCTTTTGGTGTGTCATCCTGTAGAAGCGTTACTCTCACTTACAAATTCATATACTTCAGAGTTAAGAATATGATTATCAATTTCATTAGTGAATTTCATCAACAGAACATAACTAGCAGCATAAGGGATGTGCGAAATGAAGGATTCATTTCATCATGATTAGCTTGCATCCCAACAAGCATATGTCAGGTCTTCAGCAAATTCATCAGACATTTATTATTGTCTGAAGACCTGACGTTGAAGAAGAGATTAGTTCTTCTTATTAACCACCCACATTCGAATGGGTGGCTAAGAAGCAATGTAACTCTGAGCATTGATAGAGAATTTAGGCATTAACAAATACATTTCACTTCACAGGGGGTTTACAGTACTCGAAAGAATATGCACAGAAATTCTTCGAAGTTTTGTGCACATAGTGATTTGAAGAATAATGCACATATTCATCAGGTCGTTGTTTGTTTCTCTGCGAAACAGAAGCATTAACATGACCATAAGTATGTATGCGTCCATTTGACCTGCATTTTCGTCAGTAATAGTTGTGGTCTCCTCGGATGACGGGATTGAAACCACAGAGACATTCGAAGATATAGCAGTAGTTCAAGCATTTGAACATTCAGCTGAGGAATTTGCATTTTCACTTTCAAGGCAATTTAAGCATGGAGCAACAAATTCTTCCTGAGCAGTGCTAATCTACTGGGCGAGTAATGAATCGTTCTCTTTTCAAAGATCATCATGAGACACTCTCAGTTTCTCGAGATCTTGCTTCCTTTGAAGAAATTCATAGGACAACTTCTCATGTTCAGCTGAGAGGGCCACATGGTGACTTTCAAGTTCATTATATTTTGACTGAAAACGTTCAAGATCATTAGTCAAACTTTGAGAACGTTCCATTTCATCACTCAATGGGTCATCACTTTTGTCTAACCGATTTTGAGTCCCTTCCATGGCAATTTGGTGCTTACCAGAAATTTTAGCAAGTTTGGAGTAGCTAGGAGTCATGTTTTCATCAGATTCACCTTCACTTGAGGAAGACGAGAAACGTTTGAGTACCTTGGTGCCTTTTTCCATGAGGCATGTTGCTGAGGAAGATGAAGTTGGATCAACTACCCGAGATTTGAGAGATTTCTTGAACTCTACAAACCAAGGATCTTGACGAGTGCAAACCCCTTCATATACATCAGAGATCTTGTCCCAAATGAGCTTTGCATCGCAGAGATGGCTGATGCACCTGAACTCATCTCTGGATAGACTAGAGCAAATGATATCCTTTGCCCGAGCATCCATCTCAGTGTACTTGCGAATGTCATTAGAATTTGCCATCTTGTAGAGGTTAGTCAGTCCTATTTAAGTGACGGTCCACAGCTTGTTGTTCATCGATAGGAGACGCTTCTGCATCATGTCCTTCCACTTCAGATAGTTATTGCCATCAAAGATGGGGCATGTAGTAGAGCCCTTGATCATACTTGCGGTTGACATAGCTAAAACTCCAGGTGGTTAAACCAAAATCACATAGAACAAGAGAATATGTTGCTTTGATACCAATTGAAAGCGCAGGTTGTCTCCCAGTGGGGGGCTGAATGGGATATTTTTAGAAATTCATCAAGCTATGATGAATTTGACGAAGATCAGAGTGAAGAAATAGAAATGCGAGGGTACTAAATCATCACAGTAACCGAAAGCATGCGTACAAGATACATACAGCTGAAGAACATGCAATCATACAAGCACGAGGGATTGAACTAAAGAAATGAAAAACAGCATGATGAAAGTTTTAAGTTCAAATTCTTTAGAGGGTAGACCACAAATTCTTCAGCAGCGGAAATACGTAAGGTAAGGGTGAGGAATTTGAAACCAGGTAGGCTCAGTGAAGCCACAATGATTTCGTAGACTAGTTCCAGTTGTTGTATCAACTGTACGTCTGGTTGAGGTAGCTGAGATGAACCAGAGGACACTTAGTCCTCACCGTATTCCTCTTGATCTAAGGTCACTTAGACCTCGCCTAATCACTTATGGTAAGTCTTCAAGGTAGACTTCCAAAACCTTCACAGACTTGTTCACTGACACACCACAATGACTCTTGGTTGCTCAGAACTTGACGCCTAACCATCTGGAAGAATGACAGTCTTCTAAGGTAATAGGCGTCCGATGACACAGATCAATCTCTTCGGTGATGCTCAGTCACTTTGGCTCTGGTTGGGTTTTTTCTCACTTGGATTCTGTCAAAGTCGTCAGAGGATGGGTTGCTCTCAAATGACAAGTGTCAAGTTCTCTCTAGAGCAGCCAACCAACAAGTGGTTGGGGGCGGCTATTTATAGCCAGGGGCAACCTGACATGGAATGCCATAAATGCCTGCTCAGACATGACCATTATCAGGATAAGATCCACTCGACAGCTAGCTCGCGGCGCGACAATGGTCAGAAAATTGAGCTCTCAATTTCGTTGGGGCACTCATTTTCCTCACGATAGGCAGATCGCACGGCGAAATCCTAACTCCTCAACGTGACCAAATTCGTCAGTAACCAGATGAATATCATCACTGTCGCTAGCAAATTCGTTAGCTGTTCCGGAGATTTCCAAAGGCTTCACCCGAAGCGGCTTGTGTAGGTATAGGTTTGAGCATCACTTTAGAAATGTGAACTATGATTCACCTAGACCCCACTTAATAGTATGGATCTTCCTATGACTAAAAAATAAGTAGAAAGAAACTACGAAAACAAAAGTCTTCACATCAATTTCTTCAGAGTCGTACCAATTTCTTCACTTGAAGAAATACATTTTTAGGGGTCGTCTTTTGTAGGTTAAACAAAATCTTCATGAGCTATAAATCATGTGTACACTCACAAACACATTAGTCCCTCAACCTATTTGTCTTCAATACTCCAAAACCACTAAGCGGGCACTTGATGCACTTACAATAGTGGATACTGGGGATCAAGCCCTAACAAATTGACTCGATTACATGACTACTCTCTTCCATCTCCATCGCCGTCGGCAAGCCTACGATAGAATTACTCACTCCCAGTGGTGAGCATCATGGAATTGTCGATGAAGAAGGGTTGTTGATGACGATGGTGACATATCCCTCTCTCCGGAGCCTTGAATGGACTCCAGATCAGCCCTCCCAATGAACAACCAGAAGTGGTGGTGGCTCCGCATCTTAAAATGTGATGAAACTTTCTCTCTGGTATTTTTCTCTGTGAGACGTAACTTATAGGACCGAAGGTAGGGAAAATGGAGGCTCGAGGGCCCCAGAAAGTTGGGTGGCGTGCCCTAGGGGGGCACTGATACGTCTCCAACGTATCTATAATTTTTTATTGTTTCATGCTATTATATTATGAATCTTGGATACTTTGTACGCTTTAATATGCAATTTTAGACCATTTTTGGGAACTAGCCTATTGATTTTTTTTCAAAAGTTGCACGTTTTTACAGCAATTTCGGAAATTAGCAGTGCTAACACGTTATTTGCAAAACTAGCACCCCGTCAGCCTCCGGTTGGCCGAAGAGTGCCAGCAGTTGACCGAAGAAGCCACTTCAGCCTCGCGTTGGCCGAAGAGTGCCCAACTGGGCCGAAAAGGACTCTTCAGCCTCGCGTTGGCTGAAGAGTGCCCCAACTGGGCCGAGAAGGACTCTTCAGCCTCCCATAGGCCAAAGAACACTCTTTGGTCAACCGTAGGCCAAAGAGTCCTTGGGCCCCACCTTTTCGCGTTAACAGGTGAGCAAAGTTGCATGGGTGCGCTCTTCTGCTTATGGTAGGCCGAAAAGGTTTTTTGAATTATGACTTACGAATGTTGCGTAACCATTTTCCATCTTAGAAATTGAAAAATAATTTGCACAGCCCTTTCCGTCAATATTTTCCCGCCAACTCTTTCACTCCATATGTTCCCGCCACCCGTTTCCCGCCAACCCTTTCCCGCCATATGTTCCCGCCACCTGTTTCTCGCCAACCCTTTCCCGCCATATGTTCCCGCCAACCCTTTCCCTCCATACCCCAGTCGTTCTTTCCCGCCATTTTCTCCTCTCTACCTATAAAACCCCCTTCACACTGAGGTGAATAAGCAGTCCAATGTAGTCGAGATGCCCCATTATCCTTTTGATCGTAGTTTTCACCCTGGGATGAGTAGATGTGTTCTGAGTCTAGCCACCGATTTCAGGATGGACAATAGGATAGTTCCATGGGACGAACTCACCGGTAGTGACACCATAATGAATGAGTTAGCCCATGAATTACGTAGGTCTGGGTGGCCTGAAAGGACTTATGAGGAGGTACGTAAAGAAGTTCTTAGGTTGCATGAAAGGTCGAAGAAGGTAGTGGAGCCGAAGAGTGAAACTTTCAGAAGGACTACAGAAAAGCATCCATTTTTGTGCACTGAAGAAAGCGAGGACGACGATGATATCTTCATGCCACCGCTTCCGGGTCCTGTATCCTCGAAGGGCAAGAGTTCTGCATCGTCCAAAGGAAAGAGTTCTGCGTCCTCGAAGGGCAAGAGTTCTGAATCGTACAAGGGCAAGAGTTGTGCATCCTCAATGGGCAAGAGTTCTGCATCGTCCAAGGGTAAGAGTTCTGCATCCTCGAAGGGCAAGAGTTCTGCATCGACGGAGGATGACGATGATGCCTTCATGTAGTTTTTAAGGTGTATTCCAGTTCTACCGTTTAATTCGGATGCACTTGCATTATTAGTTTGTATTGTCTTATTGTAGGGCATTATGTTCTACCTTAATTTCATTTTTTAGTATGTAAGCTGTATTTATCAAGTTCAACCGCACCGTTTAATTCAGATGTGCTTGTATCTTAATTATCTGCTGTAGTCTCTTTGGAAAGGTAACTAGAATAACAATGTGAATTAATAGTAATATGTCTCTCGCATACATAAAACGGTATATGTCTCCTGATCAGATAGAAGCAAGTGCAATAGTAACACATACATGAAGCATGTCTCATACATAAATACTGACTCATAGATGCGAATAGTCTGAAACTAACGTAGATAATGACTCATACATAGATAACCATATCACCGTGGGGGACGACGACGAATCTGGGTCTTCCTTGGACGAGGACCGGAAGGCGATAAGCGCTGAGGCGGTGGACGATGCTCACGATAACCATGACCATAGATAACCTCGTCTATCACTGTCTGTGTCTCCTGTGACGGTGGTGGTGGTGGAGTGTGAAACACTGTGTGCGAGAAGTCATAAGTGTTTGCAGCTTGGTCATCATCATAACCATAGCCCTCTAATCCACACCCAGCACCACTAAGTATCGGTGACTGCACTTAATGCATGAACTGTTGCGACTGGTTGCCTACTACAATATAGTAAAACAGGTAAAATTAATTTGCGAACCTACAATGTTGAAAAGAATGTACAAAGTAGTGTTACCTAGTTCCATTTGATGAGACCAGGAAGAGGTCCTTGGTTGAGAAGGTGATGGCTGATTCCAGGAAGAGCTCCCTGGTCGTGAAGGAGATGGCTGATGCACGGAGAGGCATGGTTGCTGCACGGAGTGTCATGGTTCTGAACGCTGGACAGAGAAGCATGGCACATATCACGTAGTGTCTCATTCCCACAACAGAGGTAGTTGGGTACATATCGCTGGTGAGAGGGGCTTCAATCTGATCAGGAGCAGATGATGGAACCAAGTAGATCCTTGTTGTATGTCGGTAAGTTTGTAAATATAACCCAAACTTGTCCCATTCAAAGGGCCGAACCTCATTCCAGATATTTGTCGGCGCCTGAGGGAGTCCTGGACTAAGGGGACTCTCCTTTGCGTGGATGGCAAGCTTGCCGGTCAGATATGTAGATTCCTTCCTTTGTAAACCGACTCTATACAACCCTAGGCCCCTCCGGCGTCTATATAAACCGGAGGGTTTAGTCCGTAGAGGCAATCATAATCATACAGGCTAGACATCTAGGGTTTAGCCATTACGATCTCGTGGTAGATCAACTCTTGTAATTCTCATATTCATCAAGATCAATCAAGCAGGAAGTAGGGTATTACCTCCATCAAGAGGGCCCGAACCTGGGTAGACATCGTGTCCCCTGTCTCTTATTACCATCGACCTTAGACGCACAGTTCGGGACCCCCTACCCGAGATCCGCCGGTTTTGACGCCGACATTGGTGCTTTCATTGAGAGCTCCGCTGTGTCGTCACTAGGAGGTTCGATGGCTTCATCCATCATCTACAACAACGCGGCCCTGGAGGGGGTATTTTTCCCCAGCCAGATCTTCGTATTCGGCGGCTTCGCACTGCGGGCCAACTTGTTTGGCCATCTAGAGCAGATTGACAGCTACGCCCCAGGTCACCAGATTAGTTTTAGAAATCTGGACTATGTCGCTGATTTCCGAGGAGACTTGACCTTCCAAGGGTTCACGACTCTAACCTCCGCTCTGGCCTTAGATCCAGAGCGCATAGCCAGGTCCGAAGACGGGACTACTGAGCCCGCCGGACTGTCTACGGCCATTGAGCCCAGCACGGGAGAGCCGGAGGAAGTAGTGTCGCCGGCAACCATCATGAAGCGGACTTCCTCTGGACACCGGCAACCCTCGGAGTCAACATCGTGTGAGCTCGGCCAAGGAGTTTTCTTCCTGCCGTACTCCACGGATTTTCTTCTCCCTGGCCAAACCTTGCCTTTAAGCGAGGCTCTGGACTTGATGCGATCCCTCGTTATTACAAAGGAGCAATGTCTGAACTACGCCCAGCCCGGACTAGGGGCTGAGGGCGGGGAATTTTACGTCCCGCCAACCACCCACTTCATAGCCACTATCAAGGACTTAACTGACATGCTCGACTATGGCTCCGAAGACATGGACGACATGGACGACAATGCCGCAGAGGAACAAGCCGAAAACCCGCCATTTACCGGACGCTGGATGGCCACCTCTTCGTATGACGTATACATGGTGGACACACCCAAAGAGGGTAGCGTGCGATGATAAAGAAGATCCAGTCGAGGATAAACCTCCTGAGACACAGCCAAAGCACCGACGTCAGCGGCGCCGCTTTAAATCACGTCGTGGAAAAGACAGCAATACCGGCACAGGAGGCAACAACACTCCGGACGATGCCGAAGACAAAGAGGACCCCGTCGAGCCTACTTTCGAACAGGACGATCGGGAAGATGGGCAAGTTAGCCCTGACGAACAGGTTGTAAACGAAGACTCAGAGGACAGTAATTATCTCCCACTCTCCGAGGACGAGGTGAGCCTCGGTGACGAAGACTTTATCGTACCTGAGGAACCTCTCGAGCAGGAGCGCTTCAAGCGCCGGCTAATTGCCAGTGCTAGGAGCCCGAAAAAGAAGCAGCAACAGCTTCAAGCTGATCAAAATCTGCTCAACAATAGGTGGACTAATGTCCTGGCAGCCGAGGAATACGGCCTCGAGCGCCCAACCAAAAGTTACCCGAAGCGTAAACTACTACCCCAACTTGACGATGAGGCCCTCAAGCCCGCACCATCAGCACGTAATGCGGCTGACCGACCACCTTGTGGCCAGGACAAAATGGTAGCTCAAGCTGAACACCAGCCCATAGTACCTCACTGTAAAGGTAGAGATATAACAGCTCGGGGATATACATATGACTTGCGGCAAGACCTGGACAGTAGAGTAGGTCAGACCAGATCAAACTACGGATTGCGGGGGCATCCCCCGACGCGTGACGACGGCTATCCAGCCGGACGTGACAAACATAACCACGTCCGGGCCGAAAACCACAGATGGACTCCATCCAAGCTATGTCGCGACTTGGCCTGATATAGAGGCACCGCACACCCCCTCTGCTTCACTGATGAAGTAATGGAGCACGAATTTCCAGAAGGCTTTAAACCCGTGAATATCGAATCATACAATGGAACAACAGATCCCGCAGTCTGGATTGAGGACTTCGTTCTCCATATTCATATGGCCCGCGGTGATGATCTCCATGCCATCAAATACCTCCCGCTTAAGCTCAAGGGACCGACTCGGCATTGGTTAAACATCCTGCCTGAAAACTCCATTGGCAGCTGGGAGGACTTGGAAGACGCCTTCCGTGACAATTTCCAAGGTACATACGTCCGACCTCCGGATGTCGATGACTTAAGTCACATAGTTCAACAGCCCGGAGAGTCAGCCAGGAAATTCTGGACTCGGTTCCTAACTAAAAAGAACCAGATCGTCGACTGTCCGGATGCCGAAGCCCTAGCGGCCTTTAAGAATAGCATCCGCGACGAATGGCTCGCCCGACTCCTCGGCCAAGAAAAGCCCAAGTCCATGGTGGCCCTCACAGCACTTATGACCCGTTTTTGCGCGGGCGAAGATAGCTGGCTAGCCTGTAGTAATAATAATGTAAGCAAACCTGGCACTTCTGAAGCCAGAAATAGCAACAGTAAGGCCCGACGCAACAGGCACAAGCGTCAAAGCAATGGTAACAATACCGATGACACGGCGGTCAACGCCGGATTCAGTGGCTCCAAGTCCGGTCAGCGGAAGAAGCCATATAAAAGAAACAATCCAGGCCCATCCAACTTGGACCAAATACTGGATCGTCCATGTCAGATCCACGGCACCCCCGATAAAACCAGCCAATCATACCCACAGAAGCTGTTGGGTCTTTAAACAGGCCGGTAAGCTAAATACTGAAGGCAAGGAGAAGGGGTCGCAAAGTGAGGACGACGACGAGGAGCCTCGTCCGCCGAACACAGGAGGACATAAGAAGTCCCCCCCCCCAAGTCAAAACAGTGAGCATGATATACGTCACCCATATCCCCAAGAGGGAGCGCAAGCGAGCGCTCAGGGACATCTACGCGATAGAGTCAGTCGCCCCAAAATTCAACCTATGGTCATCCTGTCCGATCACCTTCGATCGTAGGGATCATCCGACCAGTATCCCTCATGGCGGTTCAGCCGCACTGGTCCTTGACCCAATCATTAATGGATTCCACCTCACGCGAGCCCTCATGGACGGTGGTAGCAGCCTCAACCTGCTCTATTAGGATACAGTGCACAAAATGGGCATCGATCCATCAAGGATCAAGCCCACAAAAGCTACCTTTAAAGGAGTAATACCAGGTGTAGAAGCCCGCTGCACGGGCTCAATCACATTAGAAGTCGTCTTCGGATCTCCGGATAACTTCCGAAGTGAGGACTTGATCTTCGATATCGTCCCCTTCCGCGGCGGTTATCATGCACTGCTAGGACGAACCGCATTTGCTTGATTCAATGCGGTACCACACTATGCTTATCTCAAACTCAAGATGTCTGATACGTCTCCAACGTATCTATAATTTTTATTGTTCCATGCGATATTATATTCTGTTTTGGATGTTTAATGGGGTTTATTATACACTTTTATATTATTTTTGGGACTAACCAATTAACCGGAGGCACATCCCAAATTGCAGTTTTTTTGCCTATTTCAGTGTTTCGCAGAAAAAGAATATCAAACAGAGTCCAAACGGAATGAAACCTTCGGGAACGTGATTTTCGGAACAAACATGATCCAGAGGACTTGGAGTCTACGTAAAGAAATCAACGAGGAGAGCACGAGGCAGAGGGGCGCGCCTCCCCCCCCAGGCGCGCCCTCCACCCTCGTGGGGCCCACGTTGCTCCATCGACGTACTTCTTACTCCTATATATACCCATGTACCCTGAAAACATCAGATACGGAGCCAAAACCCTATTTCCACCGCCGCAACCTTCTGTACTTGTGAGATCCCATCTTGGGGCCTTTTCCGGCGCTCCGTCGGAAGGGGCATTGATCACGGAGGGCTTCTACATCAACACCATAGCCTCTCCGATGATGTGTGAGTAGTTTACCTCAGACCTTCGGGTCCATAGTTATTAGCTAGATGGCTTCTTCTCTCTCTCTTTGGATCTCAATACAAAGTTCTCCTCGACTCTCTTGGAGATCTATTTGATGTAACTCTTCTTTTGCGGTGTGTTTGTCGAGACCGATGAATTGTGGGTTTATGATCAAGATTATCTATGAACAATATTTGAATCTTCTCAAAATTCTTTTATGTATGATTGGTTATCTTTGCAAGTCTCTTCGAATTATCAGTTTGGTTTGGCCTACTAGATTGATCTTTATTGCAATGGGAGAAGTGCTTAGCTTTGGGTTCAATCTTGCGGTGCTCGATCCCAGTGACAGTAGGGGAAACAACACGTATTGTATTGTTGCCATCGAGGATAAAAAGATGGGGTTTATATCATATTGCATGAGTTTATCCCTCTACATCATGTCATCTTGCTTAAAGCGTTACTCCGTTCTTATGAACTTAATACTCTAGATGCATGCTGGATAGCGGTCGATGTGTGGAGTAACAGTAGTAGATGCAGGCAGGAGTCGGTCTACTTGTCACGGACGTGATGCCTATATAGATAATCATACCTAGATATTCTCATAAATATGCTCAATTCTATCAATTGCTCGACAGTAATTTGTTTACCCATCGTAATACTTATGCTCTTGAGAGAAGCCACTAGTGAAACCTATGGCCCCCGGGTCTATTTTCCATCATATTAATCTTCCAACACTTAGCTATTTTTATTGCCGTCTATTTTACTTTGCATCTTTATCATAAAAATACCAAAAATATTATCTTATCATATCTATCAGATCTCACTCTCGTAAGTGACCGTGAAGGGATTGAGAACCCCTTTATCGCGTTGGTTGTGAGGTTCTTATTTGTTTGTGTAGGTGCGCGGGACTTGTGCGTGATCTCCTACTGGATTGATACCTTGGTTCTCAAAAACTAAGGGAAATACTTACGCTACTTTACTGAATCACCCTTTCCTCTTCAAGGGAAAACCAACGTAGTGCTCAAGAGGTAGAAATGCCCGGACCATGCGGTGTCATAACAATCAATGGAAACACGGAACGCTCCCTCCGTACTGAGGAGCACACCGCTGCCCTGGCAGCAGAAGTACAGAGCGGCCTCATCAAGCAGAAACTTAATTCGGCGGCCAAGCTCCCGGACACTATCAAACGAGTCCGGACTACTCTGCAGCAGGACAGTCCAACTCGTCTAGAGCTCGACTAGCAATTCAGCCTCCGTCCCAGTCCCGACCAAATGGTGGCGTACGTACCGCGCGTACATAACTACGCACTCAAAATACCATGGGCATAGACGGAGGCGTAACTTGATTGTGGTCCATCATACGGCTCACACACATAGTTTTCGTTTTTCCTTTTTACCATTTTCTGGTCTCTTTTTCATAGGCCCCTCCCGACGGCCTGATCATCGGTCCTTTCGAAGGATAGATCTACCAAGGCGGCAAGCAGTATAGACGTGTGGGGGGAATCTCTAGATGTTCTTCTTGACGATCATTCTACCTGTTTTCTGGACCCGCACGCAGCTCCCCCTTGGTCTCGGCATGTTAAATAGCCAGGTTACTTATCGCACTATTTGTACAAATACGCTTTGAAGTATTAATCAAATTATAATGAAAACAGTTTGCGGCCCAACTTACGTGGCACTAGCTTACTACTTCATTTTATTTTGCTATTCTTATCGATTGCATCCGTACACCTTGGTACGCCTTGATTTGCCAGGAGCCTCTTTGCGCTCCATACTACGGCAACAAGTCCGAACACTTTTATAGTATAGTTCGCCACCCCGAATTTAGCATTATATGCATCAGCTCCGAATCATGTCTTTGGTCAATAGTTGGGCTGGCCGGCTCCTGTGCTTACTACCTTACGTTCCGCTATATCGGCTAGGGTAGTAAAGGGAGAACGATTGCGATTGTGTCCTGGTTTATCCAGATGAACACCTCAGAAGAGAAAGCCGAAAACTGACTGTGATGATGCGGCGTGAGCCGGTCAGCTGTTCGGAGGTCACAATCTCTTGTGATTTTTTCCGCATTATGCGATGGATCGGCCTCCACCCGATCAGGTGTCTACAGCACCCTAGTCCGGACTAACGAATACTAGGGGCTGCACCTACATTTCTATTGTCAAACTCCTATGGCTAAGTGAGAGTGATAAAGCCACATAGTCCGATTGCCAGGTTCGTTGCTCTTAACACCTCCTTCAAGCACCAAACTTTTGGATCAAGAGTGTTTAGATTCCATCCCGAACACCCCCGTACTACCTACGTGGGGGCTGAAGCCGACGACCGGCCAACTCTCAGATTTAACATAAACGGCCGCACAGTAGGTAATTTAAAAAAAAACAATAAACATTATATTACATAACGGCTTTGTTCCAGAATACAGGAAGGGATAACATGAATGACTTCATTCAAAGATAATGTCTTTGGAGCACTAGCCCTCTACAATGCGGGATCCCTTCAGGACATCATCAAAATACCGCTCGGCCTTGCGGTGCTCCTTGCCCGCGGGCGGTCCCTTGGTCATGAGCTTGACTGCTTCCATCTTCGCCCACTGCACCTTGACGCGGGCGAAAGCCATCCGCGCACCTTCGATGTAGACCGACCGCTTGATGGCATCAAGCCGTTGACCAGCCGCTTCACGAGCCCGAAGTAGCTGCTAGGTATGTCTTCGGTAGGCCATAGATGGATTATCAAATCCTTCATGGCCAATTCGGCCGCCCTATGTAGTTCGGTCAGCTGTTTCAGCTGATCGCTAAAGGGCACCGGATTCTCTGGCGCAAGGTATTGCGACCGGAACAGCTTCTCTGTTGAGCTCCCTTCTTCGGCTCGGAAGAAATCCGTAGCGTCTGCAACACTGCGCGGAAGATCTGCAAGCGCTCCTGGAGAACTCCAAATCCGGGTGAGTAAGAGGTACCTTTTCTTCACATACTTGCTCTGCATAAT
Source organism: Aegilops tauschii subsp. strangulata (assembly GCF_002575655.3). Classification (NCBI taxonomy): domain Eukaryota; kingdom Viridiplantae; phylum Streptophyta; class Magnoliopsida; order Poales; family Poaceae; genus Aegilops; species Aegilops tauschii. Next base: position 355,457,859 of record NC_053039.3, read on the forward strand.
AAAGGCCTTACCCATCGCGATTTTTCTGGCCTTCTGGATTTCCTGGAGGGCGCCCTGGGCTTCAACCCGGGCAACTTGTGTGCTTTGGCGGGCCTTGGCAAGTTCGGACTCTTGATCTGCAATATTGCGCTCCAAGGACTCGCATTTCTTCACGACGTCCTGGAGCTCCTGCTGGATCTCACCGACCCTGGCCTCATGTTTTTCGCGAGTGGCTTGTTCCTTTTCTGCTCTCTCCTGGGCTTCGGCCAGTGCCTTCTTGAGGGTCTCTGTCGGTGTCAAAACCGGCGGATCTCGGGTAGGGGGTCCCGAACTGTGTGTCTAAGGCGGATGGTAACAGGAGGCGGGGGACACAATGTTTACCCAGGTTCGAGCCCTCTCAACGGAGGTAATACCCTACTTCCTGCTTGATTGATCTTGATGATATGAGTATTACAAGAGTTGATCTACCACGAGATCGTAGAGGCTAAACCCTAGAAGCTAGCCTATGGTATGATTGTTGTTGTCCTACGGACTAAACCCTCCGGTTTATATAGACATCGGAGGGGGCTATGGTTACACAGAGTCGGTTACAAGGGAGGAGATCTACATATCCGTATTGCCAAGCTTGCCTTCCACGCTAAGGAAAGTCCCATCCGGACATGGGACGAAGTCTTCAATCTTGTATCTTCATAGTTCAACAGTCCGAGGACCCCCTAATCCAGGACTCCCTCAGTAGCCCCTGAACCAGGCTTCAATGACGATGAGTCCGGCGTGCAGATTGTCTTCGGCATTGCAAGGCGGGTTCCTCCTCCGAATACTCCATAGTAGATTTTGAACACAAGGACAGTGTCCGGCTCTGCAAAACAAATTCCACATACCACCGTAGAGAGAATAATATTTCCACAAATCTAATCTGCTGACGCATTTTGCAGCATGACATCACACCATGGCCCAGTCATTATTTGAACCGTTTTCGCAACCAGCGACTGCACATATCGCGAGGCGGTTTCCTTGGCACGTCTTGTCGAAGCAGAGATCGTGTCCCCTTAACACGGGATTCTCATCAATACGGGTATGGGTAACCCAACCGCGCCATCAATTACGGCGCTTGGGGAATAAGCGATTTTACCAGGTGAGTGGGGAGGCGCATCGCCTCTTCTGCCCTTATATAGGGACAACGATTCACCCTTTTCACCTATGCCCTCTTCCTCCTAGCTCGTCCGTTCTTGCGCACTCGAGCTCCAGCGCCCAAGTTCGCGTTTTTCTCCTCAAACCACTCCAAGCACGTCCGGAGCGGGAGGCAAGTGGATGGTCTCCTCCGTTACAGAGGAGAACATCACAAAGCTGCGGGGAGCCAGATACCTGGCCGCGGATATCGCGCACCGGCCGCCAGATGCGGGGCAAATCATCCCTACTGCAGAACCCCATGAGAGGGTGGTTTTCCTTACCCACTTCGTCCGCGGACTGGGATATCCCCTCCACCCGTTTGTCCGCGGGCTCATGTTCTACTACGGGCTGGACTTTCACGATCTGGCCCCAAATTTCATCCTCAACATCTCGGCGTTTATCGTCGTGTGCGAGGCCTTCCTCCGCATCCAACCACATTTTGGCCTGTGGCTGAAGACCTTCAATGTTAAACCGAAGGTGGTGGTCGGCCAGCAAGCGGAGTGCAGAGGCGCCATGGTGGGCAAAATGCCCAACGTCACCTGGCTCGAAGGCTCCTGTGTGGAGACCATAAAGGGGTGGCAATCGGGGTGGTTCTACATCACCAAGCCGCTCGACACCAACTGGGTGGCGGCCCCCAAATTTCGATCCGGAATCCCCATGCGGCTCTCCTCCTGGAAAGAGAATGGCCTGTCCTGGGGTTCCCCCGGTAGAGCTGACCGGGCTCCAGACATGCATCAGAAACATGTTGAGCAAGAAAATCAAGCTCCTCAACGTGGTCCAAGTCATGCTCTTCCGCCGGATTCTCCCGTGTCAAAGACGGGCGTTCACCTTGTGGGAGTTCGACCCGGCCGAGCACCAGACGCTGCAAGAGCTCTTCGACACGACGCACAAGGACGTCTGGAAGGTGCTGTTCAAGGGCGCCGAGGTACCACCTCCCCTTACCAAGGACCGCGGACTCAGCGCAAAGCGCCCTGCGAATCCGGTAAGTCTTTTATATCTTATAAGATGTTCATTTTCCCCAGTTTGACCATGCGCGAGATCGAAGCCCCGACGCCATTTTCCAGGACTGGGTCGAGACAGCGGAGCAGATCGATTGTCCAGCCCCCCTGCCCGAAGATCCAGCAGATGCTCTCCTAATGGAGATGCTGGTTCCGGCACCTTATGAGGTGCTGGAGAAGAAGGCCAAGAAGAAGGCCACGGGGACCAGGAAGGGTCTCCGGCGCAGGGTGATATCGGACTCATCGTCCGAGAGCACCGAAGCACACTCCTCTCACGAAAACGAGGAGGAGGAAGAGGAAAGTTCTCCCCCCAGCCGGGGGAGGCAAGAAAAGGAAGGCCGCCCCGTCCGGGGCAGCCGAAGGGTCCAAGAAGGGAAGAACCCTTCTTCCGCACAACTCCACCGCCGCCGCCTTCAACGAAGAGGAGTGGTTGCCCAGGGACAAGCCCCTGGCGAAGCCGTAAGTATCCGGATATCATAATAATTCTTGGTATGTTTTATTGAACTGCTTCTCATCACGCCGAACATGATTATGCAGTCCGTCCCCAGCCCATATCGACGTATCTTCATCGGATGGTTCTTCGGACCCGTCGGATCTGAACAGTGATTCACTTCCGATCGCCTCCTCCCCCCGCCCTACGGACAACTTCGAAGTGTTGTCTCAAAGGGCACCGAGCTGAGGGGAGGTAGTCCTGGAGGCGCCTCACGGCGACCTTCCGGATGCTGGGCGCAAGGGGAGCAAGACTCCCATGGGCTCTGATGATGGGGGCAGCAAATTTGGCCCCCAGCCGAATACTGCGCCGGAACCTCCAGTGGTTCCGGACTCTGTTAGGCAACCCCTCGCTAAGAGGGGCAAGCCGCCTGTGCCGATGGCCTCTGTTCATCCAGAGGTATCGGACAACTTGCCAGAAGCGCTTCGCAGCGCTTCCATCGACGAAGAACACCGCACTATCATGAGTGCGGTGGTCAAGAAAGTTCAGTCCGCCAAGAGCGGACTGACTGAAGCCTGTGCCAACCTCCTAACAGGCTTTGAGGTAAGTAACCAGATTATAAGAGAATGTTACCACATAGACACTAGCCCCTGATGCTCTGTTTGGCGTTTGCGAAGAAAGGCCGAATAGAGGATCAAATAATAACCGCAGGAGTCTAATCGAAATATGTCTATGTGTATATGCAGGCTTCACTGCTAGCCGCTGCCGCACGTACTGCAGAGGTCGCCGCACTGAAGCAGGACCTTGAGCGGTCCAAGAAGGAGCTCGGCCTTGCCAAAAGGCAGCTTGAAGGGAACAAAGGTAAGTTATACCCCGTCTGTACATTGATAAGAAAAAACAAGGGTGGTTGCTTAGATCATAGTATCGTCATGAATTTTGCTAGGGGCCACGACCAAAGTGGCGACCCTGAAGAAGGCGCTGTCCGAGGCCGAGGACAAGGCGGCCAAGGAGCGCATTGAGTGAAAAAAACAAGAGGCTCAGGTGGCCGAGGTGCAGCAAGAGCTCCAGGCTCTCGTCAAAAAACACGAGTCCTTGGAGCTTGACTCTAAGACGCGAGAGTCCGAGCTTGCGAAGGCCCTCGAAAACGCACAACACGCCAAGGCCGAAGCCCAAAAGGCCCTCCAGGAAATTGAGGCAGTTAAGAAGATAGCGGCGGGTAAGGCATTCATTATGCAAATGAAGCATGTGAAAGAAAATTTCCTTTTACTTACCCGAGTTCGGAGCTCTCCAGGAGCATTCGCAGATTTGCCCCGCAGTGTGTCAGATGCCGCGGAGTTCTCCCGGGCCGAGGAGGGGAGCTCGACGGAGAAGTTGTTCTGGTCTTAGTATACTGGGACCGAACACCCATGCCATTGAGCGACCAGCAGAAGCAACTGGTCGAGCTCCACAAGGCAGCCGAACAGGCCATGAAGGGTCTTATAGTCCGGATGTGGCCTGGCGATCCCCTGCCCGATAGCTACTTCGGCCTGGTGAGGCGGCTTGTGAATGACTGCCCACGGCTTGAAGTCATAAAGCGGTCCGTCTGCATCAAGGGCGCACGCAGGGCTTTTGCCCGAGCAAAGGTGCACTGGGCGAAGCTGGACGCCGAGAAGCTGGTGAAGGAGGGGCCGCCAGAAGGCAAGGAGCATCGCCACCCCGAGATGTATTACAACAGTGTCCTGAAGGGTTCTCACCTTATGGCGGAGGAATGTACTAAGGATGTAATATTCGAATGGATGTACTCATGCGATCCTGTAATACGAAACGAGTTCATTTGTGCTATGCAACGCTTGTGAATTTAAAATATTACCTTCTGTGCGGCCGTCTATAAAATCTGAGAGTTGGCCAGTTGTCGGCTTCTGCCCCCATGTAACTAGTACTGAGGTGTTCGGGATAGACCTGAGCACTCTTTATCCGAATTTTGGGTCCATGGAGGGAGGTGTTCAGCACAACGAACCAGTCAATCGGACTGTAAGGCTTTATCACTCTCACTTAGCCATAGAAGTCTACAATTTTAAATTTTGGTGAAGCCCCTACTATTCGGAGGGCCGAATTTGGGGCGCTATATATGCCTAAGTCGGGCAAGGCCGACTCCACGCCCGAAGCGGAAAAAGTCTTTAAGGACTTGAGACCTCTTGAACAGCGACCAGCTCTCGCCTTATCATGACAGTCAGTTTTCGGCTTTCTCTACTGAGGTGCTCGTTCGGAAGAACCGGGACACAATCGCAGTAGTTCTCCCAGCGCTACCTTAGCCGATATTGCGGAACGTAAGGTACCAAAACATGAGAGCCGGGCAAACGCAACTATTGACCCAAGACATGATTCGGGGCTGATGCATATAATGCTATAAGTTCGGGGTGCCGCACTGTCGAAAGTGTTCGGACTTCTCACGCCGTATTATGGGGTATACTGAAGCCCTGGCGTACTGGTCGTACCAAAATGTATGGGTGCAAGTTGTCGTAAATAAACAGACAAGAAAAAAGAAGGGTAATGCAATAATAGACTAATGCTATGCATTGTTATTGAAATAATACGTCGAAGCGTACTGATACAAGTAGTGCAATAAGCAAAAAATAGGACTATTTGACATATCCTATCAAAGGGCAAGTTGCGTATGGATATTTAAAACGGGTACTTCGATCGTTATTACAGACCACCTGGGGATTCCCTTGTACGTCTTAGCTTCTTGCCTCCTTGGCGTTTCCTTCCCGTAATGCGTCCAGCAGTGAGACTACCGGAAAGGGCTTCCATAGAGTAAGGTCCTGAAAGAGAGAAAATGATAAAGGTATACAACCCCTAGGGCGGTTAAACCGCATTGTGGGACGTGTCCTGGCCGTGCCTCCACCTATGCCCATGGTATTTTTAGTGCGTAATTATGTACGCGCGACACAGTTTTTGTCGCTTGACCGGGACTAGGACGGAGGCCGAATTGCTAGGCGAGCTCTGAATGTGGGAGGCGATCCTGCTGCAGGTTACTCCGGACTCGCTTGAAGGTGTCCGGGGGCTTTATCGCCGAATTGGCGGTTTGCCTTGAAAGGCTGCTTTGTGCCTCAGCTGTGAGGGCCGCCGTGTGCTCCTACGTTCGGAGCGAGCGTTCTATGTTTCCATTGACTGTTATAACCCACGAGGTCCTGGCATTTTGAGCTTGAGGTATGCATAGTGCGGTACCACAACGAATCTGGCAAATGCGGTTCGCCTGAGCAGTGCGTGATAGCCACTGCGGAACGGGACGATATCGAAGATTAACTCCTCGCTTCAGAAGTTGTCCGGAGATCCGAAGACCACTTCCAGTGTGATTGAGCCCGTGCAATGGGCCTCTACACCTGGGATGACACCTTTAAAGGTGGTTTTAGTGGGTTTGATCCTCGAGGGGTCTATGCCCATTTTGTGCACTGTATCCTGATAGAGCGGGTTCAGGCTGCTGTCGCCGTCCATAAGGACTCGGGTGAGGTGAAATCCGTCGATGATGGGGTCAAGGACCAATGCGGCAGATCCGCCATGACGGATACTAGTGGGGTGGTCCCTGCGATCGAAGGTGATCGGACAAGAGGACCATGGGTTGAACTTTGGGGCGACTGGCTCCATCGCATAGACGTCCCTTAGTGCACGTTTCCGTTCCCTCTTAGGAATGTGGGTTGCGTATATCATGTTCACCGTTTTCACTTGTGGAGGGAACCTCTTCTGTCCTCCTGTGTTCGGCGGCCGGGGCTCCTCCTCGTCGTCGCTATGCAGCCCCTTGTCCCTGTTTTCGCCATTCAACTTGCCGTCCTGCTTGAACAGCCAGCATTCTCTGTTGGTGTGATTGGCTGGCTTATCGGGGGTGCCGTGAATTTGACACAAGTGATCGAGTATGCGGTCCAAACTGGACGGGCCCGGATTGCTTCTTTTGAATGGTTTGTTCCGCTGACCGGATTTAGAGCCGCTGAATCCGGCATTGACTGCCGTGTCCTCGACGTTGTCGCCGTTGTTGCGGCGCTTGTGTCTGTTATGACGCGGTCTGCCGTTAGTATCCTTTGTATCTGAAGTGCCATGACTTATTGATGTGTTGTTGCTGCGAGCCAGCCAGCTGTCTTCGCCCGCGCAAAAGCGGGTCCTGGCCGAGGTGCCGGGCGAGCCATTTGTCACGGATGTTATGCTTAAATGTCGCTAAGGCCTCTGCATCCGGAGAGTCGATAATTTGGTTTTTCTTAGTTAGGAACCGGGTCCAGAATTGCCTGGCCAATTCCCCTGGCTGCTGAGTTATATGGCTCAAGTCATCAGCATCCGGTGGTCGCACATAAGTGCCCTGGAAGTTGTCAAGGAATGCATCTTCCAAATCCTCCCAACTGCCAACGGAGTCTGCTGGCAAGCTATTCAGCCAATGCCGAGCTGGTCTTTTGAGTTTTAGTGGGAGGTACTTGATGGCATGTAAATCATCACCGCGAGCCATGTGGATGTGGAGGAGGAAATCCTCGATCCATACCGCGGGGTCTATTGTACCATCACATGATTCAATATTTACGGGTTTAAAACCGTCTGAGAATTCGTGATCCATTACTTCATCAGCGAAGCATAGGGGGTGTGCGGCACCTCTGTGCTGGGCTATATCACGACGCAGTTCATATGAGTCTTGTCTGCTGTATTCGGCCCGGCCGGATTTGCTTTTAGTGTATCCGGCATGACGGTCATCGTCCCGCGTTGGTGCGCGCCCCCGTGATCCATAGATCGATCTTGCATGTTTTGCCATGTTTTCCAATACGTCTCGCAGGTCCCGCGTGTTGCCCCGGGCCTTGGTATTTTTGTTTGATTGGCGGCGGGGTGCGGGCTGGACTTCGGGCTGAAATGCCTCTCTGTCTCGGCCACGAGGTGGCCGATCAGCCGCATCATACGCTGTTGATGTAGGTTTCAATGCTTCCTCCTCGAGTTGAGGTAGCAACCTACGCTTTTGATAACTCTTGGTTGGGCACTCGAGTTCGTATTCCTCGGCTGCCAGGACTTCGGTCCATCTATCCGCTAGCAGATCTTGATCAACTCGAAGCTGTTGTTGCTTTTTCTTCAGGCTGTTTGTTGTGGCTATAAGCCGGCGCTTGAAGCGCTCCTGCTCGACGGGATCCTCAGGCACGACAAATTCTTTGTCGCCGAGGCTCACTTCGTCTTCGGAGAGAGGCATGTAATTGTCATCCTCTGATTCTCCGTTTGCTGCCTGTTCTGGAGGGCTAGCTTGTTCATCCTCCCGCACGAGGTCTGGCTGGAGGGGATTATCATCGTCTTCGGCGCTAACCGGAGCGTTATTGTCTCTTGTGCTGGTATCGCCGCTTTTGCTATGGCGAGACTTAGAGCGGAGCCGCTGACGTCGGTGCTTGGTTTGCTTCTTGGAGGAATTATCCTCCTTTGTCTTGTCGCCATCCCCTTCTATGGGGGTGTCCACCATGTATATGTCATACGATGAGGATGCAGTCTAGCGCCCTATGGGCGGTGGTTCTTGTTCGTCTCCTGCATCGTCGTCCATACCGTCAATGTCTTCGGAGCTGAAGTCGAGCATGTCAGTTAAATCGTCGACAGTGGCTACTAAGTGGGTGGTGGGTGGGGCGCGAATTTCTTCGTCGTCCGCATCCCATTCTACCCGGACATAGTTCGGCCAAGGGTCTCCCAACAGGGAGAGAGACTTCAACGAGTTTAGTATGTCGCCAAAAGGCGAGTGTTGAAAGATATCCGTGGAGGTAAACTCCATGATCGGTGCTCAATCGGATTTGATGGGCACGGACACAAGCAGCTCGGAGTCCGTGGCCGGGGACGAATCCTATGATTTGGCAACATGGGTCTCGTGGGAGGTGAAGTCAGTATTCGGCTCTATCGCCACTGAGTGTGCGGCCTCCGTGGCGGGGTCCATCCACCCGTCCACAGATGGCACAATTTTTTTCCGGATTGAGGGCCGGAGTAGTTGCAGGTGTGATCTCCCGAACACAGCCCGATGGCAGAGCTAAATCATGCTCGTCGTGATTGGCGGCGCACCTGACATGGGCTCGAATCCGTCGAAGATCAAGTCCCGCAGATGTCGGCAGTATAGTTCAAGTTTCCAAACCTGACCTGATGGCTAGCGGCGTAGCTATCGATCTGCTCCAGATGGCCAAGCGAGTTAGCAAGCAGTACGAAGCCGCCGAATACGAAGATCTGTCCGGGGAGGAAAACCTCACCCTGGATCGCATCGTTGCCGATGATCGAAGGAGCCATCAAGCCTTACGCTGACGGCATCGTGGAACTCTCAATGAAAGCACTAATGTCGGTGTCAAAACCGGCGGATCTCGGGTAGGGGGTCCCGAACTGTGCGTCTAAGGCGGATGGTAACAGGAGGCGGGGGACACAATGTTTACCCAGGTTCGGGCCCTCTCAACAGAGGTAATACCCTACTTTCTGCTTGATTGATCTTGATGATATGAGTATTACAAGAGTTGATCTACCACGAGATCGTAGAGGCTAAACCCTAGAAGCTAGCCTATGGTATGATTGTTGTTGTCCTACGGACTAAACCCTCCGGTTTATATTGACACCGGAGGGGGCTAGGGTTACACAGAGTCGGTTACAAGGGAGGAGATCTAAATATCCGTATTGCCAAGCTTGCCTTCCACGCTAAGGAAAGTCCCATCCGAACATGGGACAAAGTCTTCAATCTTGTATCTTCATAGTTCAACAGTCCGGCCAAAGGATATAGGCCGGCTTTCCGAGGATCCCCTAATCCAGGACTCCCTCAGTCTCCACCTCAGTTGCTGCTCCTAAAAAATATCATGGCACTATGGTCAACACAAATCATTCATCCTTTCTGAATCTACACATGGTCAGTGCATACCTTGATTGCCCTCCAGCTGTTTTCTCACACAGCCGAGCTCTTCCTCGGTCCGCTCCAGACTCTGCTTCAGTTCGGAATTTGGCAGAATGGGAGGTCGCACCAACATTGACGCATGCTTATTCACATGTATGGTTAGTCTCCTAAGAAAATTATTTGATCCTTTGTCCGGCTTTTCTTTTCGAACACCGGACAGAGTCTCAGGGGCTACTGTCTATACTATGACATTATTTTTGCATAAATACGCCGCATACCTCAAAGCCAATTAGAAGGCTGGTGTAGGCTTCGGTCAGTCCGCTCTTAACGGACTAAACCCTTTCAACCACCGTACCCATGAGGATACGGTGTTCCTCAACGATGGAAGCACTTTGCAATGCTTCTAGTAGAGTATCTGGTACCTCTGGATGGACAGAGGTCGCCGGCGAAATCGGTGGGCCTCCTTCTTGCCTGATTCCGGAGCCGTATAGGTCTCAGGAATTGTATTCGGCTGGGGCCGAATTGAATATGGCTCCCATCGCCAGTCTCTAGGGGGATTTGCTCCCCCATGTGTCCGGCGGCCGAGGTATCACCTTCTGGCGCCACCATGACGGCCTCCCGCGTCTCTCCCTGGCCTGGGAAGGTCCTTCGAGACAGTACCTCGGCATCGTCCGTGGTCTTGGGAGAGGAGGCCGCCGGCAGCGACCCGCTGCCCATCACCTTCGGATCCAGCAAATTCCCCGAAGATGAGGATCGCTGGAGGTGGGAATGAGGCGGACTGCAGTGCATGATTCAACATGTTAAAACTTTGAAGTAAAGGAACCGGATATGTGTGTGCGTCAGTGCCTTTGAGTACTTACGATTCGGCCAGGGGATTCTCCCTGGGGCACCACTCGGAGCTGCTCTCGGTGTCCAACGCAGAGTTGCCCGGGAGGGAGACCTTCCCCTTCTTGGACGCTTCTGCCTCCAGGTGCGTGGAAGCCGCCCTTTTCTTCCTTCCCCCCTCCGGGGGAGACTTGCTTTCCTCCTCCTCCTCGTCCTCGGTGGGGGAGGAGTGGGTCTCGGCGTCTTCATACGTCACGTCCGAAGTGCCTTTATGGCGGAGGCCACTTCTGGCCCCCTTGGCCTTCTTCTCCGGCGCCTGGTAGGGCACCGGAACCAGCATCTTCGTTAGAAGCGGGATAGCTGGGTTTTCGGGCAGTGGGGCCGGACACTGGATCCGCTCCGCCTTCTTTGCCCGGCCCTGGAAAGATAGATATGGGAGCTTAGACATCTTCCTTGAGTACACAGGTGAAGGATACACCTTGAATATGAAAAACTTACCGGACTGGCGGGATGGGCCAGGTTGTACCCACGGTCCTCGGTCGTCTTCGGCCATGTCTCATTGGCCTTAAAAAGAACCTTCCAGATGCCTTCGTGTGTAACGCCGAAGAACTATTGCAGGGTCTGGTGGTTGGCCGGATTGAACTCCCACGGATTGCAAGTCCGGCTTTGGCAAGGAAGTATCCGGGGAAAAAGGATGACCTGAATCACATTGACGAGCTTGATGTTCTTGTCCACCATGTTCTTGATGCGCATCTGCAGCGCAACCAGCTCGTCTGACGATGCCCAGTCCAGGTGAGGGAGTCCTGGATTAAGGGGTCGTCGGGCGTCTGGCCTGTTAGCTATGGACCGGACTGATGGGCTGTGAAGATACAAAGACCGAAGACTCTACCCGTCCGGATGGGACTCTCCTTGGCGTGGAAGGCAAGCTTGGCGACCAAATATGAAGATTCCTTTCTCTGTAACCAACTTTATGTAACCCTAGATCCCTCCGGTGTCTATATAAACTGGGGAGTTAGGCCCGTAGAGCCAAATACTCATCATCATAGTCAGACAGGCTAGGCTTCTAGGGTTTTAGCCATTACGATCTCATGGTAGATCAACTCTTGTAACACTCATATTCATCAAGATCAATCAAGCAGGAAGTAGGGTATTACCTCCATAGAGAGGGCCCGAACCCGGGTAAACAGTGTGTCCCCCGTCTCCTGTTACCATCGACCTTAGACGCACAGTTCGGGACCCCCTACCCGAGATCCACCGGTTTTGACACCGACAATGGTGCTTTCATTGAGAGTTCCACTGTGCCGTCGTCAAAAGGTTTGATGGCTCCTTCGATCGTCTACAACGATGCTGTCCAAGGGGAAACCTTCCTCCCTGGACAGATCTTCGTATTCGGCGGCTTCGCACTGCGGGCCAACTCGCTTGGCCATCTGGAGCAGATCGAAAGCTACGCCCCTGGCCATCAGGTCAGATTTGGAAGCTTGAACTATGTCGCGGATATCCGCGGAGACTTGATCTTTGACGGATTCGAGACCACAGCAGCCGCTCCCTGCCATCACGATGAACATGATGTAAATCAGTCATCGGATCATACCCAGGAGATAGCACCTGTAACCGCTCTGGCCTTAGATCCGGAGCAGATCGCGCCATCTGAGGACGGGAAGCTCAACCCCGCCACGGAAGCCGCAAACTCAGCGGTGTTGGAGCCGCACACAGAATTAACCTCGGGTGACGTCTGTGTCACCGGAACCTCGGACTCGTCTCCGACTACAGGTTCCGAACCATGTGCGTCCGTGCTGATCGAGCTGGATCAGTCATCGATCATCGAATTCAGCGCCGCGGACATCTTCCGGCACTCGCCTTTAGGTGACGTGCTAAACTCATTAAAAAATCTATCCTTAGCGGGGGACTCACAACCGAATAATATCCGCTTCGAACTAGAGACTGATGACGAGGAATTTCGCTTCCCACCCACCACCCACTTCATAGCCACTGTCGAGGACTTAACCGACACGCTCGATTACAGCTCCGAAGACATCGACGGTATGGACGACGATGCCGGAGAAGAGGAGGCCCAAAACCCGCCGTTCACCAGTCGATGGACGGCCACTTCCTCATATGACGTACACATGGTGGATGCACCAAAAGATAATAGAGGCGACGACAAGGAAAATCCAGTTGAGGATGACCCCCCAAAGACACAACCAAAGCGCCGGCGTCAGCGGCACCGCTCTAAATCACGCCGCAGCAAAGACAGCAATACCGGCACAAGAGACGATAACACTCCGGACGGTGCCAAAGACAATGAAGACCCCATTGAGGCAACCTCCGAACAGGACGAACGGGAAGATGGGCAAGTTAGCCCTAATGAACAGGCCATAAACGAAGACTCAGAGGACAGTAATTATGTTCCGCTCTCCGAGGAGGAGGTGAGCCTCGGCAAAGAGGATTTTATCGTGCCTGAGGAACCTCTTGAGCAGGAGCGCTTTAAGCGCCAGCTAATAGCCACTGCAAGGAGCCTGAAATAGAAGCAGCAGCAGCTTCAAGCTGACCAAGGTCTGCTAAACGATAGAAGGACTGATGTCCTGGCAGCCGAGGAATACGGCCTCAGGCGCCCAGCCAAAAGTTACCCGAAGCGTAGATTGCTACCTCAGTTCGATGATGAGGCATTGGAGCCCGTACCGTTATCGCGCAATGCGGCTGACCGACCACCACGTGGTCGGGACAAAGCGGCAACTCAAGCCGAAAACCAGCCCGCCCCACCTTACCGTAAAGGCAGAGATAAAACAGCTCGGGGACATACCTACGACCTTCAGCAGGACCTGGACAATAGAGCAGGACATACCAGATCAATCTACGGATCACGAGGACGTGCCCCGACACGTGACGACGGCGATCTATTCGGACGTGACAAGCCTAGTCACACCCGAGCCGAAAACCGCAGACGGACTCCATCGGAGCTACATCGCAATGTGGCCCAATATAGAGGCACCGCACACCCTCTCTGCTTCACAGACGAGGTGATGGATCACGAGTTCCCAGAAGGGTTCAAACCCGTAAACATCGAATCATATGATAGGACAACAGACCCCGCGGTATGGATCGAGGATTTTCTTCTCCATATTCATATGGCCCGCGGTGATGCTCCACGCCATCAAATACCTCCCACTAAAACTCAAAGGACCAGCTCGGTACTGGTTGAACTGTCTGCCCGAAAACTCCATTGGCAGCTGGGAAGACTTGGAAGGATCCTTCCTCAAGAACTTCCAAGGAACATATGTCCGACCTCCAGATGCAGATGACTTAAGTCATATAGTCCAACAACCCGGAGAGTCAGCCAGGAAATTCTGGACTAGGTTCTTAACTAAAAAGAACCAGATCATCGACAGTCCGGATGCCGAAGCCCTAGCAGCCTTTAAGTATAGCATCCACGACGAATGGCTCGCCCACCATCTCGGGCAGGAAAAGCCGAAGTCCATGGCAGCCCTTACGACACTTATGACCCGCTTTTGTGTGGGCGAAGATAGTTGGCTAGCCCGTTGCAATAATAATGCAAGTGAACCTGGCACCTCCGAAGCCAAGGATAACAACGGCAAGCCCCGAAGCAACAGACATAAGCGTCGAAACAATGGAAACAATACCGACGACACGGCGGTCAACGCCAGATTCAGTGGCTCCAAGTCCGGCCAACGGAAGAAGCCATACAATAAGAACAATTCAGGCTCATCCAGCCTGGACCGCATACTCGATCATCCGTGCCAGATCCATGGCACCTCAGAAAAACCAGCCAACCACACCAACAGAGATTGTTGGGTTTTCAAACAGGCCGGCAAGTTAAATGCCGAGAATAAGGAGAAGGGGTCGCAGAGCGAAGACGATGACGAGGAGCCTTGGCCACTGAACATAGGGGGATATAAGAAGTTTCCCCCTCAGGTCAAAATGGTGAACATGATATACACTACCCATATCCCCAAGAGGGAATGCAAGCGCGCGCTCAGGGACGTCTACGCAATGGAGCCAGTCGCCCCAAAGTTCAACCCATGGTCTTCCTGTCCAATCACTTTTGATCGCAGGGACCATCCGGCTAGTATCCGTCATGGCGGTTCAGTCGCACTGGTCCTCGACCCAATCATCGATGGATTCCACCTCACACGAGTCCTCATGGACGGGGGTAGCAGCCTGAACTTGCTCTATCAGGATACAACGCGCAAATTGGGCATTAACCCCTCAAGAATTAAGCCCACAAAGACTACCTTTAAAGGAGTCATACTAGGTGTAGAGGCCCGCTGTACGGGCTCAATCACACTAGAGGTTGTCTTCGGATCTCCGGACAAGTTCCGAAGCGAAGAGTTAATCTTTGATATCGTCCCCTTTCACAGCGGCTATCACGCACTGCTTGGACGAACCGCATTTGCTCGATTCAACGCGGTGCCACACTATGCTTATCTCAAGCTCAAGATGCCCAGACCACGCGGCATCATAACAGTGAATGGAAATACGGAACGCTCCCTCCGTACAGAGGAGCACACCGCTGCGTTAGCCGCAGAAGTACAGAGCGGCCTTCTCAAGCAGAACCTTAATTCTGCGGCCAAACTGCCGGACACTATCAAGAGACTCCGGACTATGCTGCAGCAGGACAGCTCGGCTCGTCAAGAGCTCTACTAGCAATTTGGCCTCCGTCCCTGCCCCGATCAAGTGGCGACATTCGTACCACGCGTACATAACTACGCACTCAAAATACCATGGGCATAGACGGAGGCATAACTAGCTTGTGATCCACAATACGGCTCGATCGCCCCCGGACACACATACTTTTCACTGTTTCCTTTTTCTCCTTTTCAGGTTTCCTTTCCACCGGCCCTCCCTGATGGCCTGATTACCGGTCCTTTCGAAGGATAAATACACCAAGACGGCAAGGAGCATGGACATACTGGGAATTTTTAGGTGGTCTCTTTAACGATCCCTTTACCTGTTTTCAGGACCCATACGCAGTCCTTCCTTGGTTGTGGCATGTTAAATAGCCTTTTGCTTATTGCACTATTTGTACGAATGCGCCTTGATGCACTAATGAAATTATAATGGAAACAGTTTGCGGCCCAAATTCTGCGGCTTTAGCTTAGTACACTTTCTTCTTTCCTCTTTTCCTTTTCTGTTGATAACTTTATCAGATAGCACATGTACACCTTGGTACGTTTCAAATTGCCAAGGGCTTCATGGCAACCCATAATACGGCAAAAAAGTCCGAACACTTTTTACAACGTAGTTCGGCACCCCGAATTTAGCATTATATGCATTGGCTCTGAATCATGTCTTTGGTCAATAGTTGGGTTGCCCGGCTCCTGTGCTTACTACCTTACATTCTGCTATATCGGCTAGGGTAGTAAAGGGAGGACTACTGCGATTGTGTCCTGGTTTATCCCGATGAGCACCTTAGTAGAGAAAGCCGAAACCTGACTGTCATTATGCGGCGAGAGCCGGTCAGCTCTTCGGAGGTTTCAAATCTTTAGAGATTTTTTCCGCATTACGCGAGGGATTAGTACTTACCAGATCAGGTGTCTACAATACCCTAGTTCGGTTACTAGGGGCTGCACCGAAATTTTCATTGTCAAACTCCAATGGCTAAGTGAGGGTGATAAAGCCACATAGTCCAATTGCCTGGTTCGTTGCGCTCAACACCTCCTGGACCAAACAATTGGATAAAGAGTGTTTAGATTCCATCCCGAACACCCCCGTACTATCTACGCGGGGGCTGAAGCCGATGACTGGCCAACTCTCAGAATTTTATAAACACGGCCACACAGGAGGTAAAATATTAAAAAAAACATTTATCTTACATAAATTAACTTGTTCCGCAATACAGGGCAAGATAGGACAAATGTACTCATTCAAAGATTACATCTTTGGCACACTGAGCCGCCACAATGCGGGATCCCTCCAGGACATTGTCAAAATATAGTTCGGGCGTGCGGTGCTCCTTGTCCTCGGGCGGAGCCTCGGTTGCGAGCTTGACTACGTTCATCTTCGCCCATTGCACCTTGACGCGAGCGAAGGCCATCCGCGCACCCTCGATGCAGACCGACCGCTTGATAACGTCAAGCCGGGGGCAGGCGTTGACTAGCCGCTTCACTAGACCGAAGTAGCTGCTGGGTATAGCTTCGGCAGGCCACAGTCGGATTATTAAATCCTTCATGGCTAGCTCGGCCACCCTATGCAACTCGACCAGCTGTTTTAGCTGGTCACTAAAGGGCACCGGATGTTCTGGCGTAGGGTATTGCGACCAGAATAGCTTCTTCGTTGAGCTCTCCTCTTCGGCTCGGAAGAATTGCAAAGCGTCAGAAACACCGTGCGGTAGATCCGCAAACGCCCCTGGAGAACTCCAAATTCGGGTCAGCAAGAGATACCTCTTCTTCACATACTTGCTTTGCATAGTAAAAGCCTTACCAACGGCGATTTTCTTGGCCTATTGGATCTCCTGGAGGGTGCTTTGGGCTTCGGCCCGGGCCTCTTCCGCGCTTTGGTGAGTCTTAGCGAGTTCGGCCTCCCGAGCCGAAACATTGCGCTCCAAGGATTCGCATTTCTTCACGGCATCCTGGAGCTCTTGCTGGACCTCATCAAGCCTGGCCTCGTGCTTCTCACGGGCGGCTTTTTCCTTGGCAGCTTTCTCCTCGGCCTCAGCCAGGGCCTTTGTAAGAACCTCGACCTCGGTTGCCACTCCTCCACATATCATGGCACAACGCTTAACACACATCATTTTTTCTTTCTGAATATACAGCAAGTCATTACATACC
Source organism: Aegilops tauschii subsp. strangulata (assembly GCF_002575655.3). Lineage (NCBI taxonomy): Eukaryota > Viridiplantae > Streptophyta > Magnoliopsida > Poales > Poaceae > Aegilops > Aegilops tauschii. Next base: position 355,474,878 of record NC_053039.3, read on the forward strand.
TTGCTTGTCTTCTAGCTGCTTCCTCGCTTGGCCGAGCTCCTCCTCGGCCCGCTCAAGTCTCTGCTTTAGTCTGGTGACTTCGGCAATGTGTGAGGTCGCAGCCAGCAACAACGCCTGCTTTTTCATATAAGACATATTTAGATAGTTTCCTGCAAAAATGAATTGATCCTCTGTCCGGCCGTTCTTTCCGAACACCGACAGTGTCTCAGGGGCTACTGTCTATATTGGTACTTTCTCTTTTGCGTTGCTTACCTCAAAACATGTCAGCAGGCTGCTGCAGACTTCGGTTAGTCCGCTCTTGATGGACTGAACCCTCTCAATTACCGTACCCATAAGGATACGGTGTTCATCCACAATGGAAGCGCCTCGTAGCGCTTCCAGCAGATTATTCGGTGCCTCTGTTGGACAGAGGTCACCGACGGAATAGGCACATGCCCTTCTTTCGAAGGAGGTTGCCCTCCAGATTCCGGAGCCATATAGGTCTCCGAAATCGTGTTCGGCTGGGGTCCAAACTGAGCATGGCCCCCATCGCCAGTCTCCATGGGGGCTTTCCCCCCCGTGTGTCCAGCGGCCGAAGAGTCATCCTCCGGCGCCGCCTTGACGACCTCCTGAACCTCTCCCTGGCCGGGGAAGGTCCTTCGGGACAGCACCTCGGCGTCACCCTTGGCCTGGGGAGAGTGAGCAGCCGGCGGTGACTAGCTGGCCATCGCCTTCTAATCCAGCGAAGCTCCTGATGAGGATCGCTGGGAGCTGTCATGGGCCAGACTGCAAGAGCACAATTTAACATATTAATACCATGAAGCAAAGAGGCCGGCACATGGACATATGCGGGTTCTTAATACTTACGATGCGGCCACGGGCTTGTTTCGGGGGGTTGCTCCGGGCTGCCGTCAACGTCCCACGTGGAGTTATCCGCGAGGGAGCCCTTCCCCCTCTTGGGCGCCACCGCCTCCAGATTTGTGGAGGCCGCCCTCTTCTTCCTCCCCCCATCAGGGGGAGGTGCTTTCTTCCTCCTCCTCCTCGTCGTCTTCGGCGGCGGAGGTGTGAGTCTTGTCCTCGGACGACACGTCCGAAGCTCCCTTGCGGCGGGGGTCACTCTGGACCCCCTTGGCCTTCTTCTTGGCCTTCTTCTCCGGCGTCTGATAGGGCGCCGGGACCAGCATCTTCGCCAGGAGCGGGATGACTGGTTCCTCGGGCAGCGGAGCCGAACATCGAATCTGCTCCGCTTTCTTTGTCCATACCTAAAAAAGTAAAATAGTAAGGTTTGATATCTTCCTTGAACAAGCAAGTAGAGGATGCACCTTGAGACATGAAAGACTTACTGCACTGGCAGGATGTGCAAGATCATGCCCGTGGTCCGAGTCTATGGCCGGCGGCGTCTCATTGCCCTTAAAGAGCAACTTCCAGGCATCTTCGTGAGTGGTTCCGAAGAGCCTTTCCAAGGTTTGGTGCTTCTCTGGATCGAATTCCCATAAAGGGCAAGTTCGGCTTTGGTATGGGAGGATCCGGGGAACCAGCATCACGTGGATCACGTCGATGAGCTTGATGTTTTTATCCAGCATGCTTTGGATGCGCATTTGTAGCGCTATCAGCTCGTACGACGAAGACCAATTTGGGCCCTTCTCTATCCAGGAGGTGAGCCGCATTGGAGCTCCAGACTTGAATTCGGAAGCCGCGGCCCAGGTGGCGTCGCGGGGCTCTGTGATATAGAACCACAGCTTCTGCCACTCCTTGACAGTCTCCACAAAAGTACCTTTGGGCCATGTGACATTGGGCAGCTTGCTCACCATGGCTCCTCCGCACTCCGCGTGCTGGCCATCCACCACCTTCGGCTTCACGTTGAAGATCTTGAGCCACAGTCCAAAGTGGGGTTGGATGCGGAGGAAGGCCTCACACACGACAATGAATGCCGAGATGTTGAGGAAAGAGTTCGGGGCTAGATCATGGAAATCTATCCCGTAATAGAACATAAGTCCGCGGACGAAAGGGTGGAGAGGAAACCCTAACCCGCAGACGAAGTGGGGGATGAACACCACCCTCTCGTTGGGCTTCGGGGTGGGGACGATTTGCCCCTTGGCTGGAAGCCGGTGGGCTATTTCTTTTGCTAGATACCCGGCCTCCCGAAGCTTGGTGATGTCCTTCTCCTTAACGTAGGAGGCCATCCACTTTCCTTGCCCTCTGGATCCGGACATGCTTGAGTGGTTCCTTGAGGCGAAAAATGTCAGGACTTGGGCGCTGGAGCTCAAGAATGGAGGGGCAAAGAAAGAGAGAAGGCGTGGGTGAAGAAAGGGAATCCTTATCTCCTTATAAAGGCAGTGAATATCAAACGCCTCCCCACTCGCCTTAAAACTCGCCTGTTCCCAAGGGCTGTGTAAACGACACGGTTAGATTACCCACGCCCGTATTGATGAGAATCCCGCAATAAGGGGACATGATCTCTGCTTCGACAAGACGTGCCAATAAAAACCGCGTCTCGAAACATGGAACGGCCGACGAAAACGGTTCGAAGTGATGACCAGACGGACGTGATGTCACCTTACAAAAAGTTGTCAGCGGATTGGACTCGTGGAATATTATACTCTCTGCGGTTGTGTGTGGTACTTGTATTACTAATTTGGACACGTTCGTTGCGTCTGAGAACTATCCTGGAGTATTCGAAGAAGGAACCCTCCTTGCAATGTCGTAGACAATCTGCGCGCCAGACACCACGTCATTGAAGCCTGGTTCAGGGGCTACTGAGGGAGTCCTGGATTAAGGGGTCCTCGGGTATCCGGCCTGTTAGCTATGGGCCGGACTGATGGGCTGTGAAGATACAAAGACCGAAGACTCTATCCGTGTCCAGATGGGACTCTCCTTGGCGTGGAAGGCAAGCTTGGCGACCAAATATGAAGATTCCTTTCTGTGTAACCGACTTTATGTAACCCTAGATCCCTCCGGTGTCTATATAAACCGGGGAGTTAGGCCCATAGAGCCGAATACTCATAATCATAGTCGGACATGCTAGGCTTCTAGGGTTTTAGCCATTAGGATCTCGTAGTAGATCAACTCTTGTAACACACATATTCATCAAGATCAATCAAGCAGGAAGTAGGGTATTACCTCCATAGAGAGGGCCCGAACCTGGGTAAACATTGTGTCCCCCGTCTCCTGTTACCATCGACCTTAGACATACAGTTTGGGACCCCGTACCCGAGATCCGCCGGTTTTAACACCGACACCAGGCCCTTTTCTTGCCAGGAGGTAAGCCACATGGGGGCCCCGGATTTGAATTCGGGAGCCGCGGCCCAGGTGGTATCGCGGGCCTCTATGACATAGAACCACTTCTTTTGCCACCCCTTGATGGTCTCCACGAAGGTACCTTTGGGCCATGGCACATTGGACAGTTTGCTCACCATAGCGCCTCCGCACTCTGCGTGCTAACCGCCCACCACCTTCGGCTTCACATTGAACGTCTTCAGCCACAGTCCGAAGTGGGTGAGATGCGGAGGAAGGCCTCGCACAGGACGATGAATGCCAAGATGTTGAGGAAGGAATTTGAGGCCAGATCATGGAAATCTAGCCCGTAGTAGAACATGAGTCTGCGGACGAATGGGTGGAGAGGAAACCCTAACCCGCAGATGAAGTGGGGAATGAACACCACCCTCTCATGAGGCTTTGGGGTGGGGATGATCTGCCCCTTGGCCGGAAGCTGGTGGGCGATTTCCTGGGCCAAGTACCCTGCCTCCCGTAGCTTCGTAATGTTCTTCTCCGTGACAGAGGAGGCCATCCACTTGCCCTGCGCTCCGGATCCGGACATGCTCGGAATGCTTTTTTGAGGAATAAAGGATGGAAGCTTGGGCGCTGGAGCTCGAGAATGAGTGGACAGAGAGAGAGAAGGCGTGGGTGAAAGGGTGAATCCTTATCTCTTAATAAAGGCAGCGAATATCAAGCGCCTCCCCATTCGCCTTAACACTCACCTATTCCCCAAGGGCCGTGCAGGCGGCGCGGTTGGATTACGCACGCTCGTATTGATGAGAATCCCGCAATAAGGGGACACGATCTCTGCTTTGACAAGACGTGCCAATAAAACCGCATCTTGAAACATGGAGCGGGAGGCTAAAAAATGGTTCGAAATAAGGACCGGGCAGGGACGTGATGTCACGCTGCAGAAGTTGTCAGTAGATTGGACTCGTGAAATATTATGCTCTCTACGGTTGGTGTGGTACTTGTTTTGTAAAGCTGGGCACATTTTCGGTGTTCGAAAGCTGCTTTGGAGTATTCGGAGGAGGAACCCGCCTTGCAATGCCGAAGACAAACTGCGCGCCGGACACATCGTCATTGAAGCCTGGTTCAGGGGCTACTGAGGGAGTCCTGGACTGAGGGGTCCTCAAGCGTCCGGACTATGTAACGTGGGCCGGACTAATGGGCTATGAAGATACAAGACCGAAGACTTCTTCCCGTGTCCGGATGGGACTCTCCTTTGCGTGGATGGCAAGCTTGGCATTCGGATATGTTGATTCCTTCCATTGTAAACCTACTTTGTGCAACCCTAGGCCCCTCCGGTGTCTATATAAACCGGAGGGTTTAGTCCGTAGAGGCAATCATAATCATACAGGCTAGACATCTAGGGTTTAGCCATTACGATCTCGTGGTAGATCAACTCTTGTAATTCTCATATTCATCAAGATCAATCAAGCAGGAAGTAGGGTATTACCTCCGTCAAGAGGGCCCGAACCTGGGTAAACATCATGTCCCCTGTCTCCTGTTACCATCGACCTTAGATGCACAGTTCGGGACCCCCTACCCGAGATCCGCCAGTTTTGACACCGACAACGCCGTAGTCCATTCTTGAACGTAAGGGCTAATGCTCTGAACCCAAATAGCCATGGACTTGTTTCCTCCTACGCGACTGTACCTGAGATTGACATGCGCGTTGCATGGTTAGATATATTCTGAATGTAGTGCTGACAACTTTAATATTATTACTTATGAACGTGGTCTGGTATCCGTGGAATATCTAGAATTGCAGGCTCTTGACATAGACCAAACTGTCTAATCACCCTATGAAGAGCCATCTCCTCAATCGTCACGTCGAACACCAACTTGGCCTTGGTTATCCAGTAGTGCCGATCTCTAGTGCATAAGGCACATATCCCAACTAGATACCTGGATGTTATAGTCTGATACGAGTAGGGCTCCCAGATAACTTGATCCTCATGCAAACTATCAAACTGCACCGTGAAGGACGGGTAGCAGCCCTTCACCTAGGTATGTGCAAATTGTCTCTGTACATGACAACAAATTTACATTAGTAATACTATTGCATGGAAAAATAATCGAAAGAATTACATAATTTAAAAGTTCCTCTCTCCGTGCCCAAACAGATCCCATAGTAGGAAAGTCGCCGATAGCAAGCACGTAATGTCCTCCAACCAAAAGTGTGTGTCAATGGAGACATAGGGTCATCCAATAGGGAATCTCTCGTATGACCAGAGCTGCAAAAATAGTGGACATCCAACCAGACCTGATTTTCTTGACTTCAACAAGCAACCTTTGCAGAAGCCTCTATACGTAGCTGCTAACACGGCAGAACCAAAACTCCTATGCACAATATCCCCAGGGCAACGTGCGTCAGCTATCTCTCGTGCAGTACCAATGAGCCGTGCATCAAAAGTGGTCACGTGGTTCTCCATGAACATCGTCTTGCCGAACAACCACAGAATATATGCCTCTTGGGATCAATCAATATGTGTGTCTGACAAATCTACCGCGGGGTATCCTAATGAGACAATCTACAGAGAAAACATACGATTGTGTGAATGATGTACTATTGGTAACTAAAAAAACAACATAGTCATGTGGCCACGAAGGTTACCTGAAACTGGCTCAAGCACCTAAAATGTGGTCCGTGAGGATCATCATCTAAGCCCATAGCAGTTGGCACCACAGCTAGAAAATAGGCCTGCATATTTGCAAGCCAGCCAGGTTCTGCCTCTGAAGGACCTATGGCATCACTGGCCAAAGGTAATCCCAACAAGTAGGAGACATCCTGTAAAGTAGGCACCATCTCTCCCCTAGGAAAGTGACAGGTATGTGTCTCTGGTCTCCATCTATCTACTAAGCAGGTAAGGAGTGACCTGTCGTAAGAGAATCGTTTCACTTGCCTCTTTTTCAACTGCATTGGTTCACCTTCCTCATCCAAGTTCGGATGTTCAACCCACTCTTCCAACGTACCCTCAACCAGTCGTGCCAAGTGTAGAAGTCCAGCCCAACATAACATACAAAACAAAGAGAATGTAGCATGAAAAGTAAGTCATTATATGTTTCAATACCTATGTCAAACATGTAAGGCATTATATGTATCAATACCTATCAACCCATGAAGGGTGTATCATCCAGTTAGTCTTTGGGGTGCGAGTGACCAAAACGTCTAAGTTCTTGCCCGCTTGCATAAGTGCAGCCCGGTGACCTCTATCAATCGTACCATTAAGCAACGGATACAAAGACATATCTGCAATCAAAACATAGTCCATATGACATTACAAATTAATACATAATTCAGACATACAAAGTAAAACATAGTCCAGAGGACATTACAAATTAAAACATAGTTCAGACATACAAAGTAAAACATAGTCCCGTCGACATTACAAATTAATACATAGTTCAGACATTACAAAGTAAAACATAGTCCAGACGATATTAAAAATTAAAGCATTCTCCCCTACATTATATAGCTTGTGAGTTATTCCTTCCTCGTCCTCCCCTTCGGCCTCGACTGCCACGACCACGTCCGCCTCTTGCTCCTGTTGCTGCAGCCGTCAATGTGGATGCACTCGTCGATGTGAAAGCACCGTCTTTGTTCACGTCGGGACAATATTTCATCCTATGCCCATAAGCCGATTATAGCAAACATTGTCTGGTTGCACCACCAGCTTCAGATTGGTCTATATCGTTTCGGATTCGACGGGCCTTATGTCGACCCCTGCTTGTTCATCGAAGTTCTGGATCCGGGATGTATACTCTCTCACCGTCGCTAACCTTGTTGAAATTGCCAACGACTCTAAACCCTATCATCTCACCGGTCCATGTGTTCAGTACAACCTCTTTTAAGTAGTATGGCGACACAAAGGAGACGACATCCAACTCAATCTGGCCACACGCAGCCAACACATGTGAGCAAGACAGGTGCAACAACTTTGGTTTGTTGCATGTACACTCACACGTTGGATAAAATTACGTTCCAATTTTTACCTCATGCGTCTTCACCTCATTCGCAGAACCAAAACCATCGGTAGGTAGCTGAACCTCATACCTCCTTTCCTGATTACCTACGAGTCTCACAGTGTGCTTCTTTGCTTTCTCTATCTCCTCTACCATGTACTCCATGACACGGCTACAGTAAGGTGTGTTCTGATTATCTATAATATGCTTCTTTGTTAACTCGTGTCGGTCTCTGAAATATCTCAAAGTGCCATGGAATACAGCCTCCACAATAGCTGTGAGTGGCAATCCTCTATTCCCTCTGAGTACAAAGTTATACAATTCTGCAAGGTTCGTTATCATGTGGCCATACCTAGCTCCATGGGTGTCATGCAGCAAAGACCAATTCACGGGAGGCTCTTTCTCTATCCACTCTGAAAAATCCTTTATTGCCCTCCCCTTCTTTCTCATAGTATTAGGAGGGTCAATTGCTGGCAATTCACAAAGACCAACTGGCTCCTCTAGCTCCGCCATGAGTGTTGCTAATTGTTGTTGGTCTTTTTCCATTTTCTTCCTGGCACAGACCTTCTTCTTAGTAAACTCATCAAGTTTTGACCAAATAATTTGGTATTACGCTCCTGGTTCTGCTTGCACAAGTTTTTAAACAAGTTCATCAACCGCTTGTTCTTGAACTGTGAGAAAAAGTTAGCCCCAAGATGGCGCATGCACCACCAGCTCTGCAAATCCTTCCAAGGTGTTGGTTCGGCTACTGTTGGATTCCTTAGTGTCTTCACAGCCTTCAATATACCAGCATGCCTATCATGAATGACACACACGTTTGGTCGATCCTTCACGATGGCAATTTTCACTTGCCGAAAGAACCATACCCAGCTCGGAAAGTTATCACCCTCCACAAATGTCGTGGCAAGTGGAATGATTTGATTGTTTCCATCCACACCAATGGCAGTCAGGATTTGCCCTTTGTACTGACCAGTCAGGAATGTACCATCCACAAACATCACAGGAGGACAATGCTGGAAAGCTTCAATGCACATAGCAAAAGAGAAGAATACTCGTTTCAACAACTTGAAACCTGGTATACTCAGCAACCTTGTATGTTGTACGTTAACATAAGTGCCAGGATTCCTCTCCTTTAGTACATCCAGGAGACGGACAACATTATCATATGACTCGAAGAACGTCCCAAACCTTTCCTCCACAGCCTTCTGCTTAGCCCTCCAAGCCTTGCCATAAGGAATGTTATAATTCCATCCGACCTTCACTGCTGTCTAGATGTGTTTTGCTTCCATATCTTTTTTCTCCACTATCTCAGTATACATGCGTTGCGCAATGAGAGTTGAAGTCAGGTTTGGATGACGAACCAACAGGTTTTTCCTGACACAAATATGTGGGACCACATTGGTGACAACCCAGTGGATGTTATACTTCGGCACGTGCCCGTGCACCTTCCCAGGACAACCTGTTTCAACACACTCCACGGTATAGTTTGTTGGCTTTGATATATGTGTCCGAAAAACCCTCTGAGTAGACATAGCCCACTTTATCACCGCATACTTCAATTTTTTCTTTGTATCAAACATAGCCCCCTATCTGGACTTGGTTCAGATTATATTGCCATGGAGCCTCATGGCCATCGTTCACAGTAAGGCCGGTGGATATGTCCTGATTCCATGCAGAAGGAATCGGTACCTCCACTTCATCCTCAGAATTTTCAGAATCCAGATCCTCCGCATATCCATCCTCGTCCTCTTCCTCCATCACCCTCTGCATTTCATCGCCTTCCTCATCCCCATCAGCAGCACCAGAACCAACTAATATTATCGACTGAATATTCTGCCTAGTATCATGACCACAAACATTGTCCAGCACGTAGTCTGACTCTTTCTCGGCTTGGCTAGGATCCACATCCGGTGGATGTGACCCGGATAAATGAATCTCGTTAGCAACTTGACTACCCTGGCCGGGTTCATACCCCACATGGAGTTGTACAGTATTCTCCTCCTTCGCCACTGGTTGCAATAGGACATATGGGTGGATTCTTCGATCTCGGCAACGACTTAACAGGGCCGACCAATGCTGGCTCCTATCTATCGGCATCAGCTCCACTTGACATTTTTACAGGATTTGGTCCACAATGCATGAATACTGACGGAACATACTTCAGGAGCCAGCCCAAAACTAGTAGTCAACCAGTGCTTTTTCAACTATCTAATGTCCGGTCTGTCCGGGTCTGCAAGTGTCATGACGCCATTTTTAAACTCGCTAAGATCAACCCCCAACTCATTATATCGAACATTACCAGGGCCAAAGTAAACAGTCAAATTTACTAATACAAACATTTTCACCTGTTAGACATAGCGACCTTCTAATTAATTGCAATGTACAAAATTATTACCGGCTACACTAACCATCCGCTAAAATGCCAGCACAAACCAATTAACACTAAAAAATGTGACGCATGATTATACCTTCGATGCGTGTGGCCACCTCACGGAGAACTTGGACGAACAGACAACAGCAACGCCACCCCCTCGGCGGCACGAAGATGCACCTCCTCCTCACCAGCCAAACCGCCTCCTCCTCCGCAGCCCACCATGGCTTCTCCTCCTCCTCACCCCACCATGACTCCACCTCACTTTACGCACAAATAGTTGTCCCATTGGGAAAAAATGACCATAAGCCGGCGGAGATGGCTACGATCTACCGTTTCTGTGGTTTGGATTCGAAAATAGGTGGAGAAACGAAGAGATCAGCGAGGGTGGCGATTTACACAGAGGAACGAGAGAGAGTGAGAGAGAAAGAACATCTAGAGGAAAAAGAAGACCAGCTCGGGCCTTATCCAAATCTCTTCGGCCACTGGTTAGTCGAAGAGGTCTTCGGTCGTGGGCTGGCCGAAGAGGCCCGTCTTTGGCCCAGTTCTCGCACTCTTCGGCCACGCTTAACTGAAGAGGCCTCTTCGGGCTTCGGCCAGCCGAAAAGGCCCACATCGGCCAACGATTGACCGACGGGGTGCTAGTTTTGCAAATAATGTGTTAACACTGCTAGTTTGCGAAGTTGCTATAAAAATGTGCTACTTTTGAAAAAAATCTAGCCTATTAACCCAGTGCCAGTTGTTGTTTTCACCCAGTTGTTGGTTTTCTAAAAAGTCAGTAACAAACGAAGTCCAAACGCTACAAAACTTTCTAACGATTTTGTTTTTGGACAAAAGAGACCCAGAAGCTTCACGAGGAGACTAGAAATCAAATGAGAGAACAAGGCAACAAGGCGTGCCCTGATGCCTTGTGGGCCCCACATGGCTCCGTTTGACCTAATTCCACTTCTATAAACTCTCAAATATTGGGAAATGATACATCTCCAACGTATCCATAATTTATTTTGTTCCATGCTATTATAGTATCAATCTTGGATGTTTTACATATATTTACAAGCAACTTTATATCATTTTTTGGGACTAACCTATTAACTTAGTGCCCAATGACAGTTGTTATTTTTTGCTTGTTTTTTACTTTGTAGAATATCAATACCAAATGAAGTCCAAATGCCACGAAACTTTTTGGAGATTTTTTCTGGCAATAAGAGACCCTGGAAGCTTTGGGAGACCCCGAGAAGATGGAGGAGTGGCCCACTAGGCACCAGCGCGCGCCACAGGCCCCTGGCGTGCCTTACTGGGTAGTGGGGCCCACGAGCCTCCGTTTGACCTAACTCCACCTCTATAAATACTCTAAAATCAGGAAACCTATCGAGGAGTCCACAAAATGCTTTTTCTGCTGTCGCAAGCCTATGTTCTTGAGAGATCCCATCTGGGGACCCTTTCTGACACTCTGCCAGAGGGGGAAACGATCACAGAGGGGTTCGTCATCATCCTTGATGCCCCTCCGATGATGCGTGACTAGTTTACCATAGACCTACGGTCCACAATTAGTAGCTAGAGGCTTCTTTTCTCTTTTTGATTCTCAATACAATGTTCTCCTCGTTGTTCTTGGAGATCTATTTGATGTAATGACTTTTTGCAGTGTGTTTGTTGAGAGGCGATGAATTGTGAGTTTATGATCAGATCTATCCATGAATATTATTTGAGTTTTCTCTTAACTCTTTTATTCATGATTAATATAGCCTCACATTTCTTCTCCAATTTATTAGTTTGATTTGCCAACTAGATTGATTTATCTTGCCATGAGAAGAGGTGCTTTGTAATGGCTTCGATCTTGCGGTGCTCAATCCTAGTGACAGAAGGGGACGTATGTACCATTGCTATTATGGGTACAAAGATGGGGTTTTATTCATATGTGAGTTTATCTTGTCTACATCATGTCATCTTGCCTAATGCATTACTCTGTTTTTACATGAACTTAATACACTAGATGCATGTTGGATAGCGGTCGATGTGTGGAGTAATAGTAGTAGATGCAGAATCGTTTCGGTCTATTAATGTTAGACTTGATGCCTATATGTTTGATCATTGCCTTAGATATCGTCATAATTATTTGCTTTTGTATCAATTGCTCAACAGTAATTTGTCTACCCACTGTATGCTATTTTCTCGAGAGAAGCCTCTAGTGAAAACTATGGCCCCCGGGTCTACCTTTTATCAAATATTAAATCTAAAAATACCTTGCTGCAATATTCTTCATTTATAATATTTTGTATTTTTCAGATCTACCTATCAAAAACTATACAATTTAATCTTGCTCGTAACCTTTGAGGGATTGACAACCCCTCTACGCATTGGGTTGCAAGTAGTTGTTGTTTGTGTGCAGGTGTTGTTTACATAGTGTTGCTTGGTTCTCCTACTGGATTGATAACCTTGGTTTCATAACCGAGGGAAATACTTATCTCTACTGTACTCCTCTTCCGGCAAATCCCAACACAGCTCACAAGTAGCAGGAAACCCCCAGAGAGCGACCCGAAACAATTTGTCCACCGCCGCAAGTCTATGTTCTTTCGCGATCCCATCTGGAAGCCTTTTCCGGTACTCTGTCGGAGGGGGAATCGATTATGGAGGTCTTCTACATCAACCTTGCTGCCCTGCTAATGATGTGTGAGTAGTTCACCACAGACCTACGGTTCCATAGCTAGTAGCTAGATGGCTTCTTCTCTCTATTTGATCTTCAATACAATGTTATCCATGATCTCCACGGAGTTATGTTTGATGTAATCTTCTTTTGTGGTGTGTTGTTGGGATCCGATGAATTGTGGGTTTATGATGAGATTATTCATTGAAAGTAATTGAGTCTTTTCTGAACTTTATTATGGATGATTGTGGTGGCTTTGTATTTCTCTTTGATCTATTCGTTTGGTTTGGCCAACTAGACTGATTTATCTTCAGTGGGAGAGGTGCTTTGTAGTGGGTTTAATCTTGCGGTGTCCTCACCTCGTGATAGAAGGGTAGCGAGGCACGTATTTGTATTGTTGACACTAAGGATAAAACTATGGGGTTTATTCATATTGCTTGAGTTTACTTTGTCTACATCATGTCATCTTGCTTAAAGCATTACTCTGTTTGTCATGAACTTCATACCATAGATGCATGCTGAATAGCGGCCGACTGGTGGAGTAATAATAGTAGATGCAGGCAGGAGTCGGTCTAGTTGTCACGGACATGATGCCTATATATGTGATCATTGCCATGAATAGCATCATAACTATGCGATTTTCTATCAATTGCCCAACAGTAATTTGTTTACCCATCACATGTTATAGTTTCGAGAGAGAAGCCTCTAGTGAAAACTGCCCCGGATCTACCTTAATCATATTACTAAAACCAAAAATACCTTGCTGCAATTTATTTACTTTTCTTTATCTATCTACCACTATCAAAATTAATCCTTGCAAGTAACAAGTTCAAGGGGATTGACAACCCTCTTGCCTGTGTTGGGTGCAAATATTTGCTTTTGTGTGTGCAGGTGTTGTTCACTAGGGTTTGTCTGATTCTCCTATTGGTTCCATAACCTACTTTATCACTGAGGGAAATACTTATCAGCTAATATATTGGTTCACCCTTCCTATTCGAGGAAAATCCCAACGCAACTCACAAGTAGTAGGCACCTAAGCTTGTGGCCCTGTTGTGGCCCCCCTCCAGCAGATATTTTTGCTAGTATGTTTTATTAATTCCAAAATAATGAGGAGGCTTGGGGAGAGGTCTTTACATACCTCTCCAACTCTATTTGCCTCCATGACCATGCATAATCCAATCAATCTCCATTGTCGTTGCATCTCCACCACCATAAAGGAAGGGACAAGTCCAAGAGGAAGAAGAGGAAGCTCCACCACAGTGCGCATCGGCCTTCGGGCTGGTGCCATTTCCACCATGCTGGCACCTCCATCATCATCACCACCACTGCCGGCGCTGCCGTCTCCGTCACCACCATGCCATGTCCATTCACCGGCCCGGGGCCAGCTTGTAACTTGACCCTAACCTTTAGGTCGTCCGTTTACATGTTTGAGTAGTTGTACTAGTTCTTGGGGATATGGATGAACTCTATATTCGATTAATAATCCTCTTGTTCATCTTCGAGTTTGTACCCTTCACGAGTGTTGAGAAGAGTCATCACTCGCATTATCTATGCGATTGGCTGTGAAGCCACTACTATCATTGTAGGGGTTAGGGTGTTGAGGCAATTTTAGGTGATAGTTAAATCCTCAAGTCCGAGTCGCTGCAATTGATAGGAGAGTAAGAGGCACTATAAAAAATACACTTCCGTGATGATACGTGTTTGTCATAGTAGGTCACGTTTTCTGTCATGCATGTACATCCATGACGATTTTACAAAAGAATCAAGATAGTCATACATGTGCTATCGTAGAAGTGTTCCATGACATAACCAAAATTATCATCACGGAAGTGTCCACTTCCATGACGATAAATCGCGCGTCATAGAAGTGCTTTCGTCAAGGGTGACCGACATGCGGCATCCACCGTAACGGGTCGCCGTTAAGCTATCGAGTTCCGGTTTGGATCCGATAACCCGTTAATAGCCCCGACCAATGGGGATTTTCCACGTGTAAAATCATCATTGGCTGGAGAAAACACGTGTCGGCTCACTATTGGGACAGATGTCATCCACTCATTGGACCGAAGGCGCCTATGATACGTCGACACATGGCATAGCCCAACAGAGGCCCATTCCTGTGAAAAGCCCGGCCCGTTTGACTTGGTCAAAAGGTAGCGGGCGGGCCCACAGAAAGCGTGTTAACGACTTGTTCGCATATAGCCCATTTACAGCCCGCTAACCCAGGGCCCGTTATGGCCTATCCGAGTTAGGCCCAGTAGCATCATCTGGGCCGTCCAATATGATTCCAGCCCGTTTTAACTTCCGGCCCATGTATGGCCCATGACGTCTTTCGGCCCATATGAGGCCCTTTGTAACTCTTGGCCCATTAACGGCCCGTGGTGAATCTGGCCCGTAATGAATAGTGTATCACCTTATACCCATTAACGGCCCATTATTCTATTGGGCCGTTTCCAGCCCATGTTATCTTTCGGCCTTCTCAGGGCCCATTTATTCTTGGGATCAGTTCCAGCATTCGGTTACTTACGGCCCGTTACTGTCCCTTTCTGCTTGTGGGCCAAATTCAGCCCGTGGTTACAGTCAGCCCGTTTGTGGCCCATTAATCCGTTGGGCCGTTCTCATAGCGTCATCAAATACGGCCGATTAACGACGGCCCGTTATGGTCGGCCCATGAACGGACGATTCCAACTCTAGCCCATTTACGGCCCATAAAGCTGTCTGTTATTGGCCCATGTTTGGCCAATCGATCATCCGACCCGTAGAAGGCCATTGATGATACGGCCCGTAGAAGGCCCATTGTTTCTACGGCCCGTAAAAGGCCCATGGATCCTACGGCATGTAGAAGGCCCATTGTTTCTACGCCCCGTAGGAAGCCCAGGGTCACTACAGTAAATATGTAGCCCATGGTTATTGTGGCCTAGTTTTTAAAAATTGGTTATTGCGGCCACTAGCAAACCACGGAAAAAGAACTGCACTGACTACAAGCAAACAAATAAACAAGACAACAAGGAAATAAATAAGCAAGCAACTTACGCTACGCTATCACGACTATTACACATATCCACTGGGCATCAAAGTTCGCCGCCAGTGCAAATATAGGGAACAAAGCAGTATATCACATACACTGGTTGTCAAAGTTGGCAACCAATGCAAATAAACGCCGCAGCAAAACAAGTCTAGAACTTAAACCACTTCAGAAGAGCTCAAGAAACAATATCCTGGGTACCCATAATGCTGGCAAGATGCTTAGCAAGCTTATTAACTTTCTCTTGTTTGGCGCTTAAATCCTCCAGCACTTGATATTGCACCAGAAAGTATGCATCTGAATTCTATAGGGACTTCCTCAGTCCCTCGGCTTCCTGTCGCATAACATCTGATTGATGTCTTTCAACTTGAAGTTGAGACTCAAGAAGCCGAACTGATTCAGGCAGCGAGTTCGAAGAGCTGGTGCCAGCAGTAGTAGCCAGTAACTCAAACACTACATCAAGACAGAACTTTGGGGTTGTCTCAGTGTCTTCAATATAGTTTTTATCAGCTTTCTTGGAGACCAACATGGATATCTCACTATCTTGAACCTTATCTGCAATACTTCATTTACCATTGCATAACGGGGTACTCTTCTCCAATATTTTATCCGCATTTTGAAAGAGAAACAAACAGACACATCACAAATTTACCATGTTGTATATGATACTCATTTTGGTAAACCAGTTCAGTTGTAAGGTGGACAGGATAACAGCATGAAACAAACATATATCTATGTAGTATGGTCACTGTATGGTCTATATCATTCTAGTTTATGTTGCCAAATCAAGATAGAGACAGTTCAAATCATATCTATTTAAGACAAAGCAGCATAAACTGTTTATTCAATTGAACCTTAAATCAACATAGAGCAAGTTACAACAGCAAATTAACACGTTAAAGGAACAAGTTTAAAACATACCTGTTGCGCCATTGGAGTTTCAATTGCATCCTTCTGATTTGAAATTAGTTGGTATGAGTAAATACAGTGATGCAAGAGCAAAGGAGTATGAACCATACCTATGGAACCTGACCTGAGAACAATTCTTCTTCTACTCTAAGCTTTGACTTGGGGTTCGGACTGGTGGTCCCCGTGCTTTGGGCACTGCAGTTGCCTTACTAACTGCTCGTGCTTGGGTGCTCTGTGGTGGAGACGGTGCTGTGTCAACTGGAACTGGGTTACGATCTGCTGGGGTTGGTGTTAGAAAGGGTGTAGCTGGTTCTCTATCCAACTGGGTAGGGGTACAATCTGCGTGAGTCTGGGTTATGTGTGGTGGGCTGGTTCTAGGGCAAGTACAATCGTGGTTCTATCTACATCGACCGGTAGCACGATCTTTTCTGAAGACCGTGTTTTTACTCCCACAGATACTGCCATCACCCCCTCCAATTCAAATGGCTAATAAACAAGAAAAGTAATTGAATGTACAGACATTGTAAGATAGACAGGTGCAATGGATAGTCGGGAAGAAAACAGGCAATGAAATAATTCACATTTATGTTGTCTAACCAAATAGAATAGCATGACATAATTTCACATATATGATGGCTAATTAAACAGGATAGCATGATACAATTTCACATGTATGATGGCTATCAAAGAAGGATAGAATGACATACTTCAAAATATGATTACTATGTAAACAGGATGACATGATATAACTATACGATGTGTCTATTAAAGTGGTTGGCATGCCATAATTCACAAACATGACGTCGACGGAAACATGATGGCATGATATAATTCATGGATAGAATGACATAACTCAAAATATGATGACTATGTAAACAAGATGAGATGATATAACTATATTATGTCTTTAGAAAATGGGTTGGCATATGCCACACTTCAGATACATGTTGTCTATGTAAACATCTTGGCATGATATAATTCAAATATATGATTTATATACCAAGCAAGTGAGCAGAGGGCAATCGCATATATGATGTGTCAACTAAGGAGATGGCATTCAATATTGTGTATATGACGTAAAAATTAAGCATTGCAATACAACATATGCATGATATGAGTAATATAACCTTGCCAAGTTTGAGCATACACTTAAGGGGGATAATAGGACTGGTCATCTGCCTCTGAATCCTCCTCTGAGGAGCTATCTGTAACCAGCAAGATATCTGCTTCAGCAGGTAGCATTGTCTGCTTTGAAGACCTTGTTTTCACTCCAGATTACTCCATCACCAATTCAAATGGCTGATGCACGGGAAGAGCAGTTGAATATACAAACATTGTCGACAAATGCAATGAGAAATACAAAAAAGGACGGCATGCTATAATTCACATATATGACGCTTGGCTAAACAGCATGGCATTGCATAATTCACATATATAATGCCTTGCAACAAGATAGCATTGCATAATTCACATATATAATGTCTTGCAACAAGATTGCATTGCATAATTCACATATATGGTAATTAGACACTAAACAGGTGGCATTCACACAAAGCATGTCTAAACTAAGCAAATGACAAAGCAATGCAAGACACCATACGCACGATATGAGCAACATAACCCTGCCAAGTTAGAGCATGCACCTCGGGGGTGGGGGAAATAGGACTGGTCATCTGTCTCTGAATCCTCCTCTAAGGAGCTATCCGCAACCAGCAATACATGCGCTTCGTCAGATAGCATTGTCTGCTCTGAAGACCTTGTTTCCAGTCCAGATTTTTCCATGACCGTGTCGAATGGCTGATGCACAGGAAGAGTAATTGAATATACGAAAATTGTTGACAAATTTAATACGTAATAAAAAATGATGGCATGATATAATTCACATATAAGATGAATGGCTAACCAGGGTGGCATTGCAAAATTCACATATATGATGCCTGGCTAAACAAGATGGCATTGCATGATTCACATACAAGATAAAGAAACTAAGCAGATGGCATTCACACAAAGCCTGTCTAAACTAAGCAGATGGCATATTTGATGTATAAAGTAAGCAATGCAAGGCACCATGTCCATGATATTACCAACATCAACATGCCAAATTAGAGCGAAGACCTTAGGGGGTAAATAGGAGTGGTCTTCTCCTTCTGAATCCCCCTTAGAATAGTTATCTTCCTCTTGATTATAATCCAAAATGGGTGGAGGGGGGCTGACTTTGCGCCCACCATGGAGCGACATCTGCATGAAATTTGATTGCCACGCAAGGCTCGTCTCTTTTGCTCTACATGTTCAGTTTCATTGTGTACAATAACTGACATGAATATGAATAAAACATAGTGAGATTATGTAAGGAGTGCATGCACAAATCCAGAGTGATGGTACCAAACTGTGGATAGACCCAAAACCAATGATAGCAGGCAGATAATAGCTTTAGTTAAAAAATACAGATAATGGCTCCTTTAATATTTGTTTGCACCCAACATGAAACTCATAGTAGACACCCGAGATTAACCAGATAGTATACTGATAGTACTGATTGCTGCCCCAATATGTACCCCACAACCATTTAAAAACTCAAGTTTCAGCATTAGTTTGGACCTGACTTGGAGTCTAATAGGTGAATAGGATGATAAAGTAGCCTGTCATCATATTAAGCGATGCATAACAAAAGCAGACACGGAAGAGTGCGACCTCTCTTGCGGACCTGTGTAGTCCTCAAGGTCATCTGCTTAGTTGATGATGGTAATGCAGTTGTCGTGGCTGACGGCGGCGGGGAAGAAGATCTGAGGCGGCAAAATACAGGCTGGAGAGCGGATCCCTGCTGTGGTAAACCCTTCCGTCGTTGGAGTAGTTGAGCTAGGGTGGAACACATCGCAGCATGAGCGGAACAAACCACACAAGGTTTTCTTTAACATATATCTGTAACAGAAGTAATTGTGTAAGGGCTTGTTTGAATTTGAGGATTCTAACAATGCAGGGATAGGAAATACACAGGAATAGGATAGGAATGCATGTGCAAAACAGAGAATTTAAAAACACGGGATTTCTGCCAATCTGGGTGTTTGGTTCACAAGAATTGGAAGATCACAGGATGCAAAGAAGCATTGTGAGATTAAGTCAAACCACAAGAAAATTTACGGTTATAATGCTATTATGCTACTATCTCTTAATTTTGTGCTTCATGAATAGGAATTTGAAAAGGAGGACAAGTGGATATTAAAATTCCTGTGGTTTTTCTTTCAAGGAGACACTAAAGGAACAAATCCTGCAGATTTCCTTTGCTCCATTCCTTTGAACCAAATGCATGAATAGTAGTACCATAGGAAACTTTCCAATTCCTATGTTTTTCCTTCACTTTTCCTTTCAAGCACTGCGATTCTAGTAGGCAGGCTTGAGCAGGGAAAAGCCTACACTCAAAAAATGTTTTTGTGCTACTTCTACTACTTTGGACCCAGGTCACTGCCCTACTAGCTCAACTCCCAGGCCCATCTACGAATGCACAGCTCAAACGCGCAGAGATTAATAATTATGGCATTCAAGAGAGTCCATCACGGATAGCTAAGTTGTCTGGTACCTCACTGCTTGTCGTATAGTACGAGAAACTAATCGTATTTCATGTTACTACGTGTGCTCAGTGGACAATATATATAACATGTAGAGTAAAAAAGAGATGCAACAGGTGTACAACCTCTTTTGGCGAAGCCATGTCGATCTCAGTGTGATTGGGTTGGTCGGTAAGGATGCTCCGGCTGATTTGGCTGTCGAAGGAGGGGAAGAAGATCTTAGGCATCTGGAGATGGAGCCCGGGGTACTACTTCGCTGTGATGGAGGGTTTCGTCGTTGGAGCAGCTCCGGTGAGTTGTACGACGGCGAGGCTGAAGCAGGACAAGAGAGACAACGTTAACCTGAGTGGAATTCTCATAGCATCTCCAATAGATGACGTAAAATACATAACCACAAAGTGCTAGATGTAAAATACATCAGCTGCTCATGTCTGAACTTAACTGTCGAAACTGAATTTAACTGTCGAAACTGAATTTAACTGTCGAAACTGAATTTTGCTGTCGAAACTGAATTTTACTATCAAAACGGAACACACTAGTGGCAGAAAAGCAGTAGCAGTAGCAGCGCGTGCGAGAGCCAGGGCATCTGGTCGTGTAGTAGCATCTCGGGTAGCACCTGCAGGGGCTCGAGCGAGGGAAGTATCTGCTGCTCGTGCACCAGCAGCGCACGCAAGAGTAGAGCAGCAGGTAGGATGAGGCTACACATCAGTCGACAGACTTTTTCATCTCTGGACAGTCGATTTTCCAGCCGTTGGATACAAAATCAAGGGCCTGCAGTTCATCTTCAACCTCCACCTCCCTGAGCCGCCAGCCACCACCGGCCAAACCGCCGGCCCCCACCGCCCGCAGCCACCGGCGCTTCCGAGCCGCCTCGCTGCCCCGCCCGCCCCGAAACCACTCCCCACTGCCGGTCCGCTGCCGCCCCGGCCATCCCCCTTGTCCCCCCCTCCCCCCGCGCCGACCTTTTTCTCTAGTGATCCCCACGCCACCGACCCACCACCGCCGGCGACCACCGCCCCCACACTGAACCCTAAGATAGATACTGGGGTACCACTCCGGCGAGCCCCCCTCCCTGTTGCGGCTGGTTCTTCCTTAACTCCGGCGAGCCCCCCCGCCCCCCACCCCCACCCCATGAAAATCGACTGACAAAAAAGTCGATTCAGTCGACTAAAGTGTAGCTAAATCGGAGCAGCAGCGCAAGCAAGAGCAAGAGCGAGAAAAGCAGCGTGAGCAAGAGCAAGAGCAGACCAGGCAGGGGACCGAGAGCAAGAGCACAGCAGCATCACGAGCGATAGCCAAAGCAGCAGCATGTCCTACTAATGTGGAAGTCGCCGCCGAGGGAGGGACTGTTGGAGATATGCCCTAGAGGCAATCATGTATGATGATATTACCTATATGTTTATGAATAAAGATAGTCCTTGGACATTATCAATGATGTGTATCAGCAAGTACGTGACTTGTTTGTGGGACTATGCATTGTATGATGACTGTCCTAAAAGGTCCCTAGTCGAAAGGGCTATGTGGACGCGCAGCCGACTAGACTAGCATATGACCGGTCGATGGCTTGGTCTCACTAGCCATGAAGCATTGGATGCTAACCAGATAATATGGACTCGGAAGGATCTGGTCGGATTCAACGTAATCGGATCCAAGTTGAGATAAGGTTCGAGTCGGACAGACCCAACTATGAGAAGCAGCGATATGTCATCTGTGAGTCTCTAGTACAACATACATTCGACGTCCTAAGACCTGAGCTGGCACATGTACTCGAGATGGTGATAGACTTGCTTTGGGCCGACCAAACGATGCTGCGAAACATGGTCGAGCAAGATGGGATTTGCCCCTCCGATCAGGAGAGATATACTCTGGGCCCCTCATGTGATCCGACTAGGATAATCATGGCCATGTGACAAGGATTATGAGATAATCCGGATAGTGGTCGGCATCATTGGAACGATAAAGAGGTCGGGCTAGCACAAGGATGAAAATCTCGCCTTGAGCCCGACAACATATATCGTGCGGCAAAGGGAACATAAGTGTGACATGTTGTACAGGTTTGCCTAACCAGCTTCATAGTCTGCTTGGTGTTCGGCATGCCTTGCTAGAGGCCGCTACCAACCGTGCAATTCGGAGGTGATCGGAACTACGACCAAGCTGGCTTGAACCTAAACGGTCGCGCGCTTAAGGGAAGGAACCTACGAGGTCAGATTCGAGGACACTGGTCGGATGTGATCCGAGCTGTATTCGGATTGTGGCTAAGTAGACTTATGGGCTTTAGGATCTGTGCGAGGCCCAAGAGTTGAGCCCACGACAAATGCCTATATATACTGGAGGTCCGGCACACTTATTGAGTTGATCGCTTCGGCGCTGTCACTGGGGTTTGCATGTGTGGTGAATAGCCACCTCCACTCGCCGCCGACTGTGTGATCGGACCTAGCAGTCCGCCGCACGGTGTTCCTCCTGCACACGCAAATATCGTTAGAGGCGGTGCACTTGAGCCACTCCGGCAAACCTGTATGTGGGAATTTACGACGGGCTGTTCGAGGGAGATCGGACGAGGAGGAGACGATCCATGCATACGCGCTGCCCCAACTCTTCTTCTGCTACACGGCACTGCGCGTCTAGTGGTAACGAACTATGACCCATCTCTAGTAGCATGTTCTTGGTTGTTCTGCATGTAGGAAATTTTAATTTGCAGTCGACGCACCCTACCATAGAACACAACAGTGGTATCAGAGCCTCTGCCATAGGATTTGGATTCAGATCGTATGCATATTAGATATGTGGAGGCGGCAGATGAGATCTGTTGTCGTTGATGAGATCGGTTGTGTGCACGGTTGATGAGATCAACTGCACATGGGGATCGATGTGGCTATGTTTTCAGTCAATCGGATTCGACGAGGTCGTGAAACAACCTACCCCTACCGGTCGGTATCTGCCATCAGGGTTAACTATGAAACGTAAATCCGAATTGGATTTGCGATGATCGATAAGATCGGTCAGATCAGAAAATTCGGCGTGATCGGAGTGCAGATGTGATATGTGATTTCCGAAAACGTGTGCGCAGCGCCTTGTATTTCGTACCCGACACTCAAACCGGTAGAAAGCGATTCTATGCATAACTTTATTTTGCAGGGTTTGATGTGAATAGTATGGCTCATATGTATGTGAGGCATGTGTGTAAATTATACATGGCCTGCGTGTCATGTTTGTCAGCCGACAGGAGCCAAAGTAATGTCATTATATTGTATAACGACCTGTGTGTCGAGTTGTGACTCTATGTAAAATTCATTACTAGTTGTAGTATTTGGATAATAGAGATCAGGTTGGTGGCTTGGCGTCCCAGCGTGACAAACAAGATGGAGTTCCTACATGGTCATCGGAGTCGGAGCTGACCTGGAAGAACATCCATGAAGGAGCCATACTATTTCACAATATATGTTTATTTGTGATTGTTATGCTTATTGTTTTCTATGCATGTTAGAATGGTATAAATATCCCTCATTAATATCAATAAACTTTCCATTCATGATGTTGCAGCTTCGCACGTCAAGTATGTCTAGTAGTGGGCTCATAAAATTGGGGTGCTGCTGGGTGTCCTTGAACTGAAGGGTTCATATCAGACACGGACATGCACTGCATCAGGTTAACTTGACAAGGCTATCAAAACGGTTTTGGGCCTTGTGGCAAAAAAGGTTGGGGGCCAGGGTATGAGATACCTTCCCGACCGATAGGAGTCGTATTAAGATACGATCAGCATGGAGTTGCTTACCGGACAGGCATGTGCTTGTCGGATCCTAAATCACTGAGAGTTTGGGCAGGGATGCCAACTTCAAGGTGCAACTATCCCTAGGTGGTTTCGGAATTCCTAACAACATATAGCTCATTGAGCTAATTCTATTTCAGGATAAATATTTCAGGAAAGCTCAATGATTGGCATGGCATGGATTAGAAAACTGGACCCCTCAAAATGCCAGTGACAAAAGGATTGGCTCAAGCTCAAAGCACAAGACTCTACATTTTTCATTTTAGTGATCCAAGATCACATTGAGTCCATAGGAAAAGCCAATACTATCAAGAGGGGGTGAGGTGTTGCTTAATGAGTTTCTTGCTCAAAATGCTTAGTGATATGCTCCAAAAACCCTCAACTACTTTCTCATATCCACATATGTCTCAAATCAAAAGTCAAACTCGGCCCCACCGAAACTTTCTATCCGGCGCCACCGAGTTCACCTGACATAGCCACTACCAGAAACTCTAGTCTTTTCGGTCTCACCGATAGGGATCTCGGTCTCACCGAGATGGGATTGTAATCTCTCTATTTCCTTTCGTAACATTTCGGTCAAACCGAGATGAGCGATCGGTCCCACCGAGATTGCAATGCAAACTCTCTGTTTCCCTTTCGTAACGTTTCGGTCCAACCGAGATGAGCGAATCGGTCCCACCGAGTTTGCTTGACCAACTCTCTGGTTAGTCTATTACCAAAATCGGTCTCACCGAGTTTGTGTAATCAGTCTCACCGAGATTACGTTATGCCCTAACCCTAATGAAATCGGTCCCACCGAGTTGACATGTCGGTCCCACCGAAAATCATAACGTTCACATTTTAAACTAAATCGGTCCGACCGAGTTTCATGATTCGGTCCCACCGAGTTTGGTAAATTGTGTGTAACGGTTAGATTTTGTGTGGAGGTTATATATACCCCTCCACCCACTCTTCATTCATGCAGAGAGCCATCACAACATGCCTACACTTCCAACATACATTTTCTGATAGAGAACCACCTACACTTGTGTTGAGGTCAAGATATTCCATTCCAACCACATAAATCTTGATCTCTAGCCTTCCCCAAGTTGCTTTCCACTCAAATCTTCTTTCCACCAAATCCAAATCCTGTGAGAGAGAGAGTTGAGTGTTGGAGAGACTATCATTTGATGCACAAGAGCAAGGAGTTCATCATCAACACGCCACTTGTTACCTCTTGGAGAGTGGTGTCTCCGAGATTGGCTAGGTGTCACTTGGGAGCCTCCGTCAAGATTGTGGAGTTGAACCAAGGAGTTTGTAAGGGCAAGGAGATCGCCTACTTCGTGAAGATCTACACGAATGAGGCAAGTCCTTTGTGGGCGACGGCCATGGTGGGATAGACAAGGTTGCTTCTTCGTGGACCCTTCGTTGGTGGAGCCCTCCGTGGCCTCGCGCAACCGTTACCCTTCGTGGGTTGAAGTCTCCATCAACGTGGATGTACGATAGCACCACCTATCGGAACCACGGATAAAAAATCTCCGTGTCTACATTGCGTTTGCTCCCTCAAAATCCTCCCTTTACCTTCATATGCAATTGTTTTACATTCCGCTGCTATACTCTTAGAATTGCATGTGTAGGTTGATTGCTTGACTTGTGCTAAGTTGCAAAAATTTGCCAAGAACTAAAATTGGGAAAAGGCAAGATTTTTATTTGGTCAAGTAGTCTAATCACCCCCCCCCCGATAGACATACTTTCGATCCTACAAGTGGTATCAGAGCTTTGGTCTCCATTTTCTTTGATTTCCATAGCTTTTGGTGGTCATAGCCTTGGTTTCAAAACCTAGGAGAGTATGGCGTCTAGCGAGGGAAATTACCACCATAGAGGTCCTTACTTTGATGGTACAAATTTTGCTAGTTGGAAGCATAAGATGAAAATGCATATTCTTGAACATAACCCGGCCGTTTGGGCTATTGTGTGTATTGGCTTGCAAGGTGAATTATTTGATGGGAGAGAACCAAACCGTGAAGCTACCGCGGAAGAGTTGAATATCCTGCAATACAATGCTCAAGCTTGTGATATTCTCTTCAACGGATTGTGCCCCGAAGAATTCAACAAAATCAGCCGTCTTGAGAATGCAAAGGAAATTTGGGATACTTTGATTGATATGCACGAAGGTATCGACTCCGTCAAGGAATCCAAATTGGATGTGCTTCAAAGTCAACTTGACAAGTTCAAAATGAAGGATGGTGAAGGCGTCGCTGAAATGTACTCTAGGCTTGCTCACATCACAAATGAGATTGCGGGCTTAGGAAGTGAAGAGATGACCGATAGATTCATCATCAAGAAGAACCTAAGAGCCTTGGATGGAAAATATGATACCGTGTGCACATTTATCCAAATGATGCCCAATTACAAAGATCTCAAGCCAACGGAAATCATTGGAAGAATTGTTGCTCATGAGATGTCACTCAAGGATAAGGAAGAGCTCCACAACAACTCAAGTGGTGCTTACAAAGCCTCATGTGAAGCTCCCACATCATCAAGTGAGAAGCAAACCTTCAATGAAGAACTGAGTCTAATGGTGAAGAACTTCAACAAATTCTACAAGAGAAGGAGCAAGGAAAGAAGCTCCAAGTCAAGATCCTACAATGACAAGAGATCTTCAAGTCGCAAAAGAAATTGCTGCAATTGTGGAGACCCGGACACTACTCCAATGAGTGTATGACTCCCTACAAAAGAAGAGAAGATTCTCCTAAAAGAAGGAGTAGAAGAGAAGAATCACCACCAAGAGAAAGAAGGACTAGAGATGATCATTATGAACGAAGACCCTCTCGGAGAAGCAAGGATTAGGAAAGGAAGGATAAGTCATCAAGGAGCTAAACAAAAGGAAGACATCAAGCTCATGTTGGTGAATGGGTATCCGGTTCCGACTCCGACAATCACTCCGAAAGAACTTATCACTCTGACTCCGAATATACTCAAGATGAAGGTGTTGCCGGACTAGCACTTGTGACAACCAACTCCTACGACATATTTGACTCACCAAATGAAGGAATTGGGAGATGCTTCATGGCTAAAGGTCCAAAGGTAACACACCGCAAGTATGTTGATTTCAATAGTGATGAAGATGATTTGCTAGGAGATGATGATTTACTTGTTGACAACTCTAGTTATGAAAACTATGATGAACTTGCTATTAATCATGCTAATCAAGATAAAACAAATGACGATGATAAGAAGGAGATTGAGCGTCTAACTAAAGAACTAAACACTCTTAAGTTAGCTCATGAAACTACCTTGGAAGATCATCGAGAACTTTTAAAGACTCATGATAAGCTACGCTTTGAAAAGCTCAACCTTGAGCAAGAACATGAGTTTTTAAAGGCAATCAATGATGATCTTCACAAGAAAAGTTCTTCTTACATTGCCAAGCGTTTACTCTTGTCTACTTACATGCCACAAGTTAAATCTAGCAACAAGAACAAGAAAGATTCTTCATCTAGTAGTAACAACAATCATGCTAAATCCAATGTTGTTGCTTCTAGTAGTTCTCTTGATTCCACTGATGATTCTCTTAGCCAAATTACACTTGAGCAAGAAAATACCTTATTGAAGGGAATTATAGAGAAAGGTGTTTACAAGAGCCTTGCCGGAAGTAAGCAATTTGAGGAAATTGTACGCAAGCAAGGAAGGCACCGGGAGAATCAAGGTGTTGGTTTTGAACGAAAGTTCAATGCCAATGGAGTTGAGTGGGAAGAAGATCAATACCCCAAGACGAAGTTTGTTCCTCAACAAGAGAATTATGATCCTACTTCTTTCCAAGGAACAAAAGCTCAAGATGATCTTCCACCACAAGACCACAAGCAAAAAGGCAAGGACAAGCTTCAAGAAGAGATTGACGCATTTGAAGAAGCTCCTAAGGCCTTGGCCAAGTGGGTTCCCAAGACTACAACAAGTTCCACTTCATCAAGTACGACTACAACTCCAAGGATTCCCGTCAAGATGGTGTGGATCCCTAAGAAGAAGAACTAGAGAGTTCTTGAGGGTGACTCCGCCAACATACTTCACTTTTATCGTTTTGGCAAGGACAAGTGCAAACATCTTCCATATCTTGCACTAGTTCATGGAGTCACAAACCCTCTTCTTGGAAGACAAGGGACAAGGTAACCTAATGCTTTCATGGACATCATCTTGTGTATACATCACTCTATATCTATGGATATCCTTGTTTGTTCCTTGTGGGACTAACCCGTGTAGGTATTGAAAGTGCAACTCACTCCATAGGATTGCTCTGAATGATCTACATCAACATTGAGCACCCACATCTTCATTACCTACATGAAGTCATCATCGACAAAACCCAAGGTTAGTTCATCCCTCTTAGGGTGGATATCACATCTAGGGGAGCTTTACTCTAAGAATTGAGCTAAAGCAACTCTAATGGTGTGAGCACAACAATGCTTTATGTAAAAGTGGTAACCCCACTTCTGCTTAAACGAAGAGTATGACCTATGATCAAATGTTCTCATTTGACTCCTAAGTCAATATACTCATATATAGATGACCTAGTCATCGCCAATTGCTTGATAGATGCTAGAGTGTTTGTGCATGCTTTGTCACATATTTCTTTTGCCATTTTATTGTGTGAGCATGCTGGATGCATATTTTTCTCATTCGAGGACATCCATTTGTTGCTTTGATTGTTTGCCTTTTTCTCTTTTGCCAAATGGATGGACAAGAATGCCTAAGAACTCCCTCTAGCTATCTATGCTTTCCTCGTCTCAAACTCTATTCATGCTACATCACAAAGTTTGATCAAGTCAGATTCGAACCACTCTGTGTGAGGAGCACTCAGAGTCCCCGATTTGTCATAGACTTAAACTTCCAAAACCTCTTTGTGCATTTCGGTCTGACCGATTCATCCTTTTCGATCCTACAGAGATCACTTAGTTGATCTAGGTTTTCAATCTCGGTGCAGCCGATTAGAACCTTTCAGTTACACCGAGTTGCAGTAACTGCCTGCAGTTTTGCATCTCGGTGCCACCGAGTTGTTCCACTCGGTCACACCGACAGGGTTAGGTTATATATACTGATGGGTCAAATTTTGGAAAAATTTCCGAAAACCTTCACCCGCGCGTGACCTGCTCTGCCTCTTCAGGTCTCCGGATCGCCCTCTCACCACCAGCGACCTCCCGCCGCTGGTGTCTGCCGTCGTCAACGGCAATCTGCTCTGCCGTTGTCATCGTAGCAAACACTCGCCGCTCTAGGGTAAGTGTTCGACCCCTTGTGCTGTCTTTTTCACTATGTTTCCTAGCACAAGGACAATGCAATGTTTCTTGCCACGATTGAGATTGATCCATCCAGCTAAAACTTCCTTAGGTCTAGATTGATTCAAAAAATTTAGGGTTAGCTCTCCGCAGAACTCATCTCGGACCGACCAAAATGTAGAAATCGGTCTCACCGATTCGGCCTTAGCCATTGCACATGCGCTTTTCGGTCCGACTGAAACGTGCAAATCGGTGTGACCAAGTTCAAGATTCTGTGAAACCCTAGAAATCTCGGTGCCAACGAACTATGACTCGGCCCAACCGAGTTCACTATTTTAGGTTCAAAGTGTTGCTTCGGTATCACCGAGTTTGTCAATTCGGTAGCTCCGAGATCACTTCTGTAGAGAACTAAAACTAAGCTTTTTGACTCAATTGTTTTGCAAAACCTCTGCACTTTGTGATGCTCATCTACTCTACCTCATCTACAACCTATTCACTGGGTCTGCTGACAGTTTGCCTGAAGATGTCTGATCAAAGTGACAGTCAGAACAAGTCTGAGGAACAGGTACAGTTGAGTGAGGGCACTAGTCCCTCCAGCAGCTATGATGAGGGCAGCAGGAGCACACCTAGTAACTTGCCAAAAGCAGCCACCAGGACAAGGAAGAAGAGAACCTCAGATTCTAAGGATGAGGACTATGTGGCTGCTGAGGATGAAGCCACTTCAAAGAAAAAGGTGCTGAAAAAGGAGTATGGCCCAGCTGCTGCAACAAAGCCTGGAATGAAAACAAAGGCTACAGCAAGAAGAGTTCCTATGTCTAAGGCCAGATCCTCTACTCAAGAGACAATGGAGTTCACTCTTGAACCCAAAGAAGGAGGTGAAGGCAAGAAGAGGAAAGAAAGGGTCAAGAAGACCATTGCCAGAGTTATTGGGAAGCCTTCCATGATGAGAGATGATGATGAAGAAGAAGAGGATGTTGCACCAGCAGCTACAGCTCCAGTGCCACCTCCAGCAGCCACTCCACCAGCTCCAGCTACATCAACAGATGCCTTCGTCCTTGGAGTTCTCTCTACACCACCTCCCGAAGATCAAGCCTGAGAGACATTTAGCACTATGCATTTCTGAACTTTTTGGTAACTTGTTGCCAAAGGGGGAGAAAAATGTATAGATCATAGGCTTCGAGAGAGAGTGTTGCTTTTTTATCTCTATTGTTTTTGGTTGAACTTCTTGATTGTGTGCTTGTGTGAGATACTTTATGTCTTTGTGAGATACTTGTTTGATCATATGCTACCCTTAATGCTTGTTGGATGATATTATATTTCATATCCTTATATGATCATTCACTTGCTTGGTGATGAGTGCATGCTTTCAATTTCTATCATTTTGGGCGTTACACCAAGATGTATGTGACATGGAAGAGTAACCCATGATCCTAATCGATTGTGCATTTGCATTCAAAAGCAAATCTTAAATAATGCACAAATTTAGGGGGAGCTCTTGCTTATCACATACTTCTCAAAGCGATGATGTTTTTCAATCTTATTATCATTTGTCAAAGCTTTGATCTATATGTTGTCATGAATTACCAAAAAGGGGGAGATTGAAAGTGCAACTATCCCTGGGTGGTTTTGGTAATTCCTAACAACATATAGCTCATTGAGCTAATTCTATTTCAAGATAAATATTTCAGGAAAGCTCAATGATTGGCATGTAATGGATTAGAAAAGTGGACCCCTCAAAATGCCAAGGACAAAAGGATTGGCTCAAGCTCAAAGCACAAGACTCTACATTTTTCATTTTAGTGATCCAAGATCACATTGAGTCCATAGGAAAAGCCAATACTATCAAGAGGGCGTGAGGTGTTGCTTAATGAGTTTCTTGCTCAAAATGCTTAGTGATATGCTCCAAAAACCCTCAACTACTTTCTCATATCCACATATGTCTCAAACCAAAAGTCAAACTCGGCCCCACCGAAACTTTCTATCCGGTGCCACCGAGTTCACCTGACATAGCCACTGCCAGAAACCCTAGTCTTTTCGGTCTCACCGATAGGGATCTCGGTCCAACCGAGATGGGATTGTAATC
This sequence comes from Aegilops tauschii subsp. strangulata, assembly GCF_002575655.3. Lineage (NCBI taxonomy): Eukaryota > Viridiplantae > Streptophyta > Magnoliopsida > Poales > Poaceae > Aegilops > Aegilops tauschii. Next base: position 355,505,682 of record NC_053039.3, read on the forward strand.
TCTCTATTTCCTTTCGTAACATTTCGGTCAAACCGAGATGAGCGATCGGTCCCACCGAGATTGCAATGCAAACTCTCTGTTTCCCTTTCGTAACGTTTCGGTCCAACCGAGATGAGCGAATCGGTCCCATCGAGTTTTCCTGACCAACTCTTTTGTTAGTCTATTACCAAAATCGGTCTCACCGAGTTTGTGTAATCGGTCTCACCGAGATTACGTTATGCCCTAACCCTAATGAAATCGGTCCCACCGAGTTGACATGTCGGTCCCACCGAAAATCCTAACGTTCACATTTTGAACTAAATCGGTCCGACCGAGTTTCATGATTCGGTCCCACCGAGTTTGGGAAATTGTGTGTAACGGTTAGATTTTGTGTGGAAGCTATATATACCCCTCCACCGACTCTTCATTCGTGGAGAGAGCCATCAGAACATGCCTACACTTCCAACATACATTTTCTGAGAGAGAACCACCTACACTTGTGTTGAGGTCAAGATATTCCATTCCAACCACATAAATCTTGATCTCTAGCCTTCCCCAAGTTGCGTTCCACTCAAATCTTCTTTCCACCAAATCCAAATCCTGTGAGAGAGGGTTGAGTGTTGGGAAGACTATCATTTGAATCACAAGAGCAAGGAATTCATCATCAACACACCACTTGTTTCCTCTTGGAGAGTGGTGTCTCCTAGATTGTCTAGGTGTCACTTGGGAGCCTCCATCAAGATTGTGGAGTTGAACCAAGGAGTTTGTAAGGGCAAGGAGATCGCCTACTTCATGAAGATCTGCTCGAGTGAGGCAAGTCCTTCGTGGGCGACGACCATCGTGGGTTAGACAAGGTTGCTTCTTCGTGGACCCTTCGTGGGTGGAGCCCTCCGTGGACTCGGGCAACCATTACCCTTCGTGGGTTGAAGTCTCCATCAATGTGGATGTACAATAGCACCACCTATCGGAACCACGGATAAAAAATCTCCGTGTCTACACGGGCTAGGACCGAAAGGTTAAGGGTCTAGCGATCCTTGATGGATTGCAAGCTGAAGGAAGGTGATCCACTGAGCCCACATGTGATCAAGATGATCTGATATGTGCAAGCTTTGGATCGGTTGGGCTTCCCGCTCTTGGATGATCTGGCTACTGATGTAGTTCTGGGTTCTCTTCCGCCCAGCTATGGGACATTCATCTCGAACTATCATATGCATGGAATGGATAAGACGCTCGCTGAATTACCTGGGATGCTCAAAGTGGCAGAGCAGGATATTAAGAAAGGCACGCATCAAGTGTTGATGGTGCAGAAATCGGCTAAGTTCAGGAAGAGTTGGTCCAAGAAAAAGGCTAAGGCAAAGGGCACATAGACGGTAACCTCCGCCGCTGCGCCGAAGTCTGGACCAGACTCGAAGACCATTTGCTATCATTGCAAGGAGACCGGTCACTGGAATAGGAACTGTAGAAAGTGGCTTGCAGAGCATGGCAAGAAGGTCGGGAATGCTGCTTCAGGCAAAGGTACACTTATTGCATATGTTATAGACATTTACCTTGCTGACATACCTAGTAGCTCTTGGGTATTTGATACCGGATCGGTTGTTCATATTTGCAACTCGATGCAGGGGTTGGTAAGAACTAGGCATGTGGCACAAGGGGAGATTGACATCAGGGTCGGCAACAAAGCAAGAGTTGCTGCGTTGGAGGTCAGCACGATGCAGCTCCAGCTTCCTTCTGGATTTATTTTGGAACTGAATAATTGATGAGTGAGGGTTATGAATTCAATTTAAAGGACAATGGTTGTTCGTTTTATTTGAATGGAATGTTCCACGTCTATGCACCCATTGTTAATGGGCTATTTATATAGAATCTGGAACAGGAGCCAGTCTATAACGTGAATGTCAAGAGGCATAAGCCTAATGAGATAAATCCGACATACTTCTGGCATTGCCGGCTTGGACACATTAGTCTAAAACACATTGCAAGTGGGAGCCTATTGGATATATGCCCTAGAGGCAATCATGTATGATGATATTTCCTATGTGTTTATGAATAAACATAGTCCTTGGACATTATAAATGATGTGTACCAGCAAGTACGTGACTTGTTTGTGGGACTATGCATTGTATGATGAATGTCCTAAAAGGTCCCTAGTCGAAAGGGCTATGTGGACGCACAGCCGACTAGACTAGCACATGACACGGTTGATGGCTTGGTCTCACTAGCCATGAAGCATTGGATGCTAACCGAATAATATGGACTCGGAAGGATCTGGTCAGATTCGACGTAGTCGGATCCGAGTTGAGATAAGGTTCGAGTCGGACAGACCCAACTATGAGACGCAGCGATATGTCATCTGTGAGTCTCTAGTAAAACATATGTTCTACGTCCTAAGACCTGAGCTGGCACATGTACTCGGGATGGTGACAGACTTGCTTTGGGCCGACCAAACGCTACTCCGTAACTGGGTAGTTACAAAGGTAGGTTTCGGGTTTGCCCAGACCCATGCCGTGAGACGTGGTCGAGGAAGATGGGATTTGCTCATCCGAACAGGAGAGATATACTCTAGGCCCCTTGTGTGATCTGACCAGGATAAGCATGGCCATGCGACAAGGATTATGAGATAATTCGGATAGTGGTCGGCATCACTGGAACGAGAAAGAGGTCGGGCTAGCACAAGGATGACAATCTCGCCTTGAGCCCGACAACATATATCGTGTGGCAAAGGGAATAGAAGTGTGACATGTTGTACAGGTTCGCCTAACCAGCTTCATAGTCTACTTGGTATTCGGCATGCCTTGCTAGAGGCTGCTACCAACCGTGCAGTTCGGAGGTGATCCGAACTGCGACCAAGCCGGCTTGAACCTAAGGGGTCGCGCGCTTAAGGGAAGGAACCTACGAGGTCAGATCCGAGGACACTGGTCGGATGTGATCCGAGCTGTATTTGGATTGTGGCCAAGTAGACTTGTGGGCTTTAGGATCTGTGCGAGGCCCAAGAGTTGAGCCCGCGATAGATGCCTATATATAGTGGAGGTGCGGAACACTTATTGAGTTGATCGCTTCGGCGCTGTCACTAGGGTTTGCATGTGTTGCGAATAGCCACCTCCACTTGGTGCCGACTGTGTGATCGGACCTAGCAGTCCACCGCACAGTGTTTGTCCTGCACGCGCGGATACCGTTAGAGGCGGTGCACTTGAGCCGCTCCGGCAAAGCTGTACGTGGGAACTGACGACCGGCTGTTCGAGGGAGATCGGACGAGGAGGAGGCGATGCACGCGTACGCGCTGCCCCAACTCTTCTTCCACTACACGGCACTGCGCGTCTAGTGGTAACAAACTGTGATCCATCTCTAGTAGCATGTTCTTGGTTATTCTACACGTAGGAAATTTTAATTTGCAGTCGACAACCCTACCATAGAACACAACAGCGACGCCGTGGAGGAAGTGACCGGCGACGCCGCCGAGGATGGAGCCACACCATGTCGGCTCAGGACCGAGCACCGGCAGCACCGTGAGATCGAATCAATAAGAAAATGCTGCGATTAGTGTAGTACCTCTTTGGTGGCGCCGATTAGGCCTCAGCTTCATCCGAGGAAACGGTGATGATGATGCTCTTCCGGTGGTGCAGGTGAAGACGCAGGTGTGGGAATGGAGGTGGCGCGAAAGACGAGGGGTACGTCGGGGCAGCTCCTTGGAGGTGGAGGACGGGGTGGCTAAACCGGCAGGACAACGAGATCGATGACGGATCCTCATCCGGTGCGGTGGATGAGGGACGTCGAGGTGTTGCTGTGGACGACGTCGTCAGGGAAGAGGCTCCGGCTGGGTGGCGGACGAAGGAGGGTGTGGGGCGTCACGGGTTTTCGTGGCCTCGGTGTACGAATTGGTGGGCGGACGGGATGCGAGGGGGAACTATGGCTTAGGGACGCGCTTGTCCGAAATGTGGGGTAAGTTACAAAAGTACCCCCACCGATTTGAGCTAGGCGGTTCTTTCGGTTCAGGGGTATCACGGGCATTTCGTGTGTCGGGATTTCGCATGAGGTGGGAGTTTTTGCGCGCGTTGTAATTTTGGGATAGCAAGGCGTGGGTTGAGATGGAGGGAGTTTTCGGAGCACAATGAAACAAAGATATATCTTAAATATTTCGGGGGAACAAGGCGCGGGTTGAAGAGGTGGGAGTTTCGCAGCACGATAGACACAGATGCTAGCTTGAAATTTCGGCATAACAAGGCGCGGCTTGAAATTTCGGGAGAACAAGCTTAACATGTTCAAAAAAAATGCCAATTCGCACCTTGTCACTAGAGAGAGCCATGTCCCGTTTTACTAAATTACTAGAAATGCATTCAAATACAACAACAACAAAACTAAAAAAATCGGGACAACAAACATAATGTGTACAGTACCAAATTAATTTGCACTTCCTATGGACTAAATTCGTGTTGTCTAGCATATGGACTAAATTTGAGTACGTTTTCCCTGTTTGAATGGGATTATACTCGGGTTAGTTATACAACCATCTAAATATTATCTTCACAACACATGACATGAATATAGGAGTAGTAAATTCCTATATAGATACGTACTACATGTACATACGATCTCAAATTCAAATATATGTATCCATTTTATGCTGAATTCAAATCATACTACATGTAGTCTAGCTAGATGTTCCGAATCTAAACCATGTATGATACTACGTACAATGTGTTTAAAAGCACAACACACACACAAACACCATTTAGACTACTAAGGTACACGTGCATTGCACGCATGAGATTTGGCAACCAAATTATGAATAAATACCACATTATAGCATGTAAGCTTTGAGTCATATACGCATGATGTAGTTTTTCGTTTAATTCTTATAGTTCGTCTCATTCAAAACCATCTAGTTTTTATAAAAAAGCTAATCTATTTCAAGATTCATGGAATTGTGCGTTGTAAAGCATAACGTAAAAAACAAATAATGGCCAATCACATAGAAAAACTTTTGGGCAATTATGATATGGAAGATTCTATTACAAAGAAGAAGTCCTCGAATTTGTGCATTATGCTTAAGTTAAACCATGGAGTCTTCTAGATTGTACATGTGGCAAAATCTGGTGGAATGTAGATGATATCCTATGGCCAGTAATGCTCGAATTTGCCATCTGTGCACCATCGGGTTGGCTTCATCCAACGACCATCTTTCAAAGTTAAAGTTATTCACACACTATATAAAAAATATATAATATAATATATAGGGGTATAGATATAGATCTGTGATGCGAAAGCCACCCATCATCTCCAATTAGATAGTGTGTCCATGCACGGATGCAATGTGGCCAAAATGTTTGTCATCGGTATCTCAAATTGAAATCAGTCTGACCTTGTTCAATGTGTATACAGTATAGCATGCTCGTTTCCAAACCACACTGCGCATATCTCAGTTATATTCCTGCATGCATGGGTTTCAAACATCATCATCTCTTATTCAAATATTTGAATTCAACTTTACATTGATTATGACCTCACCTAGTCTTTTACACTCACACAGTCGTCTTCTCTTTATAATTGTACCACTAACTTTCTCTCGTGCATGCATGCACACACACTACCACTCGGCATTATCCATCGCACACATGCAATCTTTTTCTCCAGGTCGGTCTCCCATGCATGCACACACACGCCTCCCCCTCTTCATCATATCAGGCATTCTTTGTCTCTCACGTGCATGGGCAACGATCGATGTTCCTCTATGTGTGTGTATATATAGCTAGGTCTTTCCCAGTTTTCCACACAAACCGATCAATCTATATATCTAGTGAGGTCTCACCCTCTTTCCCACGTACACATCGATCAATCTATACCTCTCTATATAGGATTACATAGCTAATACACCCACATTAATTATATATCCAACGCCCCCTCTCATCATCCATGCCTTCCGCTTCATCTCTCAGATGCGCGCACAGTGGCAAAGACAAGGGCAGCAAGGGCCCTACCCCCTAGCATCACTATATATTGAGGCTAATATGAATGTGATCAGTAGATCAATTGCTGGGAAAATGGTTTAAGTTGATGAATTGGCCCTCCTCATAAAGGATTAGCAATGCTTGGCCCCCTAGCTCATTTATTTTTCATGGTTCCGCCACTGCGCGCAACAGCGCACGTTCTCACCCCCTCTCTTTAAATATTGATCTCGCACTTGTGCACTCCTTCATAGTCTCCCTCCACTTGGCCCCTCGCACCATCTTCTAGCCCCCACCGGATTTTGCCACATGTACAATCTAGCAGACTCCATGGTTGAACTTAAGCGTAATGCACAAACCTCAAAGCACAAGTGCTTCTCCTTTGTTCTAGAATCTTCCGTACCATAACTGCCCAAAAAATTTTCTAGTTGAATTGCCATTATTTGTTTTTTACTTTATGCTTTACAACGCACAATTCCATGAATCATAAAATAGATTAAGGGGTTCTTTGATTCAAAGGATTCTCAAAGGAAATTTGGAGGATTCTAATCCTTACGAATTTTTCCTATCTTGGTTGTTTGATTCGTAGGATTGTAAACCATAGGAATTTTTCCATAGGATTCATTTGCGCTAGATTTTTAGGAAACTTTCCATCCACTCAAACCTATTTGAAAGAATCCTATGTTTTTTCTATGCACAATCAAACACTCGTACAATTCTATAGGATTCAAGACGACATTCCACTCTAATCCCATGTTTTTCCTATTCCCGCGTTTTGGAAATCCTATGAATCAAAGAGGCCCTAACTTTTTTATAAAAACTAATTGATTTTGAATGAGATGAACTATAAGAATTAGATGAACGTCTACATCATGCATATATGACTCAAAGCTTACATGATATAGTGTGGTATTTATACATAATTTGGTTGCCAAATCTGATGCGTGCAATGCACGTGTACCTTACTAGTAATTCCAGTATTTGCAAAACACGTAAATTAGAATTCCAAAGGCACACTACACAGTGTCTCTCTTTCAGATCATGAAGCCACGTGGCACATGTGGACGCATTGTTGCGACCTCTTCTGCCTCATAAGTCTTTCTTGTTCGTCCGTACTTGCCATGGCCGGTGTGCAGAGCTCTAGGTCGAGAACTACTCGTAACAAGGGAGCGGCAACCAAGGCCGCCGAAAAAAAGAGGGCTCGCTGCCTAGCAGAGACAGGAGAGGGCTCCTAGGAGTGCCCTAGCCACGGAGGCGAGGGCAACCAGGAGCGCCCTAGCCGCGGAGGCGAACATGTCGAGCTGGCGGCGCTGGAGTCGTTATCCCTCGATGACATGCCCGATCAACTCAATAAGCAGGAGGAGTTCATCGAAGGCTTGGTGGAGCTACTGAAGGAGATCCTCGACGACATGCCCACTGAGCTCAATGAGCAGGGGGATTTGACCGCCGGCTTGGTGATGCTGTTGAAGAAGAGCATTGCGCCGGATAAGAAGGCGACCGGTGAAATCCTACAACTTCAGGAGGACAAGGCAAAGATCTCCCACGAGCTCGACCTGCTGAAGGAGGAGAACGTCAGAGGGAAGAAGCTGCTTGAGAAGAGTAGTTCCTCGATGAAGATGCTGCAGGTCCTCGTCATGGAACCGAAGGAGGAGTTGGAGAAGCTCCGCATCGAGCACCCGGCTGTTGTCAACGTACGTAATGCGGCCGTGGAACAGATGATGAAGGCTCGCGTCAATAAATCTCGCGTCATGGACAGAATGAAGAAGATGGCGGAGGACATGCGCAAGGAGATGGAGGTCGTGAAGGCAATGAAGAAGCAGTTACGACTCCGGGGCCAACAACCGTTCATGTAGCAGAGAGCGGCACCCCAGACTTGTGTGTGCGTCTTCCTTCTTTTTTTGGGGTGATAATATTCCTTCTTCTTTTGCTCCTGTGTTTCTACTTTTGCTTCGGGTGTTTCGCCGCACGTGTCACGTTCTCTTCGAGGCATGAATAGAACAATGCTAACGATGAGCGGCGTCGTGGGATCGATGCCTAGCAAATTAGATCATTTTTTATCGCCATATGGCACTGGGCTGCCGTGTTTCGTACTCCTCCGTCGTACTAGTACTCCAGTGGAAAACTTGAGTATACCGCATGGTTCTTTGCTCGTCCTCAGGTCATCGGCAACATTTATATGAGTAGTCGAATCACAAGGCCCCGCCTTCTAGCAGTAGTGAGCCATCAAATCACAAAGGCCCTCGCCTCTCGTGAAACCGACCAAGCGAGACTACCCCGCCCTCTAGCCTTTTAAAAACTATATACTTTTGTACAGTAGTAGTATCGATGGATTGCGCCATGGAGCAAAACTAAGAAGATGAAATTAAAGAAAAAAGGTGGTTCATATAGAGAGCGCTCATCGCCAAATTATGCATATAGTACTATTAAAATAGCTAGTATGTGCTTAAATGGGGTGCTAAATTGTATTAAAGAAATTAGCATACGTATTTAATTCTGGGGTTATTATTTATGCCACTAGTTGTGTATCACTACTCAGTTTTGCCATTAGAAGTTACAAATACCGAAAAATTCTATCGATCCGTGAGATGCTTGCTCAAAAACGCAATTAGATATCTCAAAAATGCCACCGTTCCATTAGATATTTGCTCAAAAATGCCAATAGACATTGTTATTTTCACGTCAAACCCGTTGACCATGTTATATGACAAAAATAAGCTGATTCTATATACATCTCCATCGTATCTACTTTTTCAAACTCTTTTGCCCTTATTTTGGACTCTAACTTGCATGATTTGAATGGAACTAACCTGGACTGACGCTGTTTTCAGCAGAATAGCCATAGTGTTATTTTTGTGCAAAATAAAAAGTTCTCAGAACGCCCTAAATATCAATAGAGATTATTTTTGGAATTAATAAAAAATATTGGCGAAAGAATCAGCATCAGGGGGTCCACACCCTAGCCACAAGGAAGGGGCACGCCCTGTGACCTTGTGGGCCACCTGGACCTCCACCGACCTCAACTCCTACTCCATTTATTCACTTTTGGGGAGAAAGAAAATCAGAGAGAAGGATTCATCACGTTCTACGATACGGAGCCGCCACCAAGCCATGTTCTTCCTCGGAAGGGCAGATCTGGAGTCCGCTTGGGGCTCCGGAGAGGGGAATCCGTCGCCATCGTCATCATCAACCATCCTCCATCACCAATTTCATTATGCTCACCGTGGTGCATGACTAATTCCATCGTAGGCTTGCTGGACCGTGATGGGTTGGATGAGATTTACCATGTAATCAAGTTCGTTTTGTTAGGGTTTGACCCCTAGTATCCACTATGTTCTAAGATTGATGTTGCTATAACTTTGCTATGCTTAATGCTTGTCACTAGGGCCCGAGTGCCATGAACTCAGATCTGAACCCTTTATGTTTTCAGGAATATATGTGTGTTCTTGATCCGTTATTGCAAGTTATAGTCACCTACTACGTGTTATGATCCGGCAAACCCGGAGTGACAATAGTCGGGACCACTCCCGGTGATGACCGGAGTTTGAGGAGTTCATGTATTCACTACGTGCTAATGCTTTGGTCCGGTACTCTATTAAAAGGAGGCCTTAATATCCCTTAGTTTCCAACAGGACCCCGCTGCCACGGGACAGTAGGACAAAAGATGTCATGCAAGTTCTTTTCCATAAGTACGTATGACTATATTCGGAATACATGCCTACATTATATTGATGAACTGGAGCTAGTTCTGTGTCACCCTATGTTATAACCATTGCATGATGAATGCCATCTGACATAATTATCCATCCTTGATCCATTGCCTATGAGCTTTTCATATATTGATCTTTGCTTCGTTACTTATCCGTTGTTACTCTTACAACTGCTATGAAACTATTACTGTTACTTTTGCCACCATTACCGTTACTTCCATACTACTTTGCTACTAAACACTTTGCTGCAGATATTAAGTCTTTCAGGTGTGGTTGAATTGACAACTCAGCTGCTAATACTTGAGAATATTCTTTGGCTCCCCTTATGCCGAATCAATAAATTTGGGTTGAATACTCTACCCTCGAAAACTGTTGCGATCCACTATACTTGTGGGTTATCCAGACCTTTTTCGAGCGTCGTTGTCGGGGAGCATAGCTCTATTCTCTGAGTCACTTGGGATTTATATCTGTTGATCACTATGAGGAATTTGAAAGATCACAAAACCAAGATTTTTCCCTCAACTACGAGGGGAGGTAAGGAACTGCCATCTAGCTCTGCACTTGATTCTCCTTATGTTTTGAGTACACTTGCGACACCTACACCTACTATTGATTCTGATAAGTCGCATGTTATTGATGATGCCACTTCTACTATGAATGATGCCTATGATACTACTTCTGTGCTTGATAATACTGTGCCACTAGGTGAATTTCTTGATGAACAACTCGCTAGGGTTAGAGAGAACGAGATTACTGAAACTGATGATATTATTGAAAATTATGATTATGATTCTCCCCCTAGATATGAATTGCCTGTTGTGCCTGAGGGTTATGTTATGGATGAAGAAACTGCTATAGACTTTCTTGCTTGTAATGATAGAGAGGATCTTAAGAAATTGTTAGCTAAGTTGAAAGAAAAATCCTTGAATGCTAGAATGAAATATGATCCTACTTTTGCTACTTCACCTATCTTTGTTACTGATAAGGATTATGAATTCTCTGTCGATCCTGAGTTAATTACTTTGGTTGAATCTGATCCTTTTCATGGTTATGAATCTGAAACTGTTGTGGCACATCTTACTAACTTAAATGATATAGCCACCCTATTTTCTCATGAGGAAAAATTTCGCTATTATTGTATCCTTAAATTATTTCCTTTCTCATTAAAGGGTGATGCTAAGATATGGTTTAATTATCTTGCTCCTGGTTGTGTGCGTAGTCCCCAGGATATGATTTATCACTTCTCTGCAAAATATTTCCCCGCTCATAAGAAACAAGATGCTTTAAGGGAAATATATAATTTTGTGCAAATTGAAGAAGAGAGTCTCCCACAAGCTTGAGGGCGGCTTCTCCAATTAATTAATGCTTTGCCTGATCATCCTCTCAAGAAAAATGAAATACTTGATATCTTTTATAATGGACTAACCGATGCTTCTAGAGACCACCTGGATAGTTGTGCTGGTTGTGTTTTCAGGGAAAGAACTATTGAGCAAGCTGAATTGCTATTGAATAATATATTGAGTACTGAAAATGATTGGACACTTCCTGAGCCAACTCCGAATTAAAGGGGTATTCTATTTCTCAGTCCTGATCAAGAGGCAAAGAAATCTATGAAAGAAAAAGGTATTAAAGCTGAAGATGTTAAGAATCTACCACCTATTTAAGAAATACATGGTCTTGATAACCCGACACAGGTAGTAGAGGTAAACTCTCTCTGTCGATTTGATGAAGGTGATATTCCTCATAATAAGTCTGCTAGTCAATGCTTGGATGAGTTTGATAATTTTATTGTTAAACAAGAAAATTTCAATGCTTATGTTAGTAGACAATTGAAACTTAATGCATACATGCTTGACCACTTGGGTGATTATATGAGTAGAACTATTAATGATCTCAAGCTTATTAGTAAACATGCTTCCATGGTTACAATTCAAGTAGAAGAAGTACTTAAGGCACAAGATGATTTGCTTAATGAGTTGAATAGTAAGAATAATGATAATGTTGTTAGGGTTATGACTAGAGGTGGTCCTAAGAGAGTTGAGCAAGATTCTCAGAGAACTAATACTGATGCACCTAGTCCTAGTACTAAAAAGAAAAATAAAACTGATAGGACTTTGCATGCTAGTGAACATGTTATAGACATACTTGAGAATCCCAATGATATTTCTATTTCTGATGCTGATACACAATCTGGTGATGAACATGAACCTAGTGATAATGTTAATAACGATGTTCTGTTGATGCTCAACCTAGTAATGATAATTATGTAGAGATTGAACCTGTTGTTGATCTTGATAACCCACAATCAAAGAATCAATGTTATGATAAGAGAGACTTTGTTGCTAGGAAACATGGTCAAGAAAGAGAACCATGGGTTAAAAAACCCATGCCTTTTCCTTCTAAGCCATCCAAGAAAAAGGATGATGAGGATTTTGAGCGCTTTGCTGAAATGATTAGACCTATCTTTTTACGTATGCGTTTGACTTATATGCTTAAAATGCCTCCTTATGCTAAGTATATGAAAGAAATTATTACAAATAAAAGAAAGATACCGGAAGCTGAAATCTCCACCATGTTTGCTAATTATACTTTTAAGGGTGGAATACCAAAGAAACTTGGAGATCCAGAAGTACGAACTATACCACGCTCCATTAAAAGAAAGTATGCTAAAACTGCTTTATGTGATCTTGGAGCCAGTGTTATGTCTTTCTCTTTGTATCATAGACTTGAATTGAATAAGTTGACACCTACCGAAATTTCTTTACAAATGGCTAATAAATCAACTGCTATACCCATCGGAATTTGTGAGGATGTTCCTGTTGTGGTTGCAAACGTTACTATCCTAACGGGCTTTGTTATTCTTGATATTCCCGAGGACGATAGTATGTCGATTATTCTTGGTAGACCCTTTTTGAATACTGCAGGGGCTGTTATTGATTGCAACAAAGGCAATGCCACTTTTCATGTTAATGGTAATGACCATGCGGTACACTTTCTGAAGAAACAATCTCAAGTTCATAGTATCAATTCTATTGGAAAATATCCAACTATCACTATTGGAGGTTTTGAATTCCCTCTTCCTACTATCAAAAAGAAATATGATATTCTTACTGTTGGGGAAATGCATTTCCCCGTTGAGGTAACCTAGTGTTATTCGAAAGTTCTCCGGTTTCATGTCTTTCGGAAGATGTTCGTTAATAAGACTTGATCAACCTTGTTAATGGATTCCTTTTGATGAGCATGAGATGGACGAATCTAGAAGGCACAACTCTATGTACCCATCTTTTACTATCTGTTAAGTTGATTAAATAAAGCAAAATTAGTATTTTCTGTCTGTTTTTTGAATTATCCATGCAATAAAAAATGTCCTGAAAATAAAAGTTCTCCAAATGCCCTGAAAATTTAGTATGATTATTTTTAGAATATTTTAGAATTTCTGGTGCAACGAATACACCAGGGGGCCTCACCAGGTGGCCAAAAGTGTGGAGGCCGTGCCCCCTAACCTTGTGGGCCCCAGGTGGCCCCCCTCCACTTATTCCAGCACCCATCAACTCCTTCTTCCTCCAGAAAAAATCACTCCATAGCTCAAACTCGTGTTCTTGCTCATCTTGCTGCCATTTTCGATCTCCTTGCTCAAAGTTCCATTCACAAAACTGCTTTGGGGGATTGTTCTTCGGTATGTGACTCCTCCAATGGTCCAATTACTTTTTGTTCTAGTGCTTTATTCATTGCAAATTTTTGCTGCTGTGCTGACCATGTTCTTGAGCTTGCATGTCAAATTTATATGGTACAAAGTTGTTATGATGCATGATATAGCCTCTAGACACTTGTAGGAGTAGTTGCTATCAATTTTGTTGAGTTTGGTTCACTTTTATTTTGAGCCAGTAAAAATTTCAGAAATTTTTCAGGAAAAAGAAAAATGTCCAGGAGAATGTACAAAGGAGGTTCTTCAAGAAAGCAAGCACCGAGGCGTGCAATACGCGAAGCGGATCATGAACTACCAAGGAAAGCTCAAGTGAGGCCGTGTGAATGGCCGTTGAATGAATTTATGGATCGTGCAGGTTTCAAGGATGAATTCTATTCATACGTACAAAATGCCGGCCTCGAGGATTTCATGTCTGGCAAGTGCTTGCAATATTATTATCTCACTGATTCCTTCGTACGGAGGTTTGAGTTTTCATCCAAGCGTAATACTCATACTGTCCTGTTTGATCTTTATGATGAATCTTATACCATGGACCTAGAAGATTTTTGTGATGCATGCAAAATTCCACAATGGGGTAGTCTTTGTGAGCCTCATAAATCTGAATATAACAATTTCCTTGCTAGCATCACTATAGGAGAAACTAGAAACATCACACAAGCAACCATAGGGAGCATTCACTTTCCTGCCATACATTATTTTGCTCTCTTTATCGATAGATGCATTAATGGTAAAGATGAACAATGCCATATTTGCGTACCAGATCTTAGTATCCTCAAGTGTGCGGTGTTAGGTGATAAACGGTATAATTTGGGGGCCATTATTGCTAGAAGATTGCACCTTAATGCTAAAGATGGAGATTTATTTGGTGGGATCTATGCAACTCGTTTAGCTAAAAAATTGAATGTACCTATTAGAGGATATGATATTGAGTTGCCACCTGCCATTCTGGATTATGAGGCTATGGTACGCCACCAGTTTTTTAAGAGGAACGAACAAATCCTCCAGTATCGACTAATCTTTGACAGACGGTGTGTCATCCTTGTTACTCTTTCTGCTCCTGCTTTCTTTAACTTTCAGGCAAATGGACGATATTTTATAACTAGACAGGAAGCAAGCGAGTATGAGAGAGCAGCAGAGGCTGCTCGTCTTCAGGAGGTAGCTCGCCAAGCAGTGGCTGCTGCAGCACAGTACGACCCCAACTTCAACTTTGGATATCCACCAGGCCACCCATGGGCGTAGACCAACTTAGGCCAAAAGCCTAAGCTTGGGGGAGTACGTATTTGTCACTGACATTACATTCATGTTCACACACTCATTTCAGTTGTCGGTGCTCATACTCTTTCATTGTATTATCCATGCTAGTTTATTTATTTTTCCTGCTAGTTTATCTTGTTTTTGTAAATATGATTAGTTCATCGTTCCTGATTCGGCCTATTATGAATGAAACATTGTTTGCAATGACAATTAGAGATTATAGTTACTCATGCCATGCTTAATTAGCTAGGAGTTTATAATGGTTTACCTTGTGTGCCAAGATGGAAATTAAAATAGTTGTGATGTAGTATGATAGGATGGTATCCTCCTTTAAATGATTCGAGTGGCTTGACTTGGCACATGTTCGCACATGTAGTTGAAACAAAATCAACATAGCCTCCACAAGATTTATGTTCATGGTGATTTATATCCTACTCATGCTTGCATTCAATGTTGGTTAATCCCAGTGCATGTTTATGACTGTTGTCGCTCTTTAGTTGGTCGCTTCCCTGTCTCTTTCTAGCCTTCACTTGTACTAAGCGGGAATACTGCTTGTGTATCCACTTCCATAAACCCCAAAGTTGTTCCATATGAGTCCACCATACCTTCCTATATGCGGTATTTACCTGCCGTTCCAAGTAAATTTGCAAGTGCTAAACTCCAAACCTTCAAATGAAATTCTGTTTTGTATGCTCGAATCGCTCATGTACTAAGTGGGGTTGTCCATATCTTCCATGCTAGGTGGGTTATTCTCACGATGAGTGGACTCCGCTTATCATTCACAAGAAAATGGATGGTAACCGGGATGCACAGTCCCATGCTCAAAGCAAATCAAATCAAAATAATTGCAAACAAAACTCCCCCAAGACTGTTGTTAGTTAGACGGTACCGTTGTTTCGGACCAGCCGTGGAGTGTGCTTGTTTGGGAACCGCCTATAACGTATGTAGCATGGAAGATACCGAAATCTCTTAGTTGTTATGTTGACAATGATAGCATACCGCTCAAAATATTATTCAATCTCTATTTCAAAACACGAGCTCTGGCACCTCTGCAAATGTCTGCTTCCCTCTGCGAAGGGCCTATCTATTTACTTTTATTGCTGAGTCAACATCCTGTTATAAAAAGCACCAGTTAGAGAGCACCACTGTCAGTTGTATGCATTGTTATTAATTCATATTGAGTATGACTGTGACTAGATCTCTTTCACCATGAATTACAATGTCTAGTCAGTCCTTGATCTTCAGGGGTGCTCTGCATTTATGTTTTGCGGTCTCAGAAAGGGCTAGCGAGATACCATCCTGTTATATCATATCATGATTGTTTTGAGGAAAGTGTTGTCATCCGAGATTTTTTATTATTGCTCGCTAGTTTATTATGCCATTGATATGAGTAAATGTGAGACCTAAGAGTTATTGTGAATATGGTTAGTTCATAATCTATGTTGAAACCTTGAATGCTGGCTTTACATGTTTGCAACAACAAGATCAAACATAGTTTGTAAAAGTTTTTCTTTATCACTTTCAGTTTATCAACTGAATTTCTTGAGGACAAGCAAAGGTTTAAGCTTGGGGGAGTTGATACTCTCCATCGTATCTACTTTTCCAAACTCTTTTGCCCTTCTTTTGGACTCTAACTTGCATGATTTGAATGGAACTAACCCGGACTGACGCTGTTTTCAGCAGAATTGCCGTGGTGTTATTTTTGTGCAGAATAAAAAGTTCTCGGAATGACCTGAAAATTAACGGAGATTATTTTTGGAATCAATAAAAAATATTGGCGAAACAATTAGCGTCACGGTGCCCACACCCTAGCCACAAGGATGGGGGTGCGCCCACCCCCCTAGGGCGCGCCCTGTGACCTTGTGAGCCCGCTGGACCTCCACCGACCTCAACTGCAACTCCATATATTCACTTTTGGGGAGAAAAAAAATAGAGAGAAGGATTCATCACGTTTTACGATGCTGAGCCGCCGCCAAGCCATGTTTTTCCTCGTGAGGGCAGATCTGGAGTCCGTTTGGGGCTCCGGAGAGGGGAATCCATCGCCATCGCCATCACCATCGTCATCATCAACCATCCTCCATCACCAATTTCATGATGCTCACTGCCGTGCATGAGTAATTCCATCGTAGGCTTGCTGGACCGTGATGGGTTGGATGAGATTTACCATGTAATCGAGTTAGTTTTGTTAGGGTTTGACCCCTAGTATCCACTATGTTCTAAGATTGATGTTGCTATGACTATGCTATGCTTAATGCTTGTCAGTAGGGCCCGAGTGCCATGAACTCAGGTCTGAACCCTTTATGTTTTCATGAATATATGTGTGTTCTTGATTCGACATTGCAAGTTATAGTCACCTTCTACGTGTTATGATCCGGCAACCCCGGAGTGACAATAGTCGGGACCACTCCGGGTGATGACCGTAGTTTGAGGATCATGTATTCACTAAGTGCTAATGCTTTGGTCCAGTACTCTATTAAAAGGAGGCCTTAATATCCCTTCGTTTCCAATAGGACCCCGCTGCCACGGGAGGGAAGGAAAAAAAATGTCATGCAAGTTCTTTTCCATAAGCACGTATGACTATATTCGGAATACATGCCTACATTATATTGATGTACTGGAGCTAGTTCTGTGTCACCCTATGTTATAACCGTTGCATGATGAATGCCATCCGACATAATTGATCCATTGCCCATGAGCTTTTCATATATTGATCTTTTCTTTGTTACTTCTCCGCTGTTACTGTTACAACTGCTACGAAACTATTAGTGTTACTTTTGCCACCGGTACTATTACTTCCATACTACTTTGCTACTAAACACTTTGCTGTAGATATTAAGTCTTTCAGGTGTGGTTGAATTGACAACTCAGCTGCTAATACTTGAGAATATTCTGTGACTCCCCTTGTGTCGAAACAAAAAATTTGGGTTGAATACTCTACCCTCGAAAACTATTGTGATCCCCTATACTTGTGGGTTATCAATTCTCACAATGATAAGTGTGGCCCCACTTGTCAGGAGTAACCAAGCGAATAGTTTTACAGGAAAATAAGAACGCTATTGGGATCAAGTAGGCCCCACAGTTTATTGTACTGTAGTGAGATAGAGGGAGAGTTGGCATGTTGGCCCATAGGTATTTATGTCATTATAACATGGCGAAAGAGATTTGAGTCACAATAATGGTGTCCAGCACAACACACCCCTCAAATAAAACTAAGCACCCTGAAATTCTTTGACAACTAAATTGTTGGCTATATTATGTTGGCCATATATATTGTACGTATATAATGTGAAGAAACGAGTGGTAGTACTATACCAACAAAAAGATGAACTGTAAGAAATACTAGTATGTACGTACTGAAGAGTTAAAGTAACGAGAAGGAACATAACATAGTTCTGCTGGGGGCTCAGCACAACACACACCTCAAATAAAACTAAGCACACCTGAAATTAAACTAAGCAACTAATCCGGTAGACACTGCATTAGAACCACCATGAGCAATGACACTGCCACCTTACTCGGACTCCTCGTCCATGTGCTCGACTTCGTCCTTGTCCCTCTTCCTCTTGGCCGATACTTCTTTGCTTGAACCGCACACTTGGCTCTTGCTCTTCATCCAACCCTTGTAGATATTGAAACAAAGGTAGGCATCCATTCCAACTTACTGGATGAGGTCTATATCTAGTACATTTCACTACCATGCATGACGATGAAACTTGTGCGGAGGTTTCTTCAGTTTACCGTACGAAGGATGAACTATGGCTCCTGCAAGGGTCAGCATTGAAGGATGATCACAGGAGGGCACCAGCCCCTTCTTCTGGAGGTCCAAGGGCTCGCTTACAACGAGGCCTATCCGACCCAGGACTGTTCTGTCGTTCGTAAAGTCTACAGTAACGAATTTGACTAGGCCGCCCACGAGGAAGTTCTTAAATTCCTCGCACTCAACGTCGGCATGGCATATGTGGTAGACCAAGCATAAGTTATGCACACAAACCTGGATCACGGCGGGATTCATCTTCTCTTCCTCCTTTAGATTCTACTCTTTGTCCAGGGTTGTGGTGTACTCAAAATCTAGCCCAGTGACCCACTCATCTTTTGACTTTTCGAACATGCGTCTGAAGCGAGCAAGGCATCCTTTCACCGTTGCGGAAGAACGGGTGTAGATGATGTCGAACTCATCGCCGGTGATGATTCTAACTGTCGGATTTCAGGTTCCGGCAAAACCCTTGAGGTTCGAACACTGGGGTGTGCACGAAGATCTCTCCTCCCCATAGCTCACGCCCTCACCGCGATCTGAAAGCTTAGCGCGTCGAACTAACAGAACAAGAGACACAACGTTTATACTGGTTCGGGCCACCGATGTGGTGTAATACCCTACTCCAGTGTGGTGTGGTGGATTGCCTCTCGGGCTGAGGATGAACAGTTACAAGGGGAGAACAGCCTCCTGAGGAGAGGTGCTCTTGTGCTTGGTGAGCTTGTGTGGATGAGGATGATCTAAATGGCTCGAGATCAGTCGCCTCCTACTGTGGTGGCTAGCCCTATTTATAGAGGCCCTGGTCCTCTTCCCAAATGCTGGCGGGAAGGGATGCCACAACGTCCAAATTTGAAGGGAGACAACTAGTACAAGTTATCCTGACAAAAGGTGGTCTTCGCCTGCCAAAGGCTCTGGTGGTGACGCCGCCTGGCCCTGGTCGTCATGGCTTATGTCACTGGAACCTCGCGAGGTGCCCCTTGCCTTGATGTCTCCGCCCCTCGCGAGCCAGCCTGGTGAGGCCGCCCCCGAGGAGGTCTTGCGTCGTCCGCCTCGCGAGGCTTGGCCCCTCGCGAGGGTCTTAAGTGTTTGCTCGTGAAGATGGGCCGTATAGGGCTGTTGGTGGAGCCATGCCGTGGGCCGCAGGCAGGCAAGTCTGGGGACGCCCGTTCCCAGGACGCCGACAGTAGCCCCCGGGCCCAAGGTGCGCTCGGACTTGGCTTCAAGGCGAAGCCAAAGGGAAAGCGCGGAGCGCCGCGGGCCCCAACAGCCTGCGGCCTCGTTTGACGCATGGCGATTGATTGGTCGTGGGTGTCTCTGCTTCCCCACGCTACCTCGGCAACTGCCCGACTTGAGGAGTGCCTGCTGCATGTAGAGAAAAATCATCATTACTTGTGACCTTGTGGATCGCCGGTTGGCCTTCTCCCGCTATAAATGAGGAGGGGGAAGAGCCCCCGTCGCTCATCTCTCCCTCCTCCGCTCGTTTCTTCTCCCTTGCTTCACTGCCGGCAGCGACACCCATGGCGCCTGCGAAGAGGTTCTCGGCCGCAGAGAAGGGGAAGGCCAGCCAGGAGGGGCCCGGCTCACCGCCGCCCAAGAGGGGTCGCGGCCGCCCCCGCAAGCACACCGCGACCCCCGCCGTGGCCCCACGTGGCCGCGGCGGCACCTCTTCACGTGGTGGGAGTCGCCCAGGTCGTGGCAGCCCCGTCGATGAAGGGAGGCGCGACATGGTCGCACGGCCTCCCCGGCCGTGCTTCCACTCGGCGGAGGTGCTGCCGGAGTTCGTCGTGTGGTCGGAGAACCCAGCCGGCACCTAGCTTCAGCTCCCACGCTTCTGCGCCGGTGAGCTGCCAGCCACTGGTCCAGGCGGGCTCTGGCTGCAGGCAGACGGCTGCTGCAGCAAGGCTTCCTGGGTCGCGGTCGAGGTCTCCGCCGCGGGCAACGCAGCCCTGGCCCGTGGCTGGCAAACGTTTGCCCGTGCGCGCAGCCTGGGCCGGCGGTGCACCCTCCACTTCAAGTACGATGGTGACGCGACCCTCTATGTGAGGGTGTTCGTGGAAGATGGTCGCTGCGTCGGGTGCTGCCCTAAGGATAACGACGGTGGTGAGGTGCTCAGCCTCAGCGACGGCCGCGATGAGGGTGAAGGCGGGCTTGTCCTCGGCACCGGCCATGGCTCATCCAGCTACGGCGACTCTTCTTCCGGCGACAGCTCCAGCAGCGGCGGCTAAGACCAGCCGTCGTGCCCGCTTCGAGGGTGGCAGCGGGTCGTCTCATCGCCGCGCGCTAGTGAAACGCGAGGAGGGGTCTGGCTGGGCCCAGGAGAGCACCATGGGCCCATCCTCGCGAACTGCCGCGGGAGCGCGCACCACTTTTGTTTCGTTCTTCCTTTTCTTCCTGCATTAAGAGAGAGACAAGTATGGGGCCCCGCAGGGGCGTGCAACGAACCATGATTTCCAAGTTGCTATGCTATGTTTATCGTTCCTGTGTTGTGTTGCAGCATCAACGTTTTATGTAGGCGCGTAGAAATAACTTAGCTTGTCGCGCTCAAAGTAGTTTCAGTCTCGTGAGGCGCGCATTTCCCAGTACCTGGCGAAGCCTCCTTGGCTTGGGAGGCGTCTAGGAACTTCAAAAATTCATTAGGAAACTCTTATTCTTTTGAGCCCTTCCGAGCCTTGGTCGCAGGCACAGCTGGCCATGACCCAGCGCTTCGCAACGCGGTACCCGAGGGGCACCGATTGAGAGAGGTGCACCAGCTTGCGAGCTCGAGCAAGGGTGCCTCGCGAAGGACAGGAAAAACGCTCACGAGGGCAGCTGTCCAGCCCCCTCGCGAGGCATGCGAGGGAGAGTATGGGTCAAAACAAGGAACCGAGGGCAAAAACGGAGGCAAAAGGAGATGGAACCAAGCCGGAAAGGTACACCACAAAGCAATTTTTCATCATAGAGGGGCAAGCCAACTACGGAAAGCAAATGAAAAGCCGCGTCCGGCACCTAGTCTAGTCTTCTCACCAGCGCGGAGCTAAGTGCTGCCACTAGGACGTGGGAGGGAGCCCGCGAGGCCCGAGGGAGGCACTCCTGAGACTCCAGGGCGTGTACAGCCCCACTCATTATTACGTGAGAGTGTCACGAGCGGAGACCTTCACAGGCACTGGGCCTTGCTTCACAGGTGCCGGGCCTTGCTTCACAGGTGTCGGGCCTTGCTTCATGGGTAGATCTTCCGGAGGTGCTGGATGTTCTAGGCTTTCTGGATGGGGACCCCGTCCTGCGTCTCCAGGCGCACGGCGCCAGGCCTGGAGACGTGGGCGACCCTAAACGGGCCCTCCCACATGGGCGAGAGCTTGTGCAGCCCTTCCCTGGAGAGCACCCGCCTTAGGACGAGGTCGCCCACCTCGAGCGTCCTAGAGCGGATGCTGCGGCAGTGATACCGTCGCAGCGCCTGCTGATATCTTGCTGCTCGAAGCGTCGCGGCGGCTTTCCTCCCCCGGCACAAGGTTCATCCCCCGGATGGCGTCGTGCTGCGTCTCATCAAACACCAGGACCCACGTAGAGCGATGCCTGTCCTCATGTGGGAGAACCGCTTCTGCTCCGTAGACGAGGAAGAACGGGGTCTCGCCCGTTCGCTTGGTGGCGGTGGTGCAGATGGAGCACAGCACAGACTAGAGCTCGTCGTGCCAGCGGCTGCCGCAGACCTTGAGCTTCTTCTTGAAGGTCCTGGTTTCGAGGCCTCTCAGGACCTCCGCGTTGGCGCGTTCGGCTTGACCATTGCTCCTATGGTGTGCCACCGAAGCATAGCAGATCTGCGTTCGAAGGTTAGCACAATATGTCTTGAAGAGATTGCTAGTGAACTGCGAGCCGTTGTCTGTGATGATGCGATTAGGGACCCCGAACCGGCTTACGAGACCCATGATGAACTTGACCGCAGATCCGGCCGGGATGGTGCGGACAGCTTCTACCTTCACCCATTTGGTGAATTTGTCGATGGCGACGTAGAGGTAGCGGTAGCCCCCAGGCGCTCGAGGGAACGGGACCAAGATATTCAGCCCCCAGACTGCGAATGGCCACGAGAGCGGGATGGTCTGGAGGCCCTGAGCTGGCTGATGGATCTGCTTGGCGTGGAATTGACAGGCCTCGCAGGACTTGACCAGCTCAGTCGCGTCGTTGAGCGCCGTAGGCCAGTAGAACCCGCTGCGGAACGCCTTGCCGATGAGGGTTCTTGACGACGAGTGGTGCCCGCAGTCTCCGCCATGTATGTCAGCGAGCAACTCTTTCCCCTGTTCCCTGGAGATACAACGCAGGCAAACGTCACTCGGCCGCTTCCTGTATAACTCACCGTCCTGGATGCAGTACGCCGTGGCCTGTCGGGCCACGCGCTCCGCATCCTCCTCTTTCTCCGGCAAAGTCCCTTGTGTCAGGTATTCCTTGAACTCCTTGGTCCAGCACCCCTCGTGAGGCTCGGGCGCCAACAGTAGGCGCGCTCCCGAGGTCGGGCCGCAGGTCGGGGCTCCCGAAGCAGGTGGCTAGGGGAGCTCCTCCCGAGGCGGCGCCAGCCTCGAAAGCGGAGGTGCTGCCGACGGCTTGTAGAGCCGCTCCTCGAAGACGCCAGGCTCTTGGGGTAGTCGCTTGGATGCTCTCTTGGCGATGTTGTCGGCCTCCTTGTTGGTGCCACGGGGCACGGGCTGCAATTCTAGTCCCAAGAACTGCTTTTCCATTTTGCGTACCTCCGCGAGGTATGCCTCCATGTGCTCGTCCATATACCTTGTTGGAGAAGTTGATGAGAAGCTGCGAATCGCCCCTGATGGTGAGGCGCTTCACCCCCTGGGCCACCGCAGCCTTAAGGCCAGCTATGAGGCCTTCGTACTCTACTATGTTGTTGGAAACCTTCTCGCGCTGCTGGAAGCACAGCTGCACGGCGTAGTAGAGCTTGTCCTGAGCGGGCGAGATGAGCACTGCTCCAGCCCCTGCGCCCTGGCGCGCAAATGCGGCATAGAAATACATAACCCAGTCGTCTGGCGCTTCACTTCCCGCGCGCGAGGGTCGATCCTCGCCTGCTTCAACCCCCGGGGCGTCCGTCCATTCTGCCACGAAGTCCGCGAGCACGGCTCCCTTGATGACCCTGGTTGTGCTGAACTCCAGCTGGAATGCCTGCAGCTCGATATTCCACTCGGTGACTCTTCCAGCAGTGTTGGGGCTCCCGAGTACCCTCTCGAGTGGGTAGGTCGAGACGACCTTGATTGGGTGACCTTCAAAGTAGTGTCGTAGCTTACGCGAGGCCACCAAGAGCGCGAGCAAGAGCTTCTGAGGCATGGGGTACCGTGCCCTTGCATCCCCCAGTACCGTGCTGACGAAATACACTGGGTGCTTGACGAGGGCGGGCGCGTCGACGGGGCCTACGTCTGTCGGAGGTTGAGGCGCCTCCTGAGGCGATGGAGCCCCCGAAGCCTGCACTACTAGGAAATGGCTAATTAGTGGCGCACCTGTTTTGGCCATTAATGGCGCACTACAGGTGCGCCACTATCATCACCCCACTAGTAACTAATACTAATGGCGCATGGCGCACCAGGGAGTGCGCCATTAGGATGTCAAACGGTGCGCCATTACTATGCCTCCCAGGGGGCCATATTTACATTGTGCTCTGGGTTACTAATGGCGCACTTCTAGATAATGCGCCACTAGTGTGTTTATTGCAGTGCGCCACTAAAGTGCAGAGTGGTGCGCCACTAGTATGAATATTAGGATTTTTTTTCTTTTCTGATATTTGCACAGGTTACAAAATATATTACTGCATAGAACATAGACAGCACAACATATAAACAGTAGATTTATCGAATACAATAGAAGATTAGTCTCCGAATACAATTCATCATATTAGTCTCCGAATTCAAAAGACTGAAAAAAGTTAGAACATTACAAGTCTCGAAACCGCGAGTAGCGAGTTTGTCTTCACATTACAAGTCGATATCGATCATCTAAACTACCATCACATAGAAGAGAGCTGCGGTCATCATGATTAGCATCATCGCGATGAAACTGGTCTTCATCCGGTTCCTCCTCCGCTCCCTCCTCTCTCCCGCTAGATAGCGCGCGTATCTAGCTTCCGTCTCCGCCCTAGTGGTGTACCCTTTGTAACTGTTAGCGCTGAAACGGTGAACCTGTCTCTGACACTCCTCCCAGTCGTCGTAGACTCCGGGAACATTACCCTTATACACGACATACGATGGCATCTCTATGCACTAGCCAAACAAAACGTTAGTAGCAATTCACAGACAATACATAAGCAATATATAAGTATGCACCAAAAGGATCAGAAGAGAAAAGCAACACATTAATAGCACGATTCATGGTCCTACTAATAAATAGCATCGATTACATATAAGTTGAACGACTGTCCAAACCAAAAATACATACAAGTTCATTAAAGTTTAATTACAACATGAGCTAATCGATATTTCAGAACTACATAGCATCACTACTTTCGACTCGACTCAGGGACCGGAGCATGGATGAAGCCGCCGTCTGTCATGATGGTCATGAAATCGCGGGCGTTGTCAGCCTGCATTTGTAGCATTGTTTCTATCTCACTATTGGACGGTTGATATCTGAGGTAGAACTGCCCCGAGGTACGAAGGACATCTTGATGGATGATTTCCGCAAACTCCGACTGGATGCAAAAGAATTCTTGTCTGATGTCCGCGTCCTAGATTGCCGACAAGCGTGCGGCCCAATCTTTGAGATTATTTGGTAGCAGAAGCTGATTATGGTCACGTACGATCGCCCGCATGTGATGGAGGGTGTAGTAGGCATCCTTCTGACCGCCAGGCAGCTGCTTGACGCAGGGGAACATCGTATTGTGGGTGAACACGTGCTTGTCGTACGTACGAATTGGCTTGCTGAAGGTGCCTCCAGATCTGGCGTAGCCAGGGAGAACATCATCAAGAACTTTCTTGATATTTGTGTAGTCTTTCTTCGACTGACGGTCTAAGTCGAAATACGTGGCCATGGAATATTTCGGGCTTAAGAGGATGAGTGTGCAATGTGTGTCACTGCACAAAACACGGAATGTTAGAAAAAAGAAAGAACGATCGAAATCTAAGAAATCATATGTTACGGGGCGGTGAGGGGATGACTTACTCGGGAAAGTAAGGCACGAGGAAGTTATCCTTATCTGGGTTTGCCAGAATGACGCCTTCGAGGCATGAACTCGCGACTTGCCGGTCCCCAGCGCTGCCCAAGATCTTGGCACGCATGTAGAAGGGGTCGAATATCACGATGTCCGGGGTCTTGTCTCTAATGATCCACATCTCTATACTCAGCGAAAATAGCGAAACAAAGGTGTAGTGCAGCGGATGAAGGTTAAACATAGCGAAGATGTCATCAAACCGCATGACGATCATACCCCCGATGGCGCTATCCACAAAGCCCTTGCCCTCTGGCACCTTGGCCACGAAAACTGGGTATGCCACATCATTCTCAGAGAGACATCGCTTCTCCAACGAAAGAACACTGTCATGCAGACTCCACATAGCACCGGTTGCAGCATTGAGCAGATTAGTCGGTAGCATCGGCCTACCCGCCACATGCACCCTCCTCGAGATATCCTTAGGTGAAGGTGGCCCGTCCTGAGCATGGATCGTACTCGGTGCCGGCTGGCTCGCACCCTTGTTATTCTTTCTTTTCCGTCCCTTCTTCTTCTGCTATAATGGGATCGAGTTCTGCTCAGAGACCGCCTTCTTGAGTGTGTTGGGGCTGATAATATTTCGCACCTCGGCTATCTGAGGCTCGGTGAAGGCGGCAGCTGGAGGGGTCTCCTGAGAACTGAACCCTAGACGACGCCTGTTGCAACTGGGTTTCTCCGCGGTACCAGCTAGATCGTGATCGTCTTTTGCAGGGTTGGGTTCTTGAGAAGGAGGCCCCAAGAATTCATCACCGTACCCATGTTTGTTCAAGTACTTATCGACGTTGGTAAATGTACCGTCGTCGTCATCATCGTCCGGATCCTGTGCCATATGCATGTCCGGATCCTGTGCCATATGCATGTCCGGCATGTCCGGTAGCGTTGCGGCGGTCTTGCCCTGGCTTGGCGCCGGCATGACTGACGGTGTTGTCTGTGGGGTGGTGTCCCCCGCCCCCAAACGAATCTGGCTCTTCGGCCAAAGCAGGGGCCAGCTTAAGCAGGCGCTGAGGGTCATCACATCATCTTCGTCGGCACAGTGGGTCGAAACGGAGGTAACAAGTCGTCGCAGCCCCGCAGCACCCGAACCAGTTGAACCCTATACACGTTGGGTGGCATCGGATTATCATGGAACAGGCGGTTGCCCGGTTGAACGATTCTGGCCTTGGCGACATCGATCAACTCGCCGTCCATGAAGTGCAGGAGAGTGCATGGAATGTCGGTGGCGCCCTGCGAAAACTTGTAGGGCATCAGGGATGCCCAGTCAAAGGAAAGGAGATGAAGTCAGCGGCCGAGAGGCTTAATTAGTTACCGTGATGGCGTCGAGCTCGGCTAATGTCGAGGCACTGTCAACGGCGGGCGTGCAAGTGACGGAGGGCCCGCTTGCTGCCGAGGTGCCGACCGGCGTATTCTTCCCACACCCGGGTGCATTAAGCTGCAATGCCGGCGCCACCGCGGGAGACACCAATGGCGCCACCGGCCCGTTGTGCGAGTTGCTGCCCGTGAAGCTGGGAATCAGGGGCGGCCCCTGTTGGCCGCCCGCCATCCACGGCTGCAGCCCAAAAAACAAGGTAGGTATAATGGCGGTGATCGTCGCTCCCAGTTGGTCTCGCACTTGCTCTTCGACCATCTCCGGAATCCGCGCCACTTGTGCCATGAGTTCTTGAACCTCGCACTCCTGGCTTTCCAAGCTGGTCTTTCTCTCCTTTCGCCCACCAGCGTTATAGTATTCCAACCATGTCGTGGACAAGCCTTTGCTGGCCACACGACCAGCTGACGACGGCTTACTGAGCTTATCCTTGTTTTTCATTATGTTCAATGCCCTATTTAAAGGGGTGTCCCAAGGGGAGCGCTTAGACGACCCCGCGCTACTGCTTTCAGTGTCCTGCGGAAGGAACGTGAACAATTTAGAAATTTGGCATCATTAATTAGAATGCGACCATATGGAGCTAATTACGCGGGGGTGTATTCCTTACCAGAACAAGCTCAAGCGCCTTGGTCTTCGGATCCGTGGTAAGGTCCTTTGTTACCGGGTCAATCTTGTACCGGGCCGTGACATAGTTCCTTGTCTGCTTGTCACGGTATTTATCGAAGAGGGGCGGTAGGCCTTGCTCGGCACGCTCCGCGTCCTCCTTGTCCCATATAGGTTTCGCCACTCTGTAACCGTCGGGACCGAGTTTGTGGACCCCTAAGTTCAAGTCCCGCATCTCTTTCCCCACTGACTTGATTCCACGGTTGCGTTGCTCTCACACTTGATCTTGAACTCCAGGTAGTTAGCTTCGCTGATCGAAGGATTTTTTCTCCTTGATCTTCTCATAACTATCACCTTTTTCAACCATTCTCTTCACCACGGCTCTCCAAGTAGCCAGGGCCGTGCTCATCTTCGTGAGGGCGGCACTGTTCACTTTATTCCCTGAGAGGCGTGTGTTTGCAAAGTCACCGGGGAACTTGTATTGTTCGTGCAGCTTCGTGAAGAGGAGGTTGCGCAAATTCCCTCGGTCATGATGCCTTAGGTTCTCGGTGTTGATCGAGACGGTGCACCGGAGAATGCACCCGAGCTATCCCGCGTAACCCTTGACTAATTCTTTGGGCGCCGTTGGATGCCCCTAGAAGGACACTTCAGTAAATTCCTCCTTGACGGTGCCGAGCACGTTCGGGTGCCGGTCCTTCCGTTGCCTCTTCAGTTGGCTGCCATCTGTGTGTGCGCTGCCATCATCAGTGGTGGCATCCTCGGCGGCACCATCAGTGGTGTCATCCCCGACGCCACTAGGGGTTGTGTAGTCAGGATCGGTGTCTTCCGCGGCGTCCTCATAGCGGTGAGGTTCTTCCTCCATCTCCTGGGACAGCTCCCAGAATGCCTTGCCCGAACCGCCGGCCTCATTGTTGTGGGCCATGTTTCGCTCTAAATAGGAAAAAAGTTTGGTCAAAAAGTTGGTTATTGTCAAGGAACAAGATCTCTAAGTTGACCAAATAACCTAATTCTCGAGGAATGTCGCCAAAAAGTTGGTTATTGTCGAGGAACATTTGAGAGATGTTTCTGATATTGCCTAGGTGTTTTGGGATCAATTGAGAGATGTTTTGTGATATTGCCTAGGTACCCCTGATCTTCTTCTACAAATATTTTTGCTATATCAATCTCCAAAAAAGCATGTGATGATGAATCAATACTCAATATATATATAGGTGGTGCTCTCTTTATTACATTTTTATTGGAATATGCAACATTAATCTTCTTTTACTTGAATCAGGTGCACATATTTACATTCCTATTTCATGCTTACTTGTTTGGAACTATAGAATCTACCTTGGAATCTGCAAATCTCTTAGAATGTACTAAGAGATGCCAGATTTGTTGGGGGACTCCTATACTTAAGGCATATAAGACCTGGCATTGCCTATGCCGCAAGTGTGGTAGATAGATACATGCTTGATCCTAGGAGTGGACATATGGATGCCGTATAGCCTATTTTGCCGTATCTAAGATGCAGTCCTGGGAAGGGGTTTAAGCAGCAATTAGTTGTGTCCAAATCAATAGCCAAAGTAGAGATAGAGCTATGTCACTAGGACTTAGTGAAATATTATGGGTAGAAATCCTCTATCAGAATGAAGGTGCTGGGAAAAGGTCCTTTGAAGGTGTGGTGTAATAATAAATCCGCTATAAGCATAACCAGTAACCCGATCCAACACGACAGAACCAAGTATGTGGAGATATATCCTTTATTTATTAAGGGGAAGTTCTATGATGGTATAATTCAATTAAAACATGTAATATCAGGGAATCAAGTAGCAGATGGTCTAACTAAGGGTTTTGGAGTCAAGGAACATAATTTAGCTTGTAACAAAAGATGGGAACGATATCTATCTATCACCAATCTTGACTGGGAGTGTAGGGCTGAGCATAACATGGTGATAATGAATCATTAGTAGATTGCATCTTACATGTCCACCTCTACTTTCTTGTGGCTTTTTATCCCACTGATTGGATATATATTGCATGTACACAGAATATCTCAGATAGAGGAATACAGCTAGTTGCCAATAATTGTCAAGGAACAATTTTGGAAATCTACATATTAAGTACTAAGATACCCCGGCCCATGCATTAGTCGCAAGTACCCCATATGTCCTATTTTTAGCAAAGTCATGCTCAAATTCACGGAAAATTTCAGCATGACCTTTGCTGAAAATAGGACATATGGAGTACCCGAATTTGCCGGAACGGAAGTTTATCGACATTCCGGCAAACTCAAGGGCCTCTCGGGGTACCTGCAAAATCATTGAGCAGGAAGCCCCCAACAGCACCCGAAGTATATGTAACAAAAAACAGGTGACAAAACTTTCACACCCCTCTCCGCTTAACGAGGCAGAGAAACAGTGTCAGGACAGCAACCAAACACTGTCCAGGCACAGTTTAGGGAGGCTCCAAGCCAGACACGATTCAGTGTGGACACTATCCAAACATACCCTAAATGACTGGGGATACTTGCAAAAACTTGGTTTAGCTCCTTTCACACATAGATAAGCAGTTGGGCAAAAGACACAATTTCCTGTAAGAACTTGAAAAAGAAACTATGCCATATGTACTTCAAGACTTTAAGTATATGGCCATAAAAAATAGTTCATGCATGTATGAGCCGTGGATCATGCTGTTTCCGAAAAGAGTAAACCCACAGGGGGCAACTTACCTATGATTTCAGGCTAATTGTATTAAAATTTGAAGCAACTACTATGAGACATGTAAAAAAGGTGCTATCTCTCTCTTGTGCTATCTCTCTCTTGCAAAAAAGTGCAGTTCCTTTAAAGTTTCAAATTTGCACTTGCATTGCATTTAAACATGCCCATTGGGTGTGGGTGAACCATTCAGAAATCAGCCATGGCAATGTCACATTTCAGCACCAAAGTGGCTTGCACTTCTTTTTAGTTGAACTTTTTTTAATAGACAAACAACTAAATGCTCAGAACTTCTACTACTACCACTAGATCATTTTCCTCTAGAACAGAACCAAACATTTTTTTATATAAAAATACGCAGTTCACAGATTTTGGCACAAGAAGTCCAGTTCATGTCATACCAACAGTGCTTAAAACAGTTGGCCAAACAAAAAATTTAACAGTAAGGTGCATTGACTTTTTCTTTAAAAGGTTATACTTGAAGTACTAAGCTCCAGGTCCACTACAAACAAGTTTCAGTTCCAAGTTTGGCACTTGCTGTCCGACACAAGCCACAGCCCCCTTGAACATTCAGCAAGTGCACGAAACAAACGCATGTTACAAGACAAAAAACAGATTGGCGCATCAATTGGAAGCCATCCATCATATACCATCAGAAAAAGGCTAGAGAGAATTAGGGAAACAAAGGTGAACCTCTCTCTTCTTGCACTCCTTGTAGTTGTCGAACTGCTGCTGGCACTTGCTCTTGTCCTGGTTGGTCTCCAGACCTAGAGACACGGCACATCATCAGAGATTTCATCAAATACACACGAAACAATAGACAGCTCGTTCTCTGATCACTAACAAAGGTAGCATACTTCCAATCAACATGAAAAGTGAAATACCAGGATGATCGAAGTTGTAGTCCTGAGCACATGCAGATTCTTCAGCAGTTAAGCCACGGTAAAATGAATCCTACAAAATTAAAGGCCATACTGAAAATCAGGCATGTTCTGAAGGTGCGAACAACAGCCAACCATTAGGTTCTTGTACACTCATTGTTAAGTAATGACTATGGTAGCACGACGGGCCTTCGAATTTGATAAACTGCATCACTTGGACACGACATATACAAACTAAAAAGCATGATTCTACTGCAGGATCCCTAGCAGGATCGTAACGCAAAGCATTTCCAATCGCAGAAGAGGAGTACGGGGGGAAGGATGCGCGTACACTTGAGGGAGGCGGTGTACTGGGGGAAGCAGGAGGAGTCGGCGATCCGGGCCGCGCTGGTGTAGGGCCGGAGTTGAGGTGGAGTGGAGACCGGAGTTGAGGTGGTCGGAGTTGAGGTGGAGCTCGAACGGATCCTCCAAGACGGCGTAGCGGAGCTTGGCGCAGCTCCTAGGCACGACGACGGACCACGGGGCGGTCAGTGGCCGCGGTGATGCGCGGCGGCCGCGCTCGGGGAGGCGGGGGCCGCGGAGGGTTCGGCCGGCTGGGCGCGCCGCGGCGGAGGGCCGACAGCGGCGGCTTGAACCCTAGGTCTCGCGTTAGGAATGGCTCCGGTGGTGGGCTCGGGGAGGAGGCGGCGCTCGGGGGGAGGGAGGGGGTGGGTGGGTGCGGTGAAGGCGAGGGAGGGGGTGGGTGGGGGCAGCGGAGCCCGGGAGCGAGGTCGCCGGTGGGTGGGGGCGGCGGTGGTGGTTGAAGGGGATCGGCGGCGGTGGCGAGAGGGGAGAAGGACGAACGGGTAGGTGAGAATAAAAATTGGTATACCAGAATAAACATAAATAAATATTCATGAGGACTAGAAACGAAGAAATGTCATTTCCATATGTCGAAATACAATCGAGAAATTAAGACTACAAATTAAATACAATCGATCTTAGCTAGCTAGCTATCTTTTCACAATCTTCTTTCCCTTCTTTTTCGCAAATGGAGTTCTTCTGTTGAACGGACGTCCTTTAGGTAGGGTGGTCGTGTTTCTTCTTGTGGTGTATGGCGCTTCATCGTCGTCATGTTCCATCTTCGGGTCGCCGTACTTGTCGAAGTCTTGCTCATTGGCGACTCCATCCATTTCGATGATCTTCCTTTTGCCTCTCCTCATGACAACACGACTGGGCTTTGACGGGTCGGTAATGAAGAAGCATTGGTCCACTTGGGAAGCCAGTACCCATGGCTCATTTTTCGCGGTGACGTTTGCGCCCGCGGTCTTGGATTTGGCTTCGGGTATAACCATGGTGGTGAAATACCGGTCTTCTTTTAGGATGCTCTTGGCCCATCTGACAAGGAACATTGGGACCTTCTCTTCAGCGTAGCTCAGCTCCCAGATCTCCTCGGTCCTTCCGCAGTATCTGTCCTTGTCGTTACCGGTGTAGGATTCCATCGTTACCACAGAGTTCTGATAACCATCCCTCTTCATGTCCTTTCCCTTGGTGTAGAATGTGTAGCCGTTGATATCGTACGCCTCATAGGTCATCAGGTTGTGCTCGGCGCCCTGTGACAAGGCGAATATGAGTTTTTCTTCCGCGGAAGAATCCTCATGTAAAGGGTACGACAGAAGCTTCTCCTTGAACCAATGCGTGAAACATGAGTTGTGCTCTTTGATTATATCTCCGTCCGTCCTCTGTTGGCCTCGGTCGTTGTACGTCTTCTCAATAAAGGTTTTGTGCTCTACCACCCAAGGATCGACCACATCTATGTGTTGTAGCGCGACTAGGTTTGCTCTTTCAAAGTCGGCGAGTCGACCCTCGAAGTCGACATGTATTTCGCGGCGACCATCGCGGTGACCCCATCCAGCGAGCCTGCCGAGGTGCCTGTTGACGGGCAGACCAACGGGGTTCTCGATGCCTAGATAATTCGTGCAGCAGGAGATGCACTCTTCGGTCAGAAAGCCCCTGGCTATGCTTCCCTCTGGACGTGACATGTTGCGAATATATCCTTTGATGACACCATTCATCCTTTCGAACGGCATCATGCTGTGCAGGAACGTCAGCCCGAGTTGGATGATATCCTCCACGATATGGACCAGCAGATGCACCATAACATCGAAGAATGCGGGCGGGAAGTACATCTCAAGCTCGCATAGTATCACCACGATCTCTTCCTATAGCCTTCTGAGTTGCCTCACGCCAACCGACTTCCGAGAGATGATGTCGAAAAAGTTGCATAGGCCAAATAGTGTTTCACGGACGTGCGCGTCCATGATCCCACAGATTGCAACTGGAAGTATCTGCGTCATCAGCAAGTGACAGTCGTGAGACTTCATCCCGCTGAACTTCTGCTTCGCTGAGTCTAGGTATCTGCTTATCTTCCCCGCGTAACCGTAAGGAAGTTTTACTCCTACGAGGCAGGTGAAAAACTGCTCGATCTCCTCCTGACTTAGAGTGAAGCACGCGGGAGGGTAGTCATTTCCGATCTTCTTGGCCTTTTTGCCTTTGCGATGACTTTCCGTGTCCTGCTTCGCCTCATCATCATCATCATTAGAGTGAAGCTCCTCCCTGATGCCCATTGATTTCAAGTCTGCCCTTGCTTTCGGCCCATCTTTGGTCCTCTCTGGTATGTTGAGCAGGGTACCAAGCAGACTCTCGCACACGTTCTTCATGATATGCATGACATCAAGGCTGTGAGGCACACGGAGGATCTTCCAGTACGACAAGTGCCAGAAAATAGACCTCGTTTTCCATACCTTCAGCAGTGGCTCTAGCGCCTTTCGCTTCTTTCCCGGCTCTGGCGCATTCTGCTTCTTTCCCGGCAGTGGGCAATCTTTCCAATTTTTCAACAGCTCATCTATTTCCTCGCCGCTCCTCATACGCGGGCGTCTTCGGGGTTCGGTTTCACCATCGAACAAATCCTTGCGTTTTCTCCATGAGTCATCGTCGCGAAGCCACCTTCGATGTCCCATGAACACGGTTTTCGAAGACCCGGGATCTCTATCTAGCTGGCGATACGTTGTGTCATCCATGCGCCTGACGCATCCAGAAAATCCGTGGACCACCTGCCCCGCGACATATCCGTTAGCGAGATAGTCGTGCACCGTCGTGAGTAGTGCGGCTCTCATAGGGAAATATTCTTTCTCAGCGGCGTCCCACGTATTGGCTGGTGTTTTCCACAGCGTGTCTAGCTCCTCTTTCAGCAGCCCCAGATACAGATTGATGTCGTTCCCTGGTTGTTTCGGCCCTTCAATTAGATACTCATGTGAATGTACTTCCTCTTCATGCACAACCAGGGGGGAAGGTTGTACATCCACACAAACACAGGCCAGGTGCTATGTGTGCTTCTCTGGCAGCCAAACGGATTGACTCCATCGGTGCTCGCGCCCAGCACGATGTTCCTTGGATCGTCCCCAAATTCTGGGTGTTCAAAGTTCAACGCTTGCCACTCGCTCGCATCCTTAGGGTGACTCAGCATCTTGTCTTTTTTATTTATCTCGGGATCATTTCCGTCATCTTCTCGCTTCTTCTTCTCCTCCCTATCCGCGTGCCAACGCAGGAGCTTTGCTAGCTTAGGGTCCGCGAAATACCGCTGCAGACGAGGAGTGATCGGAAAGTACCACTCCACTTTTCGCGGAGCTTTCTTCCTCTTCTTGTATCGAGTGACGCCGCACACTGGACATATGGTAGACTCCGCGTGCTCGTCCCGATGAATGATGCAATTGTTCATGCACACATGGTATTTCACGTGCAGTAAATCCAGAGGACACACGATTTTCTTCGCCTCCTCGAAACTGGTCGGGCACTTGTTCCCCTTGGGAAGACGTTAGTGCCAGAATGACATGTTCTCGTCGAAGCATGCATCGGTCATTTTGTGTTTTACCTTCATCTCCAGAGCCATGAGCGTTACTTTCAGGCGGGTATCCTCGGGCCTTCATCCTTCATACAATGGAGTACCCGCGTCTATCTCCAGTTGATCCAGCTTGGCTTTCTCTCGGGCGGCAGCTCTTGCATTATCCGTCTGCTTGAGAAGCGGCTCTTGAATATGAGGGTCCTGCACCTAGCCCATCGATGGTCCATCGTCATCTGCTCCGGCATCTTCATCTTCATGATCATGCCCTTCGTCTTCTCCGGCATCTTCCTCATCATCATGTCCGGCATCTTCTACATGATGACTGTGTACTGCATCTACTTCGTGATCATGTCCTGGAGATTCTTCGTCTTCTCGCCCGCCCTCGCCGCGGTTGTCTTGCTGCCCTTCCTCATTTCTTGTCCGGCCCCCATGGACGACATCATAATCATCTTCATCACCTTGCCATCGATAGCCATCCATGAAACCACGCAAGAGCAGGTGGTCCCGCACCTGTACGGAATTCGGATCCATAAGGCTCCTCAGCTTGCATCTTCGACACGGACATCTTATCTCCGTCTCATTCTTTTGAAGCATCTCGGCCTTCGCGGAGCTCAAAAACCTATTCACGATGCCTTCGGTCATCGTGCGGACCATGGTCGCCTGCGGGGTAGAGCAAAACGATATTTTAGAACCAAGAAAAAATTTGGCATGACTTTGCCTAAAAATAGGACCAAAAAGAATGCATAGTGCCAAATTCTCACCGAAACGGAAATGAATCAACATTCCGCCAAAATATTGGCAACTATCGCATTTCAAATACCGGTACCTGCAAAGACAAACATATGCAACACCACAAACATACGTAGACCTAGGCCATAAAAAGTGCATGTGCACGTTGTTGGAGGGAGAAAAAGTAGATCTACAACATAAAGAAGCTTTCCCCTTACTTAACTATAAAAAAAGGAAATTTAACCACTTAATTTGGGTGAATCTATGGTGCAAATGAGGTGAGGAGGAGGCAGCCGAGACAAACTTGGAGGAGGAGGTGGAGAGAATGAAGTGATGAAAGTGAGTGTGGTAGGTGGCTGTCCAAAATATCTAGCTGCTCTCAGGTTACCAATGGAGCACCACCTAATAATGCGCCATTAGTAACCCTGGTTACTAATGGTGCACCTGTTACGTGGTGCGCCATTATTAGTTTTGCAGAAAAAATTAGTAGTGGCGCACCGTGGCTGTGGTGCGCCATTACTAGTTTGAACTAGTAATGGTGCACTATACCCTGGTGCGCCATTACTAGTTTTGAGAAAAAAGTAAAAAATAATTTTTTATTAGTAGCGCACCGAGTGTGTGGTGCGCCATTACTAGTTTTAACTGTGCCTTGGTGCGCCATTAATAGTTTTGGAAAAAATTGTTAGTAATGGCGCACCGTGTGTGTGGTGCGCCATTAGTAATGAGGACACTAATGGCGCACCTATATCTGGTGCGCCACTGCTATATAGCAGTGGCGCACCACATACATGGTGCGCCATTAATGTCCATATTAGCTATAGCCCTTTTCCTAGTAGTGTTGGTCACTCATTGTGGCCTCTGCAGGTCCAAGGGTGTCGTCTTGCTGAGCCTGGTCATCCGTTGGCGTTGCTGCAGCCCTTGTGGTGCCCTCCGTGTCTTGTATCGCCCCGGCTGGGGGCGTGGCTCGGCGCGACGCATCCTTGGCCTGGCGCTCTTCTCGGACCACCACCAGAGCTGCGCTGGCGGAGTAAGGAGTGGCGGCAAGGTAAAGCACCAGGGGCTCGAGAGGGCGGGGCGCCACCATCACCGGAGGGCTGGTCAGGTATCTCTTGAGGTCTTGAAACGCTTAGTCAGCCTCCGGGGTCCACTCAAATGGGCCCTTCTTCTTCATCAGCTTGAAGAATGGTAGGGCGCGCTCTCCCAGCTTGGAGATGAAGCGCCCCAGCGAAGTCACGCAGCCGGCAAGCTTCTGCATCTCCTTGAGGGTTTGTGGTGGGCTCATGTCTTCGATCGCCTTGACCTTCTCCGGGTTGGCCTCGATCCCCCTGTGGGACACAAGGAAGCCCAGCAGCTTGCCGGAGGGGACACCAAACACACACTTCTCTAGGTTGAGCCGCAAGTCCACCTGGCGCAGGCTTGTGAAGGTCTCCTCCAGGTCCTGAATCAAAGTCCTCACCTCCTAAGACTTAACCACAACGTCATCGGCGTAGGCTTTAGCGTTCCTCCCGAGCTGCTGACCCAGGGCGATGTGTATCAGCCGTTGGAAGGTCGCGCCTGCGTTGCCCAGCCCGAACGGCATGCAAGTGTAGCAGTACACCCCGCACGGGGTCAGGAAGGCCATCTTCTCCACATCCTCTACCGCCATCTTGATCCGGTGATAGCCTGAAAACGCATCCAGGAAGCATAGCAGGTCGCACTCGGCGGTGGAGTCAACGATCTGGTCGATGCGTGGAAGCGGGAACGAATCTTGGGGACAGGCCTTGTTGAGGTTGGTGAAGTCGACACACATGCGCTCCTTTCCGCCTTTCTTTGGCAAAACGATAGGGTTCGCCAGCCACTCGGGGTACCAAACCTCGCGAATTACACCTGCTGCCTCCAGCTTGCGGGTTTCCTGGACGATGAAGGACTGCTTCTCCGTGGACTGTCGTCGCGCCTTCTGCTTCACAGGGCACACATTGGGGCACACCCTCAAGTGATGCTCGATCACCCCTCTTGGGACCCCTACCAGCTGTTTGGGCTCCCAGGCGAATACTACCTTGTTTGCACGCAAGAACTTCACCGATGCCTCCTCTTGACCCGGGTCGAGGTTGGCACCTATGGTGAAGGTGGCTCCAGAGGACCCATCTTCCTCGACCGGCACCTACTTGGTTTCTGCCCGATCTTGAGCGAACAACTACTTCTTCTTAGCTAGTGCAGCCTCCTTAACTCCGGAGATGACCTTGTCGGCCGGTCGCGCTGCCGCGGCGGTTTTAAGGGCAAGCTTGAGCGCTACCAGAGTTTCCTTGGTATTTCCAACTACGGCGAGGACGTCCTTGCTCCCGGGCATCTTCATGAGGTTGTAGGCCGGAAGGGTTGCCGCCATAAACTGAGCCAGAGCCGGGTACCCGAGGATGGCATTATACGGGAGGCCAATACGGGCGATGTCGAAGTCGATGAGCTCAGTCCGATAGTTGTCGCGGGTGCCGAAGGTCACGGGAAGACGGATCTGCCCCAAGGGGCTGGAGGAGCCGCCGCCGACCCCGGAGAAGGGCTTGCTGGGGCAGAGCCGCTCAAGAGGTACGTGAAGGAGGCTAAAAGCCTCCACAGAGACGATGTTGAGGCAGGCGCCGCCGTCGATGAGGCTCTTGGTGACGGCTACGCTGCAAATGGTGGGCGTGCAAAGCATCGGGAGCATGCCCGAGCCGACGGTGGTGACAGGGTGATCCTCCGAGTCGAAGGTCAGGTCGGCCTTGGGCACCGCCCAACCCGGGGGAGCCCCCTGCCGCGCAGAGGCGGCGCCAATCTGGCGAAAGAACGGCTTGGTGTGATGGTCCGAGGGCGGCGCTTGCCAGCCGCCAAGGAGAGCCACGACAGCGAGGGGTGCCGGTGCCTCATAGCGCGTAGCGAAGAGGCCGCGCAGCTCCTCCCAAGATGCCACCGTGGATCCTGGGAGGTTGAGTAGCCAGCTGTGCGGTGCACCAGTGAGGGCCATGGGAAGCCAGTCGGCCATGACCTTGTCGTCGTCCCCAGCCTTCAGGACGGCCTCTTCATACACCAGCAGGAAGGCCGACGGGTCCGCCGCGCCGTCGTAACGCGGCGGCATCTCCGGCATGAACTTGGGCGGTCACTGCGCCTGCCGCAAGGCAGGGGCAAAGGCTCTAAGCCACCTGGCCTCGCCATGGGCATCCGCCATCGCAGCCGGAAGAGCAACGCCGGCCATGGGGGCAAGGCGCTACGGTGGCGGAGCGTGGATCGACAGAAGGAAAGCGTTGACGCACCCCTACCTGGCACGCCAAATGTCGGATTTCGGGTTCCGGCAAGACCCTTGAGGTTCGAACACTCGGGTGCGCACGAAGATCTCTCCTCCCCCTAGTTCACGCCCTCCCCGCGATCTCAAAGCTCAGCGCGTCGAACTCACATAACAAGAGACACAAGGTTTATACTGGTTCGGGCCACCGATGTGGTGTAATACCCTACTCCAGTGTGGTGTGGTGGATTGCCTCTCGCGCTGAGGATGAACAGTTACAAGGGAAGAACAGCCTCCTGAGGAGAGGTGCTCTTGTGCTTGGTGAGCTTGTGTGGATGAGGATGATCCGAATGGCTCGAGATCAATCGCCTCCTACTGTGGTGGCTAGCCCTATTTGTAGAGGCCCTGGTCCTCTTCCCAAATGCTGGCGGGAAGGGATCCACACGTCCAAATTTGAAGGGAGACAACTAGTACAAGTTATCCTGACTAAAGGTGGTCTTCGCCTGCCAAAGGCTCTGGTGGTGACGCCGTCTAGGGCTCCACGGTGACCTCCGTGTTGCCGTTCTGCTGGTCTTGGTCTTGTTGCACCGATATGGAACCTTTGCCTGATGCCTCGGGACTCCTCGCCTGCGCTTGGCTCTTTAGCACCAAAGAGGAAACGAGGACACTACACGCTGGCGCCCGCCTGGCCCTGGTCGTCATGGCTTACGTCACCGGAACCTCGCGAGGTGCCCCTTGCCTTGATCTCTCCACCCCTCGCGAGCCAGCCTGTTGAGGCCGCCCCCGAGGAGGTCTTGCGTCGTCCGCCTCGCGAGGCTTGGCCCCTCGCGAGGGTCTTCGGTGTTTGCTGGTGAAGATGGGCCGTACAGGGCCGCTGGTGGAGCCACACCGTGGGCCGCAGGCAGGCAAGTCTGGGGACCCCCGTTCCCAGGACGCCGACACTAACCTTGTACTCACTGCCGATCATGGTGATTTGGGACGCCATGGATTTGGGAGGAGGGTTAGGATTAGTGGAACTGAAGTAATGTGAAAGGACGGGACAACTAGGAGCGAACTATCGTAATGTTAAAGGACATCCGGGGACGAGTAGGAGCGAACAGCTATCGGTTTTTCGATTGTAGAAATGTTGAGTGGGGCGTGCGAACGACAGGGTAGTGGCTTGCTTGGTGGATAAATGGATTCATGCACAGTACTATGGGGGCCCAATTAGATGTCATGTCTACTCAACGCCCAATTAAATGGCTTCATGCATCTGCGTGTTCGCACGTCAAGCGTCTTGAAAATTACAGGTGATACGAAGCTTTCCATGCTCCCATGATACGGGCTTCCGAGAGCCCTTGGATCTGGGATCGAACGGTTGCATGGCGTGCTTCCAGACCTATGGGTGAATATCCTATCCTAGAGGGTTATTCTGCAAAGTTTCAGCAACTTAGCATGCGACCGTTCGATCTCAGATCCAAGGGCTGCCAGCAGCCCTTATCATGGTCGCGCCTACCACGACCATCGCCTCGCTTGTGCGGTCACTCCCTTAAAGATTTCACACGGTGCATTAGGCTATCTGATGTTGGCATGTCATACATAGTCATCACTTAGTCACTCATACAACAAGGTTAGCTATAAGGTTGGCTTTAAGAGTATTTTTTTACTTCTCTCTATCTCTTTCTTCGTAGTATTTATTGCATTTGCATAGGAGTGACATCTTCCAATGAAATGGTGCTTAGATCAGGTGCTAAGGGCATTAAATGGCTTAGCAACTCAAGTCCCCAATGCATAGGTGCTTAGTTTTTTGTTGCTAAGCTTGCTTCATTTAATTAGCAATAGACTCAAAGTTGTCTTTTCACCTAGGTACACGCGCGTAGCACCGTTTCTTCCTGGGGGTCACCAAACTAGTCTCTCTCTTCTTAATTAAATTGCCACATCAGACTTTATGCCTATGTGGCAGGCTTAGCACCTGTATGAGCAAGTACAATAGTGGGCTATAAGCCCGCTTACATGGCATTTTTGCATATGTGGAGGA
Source organism: Aegilops tauschii subsp. strangulata (assembly GCF_002575655.3). Lineage (NCBI taxonomy): Eukaryota > Viridiplantae > Streptophyta > Magnoliopsida > Poales > Poaceae > Aegilops > Aegilops tauschii. The sequence continues at coordinate 355,546,584 of NC_053039.3, forward strand.
GAGAGGCAAGGAAAAAGTGGATGAGTGGGCTCTCATGCAAGAGCCAGCCTCTACATGTGCTCCTAGACAAAAGAATTTAATACAAGGAGAGAGATAGAGAGAAAGTGAGAAAAACCTTATAGCCAACCATATAGCCAACTCTTTTGTATGACTAATAAATAATACTACAAACTATTGATGACATGGCATGTTTATATACTCATGCAGCACCAGTAGCTGGCTATACTAACCTTGCTCTACATGGTGGAGCATTGGGAGAGGCACCTTTATACCATGGAGGTGGTCAGGAATCGGGATACTCACGTCAGTCATAGCGCCGCAGTTAAAATGATAATGGCAAGTCAAATCACAGGTCCCCACCTGTCCAGCAGTAACTCGCTGTCACATCACACAGCCTTACATTTGCAGCAGCCTACTCCCTCATCTTCTCGCGTCTCTGTAGAACCAACTAGGTGGAACTTCCCCGCCTAATGCGCGGGAAAAGCCCCGCCCTCGACTTTTAAATAGTACTCCCTCCGTTCCCAAATATAAGTCTTTTTAGAGATTCCAACAAGTGACTACATACGAAGCAAAATGAGTGAATCTACACTCTAAATTATGTCTATATACATCCGTATGTTGTAGTCCATTTGAAATGTCTAAAAAGACTTATATTTAGGAACTGAGGGAGTATAACTTTGTATCCATGGATTGCGCCATGGAGCAAAGCCTCAAGAAAACGACGGTACATATGTACGGAGTATAGAGCACGCCCGTCGCGTTCGCGTCGCACCCCACACAGTCGGTCGGTCTGGCACGCCGCTCTCCAACTGAAACGCGCATCATATTGCTTTTGCACACACATGTGGGACCGCAATTGAGAACCGACCATAGGCACACTCCCCGGCCCCGCAAGTCGGGTGAGTTAATAGAAGAGAGAGGCGAGCGATAGTACTGGAGCAGTGTTGTACAGACGTCGGTGCCTGGACGATCCCTACATGACACGGAAGATCAGTTCGTCCATGCATGTGACCAGACTCCAGCACACATGGCTGGATTGGCTATCGTCTACATATCATGGAGGCTGTATTGTACAGGGCTGTAGTTCTTATGAGAAATCGAAAAAAAGGTTTCTTGTCATCTGGCAATATTAGGTGTCATGTGCTTCGGATCACAGCGAGGGGTAAACAGCAACAACTGAGTTCCTCCAAGGCGCTGGTCATTGGGGGCACATGCACGAAGACTACTTGGCTAACATCTAGGTCAAGACGGCTATGTTAATTAGGACATCTATCGATGGACCCCTTTTCTATGAGTTTATCTTTAATTTGAGCTTTGATCCTCGTCTAGTTTGTCCGTCGGGATTCATGTTGTCTCCTTGGGGCAGTGAGGTTATGGTTTCTTGTCATGTGCATGAAGACTTCTCGACAGTCATTGACGAGGTCAAGCCGGCTCTGATAGACAAAAGAAAACTACTACACTATATAGGCAGGAGCCTCCATGCTTGCTTGCTAGTGTTGCTCTCTTCACACTGTCTCGTCCTCTCCAGATCTAAACACGACAGTGGTGGCCACACTCTCTCTCTGCTCACCACTGGTCACAGATCCAGCCGGATCCTCTCCGCCGGGGAAGGTGAGAAGGTGCAACGTTCACATGGTCGTCCTCGGTGACGGCTCTTCACCACTGCCGGCGCGTCCCGATCAGCGTGCCTTGCCGTTCTCTCCCATGCACCGCCGGCTAGGGAGGGCCTCACCTCATATCACTTTGCGGCCTCACGCACGGTATTCCCACGGGTGTCGCCTTACCATGGCCCGGGACCGTTTGCGCCTTTTGGCTCACGTATATGACAGTGTCGCTAGCATCCATATGACAGAGAACCCGGGCCGGCATGACTAGTCGTGAACCCAAAGTGGCTCTAACTTACGGGGACAGGCATACATGAATCAACATCGAGCATGTCGGTCAGCAGCGTGCGAATCCGGGCTGTAGCACTGGGCTAACAGGACTCCGGGAACCCGGGCTATAGCAGGCTAGGTAGGACTCCGGATGTCACCGCGTGACATTTCCCCGAAGGGACAGACACAGGAACGAAGTGAACCACATGCCGGCCAGTCAAGTGTTCCGGAGCAGTAGTGCTGGGCTAGCAGGACTCGGTGAACCGGGCTGTAGCGGACTACTATTGCTCATGGAAGCACAAGACTACATTTCCCCATAAGAGAGGCTACCAAGGATAAACAACTAGGTTGTCGGATCCCACACATACCAAGCATTTCAATCATACACACAATATGCTCGATATGTGCAAATACAAGATGGCATCACAACAAGACTCTACGACTCAGAGTATTTATTCATTAGGCTCCGAAGAGCCAGATATTACAAACATGGGTCTCTCGACCCAGCATTCAGAGCATACAAGTCAAACACAAGCGGAAGCTTAACATGTCTGAGTACAGACAACTACAAATGAAAAAGGCTGAGAAGCCTGACTATCTACCAGATCCTGCCGAGGGCACAAGATCGTAGCTGAGGTATCAAGCTAAACGTCGAAGTCCACACGGAACTACTAGCGAGACTGACGTCTCTCTGCAAAACATAAAATAGGCAAACGTGAGTACAAATGTACCCAGCAAGACTTACATCAGAACTACCTACATATGCATCAGTATCAAAAGGGGGTGGTGGAGTTTAACTGCAGCAAGCCAGCTTTGACTCGGTGGCTATCCTAAACTACAACTGCAAGTAACTCTTTTGAGGTGGCGCACACGAGTCCACATATTCACCAATCAATACACCACTATGGATCCACTCCCGTCTCCCTACGAGAACGCCATCCATAGCACTCACGCTTATCTTGCGCATTTTAGAGTATCCACTTTCACTTGTCTATGAACTGTTATAGGCAACCCAGAAGTCCTTTACCGCGGACACGGCTATTCGAATAGATCATATTAACCCTGCAGGGGTGTACTTCTTCACACACGCTCTCACCACTTACCACCATGTACACGTCGTGTACCTCGGCAACCTTCAAGCGAAAGCCTGGCGAGGGAGTCGGCCACGACCTGACTAACCACACAAGTCTCTCGTCCAGGTTTATCGCCTATTCGGGTTCCATCCGCAAGGAGATCCGGCCGGGGTGTCGCTCACTGCCCCAAACGATGTGTGCAGGGTTCCCAAGCCCACCTCGACGGATGGATCTACGCTTGGTACACCGTGCCACGATGCCTAGTCTGTCCCAAGCCCACCTGTACCGGGTACCACTTGGTAGACTACTAACACTACCTACAAACACCAGAAACTAGTTGCAACTCCTGGACAGAGATCAGGTTGATTAATAAGTCGAGAGGGGCACTTAAGCATTCCAATGTGTGGTAGTAACTGTTCATGGATCACAAACACAGAACTCAGTTCCTGAGGACGGTTTCAATGAGACAACCCACCATGTACTCCTACATGGCCTCTCACCGCTACCTTTACCAAATCGTGTTCACACCCTTAGGTCTCACACAGTAGGACATGTTCGCCACTTTCCAATTCATTCCCGATGAATCAGACCTAACACAACTCTAAGCAATAGCAGGCATGACAAACAAGCATGAATGAGTAGGCACATCAGGGCTCAGACAACTCCTACTCATGCTAGTGGGTTTCATCTATTTACTGTGGCAATGACAGGTCATGCAGAGGAAAGGGGTTCAGCTACTGCAGCATGTAACAGTTGAAACGCTGTTGTCCCAATGCAGTAAAAGAGAGCAGGAGCGAGAGAGTGGGATTGTATCGGAATGAACAAGGGGTTTTTGCTTGCCTAGCACTTCTGAAGATAGCATTGAGTCTTCATTAGTGTCAACGATCACAACGCCGGAACGACGTCTACCGAGGGGGAACAACACCGGCAAACAGAGAATAAGCACAATCAATGCAATGCACAATATGATGCATGAACATCGCATGTATGTGTGATGTTGTTTGTGCTAATGCAAACAGCAACAAGTTCAATGGAGCTCATTTGAATCAAGGATTCAAATGCAACTCCAAACTTAAGCATTTTAAATGCCCTTTATGTGTTTTCACCTATACAGCAGGTTTAGTTTGGTTTGTCATGCATGAAACTAGTACAGATTGATAGAATGAATTTTTCTGATCATTTTTCATATATAATTTGTTTCATTTGGAGCTACGGTTGAATTTCTATGAATTTTAGAAGTTTAGGGCATTTTCTGGAATTTCCTGATTAAAAATAAATCCAGAAAATGTAATACTGCGTCAGCATTGCGTCACTGTGACGTCAGCAGGTCAATAGGGGCTGGTCTGGGTCAAACGTGACCAGTGGAGCCCACTGGTCAGTGACTCAGCTAACTAACCGAGTTAGTTAGTGCTAATCTAACCCTAACTAGGCTGTTAGCAGGGCGGGGCCCACATGTCAGTGAGTTAGTGGCTGACTCTATTTAATTAGCGTCTAACTAAAATCTAAACTAATCTAACAGGGGTGGCCCCACCTGTCATTGACCCTGGGGGGTCAAATCCTCGGTCAACCGGGGCTAATCCACCGGCGACTCGACGCCGGCGAGGCCAGACGCGGCGGCGAGGTGCGGGAGTCCTCCTCCGGCGACCAAATGGCCGGCGGAGGGCATCTACATGATGCGGACGAACTCGCGGATCGAGTGGTGGTGGCGGTTGGGCCTGGGGTGGCCGGTGTTGTCGCCGGCGTCGTCCTTGGCGGTCGCCGGAGCTCGGGTGAGCTCGGGGTCGACGCTACGGTGGCCGGGGAGGCTCGTGCGGGGCACCTACTTGTTGTACGTGGCGCGGGAAGGAAGTTGAGCACAACGGACGGACCGCTAGGTGGCCGAAGGCTCGTCGGCGGTGGTCACAGGCGGCGGCGCGTGCGGGCGAGCAAGGTGCGGCGGCTACGGCGCACGAGAGCGAGAACAGAGAGGGGGAAACGGTTCGGTGGCTCACGACGGTTGCAACAGGCGTCGAAGCGGGCTCGGGGAAGGCCGGACGGCAACAATTTGATAATGGGGATCCGTGGCAGCCGACGATGAAGAAGAGGTCGGGGACGGCGTTTTGAGGCGTCTGGCGTCGAGTGGGCAGACGGGGAGGACGAGGGCGTCGAGGCGGAGGCCATGGACACGTCGGCGAGGCGAGCGGGGGCCTGTGGCCGTGGCTACGGCGAGCGGTGGTGACGGCGGCGCTCGGGTGTGTTCGCGAGAGAGCCAGGGAAGGGGATGGGTCGAGGAGGTGAGCGAGGGGGTTCCAGGGGGGTGCGTGGCGTCTCCAGCCAGCTCCAAGCGGTCGGCGGCAAGCAGGAGGAGGCGTGGCGAGCTCGGCGGTGTCGCGGTGTCCCTCCTCTGCCTACTGGCAGAGGTAGGCGATGACTGGCACCAGGCCAGTGGGCTGGGCCGTGCTGGGCCAGGCCAGGTAAGCGCCTGGTAAGACTCCTATTTCATTTCTGTTTTCTGTTTTCTGTTATTTGTTTTGATTTAGTTTTAAGCACTAAACCATTTTGCTTTCTTCTGATAATTTTGCAGGGACTGAAAGGATTATCCCAAAGCCCCTCACAATTTCTCAGAATTATTGGACACATATTCGATATATAGCAAATATAAATCCAATGCAAATAGTTATTGCATTAGCTTCAAATGCCCAAAATAAATATTTATGAGCTCATGAAAATATTGGTTTGAATTTTAATTCTGATCAATATTTTCATAGAGAAACATGAACATTTTCTTGGACCTATTTGAAGCAATTTTTATCTTGGTCTTTTTCAGAAATGTTTTCTGAGGCTTTCACATGTCCCCATTTCAAATTCATTGAAATTTAAACATGATGCACACATGACTAGCTTGCCTAGAGCAAACCAGAACTAGGGATGTGACATCCGACCCCTTCTTCCTTGCTGCCGTAGTGTGGGCAGATCCGGCCTCCCGCCGCCCACCTAGCGACATCCCGGCGACCCTCGGGTATAACTTCCTTCGAAACTGGCCTTGCTCTGCTTACCCAGCTCCTGACGTTGTTGCATTTGTATCTTTTACTATTTATCAGGCCCCCTCGTAGATAGGATCGATCGGCTTTCGAAAGCCACCTAAATTTTTACTGTTAATAGGTAAAAGTAGTTCATGCACTCAAATCTAGTACTACTTGGTTCAAACAAGGAAGAAAGGGGGTGGGGTGGGGGAAGATTTGTTACCTGAATCTAGGACCTGGTCGAAAGAGGAAATAATGGGGGCAAAAAGTAGCAGAGACTGGCTATCCAACTGGTATCTTGGTCTAATACGGAAATAAAGGGAAACGCAGTACAAACTCAATATAAACCCGATCTATTGGTTGAAAAACGAAAGAAAGTGGGAACTGGGGGACAAATCAACAAAGTATGTCCAGCACTAGATTTGCTAGCCTCACACAGTATAAGGTGGCTATACCGAACAAAAATGGGACCAACCCAGAGATCATGTTCTGATGTTTGTGGCCCCGAGCCCCTCTTATGTAATGCCACTTGTAAAATGTAGCAGTCGCACTATTAAAAGTAAGGACACGTTAAACCAATGTTGTTTTCAATGTAATGCCTCCAGTAATATGAATCAATGGCACTGTTTTTCATGTCCTGCTAAATTTCCCATTAAGATAAGTTGCTTCTTTTTGTTAGAAATGCAACTGTCCTAGTCTGGCTACTCTCCCATGCCCAAATACAAACTCTATAGCAGCTGTTAATGTAATGTTGCTGGCAACATGAAGCAATGGCACCATTAAAGTAATGTCGTATTTAATAGTTGTCATAGTTAATCATAATGCCCACACTAATATCTAGCAATGTTGTTGCTTTAGAAGTTTCTACTGTCCTTGTAGGATTGCCATTCAGATAAGGAACATGCTTCTTTTCATTTGATGTATGTTTCATCACTTGTTAGTCACCCTCCTTTCCACCTCTTTGTGCAAACAGAGATATACATTACACGCTTGATCTTAGTTGAACTGCACAAATGATATCCAAATTATAGTTGAACATTCCACGAGCTTCACAACCAACCTTGATGTTGCTCAATTTTATTGCAACAAATGAAGAAGAAGCTCTGTGGTTACATTTTCTGATGGAAATGGAACCGGGGCTGGAGCCCTTTACTTAAAAAATGAAGAAGAAGCTGCTAACTCCTGGGACATTGCTTCATTTCAGGTGAACTACACAAAAAGGTCACATGAATTGAATCATCAATGTTGGTGACTGGTGTCATCCCTTCTACGATGGCGTTGACTACGGATATGGTTCCCATCACGAGGTATGTTCCTTTTTGGTCCGACCGTTTGCCAAAGATCCTGCATGTTGAGTCTGCTCTTGTGCTACTGTTTTGGCACTGCCATGATAAAGCAGTATTGCAATTATTTTGCACCTTAATCTAGTGGCACTATTAATTTGAGGCAATGTTTTGGCACCGCTAGTGCCACTGATCTTTTTTATATATTGAAAGAGGGGGTTTCCTCCGATTTCATTAAAGAAACCCAACCATAGAGAACCATTATCTGACAACATCTCAATGTAAACGAGCAGTTATGCAACTAGTACTAGAACGGACTGAGTACTAGCAGGAGACAAGTTCGCCACATAAGCTAGGCAGGTAGGGGGACGCAACACCAGCTTGACCAAGTTTGGATTACAACCCAAATGCTACCACAGAAACATTAGGGGGGGAGATAGGGACTAAAAGAGCCAGCTTCAGCATCCTAGTCTAAGCACCCCCGGCCTCCATCCTTGCGATGCATGGTACACCTCGTTTCCCACCTACTCGACCCTAATGCCACTGATAAAATGAAGTAATAATACAGTTAACATAGAGCGAGTGTCCTCTCTATCATTTTATTTCCAATGTAGATAAAGAAAGTGCTCCTCTTTGTTAGTATATGTTTCATCAACTAGTCCCATTGTTAATGTTTAAGAGTTTCTGCAAACTGGGGTGCTTAATTTTAGTTGATCTGCACAAAAATAGAGATTGGAATGTCTCAAGGCCCCTCTTGTACTACCGTTGTACACTGATGTTCATCACTGGCAGAAGGTGTATCGGGGAGAATTGGGCCGATTTCCAGTATGAGGCCTACCGTATGAGGCGTCGCAGGGCCCATCTCGCCCTCACAGCATGGCATACTATGATACTATCGCAATATTTTCTTCTATTTATTAGTGTATGTTTCATCAACTAGTGCCACTATAATGTAATCACGCTTTTTCATTATCTGTGCAAACAGGGTTATTCAGTTGCATTTTGGTGGAACTGCACAAATGTACGGATGGAACTGGCATATATGCAGAGTGGGAGGTGTGCCAAGTAAAAATTACTGACACCAACCATGCTCCATGCACGCATTGGCATCCACCACCACCAGTGGGATGTGTGGCGCTCTCTGTGGACGGATCTTTCTCGGCAGCAAATCCTCTAACCAAATACTAGTAGCTTATATTGGCAGTTTCCTAGGGAGTACTCTTTTCTGAAAGAAGCACCGATCTATTTTTCTTTATTTGTACATAGTGTGACAACTTTGACCCAAAGGTCCAAAGCTATTTTAGGGTGATTGGCGTAGTACTCGAAGACTGATTGTAAGCATGATTTTCATTAGCCGTCACACTAATTGTAAGCATGAGCAGATGGAAGATTAGGTGAGTGTGAAGCTTACCTTAAACCCTACCGCCGCCGTTGAAACGAGGTGAGCATCGGGGGAACCATGGAGAATGGCGGGGAAGCGACGTCGCGCCATCCGGCCTCCTCTTGTGATGGAGAACGAATACTCATGTGGCTCCGGCCAGCTGTGCACCCTCACGAACGACACACCGTACTCGATCGATTCGTTATCCTCTGGATGCTTGACCTTCGACATGTATGCCCACAACCTCCGCCTGACCTTCGCCTTGAGAGAATCTGTCTGCTCCATCGCCCAGAGGAGATACTCGATGAAGTCGAAGGACTACGGCGTGACTACCACCGAGGAATACATCGCCGCCCTCATTGCCACCGTCTCGCTCTTTCGCATACATTGCCACATGGCCCTCACCGTCCTTGAAATCTCCCACTCATTGTAAAACCAATTAAAGATCTCATTCAACCTGGCTAACTTTGCCTGGTCGCCGCCGGCGATCTGCCCGATTCGCTGCTGCATCCTCTGCATAGATGTCCTTCTGAGAGGTCCGGTGCTAGATTTGGAAGATGGGAGTTGAGATGGTGGTCTTGCAATAGATAAGAGGGAGAGGCGAGACGGTGGTTTTGCAATGTAGAAGATGGAGAGGAGAGGGGGTGGTTTGCAATGGAGAAGAGGGAGAGGCGATATGGCGGTTTTGGAATGGAGATGATGGAGAGGAGCGGAGGTGGTATTGCAATGGAGAAGGGGGAGAGGAGCGTGCGGCAGCGATTTAGGATTGGACGAGAGGGCCGGCGAGCTGTGACTGGATCAAAATCCAAATCAATTTACCCTTCAATTAAGAAAGCGACCCCACATTAACTAGTCTCCCTTTTTATTCTGGGTCATAATTGACCATGATTTTCACAAATAAAATATATGTTATACGTTGCAAAAATAATATAATTTGAAAGTACATTCAGATATGAACCAAACGATACAATTTTTTGTGACAAGCATTCACATTTTGCTTGTCAAATACAATACATGGTCAAACTTCGACCCAAAATACGCAAAACAAAAAAAATACTTCCAAGACCAGCGCCGCTCCTCTCATCTTAAACCACCTCTCCTGTTCCGATCTTAATCCAGCATCGCTCCTCTCCTCTTCCATTTCAAAAAGACCGCCCCTCCTCTCCTATTCCAATCCAAAATCAGTGTCGCTCCTCTCCCGTCCTAATCCAAACCAGCGCCGCTCCTCTCCTCTTCCATTCAGAAATCACCGCCGGCGAGTGAAGGTGCTGTGGAGAAGTAGGATGGAGGAGTACAACCGATACGTGAGGATCATAGACGACGACCCTGTGAAGCTAGCTATTATGTTTAGGATACAGTCTTGGTTTAACAACAAGGACCAACTAGCGGGGACGGCGACATCCATGGCCAAATATCCGCAACATAGCGAAAAGGTGGCGATACTCCCGAAGGTAGTCGCGTTGGAGTACATAGCGCTGCTCCTCTGGGCCATGGAGCAAACAGATTCACCGAATCCGATCGTGAGGCGGCGGTGGTGAGAGTATCGATCCCAGATGGAGCATCCACTAGAGATTGAAGGATCGGGCATCTATAGGGTGTCGCTTGTGAGGGTGTCGTGTGAGAGCGAGCCGGTGGGGTCTTTGTCAACCGAACCCAACTACAAGAGGAGAAAAGTAGTTGGCCCGATGACGCTTCCCCGCCGTCCTCTCCCTCGCTGTTCACATTGTCTCATGGGGCGGTTGTCTGCCCTCGAGGAATAGGAGGGGACTGCCCCCCAGCCCAATAGTCGGGCAGGTTGTGAATTGTCAGGAGGAGCTTAGGGTTGTCAGTATTTGCTGGTTGTGAATTGTGTTTTGTGTTGTGTATTTTGAGAGTACTTTCAGAGATGAATGTCTTTTGAATTTCAGATTTGCAATACTGAGCATATGAAGTATTTTATGAATTCTAGAGATCTATTTTTAGCACTTAAAAATGTAGTTTCATAGGAGTATAAAAGTGCAGACAATGTGATTCTCAGAGAAGAAACTGCAAGTTTCAGTTTCAGATAAGAAACTACAAGTTTCAGTTTCAGATAAGAAACTACAAGTTTCAGTTTCAGATAAGAAACTGCAAGTTTCAGAGGCAGAGCATTTATATTAACATGCCCTTTTCAAACAGGGATAACATCATGTTGGAAGTTTTATTCATGGGCGAAAATGGAACTACCAGCCAGTTAACATCATGTTGATCAACATGCATAGCACATCTTCGTATGATGCACAGTCAAAAAGATATGCAATTTTCAAAATGCCTACAAAATGTCGAGTGTGAAAAAAATAGAGAAAACGAGGGACGAAGTTTTGGCAAGTGTTGGATGTGGTGTGCGTAGATGACAATGGGGACCCACATGTCAATAATGGCAGAGGCAAAAAATTTGGAGATATTTTCCCTGCATCAGGTGGAATCAAACCCGGGCGGAACAGCGGTCGGGTAGTGTCACTTGGCCACTAGGCTAGTTCAGTAGTTTCGGTAGACATAAGGCATTGCTTCAAGCGGTTCGTTCTCGTCCTGCGCCTTTGTGCGCTCGCGCGGCGCCGCTGTCTGCCATTGTGCACATGCTGAACAAAGGAGAGGAATTTGAAGAGGACTATACGTGGAGAGGTGGACAGTCAGGACCCACCAGGTCGATGGCCATACGCAAGCACGTGCCTCATTGAAAAAATACTTCCTCCTAATGTTATACTGATGTTGGGGCCCACGGGTTTGTCAATATAGTTACTTTTTTTAGGTGCTTCAACGTAGTTACTAAAGGAGGTAAATTTGCAACGAAGCCGGGGAGCTGGCATGTATCATTTATTATTAGTGGGCCAGCAAGTATCAACTACGTTCTGGGCTGCCCCGTTTAGGCTTTCTTTTTTAACATGCGCTGCCCATGACATGTCGGTTTGTATTTCCTTGAGGGCCGTCATGTATCGACCGGCCTATGCACCTCCCCTCCGAGGTTTTATTTTTCCTGAAACATCGGCAGCCCAACTTATGTATTTTTTTGAAGAAAACGCAGAGGTCTGTTCTATTTTTCTATGTAAGAATAGGAACGCCAGGTCCAACTTATGTTTCCCTTCTAACTATATTATATATATTTAAATTATTTTATATGTTATTATATATTATAGTTATTGTCATCACATAATTAACAGATACTTACATATATAAGAAAAAAATATCGCACATCTTATTAATTTATAAAAATAATTTCTTAACAATAAAATCCTAGATTTCTTTACATTAAGGCAACGAAAATCCTGATGATTGTGTACAAAAGCTTGGTATGATTTAAGGACCAATGTAATAATAAACCACTTATTATTTAAATATATTAAAAACAAAATTCTCACCCCCTGTTTATTTTTTTGATAACATTGCTGCGCCCAACCCAACATTATAATTAGAACCAGCCCAACAAAATCGTGTATTTCGAGAAAGTGCAAATGGTCTGTAATTTTTTAGGAAAAAAATAAATGGGCCGCATGGACGCTACATTATTTTTTCAGCCAGCCCAGCAAATTTGTGTATTTCGAGAAAGTGAAGATGGGTTGTAGTTTTAAAAGAAATGGGCCGCATGGATGCTACATTATTTGTTCACCCAGCCCAGTAGATGGGCTGTAATTCTCAAAAAAATCAAATGGACTGTAAATTCTGAAAAAAATGGGTTGAATATGTGCCACATATTTTGAGGCTGAAATGTGGGCCAATAGGTCGAAGCCAACACAAGTCGTTGTCAACTTAGTCAACAAATGATGCTGACATCGTTAGTCGTTGGATTTACATCCAACGACCGGCATCCATCTTCAATCTCTCGTCTTCTTCCTCCAGTGCTGCCGGGACCACCTGCTCCCGCCTCCTGTTACTAGCAGCTCTGCTTAGCACGCTTCGCTGTGAAGCGCTACCCCACCGATGGCCAGGCCATCCCTCCACCCCTCCTAACCTCCTGTTCTTCTCCATCGACTACCGAACCACGCAAAACCAGAACCAGTTAACCCTCGTGCACCTCTCCATCTGCAACTCCACTCCCGCGTCTTCCCATCTCCAGCTCGTTGCTGTCCGGGGCCTCGCCCTCGTCCACCACCTTGGATGCGCTCGGCGCAGCGTGGTCAACACACACAAAAATTAACACACCCCCTGCTAGCTGGGACCCACCATAGTGGGAGGCTGACTTGTGGGCCTACTAAGTTGACGGGGATGGAGGGCTTTGTCAACTTAGTCAATATGAACGATTCTAGCTCCAGTGACCGTACGATGTCCATCCAACGGCAGTAGTGCTTCTTCAACCTCTGGTCTTCTTGCTCCAGCCGCCCAAAGCAGCGCCGGTCGTGTTGCGTACTCCTGCCTCCCGTGGCCGGCTGTGCTGCCACGGAGGCCTCACCGCCCCCTACTACTCCCGCCGCTGGCCAGGCCATCCCTCTACTCACCCACACCCCCTGCTATTCTGCGGCGATGGCAGCCTCACACCGCAGCTGAACCAGTCAACCCTCGTACTCCTCTCCGCGTGGGCATCCACTGTCGCGTCTTCCCCGGCTCTGTGTCGTCCCCTTCCTAGGCCTCGCCGTTGTCCACTGCCTTGGTGCTCTTGGCGCAGCGTGGTCAATGTGGTCAAGGAACGAATTCCATCGGAAGAGTATTGTACGTGGAGAGGCTGACAGCTGGGTCCACGGCCGCAGCAAGGAAGTGCCTCCTTATTACGCGGAAAATAAAGATTCCTCCACCTGACAGCAGGGACCCACCCGACGGGCCACCGTATTTCGCGAAAAAACATTTCCCCCTGACTGCTGGGACCCACCAGCTACATCTTCACATTCAAGGAAGTACGTCCTTATCCTCCCTGAAAGCTGGTACCCACCCTGTCGAAGCATACGTAGCGTTGTCTGTGTACATACCGGTCGATCAGTCCGACTATCAAGATGAACCGTGGCCAAGTAAGGAGCGGTAGCAGTTCAGGCAGTCCAGTCAAAACCGTGTACACGTACGTACGGCCAGATGCCAAAAAATATGGCCACGTACGTACATCGGCAGCCAACTAGATGGGTCGGAATACGTACGGCCAGGGCTCATGTAGATGGAGAGGCAGCGACGGCGTCCTGTTCATCGGCAGCCAACTGGATGGGTCGGAATGGAATGCATCGTGTTCATCGGGAGCCAACCGGCTTGGATGAAACAGCCGATCAAAATGAGGCCCGGTGTACCGCAGAATGGAGGAAACGGGCTTGTGTTCGGCCCCTACGGTCGAAACGGGATCCTGTTCACCGGGAGGGGTGTGGCGTACCACAAAATGGAGGAAACGGACTTCTCTTTGACCTCCTACGGTCGAAATGGGGTACTGTTGATCGGGAGGGGTGTGGCGTACCGCAAACCGGAGGAAACGGACTTGTGTTGGAGCGCTATGGTCGATACGGGGGTCCTGTTCATTGGGAGGGGTGTGGCGTACAGCAAAACGGGACACCACGGGTTATTGTTCATCTCCACCGTCGACCCCCTCCAGCCTCCACCTGCGACTGTTCATCCACCGTCGACCTCCTCCTGCCTCCACCTGCGACTGTTCATCCACCGTCGACCTCCTCCTGCCTCCACCTGCAACTGTTCATCCACGGTCTCCTCTTCATCAAGCCTCCACCGCTCCTCCACTGGCTACTATTCAACCACCCCTCTCCACGGGGTCCTATTCAACCACCTCTCCACGGGCTACTGTTCATCCAGCCCTCCACTGCCTACCGTTCAACCAGCCCTCCACGGGGTTCTATTCATCCACCCCCAACCGACTCGATCGAGGTCCTGTTCATCCAGTGGCAACGGCCTCTACTACCACGGGGTCCTGTTCATCCAACCCCACCAGGAACTGTACATCCAACCCCCCCCCCCAACAACGCTCACTGTTCATCAAGAGGCAGCGGGTTCGATTGGCTTCAGTTAGTAGCAGTAGTGAAGGAATCGCTCGATCGGGTTCAGTTAATAGCCAGCCAGATCGATCTATCGCTCGGGTTGAGTAACGCGTAGCCTGCAGTGCAATCGCTCAGGTTTAGTAGGCGAACGCCTCGCTTGGGTTCAGTTAGAGCCCAACGCCTCGCACCCACGCGCGTACGTGTATGAGAGAAACGCGCATCGCTCGGCCCCCGACCACCCACCGTAACCGGGAACTCCCCGATATTTTCCTCGCCCTCGCTTCTACCACGGTTTTTTCTGTCATGGATGACCCAAAGAATGTCATGCAGCTGCGTCTCCAGCCCGCCCAGGACAAAAATCCCATTTTCTGTCATGATTTTTTGGCATAGAAGTAGGAGCCCACCACATCTATGATGATACCGGGTTTTGTCACAATTATCGTCATAGAAGTGTCATAAGCATGACAGGAAAAAAATTCGTTCGGCCCAAAATGTCATGGATGTATCTTTTTTTGTAGTGAGGTAAACCCACATCTGGCTGCGTCCAATGGGGAACCGTTAATTAACCGTATGTGATAACCGGCACGGGGAAGCTGTGGTTGATGGCGTATGTGGCATGAAGTCTATGTGAGAGTAGAACATGTTCTGTACTGAGAATCGCCCACTGATGCGCATGAAGAGTAGCTAGGAGATATAAGTGCATACTTGCAGTAATTATTCCGGAAGCCTCAAGAATGCTTTACTACTCAAGTGTCGTCTCTTACTAACTTAGAGTCATTTAATTCTTGTTTTTAGTTTCTAGCCCTGTTATCCAGTTTCCCTAGAAACTTATAGAGTATACTATTTCCAAACTCCGGCTTGGGTGCGTACATAACCGCGTTAAGTGACAGCATAGTTGTGGGGTTTGTGGTGCCTTCCTTTCTGCTACCTGTGGCTCGACAGGTACTTATCACGAAAGTGATACAATAGCCATGTGCACTTGTAGGGCATCAAGCATTTTCTGGTGCCGTTGCCTAGGAGCATAATGCTTGTTCATTACTTACCCGCTTGCATATAGTTTTTTTGGTTGTTGCTACTAACCCAAAAATACAAAAAAATATGTCTTCCTCTGAGATGTTAATAGAAAGCAAAGTTGCTACAATGGAATAAGACCATGGAAGAGGAAAGGTATATGGAGAATACCAGTGTTCCAACAAAGGTATTGATGGTTAGATATAGTGCAAATTCCTTGGCCACATGAGCTTTTTTTCCAGACATCACCGACACTCGGTTGAGAGATCATATAACCATGGTACCCTTATGACGATGTTGAAGTTAGAGGAGATGCTTTTAGTTTTTTTTTTCTATTTTGAGCTTTTAATGTGGGTCAATAGATTTCCCGAAGAATATACATTGGTGACTAAGCATGAAGGCTTGTCTGAGGAATTTTAAAACTTTTACTTAGATAATGATTGTCAGTGCATCTAGTACCACCCCTAGTTGGTTTTGGAGTACTGACGACAAATGTGGTTGAGGCACTACTGTGTTTGTGCAAATTGAATGATAACACAGGTAGAAGTCCCTCATTGATTCGGTTTTCTAGCAGAGATGACCCCTAAAAATGTATGAAGACATTGAAGACAATGGTGGTTTGTGAAGACATTCACGTCGAAGATAATGACATGTGAAGACATTCACTTGAAGACTATGGAGTGCGAAGACATAGTTTCTTTCATAGTTTCGTTTTCTTCCTTCTTGAGACATAGGAACCACCGTACTGTTAAGTGGGGTCAAAGTGAACAAAGTCAGAAGACTGATGTGATGCTCTAGCAAAATCCTATGTCTTCGAGCGAAGACAATGAGAGCAAACCTTATCCAGAGTTGGATGAGTCAACTTTGCTTGTAGCCCAAGCCAAGCTGCCGCGTGTGTTTGAAATCCGACCGTTGGACACGTGTTAGTTCCTTAGTGACCCAAGGTCATTTTGGACATATCATGCCGGGTTGACTCCTGGCTATAAATAGCCCACCCTCTACACCATAAATTGGTGGATGCTCAGAGTTAGTGCACGGCTTTTGTCGTTTTAGAGCAACCCACCTCCGAAGCCTTTGAGAGAGAGATCCTTGCGAGGACAAAGCCCAAAACAACCAGAGCCAAAGATTGTTAGGCATCACTGAAGCCCTTCTGTCCGCGTGACCTGAAGACTTGTTACAATTGAGGACTGTGTATCCTCCAGCCGGTTAGGCATCACGTTCTAAGGATCCAAGAGTCATTGTGGATCGCCGGTGAACGGAGTATGTGAAGGTTTGGAAGTCTACCTTGAAGACTTACCAGAGTGATTGGGCGAGGACTGGGTGTCCTTAGCTCAAGGGGAATAAGTGAAGACGTGGTCCTCTGAGTTCAGTCTCAACCTCCCTAACCAGACGTACAGTTGTCATAGCAACTGGAACTGGTCTACCTAATCCTTGTCTTCACCAAGCTACTGGTTCTATCCCCCACCTCCTTTACAGTTCAGTTTGTCTTCGTGAAGTCATTGCTAGTTTGCCTGATCTGTTTGACTTCACTATTAGAAGACTATTACCGGTTTGGCTTCATATTGTCTTCCCTTCCGATATGTACTACCTAGCTACTATTACTCATCATGCTTTCATTACAATGCTTACTTGACTATGGTCTGTCTAGAGTAGTTTATCTTCCGATGCATATCATATAGGTTCCATTTAATTGTTTGTCTTCAAAGACCTCATGTTTTGAAGACTTCCATAAAAATCACCTATTCACCCCCCCTCTAATTGATAACTAGCACTTTCAATTGGCATCAAAGCAAGGAGCTCCCTTGTTCTGTGTGATTCGGTTTAACCACCTCAAGTTTTAGCTATGTCGACTGTAGGGATAATCAAGGTCTCCGCTGCGTGCCCCGTCATCGATGGCACTAATTACCCCTACTGGAAGAATAAGATGTGCATGCATCTTGAAGCCATCGACATCGACCTCTGGTTTGTCGTCAAGACTGGCATTCCCAAGGTCAGTGAAGGTGTCACCGCCGCTGATGTCAAGATGTTCACGCAACTGGACTCAACCGCCAAGAACATCATCTGTGGTCATCTGACCAAAGGATAGTATGGCCGTGTGAGTGCTCTGGAAACTGCGAAGCTAGTCTGGGACTGGCTGTCCAAGGTCAACGAAGCCGTGTCAACTCAGAGAGACTCAAAAATTTATGTTCTTCGCAATCTCTTCAACCACTAAAGAGAAATGACAATGAGAATGTCCAGCTCATGTTCGATCGCCTCACTGATATCACAAAGGAGCTTTGCACACTCGGCACCACTGAGATCAACAAGCATGAAATTGTGAAGAAGCTACTGAGATCACTTGATAGCTCATTTGACACTTTGGCCCTGATGATTCAAGAATGCCCTTACTTCAGAGATCTTGATATGTCTGATATACTTGAGAGGCTCAACACACATGAGTTCCAGCTATCTGAGAAGAGAGATATCTATGGCCCCAACTATGGCCAATCACGTGCTTTGAAGGCAAAAGTTGTTTCCTCATCTGAAGAAGAATCTAACTACAATTCTCGTGATCCTGAAGACATTGGCAAAGAGCTAGCAATGCTTGTGGGAAAGTTCCAAAAGTTCTCCAAGAAGAATCACTTTGCAAAGTCTTCAAGATCCAGTTCCAAGAATGATGAGGCTTCCTCTCGTGACTACAAGAAGAGAACATGCCACAAATGCAAGAAGCCAGGCCACTACATATCTGAATGTCCTCAATGGGACAAGGAAGCCAAGAAAAAGAAGAAGAGCAAGGAATATGATTCTGACGACAAGAAGAAGAACAAATCCTCAAAGTCTTCTTCGAAGTCTTCATCATACAAGAAGAGATCATCTGGCAAGGCTCGGGAATTCATTGGCAAGGAGATGGATTCAAAGCAGGAGTCTTCTTCTGAGGAGGCAGAGGTGGAATATGAGGAGGAGTCTGATTCAGGCGTGGCAAGCCTGGCTCTAGCTTCGGCATTTGTTGCCAAGGCCATCTTCAACACTGAAGACAATGGTCTCGCCGCCCGCGCCGAAGCCAATGAGGACGACTCTGCTTCGACCTACTGCTTCGTGGCACGAGGTGCCATGGCAAACTCACGCGATACTTACTTTCAAACCTCCAATGAAGATGACTCTGAATGTGAATCCAAACCAAGCTATAAGACTCTTGCTAAAATTGCAACTGAACAACAAACTGATATGGAACACATTCAAAAATTGCTAGACAAAAGTGATGACCTATTGGATGAGGAAATGAATCGAACTCCGTCCTTAATCAAAGACATCAAAAACCTTCGCGTTAAGGACCAAGAACTTGAAAGTCGTCATGAAACCCTCTCAGCCACTCATGAGAAGCTTTCCTATGATTATCTTCAAAGGAAGCAAGATCACGAGAAACTGAGAGCGTCTCATGAAGATCTTCAAAAAGAGAGCGATTCACTACTCGCTCAACAGATCGGTTACGCTCAGGAAGATTTTGTGCCACCATGTTTAAAATGCCTTAGGCGTGAAAATGTTGTCTCCATTGCTGAATGTTCTACTGCCTCTGATGTTGCAATATCTTTAACTGCTGATGTGGTAACGAGCCCCTCTTCTGAGGATACCACTACTATTGCTGATGAGAATGCCAGGTTGAAGACATTGCTTGAAACAGGCATCTACAAAAGCCTCAAAGGGCATCATACACTATGTGATGTCCTCAAGAAACAGATTCTGAACCGAAACCCTAGGAAAGAGGGTGTTGGTTTCAAGAGGAAAATGAATTTTGATGGTTCTTACTGGAGCCTGAGCAGTACCCCAAAACCAAATGGGTTGCTGCAAAGGGTCCTTCACTGGATCCATCTACTTTATCTGGCTTCACCTGTGCTAACCCCATTATCATTGATGAGTCCTTTGACTCTAATTATAAGTTGTTTAAGAATCAAAATGGTGAAGTGTTTAACAGGTTTATTGGTACAAACTACAGGAATGGGCCACCTGTGAAGAAGATCTGGGTTCCTAAGAGTTGTCTTGAGAAACTTCCCGGGAATGTCATCATGACACCACCAGGGTAGAAGACAAACCCCAGAACAAAGGCTTCATATGGCCCAAAGGCTTCATACAGACAGAGGACCCCACAAGGTCACCCTAACGCCAATGTTTAACAGGGAAATTATCATCAGACTCATGAATATGAGCGTGTTTCTTCTAACCACTATGTTCACAAATAAGAACTTTTCTGCATATTCCTTTGAGTACTATTCACCTCCTGCAAAACTATTTGCTAGGGCTCCAAAGCCAAAGTTCTCAGATGTTACACTTAGACTCATTGCTTCTAAGCCACCCCTTAAGATGTGGGTGGTTAAGAAGAATTAACTGCTCTTGCAAGGAAAGATCTCCAGACAGAAATCACAGACTTCTGAAGACAATGCTGGGGACCTAAAACATCTTGTGGGACGCAAGATAAAATGCAAAAATGGTCTTAACATTTATTTCATCCCTGGGTTTCTTGATGAGCATCGTATCTTACCATCCATGAATCTTAACTTTGATAGTATGTTTGTTTGTTATATGTGTGTGCTTCACAATACTCTTGGTGAAGCCTATCCCGCTAACTGCATTGTAGGTTACGACTCCAAAAGCTACTGAGTGGATAATGGATAGTGGATGCACTAACCACATGACTGGTGATCGAAGTCTTCTCATGGATTCAACCCTATGTCCATCTACTAAAAGCCACATCACGTTCGCTGACACTGGTAAAAGCAAGGTATTGGGTCTAGGTAGAGTTGCTATCTCAAAGGATCAACTCTTGGATAAATTGATGCTTGTTGAATCCCTTGGATACAACTTAATGTCTGTCTCAATGCTTTGTGATCTGAACATGATTGTGATATTTGGAAAATATCGTTGCCTTGTGCTTATGGAATCTGACAAATCTCTAGTCTTCGAAGGTTATCGAAGAGGTGATCTGTATATGGTAGATTTCTCCGGGGGACCACAGCTTGCCGTATGTCTTCTAGCAAAAGCTTCCGAGTGTTGTCTTTGGCTTCGAAGGCTGGGACATGTGGGCATGAGGAACTTGCACACTCTCATGAAGAAGAAGCATATCATTGGCATCGAGGGCGTCAAGTTCAAGAAGTATCATCTATGTGGTGCTTGTGAAGCCGGGAAGATGACTAGGGCCAAGCATCCCTTGAAGACAATCATGACTACATCACGCCCCCTCGAGCTATTACACATGGACTTATTTGTTCCTACTCACTACTCTACCCTTACTACCATTGCACATCTTTATAGCTTCGTTATTGTTGATGATTATTCGAGATACACTTGGGTGCACATAATTCTCTACAAGACTGAAGTGCAGTATGTCTTCAGACGATTCACCAATCGTGCCATGACTAACTATGGCATAAAGATCAAGCACATCAGGAGTGACAATGGCACGAAATTCAAGAACACTAGCCTCGAAACTTATCTTGATACACTGGGCATCACTCATGATCTCTCTGCTCCATACACACCTCAGCAGAATGGCGTCGTGGAGCGCAAGAACGGGACCCTCATTGAGATGGCTCGTACGATGCTTGATGAGTACAAGACTCCAAGAAAGTTCTCGCCTGAAGCCATTGATATTGCTTGGCATATCATCAACAGATTTTATCTTCATAAGTTCTTCAAGAAGACATCCTATGAACTCCTGACTGGTAAGAAGCCAAATGTAAGCTATTTCAAAGTTTTTGGTGCCAGGTGCTGGATCAAGGATTCACATCACACTTCAAAATTTGCACCGAAAGCACATGAAGGTTTTATGCTTGGTTACGGAAAGGATTCACACACCTACAGAGTCTTCAACCTCTTTCACTATAAAGTGGTTGAAACTGTAGATGTGCGGTTCGATGTGACTAACGGCTCGCAAAGAGAGCACCTGCCAAATGTGCTAGATGAAGCTTCTCTTAGTGAATCTATCAAGCTAATGGGTACTGGAGAAATCATACCCACCGAGGAACAGGCAGAAGATGAAATTGTTGTTCCAGCACCTACTCCACGTGAAGATAGTGCGCAGCCTAAAGATAATGCTGAAGATGAGGATAGCAATCAGCAAGAGCAAAGTCTTCACCCTGTTCATCATCGGGTTGCCAATGAAGTTCAGATTGAGAAGATCATCGATAGTATTAATGCACCTGGTCCTCTCACTCGATCAAGAGCAACACAACTAGCAAATGTCTGTGGACACTTTGCATTTGTCTCTATATCTGAACCTAGGAAAGTTGATGAAGCCTACATGGAACCTGAATGGATTCAAGCTATGCAAGAAGAGCTTCAACAATTTGAGCTGAACAATGTCTAGGAGCTAGTCAAACGTCCTGATCCTTGCAAGCACAATATTATTGGCAACAAATGGATCTATCGCAACAAGCAAGATGAACATGGTCAAGTTGTCAGAAACAAGGATCGTCTCGGTGCCCAAGGTTACACACAAATGGAAGGAAATGACTTCAATAAAACCTTTGCTCCCATGGCTAGGCTTGAACCCGTTCACATACTGCTAGCCTATGCTAACCACAACAACATCCTTCTGTATCAAATGGATGTGAACAGTGTCTTTCTCAACGGCAAAGTTGAAGAAGAAGTATATGTAGCTCAACCACCTGGTTTTGAAGATCCAAAGCGTCCTGATATGCATACAAACTCAATAAGGCATTATATGGCCTCAAACAAGCACCTCACTCTTGGTATGACACACTAAAAGACTTCCTGAAGAGCCAAGGCTTAAAACCTGGTTCTCTTGATCCCACTCTCTTCACGAAGACATATGATGGAGAATTGTTTGTATTCCAAATCTATGTGGATGACATTATCTTCGGCTCCACTAATAAGAGATACAGTGATAAGTTTGGGCATATGATGCAAGAGCAATATCAGAAGTCCGTGATGGGAGACCTGAAATTCTTTCTTGGTCTTCAAATCCGTCAACAGAGAAATGGCATCTTCACGTCACAAGAAAAATACCTCAAAGATTGCCTGAAGAAGTTTGGAATGCAAGACTGCAAAGGGTACATGACGCCAATGCCAACCAAAGGCCAATTAGGCCCCGACGACAATGGTAAAGAGTTCGATCAAAAGGTATACCGCTCCATGATTAGTTCTTTATTGTACTTATGTGCATCTAGGCTAGGTATAATGCTTATAGTTTGCATGTGCGCCCGATTCCAAGCGGCACCAAAGGAATCGCATCACCATGCAGTGAAGCGAATACTTCAATATTTGGCTCACACCCCAACGCTAGGATTATGGTATCCAAAGGGCTCAGAGTTT
Organism: Aegilops tauschii subsp. strangulata; assembly: GCF_002575655.3. Classification (NCBI taxonomy): domain Eukaryota; kingdom Viridiplantae; phylum Streptophyta; class Magnoliopsida; order Poales; family Poaceae; genus Aegilops; species Aegilops tauschii. The sequence continues at coordinate 355,569,425 of NC_053039.3, forward strand.
GATCTAGTTCGATTCTCAGATGCTGATTATGTTGGTCACAAGGTTGATCGCAAGTCTACATCACGCACATGTCACTTTCTTGGATGATCTCTTGTCTGTTGGTCTTCAAAGAAGCAGAACTATGTGTCACTCTCCATTGCTGAATCTGAATACATTTTTGTTGGATCTTGCTGCGCTCAGCTTCTCTGGATGAAGCAACCCCTCAAGGACTATGGCATCAACATGAAGAATGTGCCCCTCTACTGCGACAATGAAAGCACCATCAAGATTTCTCACAATCCAGTTCAGCACTCGAAGACAAAGCACATTCAGATCCGTCATCACTTTCTCAGAGATCATGTGTTGAAGGAATACATTGATATCATTCACTTCAACACTGAAGAGCAATTGGCAGATATCTTCACGGAGCCCTTGGATGAGAAAAGGTTTTGCAAGCTGCGGTGTGAGCTAAATATCTTAGAATCCTCGAACGTCCTGTGAACGGACACACATCCTAACGCTTATGCATATTGATGACTTAGGTGTGCAACACACAAAGTAACGTATGTCTTCAATTCATGAAGACATACCCTCTGAGTGTGAATACATTAATGTGGAATTTGACTTCGGAGCGCCACAATAATTGTGCGCCTTGTCTGGGTCTAATACTTCCTATATGGTGGGTACGCCACCACCAACCTTTCTTGAAGATTTTCCTTTGGCGCCATGTTACATTATCTTCAAAGTTAGTTTGTCTTCAACATTGCCTTGTCTTCATGATTTATCTTCACGATGTTTGTTTTGGTCTTCACTGATATATATATATATATATATATATATATATATATATATATATATATATATATATATATATATATGTGTGTGTGTGTGTGTGTGTGTTCTGTCCTCTACAACATTTACTTATAGCTATGTCGTCTAGTTACCATTTTCTGCGCTAAGTGAATGTGATCAGACCCTAACCCCTTCTGTGTTTATCTCTAAAATTCTCTTTGTCTCTTCATATGCATTCTATTGACACGTGTCGAATGTCTTCACTGTGTCCTTCTCAGCTGAAGGTACAGAGACACACATTTAAAACTGCTTTTATTATCTCTATCCTTTTTGCCTGAATACGGAAGAAGCCGGAATGACCACCCTACAAACTAGGCGCGCGTGTGGTCGTGGCGCAACTTTCAATATGTTGCATGCTTGCCATGTGTCCTTCAGATGTGAACCGCCAAGGGCACCTGAGTAATTACACTACCACGTCCCACTTCCTTATAAATACACCACCCCCTGTGGTCATTATTTCCTTACTCCCCTCGCTGCCTCGCTCAAACCCTAGTGCCGCCGCTAGTATCAGTCGTCCCTGGAGACGAAGCGCTTCGCTGCCGCGACTTCTCCGACGTCATCTTCACGCCGGTCGCGGACATCCTCCACCCGCCGCCGTCGTAGGTGTCTTCCGCCGCCAAGTTAGGGCGCGTGTGGCACCCCGGCTCAGAGCAACCGGTTTACCCTGCATTGCCGGCCCAGAGACCGTGTCTTCTGGCAACACACAACATCTTGGTACAGAGAGCAACCGCTTTATTGATGCTAGCGGATCATAGTTCATATTACAACAGGTGGCGAGGCCAAGTGGCACACACGGTGCGGCTGAACAATATGTACATTATTTAGTGAACATAAAGGGGCCTCGATCATAACAACTACGCGGCAGCGGAACGACGTCGTAGCGGAACTCCATAGCACAGGGACACCGATGTGGACATGATCTAGACTCGGACAACACTCCTTTCCAATGAGACTTTCCTGAAAGCTGGAATGACATGCCAGGTTAGTACATTGAATGTACTTGCAAGCTCACAACAAACATAAACATAATGACAAGCAATATCATGATATTTAACCAATTGCTTTATACATGAAGTGATCATGATCTTGTGATATAAGTCCCTCGGACTTGCTTACCAAACGGTGATCGCTCTCGGATCACAAACGGACCAACCTCGTGGTCTTTGATTGGGTTACCTCGTAACCAAACGGTGATCTTACCGAGATCACAAACGGACCAACAACTTGGTCTCCATCAACACAATGTTTTCTCAAACATCATCTTCTCAACGGTGCAAAGTTCATATCTTAGTGTGCAAAATTAATTAAACGTTGACCCATGGTGTGACCTACTTTCGAGCGGTCTGTAACCGTGGACTCGGCTATCGATAGATTTAATACACTCCGCAGAGGTAGCGCACTGTACCCACACCATGGAACCCATGGCCTCGCACTCCCATTCGGGTGGACCAACAGCGTTCTGACGAAACCCCTCCATTTCCATGACACTCTCCCAGCCACTCCGACTCACTCCCCACTGGCCTACTCCTGGGCGGCCCCGTGTCTGCCAAAGACACCAACGGCCACCGTCGTGGCAAAACATAAACGGTCCCAAACGGGGACAAGGTACCATAACAACAACAACAACAGGCACACAAGGTTATGTCTGCTTACCGGGCCAGGGTACCGCACGCCCATAACCTTCCCGTGTTGGAGGCGCCGACCAGAGGCATGACAACGGTCCGAATAAAGGCCTTCCCATAAAGGCAAATATGGTTGCACTGGGAAAACTCGATTCAGTGGCACCATGACCCGATCAATGATATGTTCAAGTTGAGTTATTATTAGGTTCAACTTAAGGTGAAAGTAACCGGCGTCATGATATGCCATGAAAATGCATCATAAACATATGCATCATATATCAACGGAAATAACTGGGTCAACCATATCCACACTAAGCATAGACATCAACAGCTCATAACACCCCTCTGGTTATGATTTATCATCACTTTAAAGAGAATCTTTTCTAAGCAAAGTTATCATTTATCTCATTTAAGAAAATAACTCAAAAATGATTACTTATATCCATAACCAACTAAATTAGCTTCAAACTTCTGTAAACTAAGCATATCAACCCAAACAAGCAACCAATAGAATATAAATATTATTCTAGTGATTTAAATGCATGGGTTAAACCATTAATTCAAGTTAAAAATCACAAATATTGTAATGGCACCATGAAAATGTTGATGTGGCTTGCCTTAGTGCAGATGAGGTTCACAATCCTCCTGGTGATCCTCAAGACAAGCTTCACCTTCTGAAAACAATTATAAACACAAAAAGAAAACATCAAGAACCCTTCTGAAATTCACCAGAAAATCTAGATAGCATACAAAAATCTCATTTTTGGTGAGCTGCTGGATTTCTTCATAAAGAACACAATGCAAAAAGAATCAATTCATTTGGACTTATGGTTAGAAAGGTTTGGCTGTTTGAAGCTCTGTGGATAAAATTGAATTTTGAATTTAAATAAACAGAACTGGGGGTGACGTCGAAGGCGTAAACCTCGTGGGCGCCACCACTCGTACCGCTTCGGGCGCGTACAGAGTGGCTGACTAGCGGGCCCCGCTAGTCAGGTGAGAGGGAGGGGAGAGGGAAACAGAGGGCGGTGAGGCACCGCCGGAGCACATGCCGGCGAGGCGGGCTCCTTGGCCAGAACTGGAGGGAGGGATCAAAAGAGGAGTCGGAGGCGCACCTGCCCGTACCCGTAGGTTAGCAAGGGGTGGTCGGCGGCGTTGGAAACGGCCTCTCCAGCGGCGACGGAAACCAGAGGTCGCCGGAGTTGGAGACGACGGCGACTAGAGGCAGCACCAAGGGCTCCAACCGGGCGGAACGGCACCACCGAGGCACGGCGGAGGCCCTGGAAGGGTGGCCTGAGCCTGGGAGGGGCTGGAGCTGCGGAGACGACCCGAGGGGATCGCCGGCGAGCTCGAGCTCGGGGACGGCGGCCCGCGGCCTGCCCGGCTGGGCTACGGCTTCGTACTGGTTTGTGGAGTGTGTGTGTGAGGAGTGGATGATGCTTGAGGAGGCTGGGGAGGGCTCTATTTATAGCCGAGCGATGAGAGGGGCTCGGGCTCCGCCGGAGGACACCTGGGCATGCCTCCCGGCGACGAACAGCGTCAGTGAGCGAGGGGGAAGGCGACGCAGCTCACGCGGGCACTGTGGGCGAGCGGAGACGAGCACAGGAGCGAGGAGGAAGGCGACGAACACAGTGCGCAGCGCACTGTTGGGTTGGCCGGACCGTGCCCGTGCTCGCTGCGGCGAGCTCCAGCATCGACGAGCTCCAGGAGAGAGTTATGAGGGTCGGGACGATGATCGGGGCGAAGTTTGGCAAGGTATGGCAGGCGGGGAAGCGATCACACGAGCAACAGAGGTGCGGGCGCAATGCAGAGCGCGTCGGTCGTATGCCAGCACGCCTGGACGAACGCGGTCACCACGTGAACTCTGACCTCAGGCCGAGCTAAGCCTAAACTTCATGTCTGGCGTGTAGTCCGTGGTAGATTGAGAGGTTAACACACTTTGGTTTGAGCTCAGGCGCAGTAACATGGATTTCAACTTCCTGTAAGTTTCTGGACAGTAACTTTGAGAGCTTACTGTGGTCAAAAGATTGGGAGTTGGGAGCTGGGCTTTGGAAGTTAGCAATCATCTACTGAGGTGATGATGCACAAGAAAATTCAGCCACAATTGAGCAAGTAAAATGGTAGTTGCTGTATAAACTACCATTTCTGTCCAGAACAGAAAATATTTTCTGTAGCAAAAATATTCCAAAAAGTGATGAAATATTTTTGCTCAGGAAGGTGCCCTAGGGTTCAAAGAATATTTGGGAATTTTCTCATATTTTTGTGGGCAAGAAAAATTGGGGTTGCTACTGGACACAAGGGGCTAGTTAGGGTTTTAGAGAGAAAATGGATATTTTTCATTAGAGAAAAATATTCATAATATTGTTTTGAGATGGATCAGAGAAGAAATGATGGCTTAGGGAGAGCAATAAGTCACTTGGGTAAAACTCAAGGGGGTACCCAAGTGTTTAAGTCCATCTGAAGAGATTCAAAATTTCAAATTCAAATCCAAACCAACTGAAAATCAGGCAAAGAGAAGATGGCAAAAACCAGTCTGTCACAAACCTCCACCACTTAGGATGAATCTCGTCCTCGAGATTCGGTTGCTTGGGAAAACCATTCTGGATAATGTGTCTTTAGATATTCTACTTGTTCCCAAGTCGATTCTGCCTCTGTGTGGTGCTCCCACTGAACTTTGTAAAACTTCCTTGCTTTACTACGAGTGACCCTTTCCATCTGATCCAAAATTCTTACCGGTCTCTCTTCATATGTTAAATCCTTTGCCAACTCTATTTCTTTCATAGCAGTCTTTTTCTCAGGCGGCGATATGCATCGCCTCCAACTGTGAAACATGAAACACATTGTGCACTCCTGACAATTCTGGGGGTAGTTCCAACTGATATGCAACAGTACCCACTCTGGACATAACTGGGAATGGACCAATAAACCTGGATGCCAACTTTCCACGAGTCTGGAATCTCTTGACTCCTTTCATAGGAGTGACTCGGAGGTATACGTGTTCTCCAGCTTCAAAACAGATCTGTCGGTGCTTTGCATCATAATAACTCTTCTGTCGAGATTTGGCCAATTGCAATCTATCTCGGATTTCCTTGACTTGCTTCTCAGCTTCCATCATGAGATCCGTTCCGAAAATACGGCTATCTCCTGTTTGAGACCAATTTAAAGTTGTGCGGCACTTACGGCCATACAAAGCTTCATACGGTGACATCTTTAGACTGGTCTGGAAGCTGTTGTTGTATGAGAACTCGACATACGGCAGGCAGTATTCCCATTTAGGCCCTTCGGCCAAAGCGCAGGCTCGTAGCATATCTTCGAGTATTTGGTTTACCCGCTCAGTCTATCCATCAGTCTGAGGATGAGAAGTGGTACTATATTTTAGCGCTGTCCCCAAAGGTTGGTGGAGACGTGACCAGAAAGCGGAGGTAAAAAGTGACCCCCGGTCAGAAGTGATTGTTCGAGGCACTCCATGCAGACTGACTATTCTGGATACATATAGTTGTGCGAGTTGATCGGCTTGATATGTGGTTCTGATAGGGATAAAGTGAGCAACCTTGGTTAAGGTGTCCACTATGACCCAAACTGCATCGTTGCCTCGTTGAGTCTTAGGTAGCCCTGTGACAAAATCCATGCAGACATCATCCCATTTCCATCGTGAAACTAGCAATGGTTGGAGAAGTCCGGCTGGCTTCTGATGTTCTGCCTTCACCTTATTGCATATGTCGCAACAGGCCACAAAATAGGCAATGTCTTTCTTCATTCCATCCCACCAGAATATTTGCCGAAGGTCTTCATACATTTGAGTACCTCCAGGGTGCATAGAATACGAAGATTCGTGTGCTTCCGACAGGATTTTCTTCCTTAAATCCGCCTGACTGGGTACACAAATCCTTCCATGGAATCGGAGGGTACCATGTTGATCCTTAGAAAAGTCTGAAGTCTGTCCTGCTAACATACTCTTGGCACGTTTCTGCAGGACGGTGTCACCTGGCTGGGCCTTGCGGATCTCTTCCTCGAGTGTAGGTACAACTTCCATAATATTAGCAAGACCAGCATCAACTATGACAAGGTTGAGCCGAGCAATCTCCTCTTGAAGTTTAGGAGGCAAGGATTCCATTATGGTACTCAGGCTGACAGGCTTTCGGCTGAGTGCATCGGCAACGACGTTGGCCTTACCCGGGTAGTAATTTATTCCAAGATCATAGTCCTTGACTAACTCAAGCCATCTTTGTTGATGGAGATTTAAATCTGGCTAAGTAAATATATACTTGAGACTTTTGTGGTCAGTAAAAATTTGGCACCTCTTCCCAATGAGGTAGTGTCTCCAAATTTTTAGAGCATGAACCACCGCGGCCAATTCCAGATCATGAGTAGGATAATTTCCCTCGTGGGGTCGTAGCTGTCGCGATGCATATGCTACCACATTGCCGTCTTGCATAAGTACGCATCCAAGACCCTGTCTGGAGGCGTCGCAGTACATACCAAAGCTGCGGTAGATGTCTGGAAGAGTCAACACAAGTGCTGTCGTCAGCCGGATTTTTAGCTCATTGAAACTTTTCTGACAGTCCTCAGTCCATTCAAACTTCTTATCTTTCTTGAGAAGCTCCGTCATGGGTTTAGCAATCTTGGAAAACCCTTCAATGAAACGACGGTAGTAGCCGGCTAATCCAAGAAAACTCCGGATTTGTGATACGGTTGTGGGTGCCAACCAATCGAGCACATCCTTTACTTTGCTCGGGTCCACGGCTATACCTTCTGCGGACAGCACATGTCCAAGAAATCCAACTCGCTTGAGCCAAAACTCGCATTTACTTAATTTGGCGTATAGCTAATGGTCACGGAGTCGTTGTAACACAGTTCTCAGGTATTCTTTGTGCTCTTCTTCACTTTTTGAGTATATAAGTATGTCATCGGTGAAAACCACCACGAATTTATCGAGGAAGTCCATGAATACTTTATTCATCATATGCGTGAAGAAGGCAGGGGCATTGGTGAGACCAAAGGACATAACTGTATATTCATAAAGACCGTACCGAGTAGTGAATGCGGTCTTAGGAATATCTTCCTTTTTAATCTTGAGTTGATGATATCCTGTCCTTAAATCAATTTTGGAGAATACCTTGGCCCCACTGAGCTGGTCAAACAAGTCATCAATCCTGGGCAGTGGATATTTATTTTTGATAGTGACATCATTCAGCTGACGTAATCCACACACATCCGGAGGTTGCCATCCTTCTTATCCACGAAGATAGCAGGTGATCCCCATGGTGAAGAGCTGGGATGGATATATCCTTTCTGGAGCATCTCATCAAGCTGTTTCTTTAGCTCCACTAATTCTGATGAAGGCATCCGGTAATACTTCTTGTATAACAGTGCGGTTCCGGGCACAAGATCTATTGCAAACTCAAGCTCTCAATCGGGCGGCATGCCTGGCAGTTCTTCTGGAAATACATAAGGAAACTCATTGACCACAGGAATTAATTCCAACTCACCAGCCACAGCGGTGAAGACCATTTCTTTCTTGGGTATGCTCCTGCGAGCATAGAATTTGGTAGTCTGCCCCTCTTGACTTGTCAAAATGACTTCTCGGGTCGCACAATTTATGCATACTTGATATTGGGTCAACCAATTCATTCCCAAAATAATCTCCAGCTTTACAGACTCAGTGATTATCAAGGAAGTTGGAAAACAGGCTCTGTTCATATTGATTTCCAGATTACGGCAGACCAGATTGCTCCTGATCAAAGATCCTGGGGATTGTACCAGCATGTTCTTACCCAAAAGCGAACAAGGATATTTGTTTTGGGCAAAAAAACTCCGCGAAATAAAAGAGTGGGAAACCCCAGAGTCAAATAAAATTACGGCAGGTATGTTATTAACAGAAAACATACCAATGACGACTTCGGGGTTCTCTTGGGCTTCATCTGCGGAGAGATGATGAACGTGCCCAGTGATGTTTTGCTGGGTAGGGTATGACTCCACAAAGTTGACTTATGGCCTGAATAAAGCTTTTGCCTTGCCGTTCTTGGGACACTGTCTGGCATAATCTCCGGTTTGCGCACAACTGAAGCAAGAATTGTTGCGCTGGCACTCTTCTCGCACCGGGTTGGTCACGACATTCCTGACTTGTGTGGTGGTTTTGTTAACATTTTGTTGCAAATTGGGTTTGTACTCCACCTGAGTATGCTGCCAGGTACGAGCCTTTTGCACTGGCTGCACTTCCTTCCTTGGCTCGAACTTGCGCTTATGATCGTTATTAGCAGGCCTATTGTCCGATACGAGCTTGTGCTCCCTTTCAGCAATGAAAGCCTTGTTTACCAGAGTTTGGAAATCTGGGAAATCAAACATACTGAGGGTACATCGGAGTTGCGGGTTTAATCCCCCAAGAAATCTGTCAATCTTTCTTTCTTCGGTGGCCACGTCATAAAGGGAGTAACGGGCCAAATGATTGAACTTTTGCAAATATTCACCCATAGACTGACCTCCTTGGAGGAGCGCGAGAAATTCACGCAACTTAACCTTCATAATTCCAGTAGGAATATGATATTTCCGGAACTGATCCTTGAATTTTGCCCAGGTGATTTCTTCATCGGCGGGCCACATGGCTTTTGCATTTTCCCACCATATGGCGGCAGCGCCTTCAAGATAATGAGTTGCAAACGGAACTTTATCATCTTCTTCAGTATGAGCAATCTCAAGCTTCCTCTCAATGGTTCGCAACCAATCGTCTGCATCCAAGGGATCAATAACCTGCCTGAAACTGGGAGGCTTGGTTCTCTGAAAATCTGACAGCTTGGAGTGATGACCGTTCTGATTTCCATTCTGTCCAACCACAGCTTGCACACTCCTTAATATTTCAATGAGATCATTATTCCTCCTTTCCTCAAACATACGCAAAATTTGCTCGGTGGAGGGCGGATTTGGCGGTGGAGGCGGTGGTGGAATGTACGGCTTAGGGGAGTGTCCTTCCTGTCGTGCGGAACGACGAACAGGAGCATCCTCATGAGCGTTGCTACTGCTGCCTCCCCGCGTCATCCTATTGTGGATTTTTTCCAAGACAACGCAACCGAGATGAGAAATATCCAAAATAAATTGGGGAAAAGCCAGCAACAAAACCCGAGAGAAAGTGAAATAACGAAGAAAATACGACGAATAAAATAGAGTTCCAACATAATTATACATAGACTCATACATGAAAGACAAACAACATGCCAAGTTCAACATGACTCGTACGACTACATCCGTACATCATCCTGACGACTGCGGATACTCAAACGCTCTACTGCTCTGCTGGTGCTGCGGGGTCCTCTCCTAAAGCGGACTCGGATCCTGAACTGACGATGTTAACTGAAACCTCCGGGTTAAAGGTAACACGATGACGCTGCCTCGAGGGCTCTCCCTCCGGGGCAGGTGCACGGTGAAGCATCGGGGCTACGGGAGTAGTGAGAAGTGAATCCCGTAGAACTACGGGAGTAGTGAGAAGTGAAACTCCGGGGCAGGAGCACTGAGAGGATTCACGGTCGAGGTGCCTGAGCTACTCGGTGGAGTAACCGGTGAAATAGGTGAACTAGAACTGGATGGAATATAACGGGTAAATCCCGTAGAGGATGGAGTAGTGAAAGATCTAGTAGTGGCTAAAGCAGTACGAGCACGAGTCAGCTCTCGAGCCAGCTCATGGATCATAAGGTAGCTAGAAGTGATATAGCCAGAAAGGTGGCTAGCAACACTATCAGACTCTGAATCAATGATAGGAAAATGGACACGACCATTGTCGTGCAGAGAGGGATAGTAGTGGAAACCTGGGTGGTTCTGCATCCGGACCTTGTTATAACGAAGCTAGACAAGGACCTCAAATGCAGCAAACAGGACGGCCTGGGAAGCGGTAGAAGCAAAACCGCTCCGAGAGGTACGAGTGTAAGTGCTGGAATCGGAACAGGTGCGTGATACGTCTCCATCGTATCTATAATTTCTGATTGTTCCATGCCAATATTGTACAACTTTCATATACTTTTTGGCAACTTTTTATACTATTTTTGGGACTAACATATTGATCTAGTGCCCAGTGACAGGTCCTGTTTCTTGCATGTTTTATGTTTTGCAGAAACCCAATATCAAACTGAGTCCAAACGGGATAAAAACGGACGGAGAATTATTTTGGAATATTTACGATTTTAGGGAAGTAAAATCAACGCGAGACGGTGCCCGAGGGGGGCACGAGGCAGGGGGCGCGCCCCAGGGGGGCAGGCACGCCCTGGACCCTCGTGGGCACCCCGTAAGGCGGTTGACGCTCTTCTTTTGCCGCAAGAAAGCTAATTTTATGAGAAAGATCTGGGCGAAAGATTCACCCCAATCGGAGTTACGGATCTCCGGATATAAAAGAAACGGTGCCAGGGCAGAATCTAGGAGCACAGAAACAGAGAGAGACAGAGAGAAAGATCCAATCTAGGAGGGGCTCTCGCCCCTCCCACACCATGGAGACCATGGACCAGAGGGGAAACCCTTCTCCCATCTAGGGAGAACGTCAAGGAAGAAGAAGGGGGGCTCTCTCCCCCTCGCTTCCGGTGGCGCCGGAGTGCCACCGGGGGCCATCATCATCACCACGATCTACACCAACACCTCCGCCATCTTCACCAACATCTCCATCACCTTCCCCCTTCTATCTACAGCGGTCCACTCTCCTGCAACCCACTGTACCCTCTACTTGAACATGGTGCTTTATGCTTCATATTATTATCCAATGATGTGTTGCCATCCTATGATGTCTGAGTAGATTTTCGTTGTCCTATCGGTGGTTGATGAATTGCTATGATTGATTTAATTTGCTTGTGGTTATGTTGCTGTCCTTTGGTGCCCATCATATGAGCGTGCACGTGGATCACACCATAGGGTTAGTTGTATGTTGATAGGACTATGTATTGGAGGGCAAGGGTGACAGAAGCTTCAGCCTAGCATAGAAATTGATGCATACGGGATTGAAGGGGGACTAATATATCTTAATGCTATGGTTGGGTTCTACCTTACTGAACGTTAGTAGTTGCGGACGCTTGCTAATAGTTCCAATCATAAGTGCATAGAATTCCAAGTCAGGGATGACATGCTAGCAGTGACCTCTCCCACATAATACTTGCTATCGGTCTAGTAAAGTAGTCAATTGCTTAGGGACAATTTCGCAACTCCTACCACCACTTCTCCACACTCGCCATATTTACTTTTCCACACTCGCTATATTTACTTTTTCACCACTTTTCCACACTCGCAACTCCGACCACCACTTTTTCACACTCCTATCACACAGTGGTTACTCTGCGCACTGATGACCCTCTTTTTATTCTTGCAAACCTATCCAAAAACACCTACAAAGTACTTCTAGTTTCATACTTGTTCTAGGTAAAGCGAACGCTAAGCGTGCGTAGAGTTGTATCGGTGGTCGATAGAACTTGAGGGAATATTTGTTCTACCTTTAGCTCCTCGTTGGGTTCGACACTCTTACTTATCGAAAGACGCTACAATTGATCCCCTATACTTGTGGGTTATCAGTGCGCAGAGTAACCACTGCATGATACTCATACACTGAGGCTGCTAGACGCTCCCAGTACACACGATAGACTGGGTCATCATCGAGGGGGTACAGCCGACGCCACACGTTACGACGGAGATGCGGCGACGTGTACGGCATCAGCTGCAACTGGCACGGATACGGCACCGGAGCCATCTACACTCACAACCATTAGTAGGTTAGCATAAAAATAAAACGAGTCCATACAATGCAACAACCAGCTACAAATGCTACCGGCACTCAACTTAAACTCGTAGCTAACGTCCAGTTAACACGTCGTAGTCTAGCGTGGCCTACAGTCAGCGCGCCTCTGATACCAAGCGTTGTGGCACCCCGGCTCAGAGCAACCAGTTTACCCTGCATTGCCAGCCTAGAGACCGTGTCTTCTGGCAACACACAACATCTTGGTACAGAGAGCAACCGCTTTATTGATGCTAGCGGATCATAGTTCATATTACAACAGGTGGCGAGGCCAAGCGGCACACACGGTGCAGCTGAACAATATGTACATTATTTAGTGAACATAAAGGGGCCTCGATCATAAGAACTACGCGGCAGCGGAACGACGTCAGAGCGGAACTCCATAGCACAGGGACACCGATGTGGACACGATCTAGACTCGGACAGCACTCCTTTCCAACGAGACTTTCCTGAAAGCTGGCATGACACGCCAGGTCAGTGCATTGAATGTACTTGCAAGCTCACAACAAACATAAACATAATGACAAGCAATGTCATGATATTTAACCAATTGCTTTACTAATGCAGCATCATATCATACATGCAGTGATCATGATCTTGTGATATAAGTCCCTCGGACTTGCTTACCAAACGGTGATCGCTCTCGGATCACAAACGGACCAACCTCGTGGTCTTTGATCGGGTTACCTCATAACCAAACGGTGATCTTACCGAGATCACAAACGGACCAACAACTTGGTCTCCATCAACACAATGTTTTCTGAAACATCATCTTCTCAAAGGTGCAAAGTTCATATCTTAGTGTGCAAAATTAGTTAAACGTTGACCCATGGTGTGACCTACTTTCGAGCGTGTCCGTAATCGTGGACTCGGCTATCGATAGATTTAATACACTCCGCAGAGGTAGCGCACTGTACCCACACCACGGAACCCATGGCCTCGCACTCCCATTCGGGTGGACCAACATCGTTCTGACGAAACCCCTCCATTTCCATGACACTCTCCCGGCCACTCCGACTCACTCCCCACTGGGCTAGTCCTGGGTAGCCCCGTGTCTACCAAAGACACCAACGACCACCGTCGTGGCAAAACATAAACAGTCCCAAACGGGAACAAGGTACCATAACAACAACAACGGACACACAAGGTTATGTCTGCTTACCGGGCCAGGGTACCGCACGCCCATAACCTTCCCTCGTTGGAGGCACCGACCAGAGGCATGACAACGGACCGAATAAAGGCCTTCCCATAAAGGCAAATGTGGTTGCACTAGGAAAACTCGATTCACTGGCACCATTACCCGATCAACGATATGTTCAAGTTGAGTTATTATCAGGTTCAACTTAAGGTGAAAGTAACCGGTGTCATGATATGCCATGAAAATGCATCATAAACATATGCATCATATATCAACGAAAATAACCGGGTCAACCATATCCACACTAAGCATAGACATCAACAGCTCATAACACCCCTCTGGTTATGATTTATCATCACTTTAAAGAGAATCTTTTCTAAGCAAAGTTATCATTTATCTCATTTAAGAATATAACTCAAAAATGATTACTTATATCCATAACCATATTACTTCTTCATAACAAATATTACTTCTAGTTACTTAACCAACTAAATTAGCTTCAAACTTCTGTAAACTAAGCATATCAACTCAAACAAGCAACCAACAGAATATAAATATTATTCTAGTGATTTAAATGCATGGGTTAAACCATTAATTCAAGTTGAAAAATCACAAATATTATAATGGCACCATGAAAATGTTGTTGTGGCTTGCTTTAGTGCAGATGAGGTTCACAATCCTCCTGGTGATCCTCAAGACAGGCTTCACTTTTTGAAAACAATTATAAACACAAAAAGAAAACATCAAGAACCCTTCTGAAATTCACCAGAAAATATAGACAGCATACAAAAAATCTCATTTTTGGTGAGCTGCTAGATTTCTTCATAAAGAACACAATGCAAAAAGAATCAATTCATTTGGACTTATGGTTAAAAAGTTTAGGCTATTTGAAGCTCTCTTGATAAAATTGAATTTTGAATTTAAATAAACAGAACTGGGGGGTGACGTCGAAGGCGTAAACCTCGCGGGCGCCACCACTCGTACCGCTTCGGGCGCGTACAGAGTGGCTGACTAGCGCGCCCCGCTAGTCAGGTGAGAGGGAGGGGGAGAGGGAAACAGAGGGCGGCGAGGCACCGCCGGAGCACACGCCGGCGAGGAGGGCTCCTTGGCCAGAACTGGAGGGAGGGATCGAAAGAGGAGACGGAGGCGCACCTGCCCATACCCGTAGGTTAGCTAGGGGTGGTCGGACGGCATCGGAAACGGCCTCTCCAGCGGCGACAGAAAGCATAGGTCACTAGAGTTGGAGACGACAACGACTGGAGGCAGCACCATGGGCTCTAACCGGGCGGAACGGCACCACCGAGGCACGGCGGAGGCCCTGGAAGTGTGGACCGAGCCTGGGAGGGGCTGGAGCTGCGGAGACGACCCGAGGGGATCGCCGGCGAGCTCGAGCTCGGGGACGGCGGCCCGCGGCCTGCCCGCCCAGGCTACGGCTTCCTACTGGTTTGTGGAGTGTGTGTGAGGAGTGGATGATGCTCGAGGAGGCTGGGGAGGGCTCTATTTATAGCCGAGCGATGAGAGGGGCTCGGGCTCCGCCGGAGGACACCTGGACATGCCGCCCGGCGACAAACGGCGTCAGTGAGCAAGGGGGAAGGCGACGCAGCTCACGCGGGCACTATGGGCGAGCGGAGACGAGCACAGGAGCGAGGGGGAAGGCGACGAACACAGTGCGCAGGGCACTGTTGGGTTGGCCGGACCGCGCCCGTGCTCGCTGCGGCGAGCTCCGGCGTCGGCGAGCGCCGGGAGAGAGTTATGAGGGTCAGGATGATGATCGGGGCGAAGTTTGGCAAGGTTTGGCAGGTGGGGAAGCGATCACGCGAGTAACAGAGGCGCGAGCGCGACGCAGAGCGCGTCGGTCGTATGCCAGCACGCCTGGATGAACGCGATCACTGCGTGAACTCTGACCTCAGGCCGAGCTAAGCCTAAACTTCATGTCTGGCGTGTAGTCCGTGGTAGATTGAGAGGTTACCACACTTTTGTTTGAGCTCAGGCGCAGTAACATGGATTTCAACTTCCTGGTAAGTTTCTTGACAGTAACTTTGAGAGCTTACGGTGGTCAAAATACTGGGAGTTGGGAGCTGAGCTTTGGAAGTTAGCAATCATCTACTAAGGTGATGATGCACAAGAAAATTCAGCCGCAATTGAGCAAGTAAAATGGTAGTTGTTGTAGAAACTACCATTTCTGTCCAGAATAGAAAATATTTTCTGTAGCAAAAATATTCCAAAAAGTGATGAAATATTTTTGCTCAGGAAGGTGCCCTAGGGTTCAAAGAATATTTGTGAATTTTCTTAGATTTTTGTGGGCAAGAAAAATTGGGGTTGCTTTGGGACACAAGGGGATAGTTAGGGTTTGAGAGAGAAAATGAATATTTTTCACTAGAGAAAAATATTCATAATATTGTTTTGAGATGGATCAGAGAAGAAATGATGGCTTAGGGAGAGAAATAAGTCACTTGGGTGAAATTCAAGGGGGTACCCAAGTGTTTAAGTCCATCTAAAGAGATTCAAAATTTCAAATTCAAATCCAAACCAACTGAAAATCGGGCAAAGAAAGAGGGAAAAAACCAGCCTGTCACAGTGCGGGAGATTGAACTGCTCTGCTTCCTTCCATCTCGTCTAGCAGTTCATCATGCGGTAAATAAGAACTCACTTTTTACCGTTTATTTGATCCAATAAATTGTCCACATCTTCCAAAAGTTGTTTTTACACTTCCAAATCTGGGTCTTTCCTTTTCTGCATCTCATAATCTGCAAGTACGTTCACTTATGCCTCACAACTAGTTATATTCCTCACTTGTACTTATTCGCGGATTCGTAAAAATCTGGAACCAACTCACATCGATAAGTGAATGTCCTCACGGTATGAGGTCAATGTCTTCAAACTGATTTATCTTCAACATCTTCTGAGAATGCATATGACCTCTTCCCCTTCCCTCGCATCTCTAATTCTATCACAACTACATGTCCATGGGAGAATCCCTTGGTTCTCTTAGTTTGCATTCATTTGCAGAGTTCTTACAGCATCATATTGAATTGCCTGAAGCCAGTTCCTGCCTGACTAGTCGCCTGAAGCAACAAACACTGTTGTGAAGCCTTTATGTTTGAACCCAATGGCTTCTGGCACATCTGGAAAGAAGGGTGGAAGGCAGCACCGGGACAACACTGCTCTGGACTTGCCCCCAGATCTATATGAAATGTACAAGTCATATCCAGATGAATCCTATACACAGCGCAAAACTCATGTCCAATGGATTCGAAGATATTGGGCAGAACAATGGTTTCAGTATCACTTTGTTACTCCTGAATATGCAAAGAAGAATGATGTGAGGCCACCATGGGCTGATAGCGTGTACAGGAAGCTTATTCCCAAGACCAAGGCTGAAGCCATTGCGAAAGGCTTCTATCCTTGCATGATCCGAGGACCTCAGCCTGAAAATGCCGACCCATCTAGTCTCCTATGGTGTCGCGAAGATGAACTGTTTGAAGCCAATTTCCAGTTTGCAAAGGCTTCAGCAGCTCAAAACAAGAAGGACCTTGGGATTGACTTCAACCATGGTCCAGCTACTCCAAGGCCTGATGGCACACGTGAAACTAAGCCAAACCTCATTGGTCCCTTTGAGGACTACGATTCATACTTGGCACGCTCAAAAGGCCACTGTTGAAGAAGCTGTTGAGGAAGAGGAACATGCTGAAGTTCCAGAGCCCCTGAAGGCAAAAAAGAAGGCAAAGGCTTCAAAGTCCTCTGCTGCACCAAAAGCTTCAAGTGTGAAGCCATTGCAATCTGCACCACCTGAATCCAGTGTGTAGTCTGAAGACTTATCTCGCATCTCCAAGAAGTCCAAGAAGCCCAAGAAGATTTCTGGACAAGGCCTCACGCCAGCAAGCATCCTGCTCAATGAAGAGGATGTCATAGATCTGTCCAGTGATAAAGATCTTGCTAATGGTGCTCTGGACATGTTAATCAAGAGCAAGCAGGAGGATGAAATCTTCAAAGATTTGCCACTCTTTGATGCTGACATTCTCAACAACTTCATCGATGAGTGGTTTGAAGACACTTCTCAACATTGATGATCTGCAGCTGCCAATTGACATCAACGTCACATTCCAAGGACGCATAGCCAAAGAGCTTTGATGACCCACAAGTGTAGGGGAGCTATCGTAGTCCTTTCGATAAGTAAGAGTGTCGAACCCAACGAGGAGCAGAAGGAACAAGTAACAGATAGTTTTGTGATAAGGTAATTTGTAACGGGTAACAAGTAACAAGTGTAAATAAAGTGCAGCAAGATGGCCCAATAGTTTTTATAGCAAAGGACAAGCCTGGACAATTTCTTATATGAAGGAAAACGCTCCCGAGGACACATGGGAATTTCGTCCAGCTAGTTTTCATCACACTCATGTGATTCGCGTTCGATACTTTGATAATTTGATATGTGGGTAGACCGGTGCTTGGGCGATGTCCTTACTTGGACAAACATCCACTTATGATTAACTCCTATTGCAAGCATCCGCAACTACAAAAGAAGTATTAAGGTAAACCTAACCATAGCATGAAACATATGGATCCAAATCAGCCCCTTACGAAGCAACGCATAAACTAGGGTTTAAGCTTCTGTCACTCTAGCAACCCATCATCTACTTATTACTTCCCAATGCCTTCTTCTAGGCCCAAACAATGGTGAAGTGTCATGTAGTCGACGTTCACATGACACCACTAGAGGAGAGACAACATACATCTCATCAAAATATCGAACGAATACCAAATTCACATGACTACTAATAGCAAGACTTCTCCCATGTCCTCGGGAACAAACGTAACTACTCACAAAGCATATTCATGTTCATAATCAAAGGGGTATTAATATTCATATAGGATCTGAACATATGATCTTCCACCAAATAAATCAACTAGCATCCTACAGGTACCAATCTGAGGCTTTGGGGCTTTGGGACAAAGATTGGATACAAGGAGTAATCAACACTACTAGCAACCTACAGGTACCAATCTGAGGCTTTGGGACAAAGATTGGATACAAGAGATGAACTAGGGTTTGAGAGGCGATGGTGCTGGTGAAGATGTTGATGGAGATTGACCCCCTCCCGATGAGAGGATCGTTGGTGATGACGATGGCTATGATTTCCCCCTCCCGGAAGGAAGTGTCCCTGGCAGAACAGCTCCGCCAGAGCCCTAGATTGGTTCCGCCAAGGTTTCGCCTCGTGGCGGCGGAGTCTCGTCCCGAAAGCTTGCTTATGATTTTTCCTCGGACGAAAGACTTCATATAGCAGAAGATGGGCACCGGAGGGCCACCAAGGGGCCCACGAGGCAGGGGGCGCGCCCAGGGGGTAGGGCACGCCCCACCCTCGTGGCCAGGGTGTGGGCCCCCTCTGGTATTTTCTTCGCTCAGTATTTTTTATTATTTCCAAAAATAACTTCCGTGGAGTTTCAGGACTTTTGGAGTTGTGCAGAATAGGCCTCTAATATTTGCTCCTTTTTTAGCCCAGAATTCCAGCTGCCGGCATTCTCCCTCTTTATGTAAACCTTGTAAAATAAGAGAGAATAGGCATAAGTATTGTGACATAATGTGTAATAACAGCCCATAATGCAATAAATATCGATATAAAAGCATGATGCAAAATGGACGTATCAACTCCCCCAAGCTTAGACCACGCTTGTCCTCAAGCGGAAGCCGATAACGATAAATATGTCCACATGTTTAGAGATAGAGGTGTCGATAAAATAAATACGGACATGACGGCATCATGATCATTCTTATAACAGCAACATATATAGATATTATCATATGATTTCTTATGCTCAAGTAATAATCTATTCACAATGTCAAGTATGAATCAGAAACTTCATTGAGAACTAACAAACTATAATCTCAGTCATTGAAGCAATTGCAATTTATCATAACATCAGAAAGAGTCAATATAAGAGCTTTTCAGCAAGTCCACATACTCAACTATCATTTAGTCTTTCACAATTGCTAACACTCACGCAATACTTGTGGTTACGGAGTTTTAATCGGACACAGAGAAAGATAGGGGCTTATAGTTTCGCCTCCCAACCTTTTACCTCAAGGGTAATGTCAGCAATAATAGCTCATGCTAACTTACATCCAATTATATATATATATATATATATATATATATATATATATATATATATATATATATATATATATATATATATATATCAGGATATTTCCAACACACTGTGCTTGCCAAAGGATAAAATGTAAAAAAGGAAAGGTGAAGATCACCATGACTCTTGCATAAGGGTAAGAGATAAAAGTAAAAGATAGGCCCTTCGCAGAGGGAAGCAGAGGTTGTCATGCGCTTTCATGGTTGGATTCACGAAATCTTAATGCAAAAGAACGTCACTTTATATTGCCACTTGTGATATGGACATTTATTATGCAGTCCGTCGCTTTTATTTCTTCCACATCACAAGATTGTATAAAGCTTATTTTCTCCACACTAATAAATCATACATATTTAGAGAGCAATTTTTATTGCTTGCACCGATGACAACTTACTTGAAGGATCTTATACAATCCATAGGTAGATATGGTGGACTCTTATGGCAAAACTGGGTTTAAGGGTCTTTGGAAGCACAAGTAGTATCTCTACTTGGTGCAAAGAATTTGGCTAGCATGAGAGGGAAAGGAAAGTCCAACATGTTGGATGATCCATGACAATATACTTTTTTTCGGATGTAAGAAAACATAATCCATTACGTTGTCTTCCTTGTCCAACATCAACTCTTTAGCATGTCATACTTTAATGAGTGCTCACAATCATAAAAGATGTCCAAGATAGTATATTTATATGTGAAACCTCTCTTTCTATGATTAACATCATACTTAGCAAGCATTTTACGAAAAGCACCATGAATAAAATGTGAACCACCATCAGTCATTAAATATCTAGGGACTCCAAACCTCGGAAAAACAACTTCTTTAAGCATCTTAATAGAGGTGTTATGATCAACACTACTAGTTGGAATAGCTTCTACCCACTTAGTAATGTAATCAACAGCAACTAAAAAATGTGTGTACCCATTAGAGGAAGGAAAAGGTCCCATATAATCAAAGCCCCAAACATCAAATGGTTCAATAACGATTGAATAATTCATAGGCATTTCTTGACGTCTACTAATATTACCAATTCTTTGACATTCATCACAAGACAAGACAAATTTACGGGCATCCTCGAAGAGAGTAGGCCAATAAAAAATGGATTGCAATACCTTATGTGCAGTTCTATCTCCAGCGTGGTGTCCTCCATAAGCCTCGGAGTGACACTTGCTAGGATCTGTTCCTGTTCATGCTCAGGTACACAACATCTAATAACACCATCTACTCGTTCTTTATAAAGATGTGGGTCATCCCAAAAGTAATGTCTCAAATCATAGAAAAACTTTTTCTTTTGCTGGTATGTGAAACTAGGTGGTATAAATTTAGCAATAATGTAATTAGCATAGTCAGCATACCATGGAGCAGTACAAGAAGCATTTATGATAGCTGATTGTTCATCAGGAAAGCTATCATCAATAGGTAGTGGGTCATCAAGAACATTTTCTAACCTAGACAAGTTGTCTGCAACGGGGTTCTCAGCTCCCTTTCTATCAATAATATGCAAATCAAATTCTTGTAGCAAGAGAACCCATCTAATAAGTCTAGGTTTAGCATCTTTCTTTTCCATTAGATATTTAATAGCAGCGTGATCAGTGTGAATAGTTACTTTAGAATCAACAATATAAGGTCTGAACTTATCACAATCAAAAACAACTGCTAAAAATTCTTTTTCGGTGGTAGCATAATTTCTCCGGGCATTGTCTAGAGTTTTACTAGCATATTGAATAACATTATTAATTTTTCTCCTCTGAAAATTGAAAAAAATGGCTCCCACCCACCTCCTCCCCGGCGACACCCACCACCTCCGGCGATCTCCTCAACTGGCCATCTTTTTCTAGTTTCTCTCCAACGGATCTCTTCGGCGTGTTGTGATCTACACGCTCATACCCATCTTTCATGGGTTCCAATGATGGATCCACCCTTGGCTTGGACTTCTCCAAGGGTTTGGTTTTTGCAGATAAGGTTTTCCAATCTACTGGTTTTCTGTGCACCCCATGGAGGAATCGGAGATCTTCACCATGGTTGTCTCCTTTGGGCGTCATGATTTTCGTCTGAATGAAGATTTAGTGGCGGCGGCACTTGAGGCAGCCCTCGGAGGTTCGGCTATTGAGTTCATGGTTTTCTTGATCAAGGATAAGGTATTTGGATTTCAAGTCTCTTGCAAAGCAGTAGCCATGATTATTCTAAGTCTTAGATCGTTTGCATGTGATCATTTCAAATGTTACTTTCATCTTTGGGGTAACGGTGGCCCAAATTGGGGTCGTGAGTTTAAGATCTGGAAATTAGAATGTGATGCCGAGTGGGTTCTTGTTAGCCCTACCAAAAGGTGTGCTGCTCTGGGTTTGTTGGCCATGCATAAGAGACCTTCTAAGTCCTCGTTCAAATCTGCTAATCCTGTCGGCAAGAAAGTTTCTTTTGCAGTTTTTCAAAACTACGCAGCTTGTCGTGGTTATCGTTTTCCTGCATCTGAAAATTGTATTCAAACTACTGAAGAGGCGGGTTATTCTATCCCTCCACATGAGAGGGTTGTCATTCATCCCACTTTGCCGGCGAATCTCCGGTGGACGTCGACGAGGCCTTCGATATCTTTTGGCACGGTGCAAGATCTACTGTCTCCGGCTGATCGGGCGCCGCCATCCTCGGGCGGGAATCATGGTTCTTTGATTGTGGACATACCTGGCCATGTTGGGTCATCTTCGGTGTGTGCCACGGCCCGGGTGGAGCACATGAGTTTTGGGCCGCTGGATAGGGCTGACCAGGATCTCTCCCCTGGGCCTGTTAACATTCCTTCTTCGCAACAGGCAAGAGAAGATTTTGATGATTTGATTTCTGGAATGGTTGAGGAAATTCACACGTGTCAGATTTGTTTGGCAAAGGGACATTTTTCTTCTGCTTGCACGTCAAAACTCTGGTGCCTCTCTTGCTGCCGTGTCGGGCATGTTAGAAAAGATTGCAACAAATTCGCTCGGATCTTGGGTTGGGTTTGGCAACCAAAACCCGCTAACGTTGCAACTTCCGAGGCCTCCAGCGAGAATACTCTCTGACGTCGCATTTACCAATCTTGGACCTCCCTTGCACTTCCACATTTACTTCCTCGTCCAGTCCCATCAGCCCTGGACCCAAGACTCCTTCGTCTCTGCCGTCTGCTACACCTCCTCCGCCGCTGCACTCGCCGTCAGCGTCGTCGGAGCGTGAGTGCTCAGCTCCCATGGCCAACTTCCATCTGGATCCTCTGCTCTATATCCCGGCTGGCCACCACATTGTTGACGGTGGAGATGACCGGGTGCCGCGAACCTTTGTGACGCCACATACCCCAATTGTGTGCCGCCATGAAGAGTTTATGCTTGCTGACGTAATGCCGATCCCTCCGCCTGATCAGATAGGTGCTGCTAGGGAAGAGGTTGTGCAGTGGCTGCAAGCGCATGGTGTTTTAGTCAGGTCGGCACAGCCCTGGATTCGCTCTGTAGGTCTTTTTCAGCTTCGTGATGCTGCTGTCCGATTCCAGTTGCTTCAACTCCCTCCGCAGCCGCTGGGTAATGATCGTTTTGTTCGCTTCATGAAGCATGATGAGGGGGAGTCTTTCAGGGGCGCCCAAGGTTTTCGTCAAGGTTTACTCATGTTCTTGGGCATCCCTTTAGATCTTTGCAATACTGATTGTATCAGAGCTGCTGTGAACACGTTCGGCAAATTTCATCATTGGATTAGTGATGACCCATATCTGGTACGGTCTCTGGTTTTTGCTTCTTTCCCTGAAGATGTTCTCGTGCCCCGTGATGTCGTCTTCATGGATTATGCTGCTTGGGGTGGCGCGAGGGTCTCTTGGACGGCTCCTCCGTATATTTTGGGAGCGAATTTTGCTGAACAGATGCCACAAGATGAAGACTGGATGCCCATCAATGGCAATCCGCATCCGGTCCCCGGGGTGCCGTTCCCGGAATTGCCACCATTCTTTTTGCCTCCGTATCCAGCCTTGTGATGGAATGATGTCCATCCTCCTCCTCCAGAGCCTGCCGTACATGATGTGGAAGACAACAACTGGGGTGCTTGGAATGAGCCAGTGGACCATCCTGTTCCACAAGACCAGGAATCTATGGTGATCGATGATTCTGCATAGCCCAGTTCTGATGCTATCCAGCAGAATCATTTTATTCCTGTTGTTTCATCCGATGAGGAACTGCCTGAGGCTGATAATGTTCTTTTGGATGATGATATTAATGATGTTAGAAACTGGGCTATTGTGGTTTACCAGCCTCCTCTGATTGTGCCTGAAGTGGAACTGCCTGCTGCTGTTCCTTTTGGACCTCCTTTGCTGCCTGAGATGATATGGAGAATGTCTTTTGAAAACCTTCTACAGGCTCCTGTTGTCTACAATGTTCCAAAACCTATTGTTCTGCAGCCTATTGAGCCAGTGGTTTTATCTAAGAGGAGTTGGGACTTGGCCTTCACAGACATGGATTTACCTATGCTGACCTGGAGGGACCAGGAGCCAATTAGGCCGGTTGCTCGGGCTTTGTTCTCTGAAGATGTTTCAGACATTCAGCTTTCTTCTTCTCCAACTGCAGCACCCCCTAAAGCTAGAAGGCCTCGCAAGACGTTGGCGCCCACTCCCATTGTGGACACATCTGTTCGAAGATGCACCAGGAGCTCGGCCCAACGTGATGGTTTCAAGCCCACTTTCCGGGAGCTTTCTATACAGCCCAAAAGGAGGAAGCCCAGAGCAAAGCCTTTCACTGCTGAGATGCCAGATGACCCAGCCCAGGAGGAGATCCCACCAGCTACACCTGTTGCTCGTCTGCGAGAAATTGGAAGGGAACTGGAGATTGATGCTCAACTCCTAACTGTGGATGCTCTTATGGTGGATCCACCTCTTGCTGCTGCCACTAATGCAAATGAATAGTGCGCTCCTTTACTATTGGGTCTGGCAAGCCTTTAAATTTGCTCTTATGATGTCCTTTTGTTGGTCACTTTGTCATGCAAACTTTATTGTAATGGTGCTGGGTCAGACTGTTATGTGCTCTTTTGTTCATATAGCATTGTGTGTTGTATGCTTGGTGGACCTTCTCAATTTATGTTTTAATGAGTAACCTTTGTAGAAACTGGAATGTTTTGTGCTGGAATGTCAGAGGTTTAAATTCTGAGGCTAGGCAGAGAGCAGTTAGGCAAAAAATCAATGAAAGTCAGTGTGTTGTTGCCTGTTTGCAGGAAACCAAATGCTCATCTTTTGACTCTAGGTCAATTAAGAGTTTCTGCCCTAAGAGATTTGACAGCTTTTCTTGCTCTCCTGCAATGGGAGCCTCTGGGGGAATTCTTGTGGTCTGGAACTCTTCTGTTTCTCTTGGAACTTTACTTGAGAATTCAGCAGTTTGCTGTAGTTGTTGAGTTTGTGTCCAGACAGAACAATGCAAAATGGACTTTGGTTGTTGTATATGGGCCTTGTCAGGGTGAAGCTAGAGATAATTTTTTCAATTGGCTATATAAACTAAGTATTCCTGTTGATGAGAATTGGCTGCTTTTAGGAGACTTTAATTTCATTAGGTCCATAGATAACAGAAATTTGCCTGGAGGGGACCTAAATGACATATTCATCTTTAATGAGATAATTGGGTATCTGGGCCTTCTTGAGTTACCCATCAAGGGAAGAGCTTTCACTTGGTCCAATATGCAAGACAACCCACTTCTTGAGCAATTGGACTGGTTTTTCACCTCAGTAGACTGGATCTCTGTCTATCCTATGACTGAAGTGCTCCCCCTTGCTAGGACTGCATCTGATCATGTCCCCTGTTTTGTCACAATCAAAACATCTATCCCTAAGTCAAATCTATTTAGGTTTGAGAACTATTGGTTGGAGCTGGAAGAATTTATGGATTGTGTTGCCAAGTCTTGGAAAATGCCTTCTAGGAAGGGACACATAACTGCTAGAATTGCTGATAAGTTCAAGTCTCTCAGAATGTGCCTTAAAAGATGGCAAATGAATGTTTCTAAGTTGAAACTCCTGATTGGTAAATGTAATCATGTTATTTTTCTTCTGGATGACTTGGAGGAGTGGAGGCCTCTGTTTATTCAGGAGCTTAACTTCAGGAAAATTGTCAAAGTGCACCTGGAAAAATTGCTACATTTGCAATTCCTTTATTGGAAGAAAAGGTGTACTATCAGATACATTAAGGTGGGTGGGGAAAATACAAAGTTTTTCCATGCCATGGCCACTAAAAGGCATAGGAGGAATTCTATTGCAAGTCTCAAATTGCCTGATGGTACTGTGATCAATGATCATGCTCAAATGGAAGGAATCATCTGGAATTGTTCTAAAAATAGGATGGGATGGGCACATCAAGAGGCATTGTCATGGGCTTTGACCTCTCTGCTCTCATCACCCCTGTGGAAGGCCTTGACA
Source organism: Aegilops tauschii subsp. strangulata (assembly GCF_002575655.3). Lineage (NCBI taxonomy): Eukaryota > Viridiplantae > Streptophyta > Magnoliopsida > Poales > Poaceae > Aegilops > Aegilops tauschii. The sequence continues at coordinate 355,595,297 of NC_053039.3, forward strand.
TTCTCACCAAACCTTTTGAAAAAGGTGAAATGGACAAGGTGGTTCAGCATATGCCTGTGGATAAAGCTCCAGGTCCTGATGGCTTTAATGGCCTGTTTTTCAAAAAGTGCTGGCATCTAATTTCTCAGGACTTTTATGAGCTAGCTCAGGAATTCTATGAGGGTGGTGCTATCTTAGATAACATTAATGATTCCTTCATTACTCTTGTACCTAAAAAGCTTGCACCTGAAGAGGTTGGAGATTATAGGCCTATTTCTCTCACTAGTATGGGCCTGAAGTTTCTTTCTAAAATGGCAGCAAATAGGTTTCAAGAGGTGATCTTGCAGTGCATTCACAAGAACCAATATGGTTTTATTAAGAGCAGAACAATCCAGGATTGTATTGGCTGGACCTTTGAGTATTTGCATCAGTGCCACCAATCTAGGAGGCCAATTGTAATCCTTAAATTAGATTTTGAAAAGGCTTTTGATTCTCTGGAAGATGAGGCTCTTTTTCAGATTCTTAGGCATAAAGGTTTTAATGAGAAATGGATTCTCTGGATGAAGCAGCTGCTGGGTACTGGTACTTCCTCAGTTCTTCTTAATGGTGTCCCTGGGAGAAAATTTGTTTGTAAAAAGGGGGTCAGGCAGGGTGATCCTGTCTCTCCACTTCTCTTTGTTATTGCTGCTGATCTGTTGCAATCTGTTATCAATGACATGTTCAGAAGAGTAATTCTCCATCTGCCTATCCCTTGTCATGACCTGGATTACCCTGTGATCCAATATGCAGATGATACTTTAATCATCTTACCTGCTGATAGGATTCAGCTCCTGGCCTTGAAAGATATGCTTCAAGTGTTTGCTCAGTCCGCTGGCCTTGATGTCAACTACCACAAATCTTTCCTCATCCCCATAAATGTTGATCCTATTGTCATGAATGATCTTGCTGCTGCTTTTGGTTGCCAGATAGGAAAGATGCCTTTCACTTATCTTGGGCTGCCACTAGGAACCACAATGCCCAAAATGGTGGACATTATGCCTTTGGTGGACTGTATGGAGAGAAGAATGACTGCTAGTTCCTCTTTTCTCAACCAAAGGGAGAGGCTTCAATTTTGAACTCCGCTCTGTCTTCAATGCCCATCTTCTTTATGTGTAGTTTGGCTGTTCCAGTTGGAATCCTCAAGCAGTTAGAGAGAATTCAGAGGCAGTGTTTATGGAGAAAGAATAGAGATGAACCTGCCCCCTCCCTTGCTGCTTGGGAGCTTATTTGTAGGCCAAAAAATAAGGGTGGTCTTGGTATTCTCAGTCTGGGGGTTCAAAATGTTGCCTTGCTCCTCAAACATGCTAGTAACTTTCTCAATAAAAATGATATTCCTTGGTTATCTCTCATTTGGGACTCTTACTACCATGGAAGGGTGCCTCAAGGAACACCTACTTGTGGCTCTTTCTGGTGGAAGGATATTTGCAAGGTTATGCTGAGTTTTAGAGAGTGTTCTTGGGTTGAGGTTAATGATGGTGACACTGCTTTGTTCTGGTCAGATAACTGGAATATTGGTGATGAGGTCTCTCTTCTTCAATCAACATTTCCTAGGTTATTTTCTTATGTTAAGGACCCATGGATTACATTCAAGGAGTTCTTCAGTTCTCAGGATATTGTACAGCATTTTCATCTCCCACTGTCTGCTCAGGCTTTTGGAGAATTGGGCATGATTCAATCTATGATGGATTCTCATAGCAGAGTATCTGGCTCTAAGGATGTGTGGTTTTGGCAGAACTCTTCCAAGCAGTCTAGACCCAAGATGTTTTACACCAACACATTCCAATCTGAAACCTTTAACCCTCTGCTCTGTTGGATATGGAAATCATCATGTACTCTCAAGATTAAGGTGTTTGCTTGGATGCTCTTCATGGATAGGCTGAATACAAAGGATATGGTGGAAACAAGGCATTGGCACATGGAGGATGGTGTGCATTGTAGACTCTGCCCCCTGCAGGTTCGAGAGACCAGGGATCATCTCTTCTTCAACTGCAATTTCAGTGTTCGTGTCTGGAACTACCTGCAAATTGATTGGCCTGCAGGGAACTCTATGTCTGATGTGGCTATTCAGGCTAGGAATGATTTTGACAAGCCTTTTTCTTTGAAATGGCGTTCACTGCATGTTGGAACATTTGGATCATTCGAAATGCCAAGGTTTTCAGAAATGAGAGGGCCAGATTTTATAAATGGTGTGCTGCTTTTAGGCATGATATCTCCTTGTTGCAATATAGGATTAAATCTGCCTACAAGGATGACCTTCTCAAGTGGATCTCTTTCCTTCCCCCTTAAGGCTTAGTGTAGTAAGGCTTTTTTGCCCCCCTCCTCTCCTTTTAGTTTAGCTTCTTTTTCTAGATTATCCTTGTAATCAGCTGTTGTATCTTTGTTACTTTGTTTAATAAAGTTTTTGATATGTTGTGGGGGTTTGCCCCACAGTTCCCAGTCAAAAAAACATTTAATTTCTTGTCAACTCTTTCTCCTAGAACAGCACCTACAGCATAATCGCTAGCATCACACATAATTTCAAAGGGTAAATTCCAATCAGGTGGCTGAACAATAGGTGCAAAGATTAATGCTTTCTTAAGTATTTCAAATGCTTCTACACAATCATCATCAAAGACAAATGGTATTTTTTTTAATAGATTAGTTAGAGGCTGAGAATTTTTTAGAAGTCCTTAATGAACCTCCTGTAAAAACCGGCATGACCCAAAAAACTTCTTATACCTTTGATGTCCTTAGGACACGACATCTTTTCAATAGCATCAACTTTAGCTTTATCAACTTCAATGCCTCTTTCAGAAATTTTATGCCCCAAGACAATACCTTCATTGACCATAAAGTGGCATTTCCCCTAATTCAAGAAAGGTTAGTTTCTTCACATCTCTGCAAAACTCGATCAAGGTTGCTCAAGCAATCATCAAAAGAGGATCCATAAACAGAGAAATCATCCATGAAAACCTCACAAATCTTTTCACAAAAGTCAGAGAATATAGCCATCATGCATCTTTGAAAGGTAGCAGGTGCATTACATAAACCAAAAGGCATACGTCTATAAGCAAAAGTACCGAAAGGGCAAGTAAAAGTGGTATTTGCTTGATCATTAGCTGACATAGGTATTTGAGAGAAGCCAGAGTAACCATCTAGAAAGCAAAAATGTGTGTGTTTGGATAATCTTTCTAGCATTTTATCAATAAAAGGCAAGGGGTACTGATCTTTTTTAGTAGCTTTATTTAATTTACGGAAATCAATTACCATCCTATAACCTGTAATAATTCTTTGCTGAATCAATTCATCTTTATCGTTAGGAATGACAGTATTACCTCCCTTCTTAGGGACACAATGGACAGGACTTACCCACTGACTATCAGCAATGGGATAAATTATACCTGCCTCAAGGAGCTTTAATATTTCCTTTCTTACCACTTCTTTCATCTTAGGATTTAGCCGCCGTTGGTGATCAATAACTGGCTTGGCGTCTTTCTCCAAATTTATTTTGTGTTGACATAGAGTGGGACTAATGCCCTTAAGATCATCAAGAGTATATCCAATAGCAGCACGATGCTTCTTCAGAGTTTTCAATAATTTCTCTTCTTCATGCTCTGAAAGGTTAGCACTAATAATAACAGGATATATCTTCTTTTCATCAAGATAAGCATATTTAAGAGTATCTAGCAACGGTTTAAGCTCAAACACGGGATCACCCTTGGGTGGAGGAGGATCCCCTCGGATTTCAACAGGCAAATTGTGTTTCAGAATAGGTCCCTGTTTAAAGAATACTTCATCTATTTCCCTTCTTTCATTCATAAACATATCATTTTCATGGTCTAGCAAATATTGTTCTAAAGGATCACTAGGAGGTACGGCAATAGAAGCAAGACCAATAATTTCATCTTTACTAGGCAATTCCTCATCACGAGGACGAAATTTAGAAAAATTAAACTCATGAGACATATCATCCAAACCAATAGTAACAACATCCTTCTTGCAATCTATCTTAGCATTAACAGTATTCAAGAAGGGTCTACCAAATATAATGGGACAAAAGCTATCTTGAGGGGAACCAAGAACAAGGAAATCGGCAGGATATTTAGCTTTCCCACACAAGACCTCAACATCTCTAACAATCCCAATTGGTGAAATAGTATCTCTATTGGCAAGCTTAATGGTGACATCAATTTCTTCTAACTCAGCAGGTGCAATATCATGCATAATTTCTTGATATAAAGAAATAGGTATTGCACTAGCACTAGCACCCATATCACATAAGCCATGATAACAATGATCTCCTATTTTGACAAAAATAACAGGCATGCCTTCCACAGATCTATGTTTATCTTTAGCTCCAGGTTTAGCAATTCTAGCAGTCTCATCACAGAAGTAAATAACATGCCCATCAATATTATTAGCCAAGAGGTCTTTAAACATAGCAATATTAGGTTCAACTTTAACTTGCTCAGGAGGTTTGTGTGTCCTAATATTACTTTTGTTGACTACAGTCGAAGCTTTAGCATGATCCTTTAATCTAACAGGGAAAGGTGGTTTCTCAACATAAGCAGTAGGAACAACAGGATCATTATAAGTGATAGTCTTTTCTGCAACTTTAATAGGTGCAACTACTTTTACTTCAATGGGAGGATTATATTTAAACCACTTCTCCTTAGGGAGATCAACATGAGTAGCAAAGGATTCACAGAAAGAAGCTACTATCTCAGAGTCAAGTCCATATTTAGTGCTAAATTTACGGAAAACATCGGTGTCCATAAAAGATTTAACACAATCAAACTTAGGTGTTATACCTGACTCCTTACCTTCTTCGAGATCCCAATCTTCAGAGTTGCGTTTAATTCTTTCCAATAAATCCCACTTGAATTCAATAGTCTTCATCATAAAAGAACCAGTACAAGAAGTATCGAGCATGGAGCGATTGTAGTCACAAAGCCGAGCAAAAAAATTTTGAATAATCATTTCTCTTGAGAGCTCATGACTGGGGCATGAATATAACATTGACTTAAGCATCCCCCAAGCTTGAGCGATGCTTTCTCCTTCGCGAGGCCAAAAATTATATATATAATTATGATCACGATGAACAAGATGCATAGGATAAAACTTCTGATGGAATTGCAATTTCAACCGTTTGTAGTCCCATGATCCCATATCATCACATAGCCTATACCATGTCAATGCATCTCCCTTCAAAGATAAAGGGAAGACCTTTTTCTTGATAACATCATCGGGCATACCTGCAAGCTTAAATAATCCACAAACTTCATCCACATAGATTAAGTGTAAATCGGGATGTAAAGTTCCATCTCCTGCAAAAGGATTAGCCAGCAGTTTCTCTATCATACCCGAAGGAATTTCAAAGTAAACATTTTCATTTTCAGTAGGTTGAGGAGAAACTCTTTGCTCTACTGGTCGAGGTGAAGATACCCCGAACAAGCCCCTCAAAGGATTACTTTCCATAGTAACAAGTGACAATAAATTTCAGCACACTATAAATTTTTCCTTCCCAAATTCCACCTACCAAAGGCGCTTCACTCCCTGGCAACGGCGCCAGAAAAGAGTCTTGATGACCCACAAGTGTAGGGGATCTATCGTAGTCCTTTCGATAAGTAAGAGTGTCGAACCCAACGAGGAGCAGAAGGAAATGATAGGTAACAGATAGTTTTGTGATAAGGTAATTTGTGATAAGGTAATTTGCAAGCACTGAAATTATAGGTAATTTGTAACGGGTAACAAGGTAACAAGGTTTTCAGCAAGGTATTCTCTGCAAGCACTGAAATTATAGGTAACAGATAGTTTTGTGATAAGGTAATTTGTAACGGGTAACAAGTAACAAGTGTAAATAAAGTGCAGCAAGATGGCCCGATCACAACCCTGGACAATTTCTTATATGAAGGAAAACGCTCCCGAGGACACATGCGAATTTCGTCAAGCTAGTTTTCATCACGCTCATATGATTCGCGTTCGGTACTTTGATAATTTGATATGTGGGTGGACCGTTGCCTGGGTGTTGTCCTTACTTGGACAAACATCCCACTTATGACTAACTCCTATTGCAAGCATCCGCAACTACAAAAGAAGTATTAAGGTAAACCTAACCATAGCATGAAACATATGGATCCAAATCAGCCCCTTACGAAGCAACGCATAAACTAGGGTTTAAGCTTCTGTCACTCTAGCAACGCATCATCTACTTATTACTTCCCAATGCCTTCCTCTAGGCCCAAACAATGGTGAAGTGTCATGTAGTCGACGTTCACATGACACCACTAGAGGAGAGACAACATACATCTCATCAAAATATCGAACGAATACCAAATTCACATGACTACTAATAGCAAGACTTCTCCCATGTCCTCAGGAACAAACGTAACTACTCACAAAGCATATTCATGTTCATAATCAGAGGGGTATTAATATGCATATAGGATCTGAACATATGATCTTCCACCAAATAAACCAACTAGCATCAACTACAAGGAGTCATCAACACTACTAGCAACCTACAGGTACCAATCTGAGGCTTTGGGACAAAGATTGGATACAAGAGATGAACTAGGGTCTGAGAGGAGATGGTGCTGGTGAAGATGTTGATGGAGATTGACCCCCTCCCGATGAGAGGATCATTGGTGATGACGATGGCGATGATTTCCCCCTCCCGGAGGGAAGTGTCCCCAGCAGAATAGCTCCGCCAGAGCCCTAGATTGGTTCCGCCAAGGTTCTGCCTCGTGGCGGCGGAGTCTCGTCCCGAAAGCTTGCTTATGATTTTTTCTCGGACGAAAGACTTCATATAGCAGAAGATGGGCACCGGAGGGCCACCAGGGGGCCCACGAGGCAGGGGGCGCGCCCCCACCCTCGTGGCCAGGGTGTGGGCCCCCTCTGGTATTTTCTTCGCTCAGTATTTTTTATTATTTCCAAAAATAACTTCCGTGGAGTTTCAGGACTTTTGGAGTTGTGCAGAATAGGTCTCTAATATTTGCTCCTTTTCCAGCCTAGAATTCCAGCTGTCGGCATTCTCCCTCTTTATGTAAACCTTGTAAAATAAGAGAGAATAGGCATAAGTATTGTGACATAATGTGTAATAACAGCCCATAATGCAATAAATATCGATATAAAAGCATGATGCAAAATGGACGTATCAAGCTTGCTATTGTTCAAGAGATTGTTGAGCTAAAGAACAAAATAGACCATGAAAAGGCTCTATTTAAGAAGCAGATGGCCAAGCTCAGTGTCTCTAATGTTCAAACATTCAAGCAGATGATGATTGATCTCAAGGCTGAATTTGCCAAGCATCGCGATGAAGCCAAAGGCTCTAGAGAGCGCATGAAGTACTATGCAGAGAAGTGTGTGCAGGCTCACAGTGAAGTTGTAAAGAGAAAAGCACTTGGGCGTCCAAGCATTGACCCCAAGTTGGCCGCCAAGAAGAAGAAGCCAGCTGAAGCTGAAACCGAAGCTCCAAGGAAGGAAAGACCAAGCATTGTCTTCCCTGCCAGCATGACTGGCATGAAGCCAAAGGTCCCTTCATCTACTTCTGAGCAGAAGAAGACTAAACAGGCTGAGGCTAAAGCCAAAAGGCGAAAGCATGAAGACGCCTCTGATGTTGCTCCATCAAATAAGAAGTCGAAGACAAAATCTTCAAAGTCTTCAAGAAAAGACCGAGAAGTGCCTCAAGAGCCGCTGGTCATTGAACCCATCTCAGGCGCCCTGCCTGCCTCCTCCAACCGTGAACGCCACTTAGTAGTCCATGAGCCTGCTCCCACAGATGCTCATGTGTCTCAAGATATTCTAGCCGCCGACACCATCGTAGCTGAAGACATTGGTCGTGAAGAAAATGTAGTTGATGATGAAGTCCTTCCTCAGTTCCCTCAGATCATGCCCCAGCCGTCATCATCGCCTGCTCACACGAGCAGTGAACAAATTAGTATTGGCGGTCCCATGACGCCAATCACACAAGATGATTTCTGGGAAGAGCACCACCCCAACACTCCGCTCCACGAGGTCATTCCTCGCACACCACCAACTCAAGTCACTACTCCAATGATTTAGACTCCGCAAGAAACCCATGAAGACATGGAGAAGACCACTCCTTCACCACAGGCGTCGCCATCATTCCGAAGGCTTCGCAGAGGCCCGAGGCCCATGGTCTCCATGTCGAGCATTCCTGAAGAGGATGTGCAAGCCACAAGCTCAGTAGCACGCCAAGTGTTCCCTGAAGCCATCCCTTCCGTTAATGCTCAAGAGTCTGAAGCCAAAGCGGCTGAAGATATTCCGGCTGCATCAGCTGTCGGATTCGGGGTTCCGCAGACCCTTGAAAGATTCAAACTCCAGGGTGCGTGCGAAGAACTCTCTCTTCCCAGTCTGCCTACCCAACGATTCCATGGCCTAGCTCAACCAACCCAAAGAACAAGAGACATGACAGTTTATCCTGGTTCGGGCCACCTTGCGGTATAATACCCTACTCTAGCTTTGTGGTGGATTGCCTCGAGGGGCTGAGGATGAACTAGTACAGTGTGGGAACGGCCTCAGGAGGTGAGGTGTTCTTGAGCTCCATGAACTGGTGAGGTGGTTAGGGTGGAATCGATCCTCCCCCATGGTGGTGGCTAAGTCCTATTTATAGTGGCCTTGGTCCTCTTCCCAAATGTAGGCGGGAAGGGATCCCACAACGACCAGATTTGAAGGGGGGACAACTAGTACAAGCTATCCTGACAAAAGTAGTCTTCTCCTGCAAAAGGCTCTGGTGGTGACGTTGCGTTGGGCTCCACGATGACCTCCGTCCTATTGTCCTGGCGGTCCTTGGTCTTGTTGCACCGATATGGAAACCTTTGCTTGATTCCTCAGGACTCCGCGCCTGTGCTTGCCTCCTTAGCACCAAAGGGGAAACAGGTACACTGCACCCGCTGGCGCCCGCCTGGCCTTGGTCTCCATGGCTCACATCACATGAACCTCGTGAGGTGCACCTTGCATAGATATCTCCGCTCCTCGGGAGCAGGCCTAGCGAGGATGCCCCCCAGGGAGGTCTTGCTGTCGTCTGCCTAGCGAGGCTTGGCCCCTCGCGAGGGTCTTGAGTTGTTGTTGCTGAAGCTGGGCCGTACTAGGCCGCTGAAGGAGCCATGCCGTAGGCCGCAGGCAGGCAGGTCTAGGCACCCCCGTTCCCAGGACGCCGACAGTAGCTCTCGGGCCCAAGGTGCGCTCGGACTTGTTTTGAGGCGAAGCGAAGGGGCAAGTGCGGAGCACCGCGGGGCCCAACCGCCTGTGGCCTTGGTTGATGCGTGGCGACCGATGGGACGTGGGTGTCTCCGCTTCCCCACGCTGCCTCGGCAACCGTTCGACTTGACGAGACACTGCTGTATGCAGAGAAAAGTCATTATTATGTGCGATCGTGGAGGCCGGCGGTTGGCCTTCTCTTGGCTATAAATGAGGAGAGGGGCGGAGCCCCCCTTGCTCATCTCCTTCTTGTCGTCGCCCACTCTCTCTTCTTCCTCTTTGCTTCGCCGTCTTGCCATGGTGCCCATGGCGCCGACAAAGAGGTTCTCTGCCGCCGAGAAGTGGAAGGCCCGCCAGGAGGGACCTGTCCCGCCGCCACCCAAGAGGGGGCGAGGCCACCCCCATAAGCACGCCGCGACCCCTGCGATGGCGCCTTGGGGGCGTGGGTGCACTCCTTCGGGGACCGGCGTCGCCCTCGGTGGCCGCGACAGTGTTTCCTCTCGTGACGGGAGCCGCTCAAGGCGAGGCAGCCCTTGTGACGAAGGGAGGCGCGCCGTGGTTGCCCGGCCTCCCCGGCCGCGCTTCCACTCGGCGGAGGTGCTCCTGGAGTTTGTTGTGTGGTCGGAGAGGCCGGCCGGCACCTGGCTCCAGCTCCCGCGCTCCTTTGCCGGCGAGCTGCCAGCCATGGGTCTTGACAGCCTCTGGCTGCAGGCCGATGGTTGCTGCGGCAAGGCCTCGTGGGTCGTGGTGGAGGTCTCCGCCGCGGGCAACGTGGCCCTGGCCCGTGGCTGGCAGGCCTTCGCCGGCGCGCGCGGCCTGAGCAGGGGGTGTACCCTCCACTTCATGTAGGACGGTGCCACAACCATCTACGTGAGGGTGTTTGGGGGAGATGGTCGTCGCGCAGGGTGATGCCCCGAAGACAGCGGCGGCGACGACGAGCTTGGCCTTGACGACGGCCGCGACACGCTGAGCGCGAGCTTGCCCTTGGTGACGGCCGCTGCTCGTCCAGCGGCGGTGGCTCCTCCTCCAGCGAGAGCACCAGCAATGGTGGCTACGACCAGCCGCCGGGCTCGCTTCGAGGACGGTAGCGGGTTGTCCCGTCGCCACACTCCGGTGAAGCGCGAGGAAGGTTCGGGCTGAGCCGAGTCCGAGAGGCCCTTGGAGCCAGGCCTCGTGAGCTGCTGCAATTTTGCGGGCTGCTTTGTTTAACCTTCCCTTTTTTCCTGCTTTTGAAAAAGTAGAGGACCTGCAGGGGCGTGTAATGAACCATGGTATTTATGCTGCTATGCTATGTTTATTGCTCCGATGTTATGCTGCGGTGTTCATGCTCCAAATGGGTATGGTAGGATAACTTAGCTTGGTACGCTCGCAGTAGTCTCCCCCCTCGCGAGGGCGCGCCTCTCAGCATCTGGTGAGGCCCCCTTGCTACCGGCCTAAGAGTCGCTGGCCTTAGGAGGCATTATAAGACTGTAGGATTTGTTAAAAAAATGTCGGGTGCCTTGTTCTTCTTTGCGCGAGCCCTCGGGCATGGCTAGTTGTGGCTTAGTGCACTATGTCTCGGTACCCGGGGGCACGGACTTAAGAGAGTGCGCAAATCACGAGCTCATCCGAGGGCACCTCGCGAAGACCAAGAACGCCGAAGCTCTGGGGCAACAGGGCTTTGGCGAGCTATGCTCGCGGCGTGGGCTAGCCCAACACACACACACACACACACCTGCCCGGGTAGCCCCCGCGTGAGGCGCGTGAGGGAGAGCAACAGGCAACTGCCGTTCTCCCTGGTCCAAGATAAAGAAGCAAGCAGAGTAAGAGGAGAAAACCCAACTAGGCAATCAAGAACGCTGGAGCTCCAAATTCCATTAAAAAGGTTAAAAACCAACTACAGAAAACAATCAAATGAACAGTCGCGTCCGGCACCTAGTCTAGTCTTCTCACCAACGCGGAGCTAAGTGTTGCCACTAGGACGTGGGAGGGAGCCCCCGAGGTCGGAGGGCGGCACTTTGGAGACTCCGGGGCGTGTACATCCCCACTCATTATTACGTGAGAGTGTCACGAGCGGAGACCTTCATAGGCACCGGGCCTTGCTTCATGGGTAGAACTTCCGGAGGTGCTGGATGTTCCAGGCGTTCTGGATGGGGATCCCGTCCTGCGTCTCCAGGCACGCGGCGCCAGGCCTGGTGACGCGGGCGACCCTAAACGGGCCCTCCCACATGGGTGAGAGCTTATGCAGCCCTTCCCTAGAGAGCACCCGCCATAGGACGAGATCACCCACCTCAAGCGTCCTGGAGCGGACGCTGCGGCAGTGGTACCGCCGCAGCGCCTGCTGGTACCTTGCCACTCGGAGCGAGGCTTGACGGTGGCGTTTCTCCCCCAGCACGAGGTCCATCCCCCGCGTGGCGTCCTCGCGTGCCTCGTCAAACAACCAGACCCGCGCGGAGCGATGCCTGACCTCATGTGGGAGAACCGCTTCAGCTCCGTAGACGAGGAAGAATGGAGTTTCACCGGTCGGCTTGGTTGCGGTGGTGCGGATGGACCACAACACGGACTGGAGCTCGTCCAGCCAGCCCCTGCCACAGGCTTCGAGCTTCTACTTGAAAGTCCTTTCTTTGAGGCCCCTTAGGACCTCTGCATTTGCGCGCTCGGCTTGGCCATTGCTCCTAGGGTGTGCCACTGATGCGTAGCATATCTGCGTTACAAGATTAGCACAATATGTTTTGAAGAGATTTCTAGTGAACTGCGAGCCGTTGTCGGTGATGATGCGATTAGGGACCCCAAACCGGCTCACGAGGCCCTTGATGAACTTGACTGCCGAGCCGACCAGAATGGTATGAACAGGCTCCACCTCGGCCCACTTGGTGAACTTGTCGATGGCGACGTAGAGGTAGCGGTAGCCCCCGGGCGCTTGAGGGAACGGGCCCAAGATGTCAAGCCCCCAGACCGCGGATGGCCACAAGAGCGGGATAGTCTGGAGGCCCTGAGCAGGCTGGTGGATTTGCTTGGTGTGGAACTGGCAGGCTTCGCAGGATCTCACCAGCTCGGTTGCGTCGTTGAGTGTCGTGGGCCAGTAGAACCCGCTGCGCAACGCCTTGCCTACCAAGGTGCGCGACGACGAGTAGTATCCGCAGTCTCTGCCGTGTATGTCGGTTAGCAGCTCGCGCCCCTACTCCCTGGAGATGCATCGCAACGAAACATCGTTTGGTCGTTTTCGCTAGACCTCACCATCCTGAATGCAGTAGGTTGTGGCTTGCCGCGCCACGCGCTCCGCGTCTTCCTCCTTCTCCAGCAGGGTCCCCTACAGCAGGTACGCCTTGAATTCTTCGGTCCAGCACCCCTCCTGAGGCTTGAGCGCGAGGAGCAGGCAAGCTCCTGAGGCCGGGCCTCAAGCAGGGGCTACCAAGGTCGGTGGCGGGGGAAGCTCCTACCGAGGCTGCGTTGGCCCCGCAGACGGTGGCGCAACTGAAGGCTTGAAGAGCCGCTTCTCAAAGACGCCGGGCTCCTGTGGCTGGCGCTAGGATGCCCTCTTGGCGATGTCGTCGGCTTCCTTGTTCGTGCCGCGAGGCATGTGCTGCAGCTCCAGGCCCAAGAATTGCTTCTCCATCTTGCGTACCTCCGCCAGGTACGCCTCCATGTGTTCATCCTTCGACTCGTACACCTTGTTGGAGAAGTTGATGAGGAGCTGGGAGTCTCCCTTGATGGTGAGGTGCTTCACGCCCAAAGAGGCCCCGACCTTAAGGCCAGCGATTAGGCCTTCGTACTCTGCAATGTTGTTGGAGACCTTCTCGCCGTGTCAGAAGCAGAGCTGCACGGCGTAGTAGAGCTTGTCTTGGGTGGGAGAGATGAGCACGGCTCCTGCCCTCGCGCCCTAATAGGAGAAGGCGCCGTCAAAGTACATGACCCAGCCGTCCGGTGCTTCGCTCCCTGGCGAGAGGGACCGATCCTCGCCCGCTTCGGGCCCTGGAGCTTCAGTCCATTCTGCCACGAAGTCGGCGAGCGCGGCACCGTTGATGACCCTGGTGGTGCTGAACTCTTGTAGTTCGATGTTCCATTCGGCGACCCTTCCCGCAGCATTGGGGCTTCGTAACACCCTCTCCAGCGGCTAAGCTGAGACGACGTTAATGGGGTGGCCTTGGAAGTAGGAGCGCAGCTTGCGCGAGGCAATGAGGAGCGCGAGCAGAAGCTTCTGTGGCATGGGGTAGCATGCCCGTGCGTCACGCAGTACCGTGCTGACGAAGTACACCGGGTGCTCGATGAGGGCGGAAGTGCTGGTGGAGTCCGAGGCCTCCTGACGCCAGGGGACCTCCGGAGCTTGATCGCCTGTTGGGGCAACTGCAGCCTCAGGAGCGCCATCTTGTGGAGCCTAGTCATCCGTTGGTGCCACCGTGGCTCTAGGGGTGCCGTCTTGGTGCTACATCATCTGAACCGAACATGCGGCATCGTGTGGCGGGCCCTTAGCCTGGCGCCCCTCCCGAATGGCCACCAGCGCTCCGCTGGCTGAGTGGGGCGTGGCGGCCAAGTACAGCACCAGGGGCTCGAGAGGACGCGGCGCCACCATCACTGGTGGGCTGGTGAGGTATCTCTTGAGGTCTTGAAATGCCGCGTCAGCCTCCGAAGTCCACTCAAATGGGCCCTTCTTTTTCATCAGCTTGAAGAACAGGAGGGCGCGCTCCCCCAGCTTGGAGATGAAGCGCCCCAGTGAAGTCACGCAGCCTGCCAGCTTTTGCATTTCCTTGAGAGTTTGCGGCGGGCTCATCTCTTCTATTGCCTTGACTTTCTCCGGGTTCACCTCAATTCCCCTGTGTGACACAAGGAAACCCAGCAACTTACCGGAGGGGACGCCAAACACGCATTTCTCCGGGTTGAGCCGTAGGTCCACCTTGCACAGGCTGGCAAACGTCTCCTCCAGATCCTAGATGAGGGTCCTTGCCTCCCGAGATTTCACCACGATGTCGTCGACGTAGGCCTCGGCGTTCCTCCCGAGCTGCCGGCCCAGGGCGATGTGCATCAGCCGCTAGAAGGTTGCCCCAGCATTACGCAGCCCGAACGGCATGCAGGTGTAGCAGTACACCCCACAAGGGGTCAAGAAGGCCGTCTTCTCAACTTCCTGCACCGCAATATTGATCTGGTGGTAGCCCGAGAAGGCATCTAGGAAACACAACAGGTCGCACTCGGCGGTGGAGTCGACGATCCGATCAACGCGCGGAAGTGGGAACGGGGCTTGGGGGCAGGCCTTGTTGAGGTTGGTGAAGTCGACACACATGCGTTCCTTTCCACCTTTCTTGGGCACAACGACCGGGTTCGCCAGCCACTCCAGGTACCGCACCTTGCGGATGACACTGGCCTCTTGTAGTTTGTGGGTCTCCTAGACGATAAAGGACTGCTTCTATGTGGACTGCCGCCGTGCCTTCTGCTTTACTAGGCGCACATTGGGGCACACATTCAGGTGATGCTCGATCACCCCCTTTGGGACTCCAGCCAGGTCCTTGGGCTCCCATGCAAACACCTCCTTGTTCGCACGCAAGAAATTGACCGGTGCCTTTTCTTGTTCCAGGACAAGGTTGGCACCTATGGTGAATGTGGCCCCTGATGCCCCATCTTCGTCAACCGACACCTGCTTCGTCTCGGCCTGGTCTTGAGAGAACATCTGCTTCTTCTTCACCGGCGCAGCCCCCGGGGCCTCAGGAGCTCCTTGGCCGGCGGGGCGTGCTGCTGTCGCGGCCCTGAAGGTGAGCCTGAGGGCTGCTAGGGCCTCCTTGGTGTCCCCGGCCACGGTGAGGACGCCGCTACTCCCTGGCATCTTCATGAGGTTGTAAGCAGAGTGAGTCGCTGCCATGAATTTTGCCAGGGCTGGGTACCCGAGGATGGCGTTCTACGGGAGGCCGATGCGGGCGATGTCGAAGTTGATGAACTCGGTGCGGTAGTTGTCACGGGTGCTGAAGGTGATAGGGAGGCGGATCTGCCCTAGGGGGCTGGTGGAGCCGTCGACGACCCCGGAGAACAGCTTGGTGGGGCGGAACCGGCCATACGGCACATGGAGCAGGCCGAAAGCCTCCACGGGGAGCACGTTGAGGCCAGCTCCACCGTCGATGAGGGTCTTGGTTACCACCACGTGGCAGATGGTGGGGGTGCAGAGCATAGGGAGCACACCTGCGCCTGCGGTGGTCACCGGATGGTCTCTTGAGTCAAAGGTGAGGTCGGCCTTGGGCGCCACCCATCCAGGAGGAGCTCCCTGTTGTATGCCGGCGGCACCCGCTTGGCGGAAGAACTGCTTGACGTGGCGATGCAAGGACGGCGCCTGCAAGCCGTTGAGGAGGGCTGCGACGGCGGGGGGTGCTGGTGCAGCGAAGACGAACAGACTGCACAACTCCCCCCAGGAGGCTACAGAAGATCCTGGAAGGTTCAGCAGCCAGGCGCGTGGTATGCCAGTGAGGGCCATGGGAAGCCAGTTGGCCATGACCTTGTCGTCGCTGTCGTCCACCCAAACGGCCTCCTTGTAGGCCTAGAGGAAACTTGCAGGATCTTTCGCGCCGTCGTAGCGAGGCGGCATCTCTGGCCTGAACTTGGGTGGCCACTGTACCTGTCGCAAGGCAGGGGTGAAGGCCCGGAGACCCATAGCGCCGCCGTGCGCACTCGTCGGTTCGGCCGGAGGACCGGTGCTCGCCATGGGCGCTGGTCGACGGGGTGGAACGGCCGAAAAAGCAAAGCGGGCGGATAGGTGAAGCTTCGACGCACCCCTACGTGGCGCGCCAAATGTCAGATTCGGGGTTCCGCAGACCCTTCAAAGGTTCGAACTCTGGGGTGCGTGCGAAGAACTCTCTCTCCCCAGTCTGTATACCCAACGATTCCATGGCCTAGCTCGATGAACCCAAAGAACAAGAGACACGGCAGTTTATCCTGGTCTGGGCCACCTTACGGTGTAATACCCTACTCCAGCTTTGTGGTGGATTGCCTCGAGGGGCTGAGGATGAACTAGTACAGTGTGGGAACGGCCTCAGGAGGTGAGGTGTTCTTTTGCTCCATGAACTGGTGAGGTGGTCAGGGTGGAATTGATCCTCCCCCATGGTGGTGGCTAAGTCCTATTTATAGTGGCCTTGGTCCTCTTCCCAAATGTAGGCGGGAAGGGATCCCACAACAGCCAGATTTGAAGGGGACAACTAGTACAAGCTATCCTGACAAAAGTAGTCTTCGCCTGCAAAAGGCTCTGGTGGTGACGCTGCGTTGGGCTCCACGATGACCTCCGTCCTGTCGTCCTGGTAGTCCTTGGTCTTGTTGCACCGATATGGAAACCTTTGCTTGATTCCTCGGGACTCCGCACCTGTGCATGCCTGCTTAGCACCAAAGGGGAAACTGGTACACTGCACCCACTGGCGCCCGCCTGGCCTTGTACGTCATGGCTCATGTCACATGAACCTCGCGAGGTGCGCCTTGCGTAGATATCTCCGCTCCTCGGGAGCCAGCCTAGCGAGGCTGCCCCCCAGGGAGGTATTGTTGTTGTCCGCCTCACGAGGCTTGGCCCCTCGCGAGGGTCTTGAGTTGTTGTTGCTGAAGCTGGGCCGTGCCAGGCCGCTGACGGAGCCATGCCGTGGGCCGCAGGTAGGCAGGTCTAGGCACCCCCGTTCCCAGGACGCCGACATCAGCCGATGACAAAGAAGAAGAGTCTGAAGTTATTCCCCCTACCGTTGAAACAAGAGAGGATGAAGATGTGATTGTGCCTGACCCGCCAGTTGTTGAAACCATTGAAGCCCTTGCGCCTGATGATGCTGCTGCCACTACTACTGAAGCCAATGACATCGTCATGGTTGAAGATAATGTCCAGCCCGAAGCCCATGATGCCACTGAAGACAATGTGCAGACATCCACCTCGGATGTGGATGCTGCTCCTCCTTTGCCTCACACTATGGAACACGCGTTCTACCGTGGTGATCTTGTTACTGTCAAGTGGCCAATCATGACACCACCAGCTGCTCCTGGTCCCGAGTATGACTATCATGTGGAGCAAAGACCTCAGACGCAGAAGCCAAAGCCCGGGCTCCCAAGGCTTCCCAGTGCTGTAACCACCCAAGTCTCATTCAGTGTGCTCAGCTTTAGAGAGCACAACACATTCTTTGACAAGTCCAAGAATCCATACAAGAAGCCAAAGATCTCCTCTGACAGGTTCTGGAGTCACCAGCAGCGAAGCTATTACTCTTGCATCTTATACAACCAGGACAGGATTTTTCCCCACAAGCGCCTGTGTTGCGATGCCATTGCTGGACTCCCCTGTCTTGAGTAAGCTCTTGACTGCTTTCGTGAAGTTGGCTTGCTCCCATTTGTTGTCGACAAGGATCATTGGAATGAAGAACTCTTGCTACAATTTTATGCCACTCTCCACATATCAGGCTACAACAGGGATCCGAAGACATGGGTCCTTGAGTGGATGTCAGGTGATGTGCATCATGAAGCCAAAGCTCAAGATATCATTGAGCTAACCTCCCTGCCCACTCCTGGTGATCTGTATGAGCCTGGTTTTTAGCGCTATGAGCAAGAATTGCAGAGCATCTTCCAGAAGCCTGAGCCCAACATGAGTCAAATGCTCAGCATGATGAAGCCATTGCCAGTTGATGCTGAATACCCCAAGGACTTCTATGTCAAGGACATCGAGTACCTGCCCCTCACCATCTATCATATACTGAGGCATACTCTATGGCCAATCAAAGGGCATTCTCCTCACGCTATAGTTGAAGGCACTATGAAGACATTGGTCTTCTAGATCATCAATGGCATCAGGTTCAATACTCAAGACTTCTTCATCCGTTAGTTGGCAGCTTCACGCATCGACCTCTTTAGCCTCAAATTCTATGCTCCATGGGTCATGCGGCTAATTAAGCTTCACTCCACCATCAAGTATCAAGCTTCAGCGCGCAACCAAGTTGCCTTTCTGCCTGAAGTGGATATGTCTTATGAAGCCATATATCCTGTGCCTGCCAAGGAACCTGTTCGTGAAGACAATGCTGCCTTCCAAAGCTTCACTCGATCACTTGAAGGCATTCATGTGCCTAATCCTCCTCCTGCTGTTGGTCCTCTTGCTGGTCAACTTCGGCTACCACATCGTACCAACACTGATGCTACAGCCAGCACAGTTGCCCAAAGGCCTCAGAAGCGTGCTCGTGTGCTGAATGACCGAGAGCTTCTTGTTTCACTTCATCAAAAGCAAGATAAGCATCATGACTAGATGAAGCGCTAGATGCAGAGTCTTCTCGTTGATGTCAGTCTCATTCGCAACCTTGCAACCAAGAACTCGTTTGTTGCTCATGAAGCCTGTTGGCGTGCCTGGAAGAGCCTCGCAATGCCCTATTCTGAAGATGATCTTCAAGAAAATGGCTTTACTGAACGCTTGAAGTTTGACTCCAGGCCTCCACAGTCAGCAAGTTAGCGTCCGAATCCTTCCATTGAAGATTCTGAGTATTCATCTTCGGCTCCAACTGTTGTTGCACGAGTCATTGATGAAGAGGACGATGCCAGTTCACCAGCGATGGCTTCACTGCACCAAGATTCTGCATCAGGCCCCTCTACACCGCCCAACTCCAACGTCGACCCTGTTGCCCCAACATCTTTACCAACACCACCTGGGAATGCATAGACACTATATGTCTTCATTCCTTTTTGGTCATTCCTGACAAAAGGGGGAGAAGCATTTGAGTTGATAGTCTTCAAGCGGGTCTATATGGGTCGGGTGCTTATTTTTGCTAAGTTTTTACAACTCTCATTCTTAAACTGTTGGCTTTTGAGTTGTAACACTTAAAACTTGATGGTCGTCTGCCACTTTTGTTGCTATCGTTTACTGTGATGATAAATTCCGCATGAAGTCATTCTGCATACGCCCATTTCTCATTATGCATTTCATTATCTTCATTACATTTGTGTATGCATGATGAATTGTCTTCATGAGTTAAAGAAGATCACCACAAAGCAAAACCTGCCATGTGCATTTTCATTCAAAGGCAAAATATTTATATGCACATCTTCAGGGGGAGCCTCTGTCAACTTATGAAGCCAATGCCCACGTACTTTATCCCTCACATAATTTTATCCCCATTGAAAACTTCAACCAGTTCGTCATGAATCACCAAAAAGGGGGAGATTGTAAGTGCATCTAGTGCCACCCCTAGTTGGTTTTGGAGTATTGACAACAAACGTGGTTGAGGGACTAATGTGTTTGTGAGAATTGCAGGATAACACAGGTAGAAGCCCCTCATTGATTCGGTTTTCTACCAGAGATGATCCCTAAAAATGTATGAAGACATTGAAGACAATGGTGGTTTGTGAAGACATTCACGTCAAAGATAATTACATGTGTAGACATTCACTTGAAGACTATGGAGTGCGAAGACATAGTTTCTTTCGTAGTTTCATCTTGTTCCTTCTTGAGTCATAGGAACCACCGTACTGTTAAGTGGGGTCAAAGTGAACAAAGTCAGAAGACTGATGTGATGCTCTAGCAAATTCCTATGTCTTCGAGTGAAGACAATGAGAGCAAACCTTATCTAGAGTTGGATGAGTCAGCTTTGCTTGTAGCCCAAGCCAAGCTGTCGCGTGTGTTTGAAATCCGACCGTTGGACACGTGTCGGTTCCTTAGTGACCCAGGGTCATTTCGGACATATCATGTCAGGTTGCCTCCTGGCTATAAATAACCCACCCCCTACACCATAAATTGGTGGCTGCTCAGAGTTAGTGCATCACTTTTGTCGTTTGAGAGCAACCCACCTCCGAAGCCTTTGAAAGAGAGATCCTTGCGAGGACAAAGCCCAAAACACCCAGAGCCAAAGAGTGTTAGGCATCACTGAAGTCCTTCTGTCCGCGTGACCTGAAGACTTGTTACACTTGATGAAAGCACAAGTGCTCCCTAGGTGATTTTGGTAATTAATGACAACATATCTCTTGTTGGACTAATACTTTTATCGAGTATATTTCAGATGAGTTCAACAATGGCGTGGCAAGGACAAGAGAATGTGGAACCCCTTCAAAATACTAAGGACAAAGATTGGCAAAGGCTCAAGACACTTCATTTTCATTTTAGTGATCCAAGATCACACTAAGTCCATAGGAAAGCCAATACTATTAAAAGGGGATGGGTGTTGCTTAATGGTCTACTTGCTCAAAGTGCTTAGTGATATTGCTCCAAAACCCTTAACCACTTTCTCACTCCAAATATGTCCAAAACCTAAAGTCAAACTCGGCCCCACCGATTTGATCTATCCGGCGCCACCGAGTTCAGTTGACATATCCACTGCCAGGAACCCTAGACAATTCGATCTCACCGCTCGGGATCTCGTTCTCACCGAGATGGCCTTGCAAACTCTCTGTTGCCTGTTGTAATTATTTCGGTCTCACCAAAATGAGCGATCGGTCCCACCGAGTTTGCTTGACCAACTCTCTATTTGCTCATTGCTGAAATCGGTCTCACCGAGTTCATGCAATTGGTCTCACCAGGATGAGGTTTTGCCCTAACCCTTGCACATCGGTACCACCGAGTTGATCATGTCGGTCCCACTAAGATTCCTAACATTCACATTTTGAACTGAATCGGTCTCACCGAGTTCTTCTATTCGGTCTGACCGAGTTGGGTCAAATGTGTGTAACTGTTGGATTTTGTGTGGAGGCTATATATACCCCTCCACCCCCATCTCCATTCAAGAGAGAGCCATCAGAATGTGCCTACACTTCCACTACTCATTTTCTGAGAGAGAACCACCTACTCATGTGTTGAGACCAAGACATTCCAATCCTACCACTAGAATCTTGATCTATAGCCTTCCCCAAGTTGCTTTCCACTCAAATCTTCTTTCCACCATAGCGAAATCTGAGAGAGAGAGTTGAGTGTTGGGAGACTATCATTTGAAGCACAAGAGAAAGGAGTAAATCATCAACACACCATCTATTACCTTTTGGAGAGTGGTGTCTCCTAGATTGGCTAGGTGTCACTTGGGAGCCTCTGACAAGATTGTGGAGTTGAACCAAGGAGTTTTTGAGGGCAAGGAGATCACCTACTTCATGAAGATCTACCCGAGTGAGGCAAGTCCTTCATGGGTGATGGCCATGGTGGGACAGACAAGGTTTCTTCTTCATGGACCCTTCGTGAGTGGAGCCCTCCATGGACTCGCGCAACCGTTACCCTTCATGCGTTGAAGTCTCCATCAACGTGGATGTACGATAGCACCACCTATCGGAACCATGCCAAAAATCTCCGTCTCTTCATTGCGTTTGCACACTCCAATCCCAACCCTTTACTTTCTTGCAACTAGCATGCTTTACTCTTTCCGCTGCTTATACTCTGGCCATGCTTGCTTGAAATGTATTGTGAATGCTTAAACTTGTGCTAAAACTCCACCTCAACTTGAAGAACTTAAAAACTGCTACTTTTGCTTGTTGAGGGTCTAATCACCCCCCTCTAGACACCTCTTCTTGATCCTTTCAATTGGTATCAGAGCATTGGTCTCCATTGCTTTGGCTTAATCACCATTGGAGGAAGATGGACGAGTCTATGGTTGGGAGTATCAGACGTAGAGTGCCTATGCTTGACGAAGAGTTCTATAGTGCTTGGAAAAATGAGATTCTTGAGATTTTCAATGAATACAATTTGAACAAGTATATTACTATCCCTTGTGCGCCTCCTATTGATCCCTTGCATCCTACCCCCGATGAGTATCTTGACATGACCCGCAATCTTAGAGCTATTGATCTTATCATAAGAGGATTGCCTAGCAATTTGCTTGTATGCTTGCGTACATTAGAATGTGCTTATACTATATGGAGATATCTTGAGGAGCGCTTTCCAAACTATTCCTTGAAAAATCTAGATGAGATACTTCAAAAGTCCATTGCTTTTCATAAAATGCATCCTAGTGATCCTAAATTTGGAGATTGTCTATTTGAGCTTCGTGACCTCATGCGTGACAAAGGAGATGTTGGAGTCATCAGTAGCATCATTTCTCAAGTCATTAGAATTCATAAAGATGCACATTGTCATGATCATAAATCTAATGAATCACTCTCTCTAGGTGATGATCAATCATAAGACAATGCTGAATATGGATATAATGATGAGGATGATGATAGTGACTTTGATCTTGATGAGTCAATGAGACACTTTGGTCTTATGGCTAACCTTCGTGGTTACATAGCCGGAGGAAAGGAATGGGTTCTTGATAGTGGATGTACCGATCACATGACCGGAGACAAGGATATGTTTCGAGAGCTTGCTGAAAACGACGGTCCCAGAAAGTATGTCACTTTTGGTGATAACTCAAAGGGTAAGGTGGTTGGCCTTGGTAAGGTGGCCATCTCACATGACAGCTCCATCCAAAATGCTATGCTCGTTGAATCTCTTGGCTACCATTTACTTTTCGTATCTAGACTAGCCGATTTCGGTTTCAATGTTCTATTCACTTAAGTAGATTGCCAAGTGTTTTGAAGAGATAATCATAATATGGCCTTTACCGGTATACGTAGAGGTGATCTATACATTGTTGGCTTCACTAAAAGAGCTCAACCAAGAACTTTCTTAATTGCTAAATCTTCTAAAGGTTGGTTGTGGCATAGAAGGTTAGGACACGTGGGCATGCGAAATCTTGATAAGCTTATTAAAGGTGATCATATCCTTGGTGTTAAAGATGTCATATTTGACAAGGATAGACTTTGAAGTGCTTGTCAAGCACGAAAACAAGTTGGAGGAAGTCATCCCGTGAAGAACATTATGACCATGAGAAGACAGCTCGAGCTACTTCATAAGGACCTTTTTGGTCCCAACGCCTACAAGAGTCTTGGTGGTAACTCGTTTGGATTGGTCATTGTTGATGATTTTTCAAGATTTGTGTGGGTGTTCTTTCATGATGATAAATCGTAGGTCCAAAATATCTTCAAGAACTTCGCTAGGAAGGCCCAAAATCAATTTGAAGTGAAGATAAAGAAGGCTTGGAGCGATAACGGAACGGAGTTCAAGAATGCCAATGTGGATACTTTTCTTGACAAAGAAGGGATTTCACATGAGTTCTCGGCTACGTACACACCTCAACAAAATGGAGTTGTTGAGAGGAAGAACCAGACACTCATTGAGATGGCAAGAATGATGCTTGATGAATACAAGATGCCAAGACACTTTTGGGCGAAAGCGGTTGAGACATCTTGTCATGCAACAAATCGACTATATCTTCACAAGCTTCTCGGCAAGACGACATACGAACTTCTCACCGGTAACAAACCCCAAGTTGGATACTTTCGAGTATTTATCTCAAAGCGTTACATTCTTGATAAGCATCGTCGTTCAAAATTTGCCCCTAAGTCTCATGAAGGTTTCCTACTCGGTTATGGCTCAAACTCTCACACTTACCGTGTCTACAACAATTTCACGCGAAAGGTTGAAGAGACGCTAGATGTGAAGTTTGATGAATCTAACGGCTCGCAAGTAGAGCAATTGCCAATTGATGTAGCAGATAGTTATCCCTCGGAAGCAATTCAAGACTTGTCTATTGGCAAGATTCGCCCAACGGAGGTGAAGGAGAGTACCTCGTCCGTTCAAGTGGAAGCCTCAACTTCACGACAAGGTGAACCACAAGTTGACTTGGAGGCATCCACAAGTGGAACACGTCAAGATGAAGGAAACGAGGAAGTACAACAAGATGAACCCCATCGATCTCCTTCTCTACCTCCACAAGAAAACAACAACGCCAACAACAATGAAGAAGGGCAAGAGGAAGAACAAGACAATGAAGAGGATGTTCCACCCTGACCCAAACAAAAGCTCTCACGAGTTCAAGCAAGATTCTCAAGAGATCATCCCGTCGAACAAATCTTCGATGATATTCAAACCGGGAGAATTACTCGCTCTAAAACTCGTTTGGCTAACTTTTGTGAACATTACTCATTCATTTCTAGTATTGAACCTATGAAGGTTGAAGAAGCTCTTGATGATCCGGATTGGCTGAACGCTATGCATGAAGAGCTACACAATTTTGAGAGGAATCAAGTATGGACGTTGGTTGAAAAGCCCGGTGAGAAGCACAATGTCATTGGAACCAAATGGGTGTTTCGGAATAAGCAAGATGAAGATGGACAAGTTGTACGCAACAAGGCCCATCTCGTCGCTCAAGGCTACACTCAAGTTGAAGGTATGGACTATGGTGAGACATATGCCCCCGTTGCGAGACTATATCAAATGGACATAAAAAGTACTTTTCTAAATGGTGAAATTGAGGAGGAAGTTTATGTTAAAAAACCTCCCGGCTTTGTTAATCCCAAGAAACCCGATCATGTTTACAAACTTCACAAAGCTCATTATGGTCTTAAACAAGCTCCTAGAGCATGGTATAAATGCTTGACTAAGTTTCTTATTGAAAAAGGCTTTGAAATTGGAAAAATTGATTCTACACTTTTTACTAAAAGGGTTAATCGCGAATTATTTGGGTGCCAAATTTATGTGGATGATATCATATTTGGTTCGACTAACCCTCATTTTAGTGAAAAGTTTGGAAGGCTAATGTTGGAGAAGTTTGAGATGTCTATTGTCGTGGAATTGTCACGGCAGATGTCCTTAGCGTGAGGACTTAGTCGTGAGGCCAGCGCATCTATGTAGTAGCTTGAGAGGGGTTGATTGGGATGAGAGACGCAGGGCGGATCAATGCACAAGACAAGGGTTTAGACAGCTTCGGGCCCCGGGAAACATCATCCGGTAACAACCCTACGTGTTGTTTGAGGCTAGGTCTCATTATGATCACGGGAGAGTCGCCGGCTCCGGCTCTCGGTGTTTAGCCCTAGAGATTATTTCTTGTTGCTTGTCCCCCTTTGGGGAGCCCTGCCCCCTCCTTATATAAGTTGGAGGGGCGGGTTACATATGGAGTCCTAGTAGGACTAGGGCTGGTCTATCTTTTCTTACAAGTTAATTACAAGTCCGGGTCTTGCTTCCTCGTAAAGGAAATATTCGTCATCCCTTTCTTCTTAAGCCGGCCCATCATAAACGTGAGCCGGCCTTCTGGGCCTTGGGCCTTGTCTTCTATCTATGAGTCGTCAGGCTCGTGATTCGTCTGACAGTGAGCCGCCAGACCCGTGAGTCGCCAGTCCTCCGGCGGGTCACGGTGAAGCGCCAAGTCCGGCCGGGTCATACCGCGGGGTATATCCTCGACATTAGCCCCCAGTTTAATTTGGATTTATCCATGTTAAACTAATCTGCAATATAAACACAAGAACAAATTTGACAGGTTGTATTCCGGGTTAAATATTCTTTGTAAGCCGGCACTTGATCATCCTTAAGTCCTTGTCATCTTCCTTCTTGATATGTATCCATAATCTCATAGCAAATCTCTTTAGCAGATATGTTCAAATTTTGCCAATGCAAAAAATCCAGATACTTCCTTTGAAAAATCCGGGTCAACAAGCCAGCTTCAGAGTCAATTTGCTGACATTGGTCTCTTGTTGAGAAAGATTGTAAGAGATAATCCACTTGAGTCGGCTTTCAATGCTCTAACTTGACAAAAATATTGGTCTTCAAATATTCAACTTATATTCAGCCAGCTTAAAAATATAAAACTTGCCGGTGTATGAGTACCAAAATTGCCGGGTTATAAATAGATGATGCCAAGTCATAATTGTCGCCGACGCCGGTTTATGATTTTTGCAGACACCAGGTCAATCTGATTTACTCAAAACTGAGAATTTGAAGATATTTCTCACTTATATCCATATTACCTGTAGCCCCCAAGGGCCGGTTTAATCAGCATGAATAAGCCGGGACTTATCACCATGGCTTTAAATAAAATCCAGTTGTGTAACCCCCATGAGTCGGCTATAGTCATAGTAGTGTAGCCGGGTCATCCTAGAATTGTCTTCAGCAGAGAGCAATATACATTAGCAACCAAGTTTCGGGTCATTATGTAATAATGAGCAGGGACTTTGTAAATATGATGATGTAAATTTGAGCAGTAACGTGTAGCCCCCAAGGGCCGGCTTAGTAAGATAATACTGAGCTGGGACTTTTCATTGGAAACAATATCATATGATGTAACCCCCATCCTGGGGCTTGAACCTACGTCCACAAGGTTAATAGCTTTAAGCTTTACCAGCTGAGCAGTGGATCCTTCAATATAATGGAATAAGGCTTGTGTATCTTGAATTTTAACAGGAGCAATTGGTAGCCCCCAAGGGCCGGCTCATTACGATGTGATGAGTCGGGTCTTCAATGAGGTGAGCAAAAAATGACTTTGCATTAGCCCCCAAGTGCCATGGTGCATGCTGGCAGTGACATGGGACTTGCATATTTGATGTAATCTCAACTTGAATAATGTAGCCCCCAAGTGCCGGCTTGTAAGCTTGCAGCGACTCGGGACTATTCCTATCATCGTAGAATAAATCATATCCATTGATAAAATAATAGCCATTGCGCTGAAGCGACTTTGAAAACCTCAATCATAATATTAGTTTCTGATAACCATAATAAAAATCCAGCCATGTTGGCTATTAAAGATTTGACTAACCCGGTTTGAAAACCTCAATCATTCAAATCATAATGAAAATCCAGCCAAGTTTGGCTATTTAAAGATTTCAAATACCTTATCTGTTGACAAGTAAATCCGGAGTTTACATACCCGGCGGCTCTTGGCCGATGGCGATTTATTATGCCTCCATTGTAAGCCGAAATTTTTATAACCCGGCTATTTATAGCCTTTGAGAAAATCAAGAATTGATAACCCTTTTGAGACACCAATGTCAATCTTTCGATGATGGGCTTGAACTGAATCATTTATGTAAGTCATAGCTCTGTAAATCCTGCACAGAGTTTAAACAACATATGCCCTGGCGACTTAACGTCAAAAGCCAGGGCGGGTAACCACCCAAATGTAGTCTTACCCTGCACACAAGTACATCACAAGATCCCTATAATCCCTTGAATGATACCGCCAGTTTATGTGACCCGGACAGTGAGGGTGAGAACCCAATTTTGTAAAAGCCGGCAAACATGATGTTTGTGACAACTCAAATATTTATGATTACAAAAACTGTATGAGAAACAGATAAAAATTTTGAGGCTTCTGATTCGAATACGATCAGTAAACCGTTCCAATGGGGTTAAGCTAAGATTCGAATACGATCATATAGCCCCCAGTGGCGTTGGCGTTGCCGATCAAAGTGGGTATCGACAGCTATGTTCTCTTTGGTTCGAATACGACCTATGTTTGAATAGGAAGCCCCCAAATGACCTTAAGAGTTGTTTAGCGACGCTGATTTGAATACGATCCACGTCGATTCCTAAAGGGGTTGAGCTATGATTCGGATACGATCAAGAAGCCCCCAAGTAGGTTCAGCAGTTTGCCAATCAAAAGGGTATCGACAGCTATGTTCTCTTTGGTTCGAATATGACCTATGTTTGAACAGGAAGCCCCCAGGTGACCATATAAGTTTAAGCATTGCACCGATCAAGAGGGTACTGATAGCTATGGCCGATGAGCAGGAAGCCCCCAAGTGACCATAATAAGATAAGCCGTAAGGCAGGATTCCTATGTTTGAACCGTGCATCATGGCAGCAAGTTCTTTTTGGCAACCTTTAATTTTTTCTGAGAACTCGAATCTTGCGAGAGATTAATTCTTTTTGAACCGGAACTTTGAACCGGATTTGAGAGCTTAAAAGCTTTGTAAGAGAAAAATTTACCTTGAGTCGGATGTTTGAACCGGATTTGTGAGCTTCAAAGCTTTGCGGGAGAGAGATATCTCTTGAACCGGATTTTAAACCGGAATCTTTATTTTAAGCCGGATATTTTTCTGACGGCCTTTAAATTTGCATCGATAGAGCAGTAATCTCCAGGGCCGGGTTATTTTTTCCTCCAATGACCCGGAGTTCATGAGCCTGCTGAAACTGGCACGATTTGTTGAGTCATGTCATTGTAGCCCCCGAGTCTAAAGACGACTCGAGGAGTTGGCTTGAGATTCTCCATATTTGACCATAGCAGAAGGTGTATATCATTGGCGTTGATAGCGCGATGTGAATCCACAGAAGGTTGAAAGTGACTGTGGCGGGTTAGAAATGATCCCGTATGAGCCATGTCAGCAACTCGGCCAATGGTTCCTTCCAACTGGCTGTTTGAAGTTAACCTAAACTATATTGGCGGCGATTTGTGCGCCTGCCCATTGAACCATCCAGTGCAGACGGCGGCTGATAACATATGATAATTTGCCTCCAATTTGTTGGAAAAAACCGGGCTTCCCAAGTAGTGACCTGCTCATACTCAATACACAGCTCATGCAGACAGGTGCGGCTCGGTGTGTTGATGTAGACCAGGCCGCGAGAGGCGGACGGAAAAGACGACCTCAGCATCAGAGGCGGCTCAGACAGATGAACCGGCCGCGGTGTTGTAAACCGGCGCGGTCGGGCGAGTGAACCACGTCGTTTTGATGTAGTGAACAATTGTCCTGCATCAACAATATTGCAGACCAAGACAAAGATAAACTGCTCTTTGACAAAAAATAATATGTACCAATAAAATATATTTTAGATGGATATCACCTGATGTGCCAGGCCGGAAATAATCCGCCATGAAATTGATGATCGCTAGGTGAAGTTGAAGTCGCTCACGGGTGAACCGGCCACGGCGTGGTAAACCGGTGTGGACGGGTGAGTCGGCCGTGACATTTGTAAGCCGGCGCGGACACGTGAACCGGCCGCGAGGGCGGACGGGCGAGTCGTCCGTGGCGTTGTAAGGTGGTGCGGACGGGCGAGTCAGCTGGCGCGTTTGATGTAAACTGGACCGCAACACGCGTGCCCGTGAAGCCATGCAGCACCGCCGAACGTGCATCCGCGGTATAACACCACCCTTTTTTTAATAGTCGTCCTGCGTAAAAATATTACAGGCCTGAGTAATTGTTCTTTGATGAAAAAATATATGACAAAATAGACTCAGATGGATATCACCTGATTTGCTCGGACGGCCGATGGTCAGTACTGTGCACGTCGCCGGTTTTGTCCAGATCATAGTACCGGCGACCCGCAGCAACGGCAGTGCGCGGTTGATGAGGCGAATCCGTGCGACGGCGGCTCACGTAGGCGCGAGGGCGCACCAGCGGCAGACAGGTGGCCATGTCAGAAGGGCACTGGCGACTTGAGGCGGTCCGTGGCTTGGCGCTGCTGCGTTTGAGCCGGCGGTGGCTTACAGTAGCGAAGGCGATTCGTGCGGCAAGGCGGGCGGCGGCTCTCAGCGTGGCGGCTCAGGGCCGTGGGTGCGAGCTCGCACGGGGGCAGCTCAAGGTGGCCGTGGACCGCAGCGACTTGAGACGCCCATGGGCCGCGGCTGCTGGAACCCATTAGCACTCCGGCAGCCGGCGGAGCAAGTTGAATAGGGACGGCGTGTTGCAGCACCGGAAGTGGCCAGTCATCAGAGGCGGCCGAGGCGGCTTTGAGGTCACAAGTGGAATTGTCACGCGGATCAGTGCGGACGGGCGGCTCGGGGAGTGGAGGTACGGCCGGCCCATGGCGCGGCCGAGACGGCGGGTCACAAAGCAGGCCATAGGTGGAGTACGAGCCCGTAGACCATCCGTGTCTGGGTCGTATCCATCTAAATTGAATCCGGTTTGGAGCAGCAATATTGATAGTCTCAGCCTGATTTTGGTATATCCCCAGTCACGTGTATCCTAGGCAACCCGTACAGGCATTGACTTCAGGGTTTTCCTCATGGACTTATCCCATTGATTTGCTTTTGCTTGAAAAGATGCTTTCTAATCCACCGCTTTTGGCAAACATGCTCTATCGCGCACATGCATGGCTAGTTGGAGTTTCCTTCGGGAGCACTAGCTCTGTCCAAGAGTATTTCATGCCAACTATCGGCTTTAAAGTTTAATCACACTTTTGATTACAAACGTTGAATGCGCTAGCTCTATCCAAGAGTATTTCATGCCAGCTCTTCTTATCTTGGGCTTACAGCAGAGGCAAGCGGCTTGCGAGGCGACTCAAAGCCGGAGCGAGGCGCGGCAACGGCGGCTCGCAACAGACGTGGGCGGCTCAAGGTCAGAGCGAGATACGGCAACGGCGGCGGTCAGTTCGGACGGTGACAGCTTGGAGCAGGCGACGGTGACTCAACGCGCAACCAGAGTCGTCCGAGTCCGTGCTCATGCTTGGGTCCTTCTCCAAGTCGTGGCCGGATTGACTAATCCGTCTCAGTCGTGGTTGATTTCTGATTTTGTGTTTGACTGCGCGTGTGGATCCGATCGGCAGCATGTCTTCTTGGAGAATAGTAGTACACAAGTAATACTGCTTGATTAATCTTGACGGGAGTAGTTGGCCTGTTTTTGATATTCACCTGGAATAAACAATAGCTTTGATTGACGGCCCCTGGACTTGTAGCACCGTAGCCAAAAATTCCTTATCCATCGACCTGCATCATGATGAATCGCACAAGGCTAACTCGGACTCGGCGGAACCTCCACTGCCCGTGAGGCGGCCGCACAACAATTAACCCTAAAATAGTCTTCAATCTCATGCCCGCCGTCGCAGCACACTTCGTCAACCTTGACCAATCAACTCATGGTTAATGTGAATTTTTCCACGCCGTCTTGTTGAACCGGAAAAATTGCAACCTTCTCACTCCCTGTGACAGATCCCTTCAAGAACTCAACACCACCGTGCGCAGGCCCCACGGTGGGCGCCAACTGTCGTGGAATTGTCACGCCAGATATCCTTAGCGTGAGGACTTAGTCATGAGGCCAGCGCATCGATGTAGTAGCTTGAGAGGGGTTGATTGGGATGAGAGACGCAGGGCGGATCAACGCACAAGACAAGGGTTTAAACAGCTTCGGGCCCCGGGAAACATCATCCGGTAACAACCCTACGTGTTGTTTGAGGCTAGGTCTCATTATGATCACGGGAGAGTCGCCGGCTCCGGCTCTCGGTGTTTAGCCCTAGAGATTATTTCTTGTTGCTTGTCCCCCTTTGGGGAGCCCTGCCCCCTCCTTATATAAGTTGGAGGGGCGGGTTACATATGGAGTCCTAGTAGGACTAGGGCTGGTCTATCTTTTCTTACAAGTTAATTACAAGTCCGGGTCTTGCTTCCTCGTAAAGGAAATATTCGTCATCCCTTTCTTCTTAAGCCGGCCCATCATAAACGTGAGCCGGCCTTCTGGGCCTTGGGCCTTGTCTTCTATCTGACCCGCCGTCGGGGTCATCCGTGAGTCGTCAGGCTCGTGAGTCCTTTGACAGTGAGCCGCCAGACCCGTGAGTCGCCAGTCCTCCGGCGGGTCACGGTGAAGCGCCAAGTCCGGCCGGGTCATACTTCTGTCCGGGTCATACCTCGGGGTATATCCCCGACATCTATGATGAGTGAACTCAAGTTCTGTCTTGGTTTGCAAATCAAGAAAATTAAGGAGAGTACCTTTGTTTCCCAAACAAAGTATACCAAGGACTTATTCAACAAGTTCAACATGCAAGAAAGCAAAGGTATGAAAACACCCATGCCTACTAGTGGACATCTTGACTTGACCAAGGATGGCAAACCGGTTTACCAAAAGGTTTACCGCTCTATGATTGGTTCATTGTTATATCTATGTGCCTCCCGTCCGATATTATGCTAAGTGTGTGCATGTGTGCACGATATCAAGCGGCCCCTAAAGAATATCATCTTAAGGCTGTCAGCGTTCTGGGAACGGGGGTACCCAGACTTGCCTGCCTGCGGCCCACGGCGTGGCTGAGCTAACGGGCCTGTACATCCCACCTTCATCAACAAAGCATCCAAGACCCTCGCGAGGGGCCAAGCCTCGCGAGGCGGACGACGCAAGACCTCCTTAGGAGTGGCCTAGCCAGACAGGCTCACGAGGAGCGGACATATCAAGGCGGGGCAAACCTCACGAGGCTTTCATGATGTGAGCCATGACGATCGACACCAGGCGGGTGCCAGCGCGCGCAGCGTCCTTGTTTCCTCTTTGGTGCTAAGGAGGCAAGCGCAGGCGAGGAGTACCGAGGCATCAGGCAAAGGTTGCCATATCAGTGCAACGAGACCAGGACCAGAAGGACGGCAAGACGGAGGTCATCGTGGAGCCCAAGACGGCGTCACCACCAGAGCCTTTGGCAGGCGAAGACCACTTTTGTCAGGATAGCTTGTACTAGCTGTCCCCCTTCAAATTCGCCCGCCGTTGTTGGCTCCCTTCCCGCTCAATATTTGGGGAGAGTACCAGGGCCTATATAAGTAGAACTAGTCACCACAGTAGGGGCATCTCAACTTGATCTGATCTGATCGAGAGCCTACCCTAGCCACAAGAACACCTCAACCTCAGGAGGCTGTTCTTCCCTTTGTACTGTTCATCATCAGCACAAGAGGCAATCCACCACCACCACACTGGAGTAGGGTATTACACCACAACGGTGGCCCGAACCAGTATAAATCTGGTGTCTTTCTAGGTTGTGAGTTCGACGAGTTCGTCCGCAAGATCTTAGAGAGCTAGGGCGTGGATCGGTAGGAGGGAAAGACTTCGCGCGCATCCCTGAGTTCGAACCTTAAGGGTTTTTGCCGGAACCCCATATCCGACATTTGGAGCGCCAGGTAGGGGT
Source organism: Aegilops tauschii subsp. strangulata (assembly GCF_002575655.3). Lineage (NCBI taxonomy): Eukaryota > Viridiplantae > Streptophyta > Magnoliopsida > Poales > Poaceae > Aegilops > Aegilops tauschii. The sequence continues at coordinate 355,628,061 of NC_053039.3, forward strand.
ACACCATAGCTCCTCTCCACCAGCCTACGCCCCGCGCCATCGCACTTCACCCCCATGGCAGGTGCCCCGCCATCCACTCCCGCAGCCAGCATCGACAGCGGGGCATCTGGGTACCGAGCCCTGGCCCCCGCCCTGCGGCGGGTACGGTGGCCGACCAAGTTCAAGCCAGAGATGCCGCCGTGTTACAACGGCGCGGCAGACCCGTCGCCATTCCTGCTGGCATACGAGGAGGTTGTCCTCAAGGCCGGAGGTGACGACAAGATCATGGCCAACTGGTTCCCCATGGCCCTCGTCGGTGAGCCGCGCGCCTGGCTGCTCAACCTCCCTGGATCCACGGTGGCGTCCTGGGGGGAGCTCCGCGACCTCTTCGCTGCTTGCTACGCGGTGCCGGCGCACCACGCAGTCACGGCCTTGCTGGGCGGCTCTCAAGCACCGCCTTCAGATCGCCACATCAAGTCGTTCCTCCGCCAGATTGGGGCTGCCTCCAAGCGACCGGGGGCTCCGCCGGGTTGGGCCGCGCCAGAGGCCGACCTTACTTTCGGCTTAGAAGACCACCCCGACTCCACCGCCGGCTCGGGCATGCTCCCAATGCTCTGCATGCCCACCATTTGCAACGTGGCTGTTACCAAGACCCTCATCGACGGCGGTGCCGGCCTCAACTTGCTCTCCGTGGAAGCCTTCAGCCTTCTTCACATGTCGCTCGAGCGGCTCAGCCTCAGCAAGCCCTTCTCGGGAGTTGGTGGCGGAGCTGCCCACTCTCTGGGGCAGATCCGTCTCCCCGTCACCTTCGGCAGACGCGACAACTACCGCACCGAGCTCGTGACTTTGACATCGCCCGCATCGGTCTCCCGTACTACGCCATCCTCGGGTACCCAGCTCTCGCTCAGTTCATGGCGGCGACTCATCCGGCCTACAATCTCATGAAGATGCCTGGGAGCAAAGGCGTCCTCACCATCAAGGGGGACACCAAGGAGGCCGTGACGTCACTCAGGCTTGCCTTCAAGACCGCGGCGGCAGCACAGCCCGCCGGCGCCGGTACCCCCGAGGCCAAGGAGGCCATGCCTACCAAGAAGAAGTTGTTCACCCAAGACAAGGCGGAAACCAAGCAGGCGCCGGTCAATGAGGACGGATCTTCGGGATCCACCTTCACCATAGGCGCCAGCTTCGACCCGGGTCAAGAGGAGGCACTAGTGAGGTTCTTGCGCGCAAACAAGGAGATATTCGCGTGGGAGCCTAATCAGCTGGTAGGGGTCCCAAGGGAGGTGATTCAACATCATCTAAGGGTATGCCCCAACATACGCCCCGTGAAGCAGCGAGACGGACGGCAGTCCACTGAGAAGCAGGCCTTCATCGTCCAGGAGACCCGCAAGCTGGAGGCGGCGGGTGCCGTTCGTGAGGTTCGATATCCCGAATGGCTGGCGAACCCCGTCATAGTGCCAAAGAAAGGCGGTAAGGAACGGATGTGCGTCGACTTCACCAACCTTAATAAAGCCTGCCCCCAAGATCTGTTCCCGCTCCTGCGCATCGACCAGATCGTCGACTCCACCGCCGAGTGCGACCTTCTGTGCTTCCTGGATGCGTTCTCAGGGTATCATCAGATCAAGATGGCGGTGGAAGATGTGGAGAAGACAGCCTTCCTGACACCATGTGGGGTGTACTGCTACACCTGCATGCCTTTCAGGCTGCGCAATGCGGGCGCGACTTTTCAGCGGCTGATGCACATCGCCCTGGGGCAGCAGCTCGGGAGAAACACAGAGGCCTACGACGACGACATAGTGGTAAAGTCTCGCGAGGCGAGAACATTGATTCAAGACTTGGAGGAGACCTTCGAGAGCCTACGCCAGGTGAACTTAAGGCTCAACCCTGAGAAGTGTGTGTTCAGCGTCCCCTCCAGCAAGCTGCTAGGATTCCTCGTATCGCACAGGGGGATTGAGGCGAACCCGGAGAAGATCAAGGCCATCGAGGACATGAGCCCACCACAGACCCTCAAGGAGATGCAGAAGCTAGCGGGGCGGGTGACCGCATTGGGGCGTTTCATCTCCAAGCTAGGGGAGCGCGCCTTACCCTTCTTCAAGCTCATGAAGAAGAAGGGCCTGTTCGAGTGGACCCCGGAGGCCGACCAAGCCTTCCAAGACCTCAAGAAATACCTTACCAGCCCGCCGGTGATGGTGGCACCACGGCCACTTGAGCCCCTAGGGCTCTACCTTGCCGCCACCCCGTACTCCGCCAGCGCGGCGCTAGTGGCGGTTCGCGAGGAGCGCCAAGCAAGGGGTGCGCTGCGCCAAGCCGGAGCTAAAGTGGTGCAGGGTCAGGAAGGCGCAGCAAGGGCTTCAGCGGCAGCAGACCAAGCTCGGCTGGACAACGTCGCCGAAACTCCTGAAGACAGTCAGGTCTCAGGAACCCCTCCACCTCAGGAGATGCCCCAACCTCCGCCGAAACTCCCGAAGACAGACAGTGTGCCAGCTCTCGTCGAGCACCCGGTGTACTTGGTCAGCACCGTGCTGCGGGATGCGAGGGCACGCTACCCCATGCCTCAGAAACTCCTGCTCGCACTCTTGGTGGCCTCACGCAAGTTGCAACACTACTTCCAGGGCCACCCCATCAAGGTCGTCTCAGTCTACCCATTGGAGAGGGTGCTCAGGAGCCCCAACTCAGCAGGAAGGGTCGTTGAGTGGAACATCAAGTTGCAAGCATTCCAGTTGGAGTTTAGCACGACCAGGGTCATCAAGGGGTCCGTGCTCCCTGATTTGGCAGAATGGACGGATGCCCCGACGCTTGAAGAAGGCGAAGACTGATCCACCTCACCAGGGAGCGAAGCTCCAGACGGCTGGGTCATGTATTTCGATGGTGCCTTCATGCACCAGGGCGCGGGGGCTGGAGCGGTGCTCATTTCGCCCACTCAGGACAAGCTCTAATACGCCGTGCAACTCTGCTTTCAGCACGGCGAGAAGGTGTCCAACAATATTGCAGAATACGAAGGCCTCGTAGCTGGCCTGAAGGCTGCGATAGCTCTAGGGGTGAAGCGCCTTGCCGTCAGAGGTGACTCGAAACTCCTCGTCAACTTCTCCAACAAGGTATACGAGCCAAAGGACGAGCACATGGAGGCATACCTCGCGGAGGTGCGTAAGATGGAGAAGCAGTTCTCGGGCTTGGAGCTACAGCACGTGCCCCGGGGCACCAACAAGGAAGCCGACGACATCGCCAGGAGAGCATCCAAGCGGCAACCGCAAGAGCCCGGCGTCTGAGGAGAGGCTCTTCGAGCCATCAGCTACACCACCACTTTCAAGAGCCTCGGGAGGAGCTCCCACAGCCTCCAGCCACGGGAGCCCCGGCCTATGGCCCAACCTCAGGAGCTCGGCTGCTCTTAGCGCTCGAGCCCCAGGAAGAATGCTGGACCAAGGAGTTCAAGGAGTACCTGATGCAAGGGACGCTGCCGGAGAAGGAAGAGGACGCAGAGCGCGTGGCCCGGCAGGCCACGGCATACTGTATCCAAGACGGTGAGTTGTACAGGAAACGACCGAACGATGTCACGTTGCGCTGCATCTCCAGTGATCAAGGAAGGGAGTTGCTGATTGACATACACAGCGGGGACTGTGGACACCACTCGTCGTCATGGACCCTCGTCGGCAAGGTGTTCCGCAGTGGATTCTACTGGCCTACGGCACTCAACGATGCAGCCAAGCTCGTGAAGTCCTGCGAAGCTTGCCAATTCCATGCCAAGCAAATCCATCAGCCAGCTCAGGGCCTCCAGACCATCCCACTCACATGGCCGTTCGTGGTCTGGGGGCTGGACATCTTAGGCCCGTTCCCCTAGGCGCCAGGGGGCTACCGCTATCTCTACGTCGTCATCGACAAATTCACCAAGTGGGCGGAAGTGGAGGCCGTCCGTACCATCCCGGTCGGCTCTGCTGTCAAGTTCATCAAGGGCCTCGTGAGCCGTTTCGGGGTCCCCAACCGCATCATCATAGATAACGGCTCGCAGTTTACTAGTAACCTCTTCAAAACCTACTGTGCTAACCTTGGAACGCAGATCCGCTACGCTTCAGTGGCACACCCCAGGAGTAATGGTCAGGCTGAACGCGCCAACGCGGAGGTCTGAGGGGCCTCAAGACCAGGACCTTCAAGAAGAAGCTAGAAGCCTACGGCAGGGGCTGGCACGACGAGCTTCAGTCAGTGTTGTGGTCCATCCGCACCACTGCCACCAAGCCAACGGGCGAGACTCCATTCTTCCTCGTCTACGGGGCTGAAGCAGTCCTTCCTCATGAGGTCAAGCATCGCTCCGCACGGGTCCGGCGTTCAACGAAACGCTGCAGGACACCACGCGGGGGATGGATCTCGTGCTAGGGGAGGAACGCCGTCGTGCTAGAGCGCTGCGGCGATACCACTGCCACAACGTCCGCTCCAGGACGCTCGAGGTGGGCGACCTCGTCCTGAGGCGGGTCCTCTCCAGGGAAGGGCTGCACAAGCTTTCGCCCATGTGGGAGGGCCCGTTCAGGGTCGTCCACGTCTCCAGGCCTGGTGTAACGCGCCTGGAGACACAAGATGGGATGCCCATCCAGAACGCCTGGAACATCCAGCACCTCCGGAAGTTCTGCCCATGAAGCAAGGCCCAGAGCCTGTGAAGAAAGGCCGAGAGCCTGTGAAGAAGGCCTGGTGCATGTGAAGAATTGCCGCCCATGACACTCTCACGTAATAATGAGTGGGGCTGTACACGCCCCAGAGTCTCAGGAGCGCCAGCCTCACGCCCTGGGGCTCCCGCCCACGCCTAGTGGCAGCACTTAGCTCCGCGCTGGTGAGAAGTCTCGAAGACTAGACTAGGTGCCGGACGTGGCTTTTCATTTGCTTTCCGTAGTTGACTCGTTTTTCCTTAATCGAAGTTTGCCTTTGGTGTTCCTTGCTGATTCGATTCCCTCGCCTCTTACTGCATTTCCCGGCTCTGGTTCGCTCGTGTTCTCTCTCTCGCATACCTCGCGAGGGGGCTAGGCAGGTGCCCTCACAAGCATTTTTCTCCTCTCTGCCTTCTCGCGAGCCACCCTCGTTCGAGCCCAAAAACCGGCGTATCTCTCCTAGTCCGTGCCCCTCAAGTACCGCAATACAAAGCGTCGGGTCGACGCTTGGGTGAACGACAAGTCTCCTGGCAAACTCCCTAACAAATTTTTTGCAGTTCCCGAGCAATCGCAGACCGAAAGGTCAGGACGGACACGAGGAAATAAACGTCTCGTAAGGAGGAGGGCGCCCTGAACGCACCACGCTAAGTTGTCTTTGCGCAAAATAGCCACACAACACTGAAACAACAAGCGTAGCATAATGATTAATGAGTTATGGTTCGATATTCGCCCCTCCGGCCCCATGTTGGTTTCGTTTCGATGCAGGAGGGAAAAGGAGAACATAACAAAAGCCGCGATCGCCCCTGCGGCAGCCGACGGAGGCGGGGCCTCGGCGACGTCCCGGGTCTAGTCGGACCCCTCCTCGCGCTTCACCGATGCACGACGACGAGACGACCCACTACCACCTTCGAAGCATGCACGGCGGCGTGGCGGCTGATCAGGGCCGCCGCTGCTGGAGCTGTCGCCAAAGGAGGAGCCGCCATAGCAAGACGAGGCGCGGCCGGCGGGCTCGTCCTCCTCCTCGTCCCGGCCATCGCCAAGGCCGAGCACCTCCTCGCCGTCGTTCACCTCGGGGTAGCATCCGGCGCGGTGACCGTCTTCCCCGAACACCCTCATGAAGAGGGTCGCGTCGCCGTCGAACTTGAAGTGGAGGGTGCACCGCCTGCCTAGGCTGTGCGCGTGGGCGAGCGTCTGCCAACCGCGGGCCAGAGCTATGTTGCCCGCGACGGAGACCTCGACCGGGACCCAAGAAGCCCGGCTGCAGCAGTCGTCTACCTGCAGCCAGAGCCCGCCTGGACCGGAGGCCGGCAGCTCGTCGGCAAAGAAGCGGGGAAGCTGGAGCCAGCTGCAGGCCGGGTCCTCTAACTAGACAACGAACTCCGGCAGCACCTCTGACGCATGGAACCGCGGCCGGGGAGGTCGCGCAACCACGGCACGTCTCCTCTCATCGACCGGACTACTGCGACTGGAGCGACCCCTGCCTCGCACTACGGCGCCGCCCCGAGAGTCGGGGGCCACGGCGGGGGTCGCGGCATGCTTGCGGGGACGGCCACATCCTCGTTTGGGCGCCGGGGAGCCGGGTCCCTCCCGAGGGGCTTTGCCCTTCTCCGCGGCGGAGAACCTCTTCGGCGGCGCCATTACTGCTAGCGGTGGAGCAAGGAGGAAGAAGCAAGCGACCAAGGAAGGGATGGGTGACGGGGGCTCTGCCCCCCTCCCCATTTGTAGCAAAAGAAGGCCAACCGGCGCCTCCCATGATCACAGGTAATGATGGTTTTCCTTGCATGTCGCAGGGACTTGTCAAGTCGAGCAGTTGCCGAGGCAGCGTGCTGAAGCGGAGACGCCCACGTCCAATCAACCGCCACGCGTCAACCGAGGCCGCATGCTTTTGGGGCCCGCGGCGCTCCGTACTTGACCCTTGGCTTCGCCGTGAAGCCAATCCCGAGCGCACCTTGGGCCCGGGGGCTACTGTTGACGTTCTGGGAACGGGGGCCCCCAGACTTGCCTGCCTGCGGCCCACGGCGTGGCTGAGCTAACGGGCCTGTACGGCCCACCTTCGTCAACAAAGCATCCAAGACCCTCGCGAGGGGCCAAGCCTCGCGAGGCGGACGACGCAAGACCTCCTCTGGAGTGGCCTAGCCAGGCAGGCTCACGAGGAGCGGAGATATCAAGGCGGGGCAAACCTCACGAGGCTTTCGTGAAGTGAGCCATGACGAGCGACACCAGGCGGGCGCCAGGTGGGCGCCAGCGCGCGCAGCGTCCTTGTTTCCTCTTTGGTGCTAAGGAGGCAAGCGCAGGCGAGAAGTACCGAGCAATCAGGCAAAGGTATCCATATCGGTGCAATGAGACCAGGACCAGAAGGACGGCAAGACAGAGGTCATCGTAGAGCCCAAGACGGCGTCACCACCAGAGCCTTTGGCAGGCGAAGACCACTTTTGTCAGGATAGCTTGTACTAGCTGTCCTCCTTCAAATTCGCCCGCCGTTGTTGGCTCCCTTCCCGCTCAATATTTGGGGAGAGGACCAGGGCCTATATAAGTAGAACTAGTCACCACAGTAGGGGCATCTCAACTTGATCTGATCTGATCGAGAGCCTACCCTAGCCACAAGAACACCTCAACCTCAGGAGGCTGTTCTTCCCTTTGTACTGTTCATCATCAGCCCAAGAGGCAATCCACCACCACCACACTGGAGTAGGGTATTACACCACAACGGTGGCCTGGACCAGTATAAATCTCGTGTCTTTCTGTGTTGTGAGTTCGACGAGTTCGTCCGCAAGATCTTAGAGAGCTAGTGCATGGATCGATAGGAGGGAAAGACTTCGCGCGCACCCCTGAGTTTGAACCTTAAGGGTTTTTGCCGGAACCCCATATCCAACAATGGCTGTGAAAAGGATAGTGAGATACTAAATTCATACACCAAACTTTGGCATTTGGTATCCTAAGAGGTCTTCGTTGGATCTTGTTGGATACTCCGACTCGGACTATGTGGGAGACAAGGTTGATAGGAAGTCCACTTCAAGTACTTTTACATTTCTTGGTAGATCTCTTGTATCTTGGTCCTCCAAGAAACAAAACTCGGTATTCTTATCCACCGCCGAAGTGGGATACATTTCCGTCGGATCATGTTGTGCTGAATTACTTTGGATGACCCAAACCCTTAAGGATTATGGGATATATGTGAAACATGTTCCATTGCTTTGTGATAATGAAAGTGCTATTAACATTGCTCACAATCCCGTGCAACATTCTCGGACTAAGCATATTGAAGTTCGTCATCATTTCATTCGGGACCATGTTGCTAAAGGATACATCAATCTTAAGCATTTTCATACCGATAAGCAATTGGCGGATATATTCACCAAACCGCTTGATGAGAAAGTGTTTTGCCATTTCAGAGGTGAATTGAACATCATTGATGCCTCAAACTTGGAGTAGGAACTCCATCTAGATGCATGCAAGGCATGAGCCTTTGTATGACTAATCCTTGATATTTCTCTTAAGATGATGATCATATGTCTTGGATCTATACTTGTACCCTTGCATGTTATCTAAACCTTGTAGGTACTTGGATGAGCCCAAATCTATGAGATTGCAAGTCACTCACATCTTACGCAATCTCTACATCACCAAGTTTCTACTACATGGTTGTGGAATACAAAGAAGGATGAGCTCACTCAACATATCCTTTGACAATTTCTATATATCAAATTTCATTTGGTATCAAGTTTCATGATTGTCATTTTGGATACACAAGTGCTCTTGCTTGCAAGACTAACCTATGTAGGAAGATGAACTCAAACTACAAGTGGTGCTCTCAACTCTTGATGGACTACATCAACCTTGAGCATCCAACGCAAGTTCAACTACATGACCAAGATCAACACAACCCAAGGTATGTTATTCCATCTTAGAGAAGCTTTGACCCAAGTCATGAGTCAAAGCAACTCAACGATATGTGAATACATCAAAATGCTTAAACGAAAAATGGTAACCCCATTTTGAGCTTAAACGATGAGTATGACCTACGATCAAGTGTTATCACTTGACTCCTCGGTCAATATACTCTAACATAGGTGACTTTGTCGCCGACCCCCCCCCCTCTAGATGAAGTTCTCTAGTGTTTCTTTGCTTTGTGTTTTTGCATTTGGATCTTGCTATCTTGTTCCCCTTATTAAAAAAACTTCATATAGATCTCTTTTCTTTTGTGTGTTTCTCTACTTTCTCTACATCTAATTCATTCAAATCTTTTAGTAAATTCCTTGCAAATCCTGGTGAGATTTCAATTGCCAAGTGAGCTGAGTTGACAAGATTTCTCCTCTACATTGAACTCAGACTCACCGATTCATGGCTATCGGCTAGACTGAACTACAGTGATTACTTGTAGATAGTTCATCGGTACAACCGACGGGGACTAACCCGGTCTGACCGATATGCCTCATCCATGACACTGCCAACTTGGTGTCACCGATGAAAATGGATCGGCGTTACCGATTTTACTGCTAAGAATTTTTTTTCCATTGCATATTTCATTTCTTCTCCAGCTCCACTCAATGATTCTTATCCTCTACCCGCATCATAAACTAAATGCTTCTTTGTAGTGTGTCTCAAGGACCAAACCTATTTGACTCATACTCCAGAAGTTCCCTTCTTGGAAATTGATGTCAAAGGGGGAGAGAGAGCACATCAAAGCTTATCACATAGGAGAGAAAGCACATCTTAGCTTATCTAGATGCTTGTTAACAATAGAGGAGAGAAGTCACATGTCTTTAAGAGGGGAAAGACATGTTAATATATAGTTGATTGTACCATTTCCTGCTTTAATGTTTCTTGCTCTTATTTTCTCTTACCCTACCTTCTCCCATTATCCAATATCAGATTCAGGGGGAGAAAGAGTTCGTATCTAAGGGAAGAAAATCTTTGGAATTCATTGCATATCTGTAATCTTTGGGGACATGTCTATATCCAAATGAAGTACTAAGTACTCACTCATGACATGTCATCCCAGTCTTGGTACTCTTGTGGTTTCCTGAACTTTGTTTAGAGTGTTCTTGTGTTATCTAACCTTGTTTTCTCAAGCTCATCTCTTCCAAAGCCAGCTCAAGACCACAAGGTAAGCATATGCATCACACTCATGTGCATGATGATCTCTTGTTGATGTGCATATTGTTTGCAAGAAGGATTCATGAACATGAAGGTACACTTCCTTTTATCTACATCATCTGCTCTGATGCATATAGCCAAGATACATGTAACTCATTGCTTGCTCTGACATGCTTATGCACTCACATGTTTTTATATTCCATCTTTACATGATTGCATACATGTAGGGGTACCCTATGCATGTTACATGTCCTTCCAAAGCTTTACTTGTTACTCTTCATATCTTTATCTAAGGCTTTGATGTATGTTGTCATCAATTACCAAAAAGGGGGAGATTGAAAGCACAAGTGCTCCCTGGGTGATTTTGGTAAATAATGAAAACATATCTCTTGTTGGACTAATACTTTTATCAAGTATATTTCAGATGAGTTCGACAATGGCTTGGCAAGGACAAGAAAATGTGGAACCCCTTCAAAATGCTAAGGACAAAGATTGCCAAAGGATCAATACTCTTCATTTTCATTTTAGTGATCCAAGATCACATTGAGTCCATAGGAAAGCCAATACTATTAAAAGGGGATGAGGGGTTGCTTAATGGTCTACTTGCTCAAAGTGCTTAGTGATATTGTGATACGTCCATTTTGCATCATGCTTTTATATCGATATTTATTGCATTATGGGCTGTTATTACACATTATGTCACCATTCTTATGCCTATTCTCTCTTATTTTACAAGGTTTACACGAAGAGGGAGAATGCCGGCAACTAGAATTCTGGGCTAGAAAAGGAGCAAATATTAGAGACCTATTCTGCACAACTCCAAAAGTCCTGAAACTTCACGGAGGCACGTTTTGGAATTAATAAAAAATACTGGCGAAAGAATCAACCAGAGGGGGCCCACACCCTGGCCACGAGGGTGGGGGTGCGCCCTATCCCCTGGGAACGCCCCCTGTCTCATGGGCCACTAGGCAGGCCTCCGGTGCCCATCTTTTGCTATATGAAGTCTTTCATCCAGAAAAAAATCAGAAGGAAGCTTTTGGGACGAAGCGCCGCCGTCTCGAGGCGAAACCTTGGCAGAACCAATCTAGGGCTCCGGCGGAGCTGTTCTGCCGGGGAAACATCCCTCTGGGAGGGGGAAATCATCACAATCGTCATGACCATCGATCCTCTCATCAGGAGGGGGTCAATCTCCTTCAACATCTTCACCAGCACCATCTCCTCTCAAACCCTAGTTCATCTCTTGTATCCGATCTTTGTCTCAAAACCTTAGATTGGTACCTGTGGGTTGCTAGTAGTGTTGATTACTCCTTGTAGTTGATGCTACTTGGTTTATTTGGTGGACGATCGTATGTTCAGATCCTTTATGCATATTAATACCCCTCTGATTATGAACATGAATATGATTTGTGAGTAGTTACGTTTGTTCCTGAGGACATGGGAGAACTCTTGTTATAAGTAGTCATGTGAATTTGGTATTCGTTCGATATTTTGATGAGATGTATGTTGTCTTTCCTCTAGTGGTGTTATGTGAACGTCGACTACATGACACTTCACCATTGTTTGGGCCTACAGGAAGGCATTGGGAAGTAATAAGTAGATGATGGGTTGCTAGAGTGACAGAAGCTTAAACCCTAGTTTATGTGTTGCTTCGTAAGGGGCTGATTTGGATCCACATGTTTCATGCTATGGTTAGGTTTACCTTAATACTTCTTTTGTAGTTGCAGATGCTTGCAATAGGGGTTAATCATAAGTGGGATGCTTGTCCAAGGAAGGGCAGTACCCAAGCACCGGTCCACCCACATATCAAATTATCAAAGTAACGAACATGAATCATATGAGCGTGATGAAAACTAGCTTGACGATAATTCCCATGTCTCCTCGGGAGCATTTTCCTTCATATAAGAGTTTGTCCAGGCTTGTCCTTTGCTACAAAAAGGACTGGGCCTTCTTAATGCACCTTATTTACTTTCATTACTTGTTACCCATTACAAATTACCTTATCGCAAAACTATTTGTTACTGATAATTTCAGTGCTTGCCGCGAATACCTTACTGAAAACTGCTTGTCATTTCCTTCTGCTCCTCATTGGGTTCGACACTCTTACTTATCGAAAGGACTATGATAGATCCCCTACACTTGTGGGTCCTCAAGACTCTTTTCTGGCGCCGTTGCCGGGGAGTGAAGCGCCTTTGGTAGGTGGAATTTTGTAAGGAAAAATTTATATAGTGTGCTGAAATTTACTGTCACTTGTTACTATAGAAAGTAATCCTTTGAGGGTCTTGTTCGGGGTATCTTCACCCCGACCAGTAGAGCAAAGAGTTGCTCCTCAACCTACTGAACCTACTGAAAATGTTACTTTGAAATTCCTTCGGGTATGATAGAGAAACTGCTAGCTAATCCTTTTACAGGAGATGGAACATTGCATCCCGATTTGCACCTAATCTATGTGGATGAAGTTTGTGGATTATTTAAGCTTGCAGGTATGCCCGAGGATGTTATCAAGAAGAAGGTCTTCCCTTTATCTTTGAAGGGAAAGGCATTGACATGGTTTAGGCTATGTGATGATATGGTATCATGGAACTACAACCGAATTAAATTGGAATTTCATCAGAAGTTTTATCCTATGCATCTGGTTCATCGTGATCGTAATTATATATCGAATTTTTGGCCTCGCGAAGGAGAAAGCATCGCTCAAGCTTGGGGGAGGCTCAAGTCAATGTTATATTCATGCCCCAATCATGAGCTCTCAAGAGAAATTATTATCCAAAAAAATTATGCTCAGCTTTCTCTCAATAATCGCTCCATGCTTGATACTTCTTGTACTGGTTCTTTCATGATGAAGACTATTGAATTCAAATGGAATTTATTGGAAAGAATTAAACGCAACTCTGAAGATTGGGATCTCAATGAAGGTAAGGAGTTAGGTATAACACCTAAGTTTGATTGTGTTAAATCTTTTGTGGATACCGATGTTTTCCGTGAATTTAGCACTAAATATGGACTTGACTCTGAGATAGCAGCTTCTTTCTGTGAATCCTTTGCTACTCATGTTGATCTCCCTAAGGAGAAGTGGTTTAAATATAATCCTCCCATTGAAGTAAAAGTAGTTGCACCTATTAAAGTTGAAGAAAAGACTATCACTTATAATGTTGATCCTGTTGTTCCTACTGCTTATATTGAGAAACCACCTTTCCCTGTTAGGATAAATAATCATGCTAAAGCTTCAACTATGGTTCGTAAGAGTAACACTAGAACACCTACACCCCCTGAGCAAATTAAAGTTGAACCTAGTATTGCTATGGTTAAAGATCTCTTGGCCGATAATATTGATGGGCATGTTATTTACTTCTGTGATGAAGCTGCTAGAATTGCTAGACCTGATAGTAAAAATAAACATAGACATGTTGTAGGCATGCCTGTTATTTCTGTTAAAATAGGAGATCATTGTTATCATGGCTTGTGTGATATGGGTGCTAGTGCAAGTGCAATACCTCATTCCTTATACAAAGAAATTATGCATGATATTGCACCTACTGAGATAGAGGAAATTGATGTTACAATTAAGCTTGCCAATAGAGACACTATTTCACCAATTGGGATTGTTAGAGATGTTGAAGCCTTGTGTGGGAAAGTTAAATATCATGCTGATTTTCTTGTTCTTGGTTCCCCACAAGATAACTTTTGTCCCATTATATTTGGTAGACCCTTCTTGAACACTGTTAATGCTTGGATAGACTGCAAAAAGGATGTTGTTATTATTGGTTTGGGGGATATGTCTCATGAGTTTAATTTTGCTATATTTTGTAGACAACCCCATGATAAAGAATTGCCTAGTAAAGATGAAATTATTGGTCTTGCTTCTATTGCCATGCCTCTTAATGATCCGTTAGAACAATATTTGCTTGACCATGAAAATGATATGTTTATGAATGAAAGAAGGGAAATAGATGAAGTATTATTTAAACAGGGACCTATTTTGAAACACAACTTGCATGTTGAAATCCTAGGGGATCCTCCTCCACCCAAGGGTGATCCCGTGTTTGAGCTTAAACCATTACCTGCTACTCTTAAATATGCTTATCTTGATGAGAAAAAGATATATCTTGTTATTATTAGTGCTAACCTTTCAGAGCATGAAGAAAAGAAATTATTGGAAACTCTGAAGAAGCACCGTGCTGCTATTGGATATACTCTTGATAATCTTAAGGGCATTAGTCCCACTCTATGTCAGCACAAAATAAAATTGGAGAAAGACTCTAAACCGGTTGTTGATCACCAACGACGGTTAAATCCTAAGATGAAAGAAGTGGTAAGAAAATAAATACTAAACCTTTTGGAGGCAGGTATAATTTATCCCGTTGTTGATAGTTAGTGGGTAAGTCCTATCCATTGTGTCCCTAAGAAGGGAGGCATTACTGTTGTCCCTAATGATAAAGATGAATTGATCCCACAAAGAATCGTTACAGTTTATAGAATGGTAATTGATTTCCGCAAACAAAATAAAGCTACTAAAAAGGATCATTACCCTTTACCTTTTATTGATCAAATGCTAGAAAGATTATCCAAACATACGCATTTTTTCTTTCTAGATGGTTATTCTGGTTTCTCTCAAATACCTGTGTCGAAAGAGGATCAAGAAAAGACCACTTTTACTTGCCCTTTCAGTACCTTTGCTTATAGACATATGCCTTTTGGTTTATGCAATGCACCTGCTACCTTTCAAAGATGCATGATGGCTATATTCTCTGATTTTTGTGAAAAGATTGTTGAGGTTTTCATGGATGATTTCTCCGTATATGGAACTTATTTTGATGATTGCTTGAGCAACCTTGATCGAGTTTTGCAGAGATGTGAAGAAACTAATCTTGTCTTGAATTGGGAGAAGTGCCACTTTATGGTTAACGAAGGTATTGTCCTGGGGCACAAAATTTCTAAAAGAGGTTGTCGTGGTATTCTCATGGGGGGGTGTGAGGCGACAGATGCCACAAGGGCTTAGTGTGAGGGTAAGACTGCTGCTGATAGGACCGGGAGCGGGTATGCGAGTAGCACGCGCTAGTTTACCCAGGTTCGGGGCTCTCCGGAGAGATAAGACCCCTACTCCTGCATGTCTGAGTATATATCTGAGGTGTACATCGGGCAGTACAAAGTGCTCCTAGAGTTGTATCTGAAGTCAGTGCCATAGGCATCTGACTTGGTATATATGTGATAAGCTAGTGGCTGCATGTCCGCAAGTGCATGAGCATGCATGCGTGAGTGTGTGGGAGTGTCAGTCCATCCTGGATGGATGGATGGATGCCTTTATATAGGCATGGCTAGCTTACTTCCTAAGCTATGTAGTGGCATGGACAAGTGGGCATGGGGGCATGGTGTGGGTGTCATGCTTGTCTCCTGGGTCACTTCATGAATAGTGCCCAGGGACAAGTGACACTGTACATGATGGTGCAGCGGTATAGTTGTCTCGTCCGCGGTATGGCCGTCTCGTCGGGGTCTTGTCGTTGTCGGGTCGAGCTGCAGTCGGCCGACTTCGGGCAGTCGGCAGCCGGCAACCGGCAGCCGGCCGGGTAGAGCAGTCGGGCGGGGAGCCGGCAGGAGCGGCCGGGTAGTCGGACTGAGGGGCTTTGCTAGCCCCGATGTCTGGAAATGTTGTCTTACTGTCTTCGGGGTACCCGTGGTCAATTACTCCGTCAGTAGCCTCCAAGCCTCCGGGCAGCTTGGCAAAGTTGGGCGGAGGTTTTTTGGCGGGTGTTGATGTAGAAAATGTCGATGTCGGCCGGCTGCAGGCCGCAGCCGGCGTAGCTTGCTTCGGGCGGGGGCGCGCCAGCGCACCCGCTGGGTGTAGCCTCCGGGCAACTTGGAAAAGTTGGGCGGAGGCTTTTCGCGTTTGTTGGTGTAGACGATGGCGTCGAGGGTGCCGGGCGCGGACACGAAGTCCGCCGGCTGATGCTGTCAGGCGCGGACGCGGGGGTCCATCGACTGATGCTGTTGCTGACAGCCGGCTGCGGGCTGCAGCCGGCGCGGCTTGCTTCCAGTGGGGGTGCGCCAGCTCACCCACTGGGTGTAGCCTTCGAGCGAGGAGGGGGGGTTCCCCACGAAAATGATCGTGCAAAAGACAAAGTTAGTCCGTGCAGATATATCAAATGTTTGCTTTAAGCATTGCAAGTTTTATGCGGAGGGTGCCGACTCGGTTTCGTCCGAGCCCCCTTCTATCTTTTTCATGTCCCCTCTGCTCTTTGGCTTGTGCTCTCGCTTGCCGGACAGCCGCTCTGCGGTCTGTGGCTGAGAGTGGGCCGTGGAGTGGAGTGCACAGTACTCAGACTCTGGGAGCAGATTTGACCAAGCAGATACTCGTAAAAGAAACGGCCGGGTCGCCCGAACCGTTTTTCTTCCTGGACGTTTTTCGCGTGGGTGGCCTCTAGCGTTCGCTCTTGCCAGCCGGACAGCCGCTCTGCGGTCTGTGACTAAGAGTGAGCCTTTGGTACCGCGCACGCTACTAAGCCGTCTACGGGAACAAACGTCTCAGGCCAAGCGGCCAGCCTCCGGGCCAACTCTGGCTGGCGCCGGGGCGAACAGTGATGCAACTGTAATAAAAATGGAGGTGGTCCCCGAGCGTCGCTCGGGGTTATCCGTGTTTGCGTGGTGCAAAAATAAGCGGGTGAGAAGCTCACATTGCTTTTCGTGTAGTCGAGGCGGAGGTTGCCAAAATCAGCCGGCGCGGTTCGATGCTCGCGGAGCGTGCCGGCGCACCCGCTGCCTTTCGAGCCTCTGGGTGCTCGAAGGAGGGTCCCAGCCGGTCGGGTCCGACCAAACGGGCAACGAGGCAGACAGGCGGACGGGCCGGCACTCCTGCCGGCCAGGCGTTGAAGCAGGCATGCAGGCCGGGTTGCGTCTGGTCGTCCGAGTGACGAAGCAGACGGACGGACAGACGAACGCTCTTTTTTTCTCATTTTCTTTCTTAGCAGCCGGCCCGACTCGTTTCTAACGGTCGGACTCTCTTTTCCACCCGGCCCCATTTTTTTTTCTTCTCTTTTTTGTATCAGCGCAGCCGGGTGGCCAGGCGAGGCGGGGCCGAGTTGAGGAGCCGGCCGAGCGGGCGCAACACACTTTTTTTTAACCAGCCGACACCTCTGACTTTTCTCCAGCCGGCTCTTCTCTTTTTCTTGTCTCTTTCTTCAGGTGCCGGCCACAGCAAGCGGCTGGAGCGGGACCCGACGGGGGCGCGCGGGGCGCGCCAGCCACGGTGCTCGACCCGGGAGCCGGCAGCGGAGGTGCGCTACCCGGCCGGCCAGAGGCGCGGCAAGGGAGTTGGCACGGCGCGCGGAGTGGAGCGGCGCGGGCGAGAGGCGAGCCGGCGCTGGCGCGACCGGGGTGCGGGAGGTCGGCCGGCGGAGCCGGCTGCGGCAAGGCGGCAGCCGGTGCGCGACGAGCCGGCCGGAGCAGGGGTAGCCGGCCGCGGGCGGAGATGGCCGGGGCCGGGAGCTGGGGAGCCGACCAACGGGCACCCGGCGCAGGCGAAGCCGGCTCGGAGGCTGCATCGCGGACAGAGATGGCCGTTGGGCGCGTGCAGGAGCCGGCGGGCGCGCAGGAGGCGGCGAACGCGCGGCAGGCACCTGGGAAGGTCGCAGCAGCCGGCAGGCGAAGCTGGCGCGGAAAGCGGCAGCGGCCACCCAGCCGGTAGCGGCGAGGAGGAAGAGGTCGCCGTCGCGGGGCAGCGGGGCTCGCGCGGGGAGGAGCATAGTAGCGGAGCTGCAGGGAGCCAGGCGAGGTTGGAGCAGCGACGGGGAGCCACGGGATCGCGGCCGACGCGCAGCTCGGGCGCAGACGGCTGGCCGTGGACGGGCGCGTGGAGGCGCGGGTGGCCGAGGGGCCGGCGACGGGGGTCACCGGGCGCGGCCGAGCCATGGTGGAGCTAGGCGCTGCCCTCTGCTTGATGGGGCGAAGTGCGATGGCCGGAGGCGCATAAGGCAGAGCACGGCGTAGGTGACAGCAGCAAATGGCGCCATTGCACATGTAGTACACGGGTAGTGTTTGACCGCGGTTGACTTGCATCTAGCTAGCTTGTGTACAGGCATCTCTGCCTTGCTTATGGCCTGTGAGGATGTGAGCATGTGCACAACAGCACGCCGTAGAGAGGTAGGCATCCGAGCGGCTAGAGGTGGCGGTGGTGGCTCCATGACCTAGCCGAGGCGAGCCAGGCAAGAGGAGAGCTCGACAGCTGTAACGCCCACGATGCGGCTATATCTCCCACGTGTCGAGGCACGACTTAGAGGCATAACCGCATTGTGGTTTTGTCGCAAGAAGGGTCATCTTCACACAATCCCATGTAATGAACAAGAATGGGATAAAGAGTTGGCTTACAATCGCCACTTCACACAATACATAAATATAATTCATACATCATCCAAAATACACACAAAGACCGTCTACGGTCAAGATCCAAATGAAAATAAGATAACCCCAAATGCTAAATCCCCGATCGTCCCAACTGCGCTCCACTACTGATCATCAGGAAAAGAAACATAGTAACGACCACGTTCCTCGTCGAACTCCCACTTGAGGTCGATCTCATCAACTGCACTGGCATCGTCGGCACCTGCAACTGTTTTGGTAGAATCTGTGAGTCACGGGGCCTCAGCAATCTCACACCCGCGAGATCAAGACTATTTAAGCTTATAGGAAAGGATGGTGTAATGCGGTGGAGCTGCAGCAGGCACTAAGCATATATAGTGGCTAACATACGCAAAAGAGAGCGAGAAGAGAAGCAACGGAACGGTCGTCATCTAGTAATGACCAAGAAGTGATCCTGAACTCCTACTTACGTCATTCATAACTCAAACTGTGTTCACTTCCCGGACTCCGCCGAGAAGAGACCATCACGGCTACACACACGGTTGATGTATTTTATTTAAGTCGAGTGACAAGTTCTCTACAACCGGACATTAACAAATTCCCATATGCCTCATAACCGCGGGCACGGCTTTCGAAAGATAATACCCTGCAGGGGTGTCCCAACTTAGCCCATTATAAGCTCTCACGGTCAACGAAGGATAAACCTTCTCCCGGAAAGACCCGGTCAGTCTCGGAATCCCGGTTTACAAGACATTTCGACAATGGTAAAACAAGACCAGCAAAGCCACCCGAATGTGCCGACAAATCCCGATAGGAGCTGCACATATCTCGTTCTCAGGGCACAACGGATAAGCGAAGCGTACAGGTACCAACATAACCCAAGTTGCCAAGGGACGGTCCCGCACGGTGCTCTAGTTTGGACCAGCACTCAGAGGAACACTGGCCCGGGGGTTAAAATAAAGATGACCCTCGGGCTCGCGAAAACCCGGGGGAAAAGGCTTAGGTGGCAAATGGTAAGACCAAAGTTGGGCCTTGCTGGAGGAGTGTTATTCAAGGCGAACTGTCAAGGGGGTCCCATAAATCACCCAACCGCGTAAGGAACGCAAACTCAAGGAACATAATACCGGTAAGACAGAAACTAGGGCGGCAAGAGTGGAACAAAACACCAGGCATAAGGCCGAGCCTTCCACCCTTTACCAAATATATAGATGCATTAATTAAATAAGAGATATTGTGATATCCCAAACTATCCATGTTCCAACATGGAACCAACTTCAACTTCACCTGCAACTAGCAACGCTATAAGAAGGGCTGAGCAAAAGCGGTAACTTAGCCAAACAACGGTTTGCTAGGAAAAGGATGGTTAGAGGCTGACATGGCAATATGGGAGGCATGATATAGCAAGTGGTAGGTAGCGCAGCATGGCAATAGAACGAACAACTAGCAAAGCAAAGATAGAAGTGATTTCGAGGGTATGGTCATCTTGCCTGCAATGTTCTAAGAGTTGTCGAAAGCTTGATCCTCGTAAGCGTACTCAACAGGTTCCTCGTTCACGAAATCGTCTCCCGGCTCTACCCAAGACAAGAACACAATCAACGGAACCACAATCAATCACGGGGAATGCACAAGCAACATGATGCAAAACATGAATGATATGCGAGATGGGATATGCGATGCAAATGCGTGCTCCGGAAGGAAATGATGAACAAGACAGCAACTTGGCAAACCAAGCATGCCACCGGAAAGGTGAGATGATTTCGGTTGAAATCGATATAAAGATCACCGGAAACGGATGCACGGTTTGCAAATGGCAAGCAAAACAAGAATGACACGAATCTGTGATTAACAGCATGATAGCACTTAGAATGCAACAAGTAACAATGCTACAGCACTCTAACATAGCAACAAAGCATATGGCAGTAATCTACAGGAGATGCTTGACAAAAGATGAACACTGAGCTATAGCTAGTTCACACCACAGCAGGTTCAAACAGGCATGGCAAAGTGCAAAAGATAACAGGTTCACAGACTTAGAGAAATTACTGGACATGACTGAAACAGCATCAGGTAGCAATGTTTAGAGCACGAAATGAACATGCTACAGGAACTTAACATGGCAAAACAAGGCATGGAAGTATTCTACTAAATGCATATGACAAAAGTCCCTTACTCACCATAAGCCAAAAAGGACCATAAGATATGATGGCAACCATGTAAATATAGCAAGTTACGTTAACAGGTTCCAGACTTAGCAGAAAACAGAGCATGGCAGAAACAGACATTATGAGGGCATCTTGGTGACCTTGATGCACTCATCACAAAGCAATTCATGACAAAACAAGCATACCTACAGCAAGATGGCATGTTTATGAAGCTATTAATGGCAAGATCAAGTACATAGCATGTATGGATCAACTACAACAAGCTTGGCAAAATTAAATAACACGTAAACAATCTGCCAGAAATATTTTATAGCAAAAGTAGAGCAAGATTGAGTCATGCTATGGCACCCCATAATTGCAAACAAGGGCAGGAATGGATCAATGACAACAATATCTACACAACATACTTACTGAACATCTCCAAAATATGCATGGATCTCTCTGTAGCATCAAGTTTACATGGCAACAAAATAACAGCAGACAAAGAATTAGAGAAATTACTCTCTGAAATCAGAAACATTACGGAGCCTAGTTTGCATGCTTGTGCTAGTTACCACAGAGATCGCAAAAATACATGGCATACACCTCTGTAAAGATGGCATGGCAAACAACAAAACACATGTAGAGCTCATGCCCATAAGATGCACAGATTAAATGCAACAAAAATAACAAAACCACAAGTTCTGATAATTAACAGCAGATAACAGCAACTAGCACTTTTGCACCAGAGTTTTGGGCATCAATATGAACTCAAATGAACATGGTGCAATGGAACAAAATGAAGAGCATCACGAGACGAACATTTCGATATATTACACGCGTGAAATGGCGCTATATGCAGAGAGTTATGATGCGTTGAACGGAACCACAATCAATCACGGGGAATGCACAAGCAACATGATGCAAAACATGAATGATATGTGAGATGGGATATGCGATGCATATGCGTGCTCCGGAAGGAAAATGATGAACAAGGCAGTAACTTGGCAAACCAAGCATCCCACTAGAAAGGTGAGATGATTTCGATTGAAATCGATATAAAGATCTCCGGAAACGGATGCACGGTTTGCAAATGGCAAGCAAAACAAGAATGACACGAATCTGTGATTAACAGCATGATAGCATTTAGAATGCAACAAGTAACAATGCTATAGCACTCTAACATAGCAACAAAGCATATGGCAGTAATCTACAGGAAATTACTGGACATGACTGAAACAGCATCAGGTAGCAATGTTTAGAGCACGAAATGAACATGCTACAGGAACTTAACATGGCAAAACAAGGCATGGCAGTATTCTACTAAATGCATATGACAAAAGTCCCTTACTGACCATAAGCCAAAAAGGAACAGAAGATATGATGGCAACCATGTAAACATAGCAAGTTACGTTAACAGGTTTCAGACTTAGCAGAAAACAGAGCATGGCAGAAAGAGACATTATGAGGGCTTGATTCACACACCACAAAGCAATGCATGACAAAACAAGCATACGTACAGCAAGATGGCATGTTTATGAAGCTATCCATGGCAAGAGCAAATACATATCATGTATGGATCAACTACAACAAGCTTGGCAAAATTGAATAACACGTAAACAATCTGCCAGAAATATTTTATAGCAAAAGTAGCGCAAGATTGAGTCATGCTATGGCACCCCATAATTGCAAACAAGGGCAGGAATGGATCAATGACAACAATATCTACACAACATACTTACTGAACATCTCCAAAATATGCATGGATCTCTCTGTAGCATCAAGTTTACATGGCAACAAAATAACAGCAGACAAAGAATTAGAGAAATTACTCTCTGAAATCAGAAACATTACGGAGCCTAGTTTGCATGCTTGTGCTAGTTACCACAGAGATCGCAAAAATACATGGCATACACCTCTGTAAAGATGGCATGGCAAACAACAAAACACATGTAGAGCTCATGCCCATAAGATGCACAGATTAAATGCAACAAAAATAACAAAACCACAAGTTCTGATAATTAACAGCAGATAACAGCAACTAGCACTTTTGCACCAGAGTTTTGGGCATCAATATGAACTCAAATGAACATGGTGCAATGGAACAAAATGAAGAGCATCACGAGACGAACATTTCGATATATTACACGCGCGAAATGGCGCTATATGCAGAGAGTTATGATGCATTGAACAGGGGCATGTACTGTCAAACTTTCAGGACTTAGAGAAAAAAACGGGGAAGAAGGAAGTCAACCACTGGAGATCTAGATCGGGCGGCTTCGAGCTCGGGCCGCCGGAGCTTCGGCCGGAGCATAGGTGCGGTCGCCAGCGTCCGGCGTGGAGGAGGGAGACGGGGAGGCGGCGAGGTGGAGGAAGGAGACGGCAGCGGGAGGCGCCGGCGAGGGTCGGACGCGGCGGGGCCGCGGTGGCGCGACGCGCCGGCGGTGGCGCGACGGGCGGCCGGCGGGCGGCCGAGACGGCGGGGCTCGGGGCTGGCGGCGCGGGGCGCGGGCCCGCACGGGAACGGGCGTGAAGGAGATGGGCTCGGGAGGGCCCGCGGCGGGCTTCGGCGGGCACGCGGCGAGCCCGGGTGGTGACGTGGCGCGCCCCGATTGGACGAGGGCGGCGGCGCCGGTTCGTCCGGCGGCGGTGGACGCGTTCGGCCGCGAAGAGGGCGATTTTTAGGGTTTGGACTGCGAATGATTTCGGGAGGGGTGCAAATATATAGGTAGAGGGAGCTAGGAGAGTCCAAATGAGGTGCGGTTTTCGCCCACACGATCGTGATCGAACGACCTAGAGCATGGAAGTGAGTTTGGTGGGTTTTGGGCTGTTTAGAGAGGGGTTTTTGCTGCAACACACAGAAGGCATCTGCGGTTACCCAGTTAACCGTTGGAGTACCAAACGACCTCCAAATGGAACGAAACTTGACCGGTGGTATACCAAGGCCACTTGACAAGCCTCGGTCCATTCTGAGAACGTTTGACACCCGCTCACGAAAGAAAACAAGAGGGGTGCATCGGAGGAGGTGGGAGTGCCGGATTGCAAAACGGACAACGGGAAAAATGCTCGGATGCATGAGACGAACACGTATGCACATGCAATGCACATGATGACATGATATGATATGCATGACATGAAAAAAATGCAAAACGAAAGACAAAACCCGACCACGAAGAGAATATCATAACACATAGCCGAAAATGGCAAGAGTTGGAGTTACAAATATGGAAAGTTACATGCGGGGTGTTACAACAGCGGCCGGAGTAGGAGCTTGACGGCGGCGGCGGACGGCGCTCGAGAAGCTCAAAAAGGTCTGGCCGGGCATGAGCAGCGAGTACACATGTACGGGCGCCTCCCGGAGAAGAAAGCGAGGTGGAGACGGCGCGGACGCGCCGTCCCGCACGGCCGTCCGGGGGCGTGTTGATGTTGAACCCTCGAGCGCTACCGGAGAGACTGCGGCGACGCCGCGCCGGTGATGACGAAGATGGCTAGGCAATGCGTGACACCACAAAGCAATGCATGACAAAACAAGCATACGTACAGCAAGATGGCATGTTTATGAAGCTATCCATGGCAAGAGCAAATACATATCATGTATGGATCAACTACAACAAGCTTGGCAAAATTGAATAACACGTAAACAATCTGCCAGAAATATTTTATAGCAAAAGTAGAGCAAGATTGAGTCATGCTATGGCACCCCATAATTGCAAAAAAGGGTAGGAATGAATCAATGACAACAATATCTACAAAACATCCTTACTTAACATCTCCAAAATATGCATGGATATCTCTGTAGCATCAAGTTTACATGGCAACAAAATAACAGCAGACAAACACAGAGAAATTACTAAGTCTCTGAAATCAGAAACATTACGGAGCCTAGTTTGCATGCTTGTGCTAGTCACCACAGAGATCACAAAAAGACATGGCATACACCTGTTTAAAGATGTAATGGCATACAACAAAACACATGTAGATCTCATGCCCATAAGATGCACAGATTAAATGCAACAAAAATAACAAAACCACAAGTTCTGATAATTAACAGCAGATAACAGCAACTAGCACTCTTGCACCAGACATTTGGGCATCAAGATGAACTCAAATGAACATGTTGCACTGGAACAAAATGAAGAGCATCACGAGACGAACATTTCGATATATTACACGCGTGAAACAGAGCTATATGCAGAGAGTTATCATGCGTTGAACAGGGGCATGTACTGTCAAACTTTCAGGACTTTGAGAAAAAAAAAAGGGGAAGAAGGAAGTCAACCACTGGAGATCTAGATCGGGCGGCTTCGAGCTCGGGCCGCCGGAGCTTCGGCCGCAGCAAAGGTGCGGTCGCCGGCGTGCGGCGTGGAGGAGGGAGACGGCGAGGCGGCGAGGTGGAGGAAGGAGACGGCGGCGGGAGGCGCCGGCGAGGGTCGGACGCGGTGGGGCCGCGGTGGCGCGAGGCGCCGGCGGTGGCGCGACGGGCGGCCGGCCGAGACGGCGGGGCTCGGGGCTGGCGGCGCGGGGCGCGGGCCCGCACGAGAACTGGCGCGGAGGAGATGGGCTCGGGAGGGCCCGCGGCGGGCTTCGGCGGGCCGGCGGGCTCGCGGCGAAGTGGGGCGCCCGGGTGGTGACGTGGCGCGCCCCGATTGGACGAGAGCGGCGGCGCCGATTCGTCCGGCGGCGGCGGACGCGTCCGGCCGCGGAGAGGGCGATTTTTAGGGTTTGGACTGCGAATGATTTCGGGAGGGGTGCAAATATATAGGTAGAGGGAGCTAGGAGAGTCCAAATGAAGTGCGGTTTTCGCCCACACGATCGTGATCGAACGACCTAGAGCATGGAAGTGAGTTTGGTGGGTTTGGGGCTGTTTAGAGAGGGTTTTTGCTGCAACACACAGAAGGCATCTGCGGTTACCCGGTTAACCGTTGGAGTACCAAACGACCTCCAAATGGATTGAAACTTGACCGGTGGTCTACCGGTGGTATACCAAAGACACTTGACAAGCCTCGGTCCATTCCGAGAACGTTTGACACCCTCTCACGAAAGAAAACAAGAGGGGTGCACCGGAGGAGGTGGGAGTGCCGGATTGCAAAACGGACAACGGGAAAAATGCTCGGATGCATGAGACGAACACGTATGCGCATGCAATGCACATGATGACATGATATGATATGCATGACATGAACAAAATGCAAAATGAAAGACAAAACCCGACCACGAAGAGAATATCATAACACATAGCCGAAAATGGCAAGAGTTGGAGTTACAAATATGGAAAGTTACATGCGGGGTGTTACAACATTCCACCACTACGAGAGGATCTCGTCCCGAGATCTAGGACTGAAAGAACTCCGGATATTCGGAACGGAGATGGTCCTCGCGTTCCCAGGTGGCTTCTCCGGATATACTGAAAAAGAATTTTTAGCAATTGTATTTGCTTGTGATAAGTTCTGACCTTATATTGTTGATTCTAAAGTAACTGTTCACACTGATCATGCTGCTATTAAATATCTTATCGAAAAGAAGGATGCTAAACCTAGAATTATTAGATGGGTTCTCTTGCTGCAAGAATTTGATTTGCATATTATTGATAGAAAGGGAGCTAAGAACCCCGTTGCAGACAACTTATCTAGGTTAGAGAATGTTCTTGATGACCCACTACCTATTGATGATAGCTTCCCTGATGAACAATTAGCTGTCATAAATGCTTCTCGTACTGCTCCATGGTATGCTGATTATGCTAATTACATTGTTGCTAAATTTATACCACCTAGTTTCACATACCAGCAAAAGAAAAGGTTCTTCTATGATTTAAGACATTACTTCTGGGATGACCCACACCTTTATAAAGAAGGAGTAGATGGTGTTATTAGACGTTGTGTACCTGAGCATGAATAGGAACAAATCCTACGCAAGTGTCACTCCGAGGCTTATGGAGGACACCACGCTAGAGATAGAACTGCACATAAGGTATTGCAATCCGGTTTTTATTGGCCTACTCTCTTCAAAGATGCCCGTAAGTTTGTCTTGTCTTGTGATGAATGTCAAAGAATTGGTAATATTAGTAGACGTCAAGAAATGCCTATGAACTATTCACTTGTTATTGAACCATTTGATGTTTGGGGCTTTGATTATATAGCACCGTTTCCTTCCTCTAATGGGTATACACATATTTTAGTTGTTGTTGATTACGTTACTAAGTGGGTAGAAGCTATTCTAACTAGTAATGCTGATCATAACACCTCTATTAAGATGCTTAAAGAAGTTATTTTTCTGAGGTTTGGAGTCCCTAGATATTTAATGACTGATGGTGGTTCACACTTTATTCATGGTGCCTTATGTAAAATGCTAGCTAAGTATGATGTTAATCATAGAATTGCATCTTCGTACCATCCACAATCTAGTGGTCAAGTAGAACTTAGTAATAGAGAGCTCAAATTAATTTTGCAAAAGACTGTTAATAGATCTAGAAAGAATTGGTCCAAGAAACTTGATGATGCATTATGGGCCTATAGAACTGCATGTAAAAATCCTATGGGTATGTCTCCGTATAAAATGGTTTATGGAAAAGCATGTCACTAACCTCTCGAACTAGAACATAAGGCATATTGGGCCATTAAAGAGCTCAATTATGATTTCAAACTTGCCGGTGAGAAGAGACTATTTGACATTAGCTCACTTGATGAGTGGAGAACCCAGGCCTATGAGAATGCCAAACTGTTTAAAGAAAAATTAAAAGATGGCATGACAAAAGGATACAAAAGCGTGAGTTTAATGTAGGTAACTATGTGTTGCTACTCAACTCTCGTTTAAGATTTTTTGCAGGAAAACTTCTCTCTAAATGGGAAGGGCCTTACGTTATCAAGGAGGTCTATCGTTCCGGTGCCATAAAAATCAACAACTTCGAAGGCACAAATCCGAAGGTGGTGAACGGTCAAAGAATCAAACATTATATCTCAGGTAATCCTATAAATGTTGAAACTAATGTTATTGAAACCGTAAATCCGGAGAAATACATAAGGGACACCTTCCAGAACGTTTCAGACTCCAAAAAGGAATAGGTATATGGTACGGTAAGTAAACCGACCCCAAAATAGTTCTAATGGCAATTTTTCTCCGTTTTGAAATATTTAAGAAAATAGGGAAATAAGAAGTAGTCTAGGGAGGACATGAGGTGTCCACGAGGGTGGAGGGCGCGCCCTACCCCCCTGGGCGCGCCCCCCTGCCTCGTGGGCACCTCGTGTGCTCTCCGGACTCCGTTTTCTTGCACGATACTTCTTTTAGTCGGTAAAAATTCATTATATAATCTCCCGAAGGTTTTGACCACCGTACCACACAAATATCTTCTGTTTTTGTTTCGAGCTGTTTTCTGCCAGAGTTGTCAAGGCCAGGCACCATGTCGTCCCTCTCCTCCAACAATGAGGGCAACGATGCTTGGCTAATGAAGATAGAGCTGAAGAGAGAAGAACCCGGGGAGATCAACAAGGATGATGGGATCAAGAAGGCCATGGAGGATCAAGCTCCGGCAGCAGAAGACGAAGACATCCTCCAAACTCATTACAATCTTCTTACCCCAACGGAGATTGAAGCTTTCAAGATGATTGAGTTAGCTCGCATACAAAATAAGTATCTCACATGTGAAAATATTTTGTTGAAGGAGCATGGCACCGCACTCAAGGGCATTATCCGCAAATTGGAGGATCTCCTACGCTCGATGTGCGACTATCCATCATCACCACCATCTTCTTCACCAGCAAAGGAGAACTGAGTACATGGGTATGGGCACTCCCCTTGGCAACTGCCAAGCTTGGGGGAGGTGCCCCGGTATCGTATCACCATCACACTCCTATCTTTACCGTTTTTCTTAGTTCGATCCTTTTGGTAATATCTTGATCTAGTAGAATAAAGTTTTAGTATGATTTAGTTTTGAGTTTTGCTTTATGATCCTTCTATGTAATCGAGTCCGTGAGCTATATATTATAAAGATTAGTTTTGAGTCAAGGGCTTGATTATCTTGCTATGATCGTGAGGGAATAAAAGGAAAAGAAAGAATAAAAAGAAATAAAGAGAACATATTGATCTTATGGAGAGTAATGACTTCACATATAAAGAGTATGATGAATAAAAGTTGTTGAGAGTTGACAAACATAATTTTGGTCATCGTTGCAATTAATAGGAAGTAATAAAGAAAGAGAGGTTTTCACATATAAATATACTATCTTGGACATCTCTTATGATTGTGAGCACTCACTAAAATATGACATGCTAAAAAGTTGATGTTGGACAAGGAAGACAACGTAATGGGTTATGTTTTCTTATATCCGAAATAGAGTATATTGTCATGGATCATCCAACATGTTGAGCTTGCCTTTCCCCCTCATGCTAGCCAAATTCTTTGCACCAAGTAGAGATACTACTTGTGCTTCCAAATATCCTTAAACCAAGTTTTGCCATGAGAGTCCACCATACCTACCTATGGATTGAGTAAGATCCTTCAAGTAAGTTGTCATTGTTGCATGCAATAAAAATTGCTTTCTAAATATGTATGAATTATTAGTGTGGAGAAAATAAGCTTTATACGATCTTGTGATGTGGAAGAAATAAAAGCGATGGACTACATAATAAAGGTCCATATCACAAGTGGCAATATAAAGTGACGTTCTTTCGCATTAAGATTTTGTGCAACCAACCATAAAAGCACATGACAACCTCTGCTTCCCTCTGCGAAGGGCCTATCTTTTATTCTTGTCTTATACCTTGTACAAGAGTCATGGTGATCTTCACCTTTCCTTTTTATATTTTATCCTTTGGCAAGCACATGTGTTGGAAAGATCCTGATATATATATATATATATATATATATATATATATATATATATATATATATATATCCAATTGGATGTAAGTTAGCATGAACTATTATTGTTGACATTACCCTTGAGGTAAAAGGTTGGGAGGCAACACTATAAGCCCATATCTTTCTCTGTATCTGATTAAAACTCCAAAACCATAAGTATTGCGTGAGTGTTAGCAATTGTGAAAGACTGAATGATAGTTGAGTATGTGGACTTGCTGAAAAGCTCTTATATTGACTCTTTCTGATGTTACGATAAACTGCAATTGCT
Source organism: Aegilops tauschii subsp. strangulata (assembly GCF_002575655.3). Classification (NCBI taxonomy): domain Eukaryota; kingdom Viridiplantae; phylum Streptophyta; class Magnoliopsida; order Poales; family Poaceae; genus Aegilops; species Aegilops tauschii. Next base: position 355,657,374 of record NC_053039.3, read on the forward strand.
TCAATGACCGAGATGATAGTTTGTTAGTTCTCAATGAAGTTTCTGATTCATACTTGACATTGTGAATAGATTATTACTTGAGCATAAGAAATCATATGACAATATTTATATGTGTTGCTTTTATATTAATGATCATGATGCCCTCATGTCCGTATTTTATTTTATCGACACCTCTATCTCTAAACATGTGGACATATTTTTCGTTATCGGTTTCCGCTTGAGGACAAGCGACGTCTAAGCTTGGGGAGTTGATACGTCCATTTTGCATCATGCTTTTATATCGATATTTATTGCATTATGGGCTGTTATTACACATTATCTCACCATACTTATGCCTATTCTCTCTTATTTTACAAGGTTTACACGAAGAGGGAGAATGCCAGCAGCTGGAATTCTGGGCTGGAAAAGGAGCAAATATTAGAGACCTATTCTGCACAACTCCAAAAGTCCCGAAACTTCATGGAGGCAAGTTTTGGAATTAATAAAAAATACTGGCAAAAGAATCAACCAGAGGGGGCCCACACCCTGGCCATGAGGGTGGGGGCGCGCCCTACCCCCCTGGGCGCGCCCCCTTGTCTCGTGGGCCACCTAGCAGGCCTCCGGTGCCCATCTTTTTCTATATGAAGTCTTTCGTCCAGAAAAAAATCAGAAGGAAGCTTTCGGGACGAATCGCCGCCGTCTTGAGGCGGGACCTTGGCGGAACCAATCTAGGGCTCCGGCAGAGCTGTTCTGCCAGGGAAACATCCCTCCGGGAGGGGGAAATCATCACCATCGATCCTCTCATCAGGAGGGGGTCAATCTCCATCAACATCTTCACCAGCACCATCTCCTCTCAAACCCTAGTTCATTTCTTGTATCCGATCTTTGTCTCAAAACCTCCGATTGGTACCTGTGGGTTGCTAGTAGTGTTGATTACTCCTTGTAGTTGATGCTAGTTGGTTTATTTGGTGGAAGATCATATCTTCAGATCCTTTATGCATATTAATACCCCTCTGATTATGAACATGAATATGATTTGTGAGTAGTTACGTTTGTTCCTAAGGACATGGGAGAAGTCTTGCTATAAGTAGTCATGTGAATTTGGTATTCGTTCGATATTTTGATGAGATGTATGTTGTCTTTCCTCTAGTGGTATTATGTGAACGTCGACTACATGACACTTCACCATTGTTTGGGCCTAGAGGAAGGCATTGGGAAGTAATAGGTAGATGATGGGTTGCTAGAGTGACAGAAGCTTAAACCCTAGTTTATGTGTTGCTTCGTAAGGGGCTAATTTGGATCCACATGTTTCATGCTATGGTTAGGTTTACCTTAATACTTCTTTTGTAGTTGCAGATGCTTGCAATAGGGGTTAATCATAAGTGGGATGCTTGTCCAAGTAAGGGCAGTACCCAAGCACCGGTCCACCCACATATCAAATTATCAAAATAACGAACACGAATCATATGAGCGTGATGAAAACTAGCTTGACGATAATTCCCATGTGTCCTCGGGAGCGCCTTCCTTCATATAAGACTTTGTCTAGGCTTGTCCTTTGCTACAAAAAGGATTGGGCCATCTTGCTGCACCTTATTTACTTTCATTACTTGTTACCCGTTACAAATTACCTTATCACAAAACTATCTGTTACTGATAATTTCAGTGCTTGCAGAGAATACCTTACTGAAAACTGCTTGTCATTTCCTTTTGCTCCTCGTTGGGTTCGACACTCTTACTTATCGAAAGGACTATGATAGATCCCCTACACTTGTGGGTCATCATATTGCTCCAAAACCCTCAACCACTTTCCCACTCCAAATATGTCCAAAACCTAAAGTCAAACTCGGCCCCACCAATTTGATCTATCCGGCGCCACCGAGTTCAGTCTACATATCCGCTGCCAGAAACCCTAGACAATTCTGTCTCACCTATCGGGATCTCGGTCTCACCGAGATGGCTTTGCAAACTCTCCGTTGCTTGTTGTAATTATTTTGGTCTCACCGAAATGTGCGATCGGTCCCACCGAGTTTGCTTGACCAACTCCCTGTTTGCTCATTGCTGAAATCGGTCTCACCGAGTTCACGCAATCAGTCTCACCGAGATAAGGTTTTGCCCTAACCCTTGAACATCGGTCCCACCGAGTTGATCATGTCGGTCCGACCGAGATTCCTAACATTCACATTTCGAACTGAATCGGTCTCACCGAGTTCTTCTATTCGGTCTCACCGAGTTGGGTCAAATGTGTGTAACGGTTGGATTTTGTGTGGAGGCTATATATACCCCTCCACACCCATCTCCATTAAAGAGAGAGCCATCAGAACGTGCCTACACTTCCACTACTCATTTTCTGAGAGAGAACCACCTACTCATGTGTTGAGACCAAGACATTCCAATCCTACCACTGGAATCTTGATCTCTAGCCTTCCCCAAGTTGCTTTCCACTCAAATCTTCTTTCCACCATAGCCAAATCTGAGAGAGAGAGTTGAGTGTTGGGGAGACTAACATTTGAAGCACAAGAGCAAGGAGTTCATCATCAACACACCGTCTATTACCTTTTGGAGAGTGGTGTCTCCTAGATTGGTTAAGTGTCACTTGGGAACCTCTGACAAGATTGTGGAGTTGAACCAAGGAGTTTGTAAGGGTAAGGAGATCGCCTACTTCGGGAAGATCTACCCGAGTGAGGCAAGTCCTTCGTGGGCGATGGCCATGGTGGGATAGACAAGTGATACATCTCCAATGTATCTGTAATTTTTGATTGTTCCATGCTATAATATTACCTGTTTCGGATGTTTAATGGGCTTTAATATGCTCTTTTATATTATTTTTGGGACTAACCTATTAACCGGAGGCCCAGTGCCAGTTTCTGTTTTTTTGCCTATTTCAGTGTTTTGCACAAAAGGAATACCAAACGGAATCCAAATGGAATGAAACCTTCATGATGATCTTTCTCGGAACAAACGCAATCCAGAAGACATGGATTTGAAGTCTGGAACTCCGCGAGGCGGCCACGAGGCAGGAGGGCGCCCCCAGGGGGTAAGCGCCCCCACCCTCGTGGGCCCCATGGAGCTCCACCGACCTATTTCTTTCACCTATATATACTCTTAAACCCTGAAACCATCGGAGAGAGCCATGAAATCACTTTTCCACACCCGCAACCTTCTGTACCCGTGAGATGCCATCTTGGGGCCTTTTCCGGCGATCTACCGGAGGGGGAATCGATCATGGAGGGCTTCTACATCAACACCATAGCCTCTCCGATGAAGTGTGAGTAGTTTACCACAGACCTTCGGGTCCATAGTTATTAGCTAGATGGCTTCTTATATCTCTTTGGTTCTCAATACAAAGTTCTCCTCGATGTTCTTGGAGATCTATTCAATGTAATACTCTTTTGCGGTGTGTTTGCAGAGATTCGATGAATTGTGGATTTATGAACTTGATTATCTATGAATATTATTTGGTTCTTCTCTGAATTCTTATATGCATGATTTGATATCTTTGCAAGTCTCTTCGAATTATTGGTTTAGTTTGGCCTACTAGATTGATCTTTCTTGCAATGGGAGAAGTGCTTAGCTTTGGCTTCAATCTTGCGGTGTCCTTTCCCAGTGACAGCAGGGGCAGCAAGGCACGTATTGTATTGTGGCCATCGAGGATAAAAAGATGGGGTTTATATCATATTGCTTGAGTTTATCCCTCTACATCATGTCATCTTGCTTAATGCGTTACTCCGTTCTTATGAACTTAATACTCTAGATGCATGCTGGATAGCGGTCGATGTGTGGAGTAATAGTAGTAGATGCAGAATCGTTTCGGTCTACTTGACACGGACATGATGCCTATATTCATGATCATTGCCTTGATATCATCATAACTATGCGCTTTTCTATCAATTGCTTGGCAGTAATTTGTTTACCCACCGTAATACATGCTATCTTGAGAGAAGCCACTAGTGAAACCTATGGCCCCCTTGTCTCTTTCTTATTATATTGCATCTCTTTTATTTACATCGCATCTCGTTTACTATTTTGCAATCTTTACTTTCCAATCTATATAAAAAATACCAAAAATATTTATCTTATTATCTTTATCAGATCTCACTTTTGCGAGTGGCCATGAAGGGATTGACAACCCCTTTATCGTGTTGGTTGCAAGGTTCTTGATTGTTTGTGCAGGTACTAGGTGACTTGCGTGTTGTCTCCTACTGGATTGATACCTTGGTTCTCAAAAACTGAGGGAAATACTTATGCTACTTTGCTGCATCACCCTTTCCTCTTCAAGGGAAAACCAACGCATGCTCAAGAGGTAGCAAGAAGGATTTCTAGCACCCTTGCCGGGGAGATCTACGCTCAAGTCAATACATACCAAGTACCCATCATAAACTCTTCTCCCTCGCATTACATTATTCGCCATTCGCCTCTCGTTTTCCTCTCCCCCACTTCTAAAATGATTTTCGAAAACCTTTGCCTGTCCTTCGCCTCTCTTCCGTTCGTCTCTTTTTTGTTTGCTTCTTGTGCGTCCGTGCGTTAGATCGTTTGTTGCGCCATCATGGCTAGCCTTTCTTTGTCTCCCGATTTTGAAGTTCTTCACTTCGAACAAAGACAAGGAGAAAACCTAGAAGATGCTTGGTACAGGATGATAGAATCCTATCGTAATTGCACTATAGAGGGAGATTTCAAGATTTTACTTCGTAATTTTTATGTTGGGCTAACCATGTCCCATAGACAACTCTTGGATTTTGCCGCTAAAGGGAGTTTTATTGAAATTGATCCCAGTATTGCGTATGAGATTATAGAGGGGATAGTGGGAGTACTACCCCCACAAAAGGGACTTTATCGTACTCAAGAAGGAACACAAGTTTTTGAGAAAATATGCGAAGTAACTAAAATTTTGCAAAAATCTCTTGCACCTCTCAAGAACGTTAGTGGGAACCTTCACCGCATGAATATGTTGATCACTCTTTGCAATAAGCGGTCGGATGCTTTAGATCTAAAGATCTCCGAGTATGAAGGGAAACATAAGGAACCTCCCAGATCCGAGCTTAACCCCATTAAAAGATAAATACCAAGATGGCAATACCTAGATCTATTCTTGTTTTTATGCCTAGCTAGGGGCGTTAAACGATAGCGCTTCTTGAGAGGCAACCCAATTTTATTTTTGTTTTTTACTTTTTGTTCCTGTTTAGTAATAAATAATTCATCTAGCTTCTGTTTAGATGTATTTTTATGTTTTAATTAGTGTTTGTGCCAAGTAGAACCTTTGGGAAGACTTGGGTGAAGTCTTTGCGATCTTGCTGTAAAAAAACAGAAACTTTTGCACTCACGAGAATAGCTTCCATTTTTTACTGGAGAGTGCTTTTAGGTTTATTCTTTTTGCAGATGATTAATAGACAAATTCCTCACGTCCACCAATTTATTTCATAATTTTTGGAGTTCCAGAAGTATGCGTTTGATACAGATTGCTACAGACTGTTCTGTTTTTGGCAGATTCTGTTTTTTGTGTGTTGTTTGCTTATTTAGATGAATCTATGAGTAGTATCGGGGGGTATGAACCATAGAGAAGTTGGAATACAGTAGGTTTAAAACCAATATAAATAAATAATGAGTTCATTACAGTACCTTAAAGTGGTGATTTATTTTCTTATACTAACGGAGCTCTTGAGATTTTCTGTTTAAGTTTTGTGTTGTGAAGTTTTCAAGTTTTTGGGTAAAGATTTGATGGATTTTGGAATAAGGAGTGGCAAGAGCCTAAGCTTGGGGATGCCCAAGGCACCTCAAGGTAAAATTAAAGGACAACCAAAAGCCTAAGCTTGGGGATGCCCCGGAAGGCATCCCCTCTTTCGTCTTCATCTATCGGTAACTTTACTTGAGGCTATATTTTTATTCACCACATGATATGCTACGGGACTTGGAAACTTCAACACAAGTATTTCTCAAATTCACAACTACTCAACTAGCACAATTTTAATATCACTACCTCCATATCTCAAAACAATCATCAAGCATCAAACTTCTCTTAGCATTCAGCACACTCATAAGAAAGTTTTTTACTAGTCTTGAATACCTAACATATTAGGATTAATTTCCCAATTTAAGAAAATTACCATGCTGTTTAAGACACTCAAAATAATATAAGTGAAGCATGAGAGAATAATAGTTTCTATAAAAAAAACCACCACCGTTCTCTAAAAGATATAAGTGAAGCACTAGAGCAAAAACTATATAGCTCAAAAGATATAAGTGAAGCGCATAGAGTATTCTAATAAATTCCGAATCATGTGTGTCTCTCTCAAAAGGTGTGTACAGCAAAGATTATTGTGGTAAACTAAAAAGCAAAGACTCAAATCATACAAGACGCTCCAAGCAAAACACATATCATGTGGTGAATAAAAATATAGCTCCAAGTAAAGTTACAGATGGAAGTGGACGAAAGAGGGGATGCCTTTTGGTGTCCTTAGATTATCTTGGGGTGCCATGGGCATCCCCAAGCTTAGGCTCTTGCCACTCCTTGTTCCATAATCCATCAAATCTTTTACCCAAAACTTGAAAACTTCACAACACAAAACTTAACAGAAAATCTCGTGAGCTCCGTTAGCGAAAGAAACCAAAACACCACTTCAAGGTACTGTAATGAACTCATTCTTTATTTAAATTGGTGTTAAACCTACTATATTCCAAATTCTCTATGGTTTATAAACTATTTTACTAGCCATAGATTCATCAAAATAAGCAAACAACACACGAAAAACAGAATCTGTCAAAAACAGAACAGTCTGTAGTAATCTGTAACTAACGCAAACTTCTGGAACTCCAAAAATTAAGCCAAAATAGTACGACCTAGACAATTTGTTTATTGATCAGCAGCAATTGGAATCAATATTTTATCACGTTCTGGTGATTTTTAACAATTATTTTCGTGAACAGAAAGTTTCTGGAATTTTCAGCAAGATCAAATAACTATCATCCAAGAAGATCCTATAGGTTTAACTTGGCACAAAGACTAATTAAAACATAAAAACAAATCTAACCAGAGCTAGATCAAATATTTATTCCTAAACAGAAGCAAAAAGCAAAAAACTAAAAATAAAATTGGGTTGCCTCCCAACAAGCGTTATCGTTTAACGCCCCTAGCTAGGCATAATAGCAAGGATAGATCTAGGTATTGCCATCTTTGGCTTTCAATTTTTTAGCGGAATCATGCTCGAATCCGGGAGGTTCTTTACGTTTCCCTTCATATTCGTAAATTTTTAGATCTAAAGAATCCAACCGCTCATTGCAAAGGGTAATCAACATATTCATGCGGTGAATATTTCCGCTAACGCTCTTAAGAGGTTCAAGAGACTTTTGTAAGATCTTAGTTACTTTGCAAATCTTTTCAAAAACTCGTGTCTCTTCCTGGGTATGTTGTGGCCCCTTTTGTTGAGGTAGTGTTCCCACTACCCCCTCTATGATTTCATGCGCAACACTGGGATCAATTTCAATAAAATTTCCTTTGGCAACACAATCCAAGAGTTGTCTATGGGACATATTTAGTCCAACGTAAAAACTGCGAAGCAAAATTCTAAAACTCACCTCTAAGGTGCAATTACGATAAGATTCCATCATCCTATACCAAGCATATTTTAAATTTTCTCCTTGTCTTTGCTTAAAGTGAAGAACTTCAAACTCAGGGGACAAAGGAGCAGAAAGGGGACTAGCCATAACGACAAGCAAGCGAAAAAGAGGCAAACGAAAAAGAGAGGGCGAATAAAACGGCAAGGGTGAAGTGGGGGAGAGGAAAACGAGAGGCAAATGGAAAATAATGTAATGCGGGAGATAAGGGTTTGTGATGGGTACTTGGTATGTTGACTTTTGCGTAGACTCCCCGGCAACGGCGCCAGAAATGGCTAGTTGACGGGAAATCAAATCTTGACTTGACTTGGTGTAGGCCTCCCCGACAACGGCGCCAAAAATCCTTCTTGCTACCTCTTGAGCACTGCGTTGGTTTTCCCTTGAAGAGGAAAGGGTGATGCAGTAAAGCAGCGTAAGTATTTCCCTCAGTTTTTGAGAACCAAGGTATCAATCCAGTAGGAGGCCATGCACGAGTCCCTCGCGCCTACACAAACAAATAAATCCTCACAACCAACGCAATAAAGGGGTTGTCAATCCCTTCACGGTCACTTACGAGAGTGAGATCTGATAGATATGATAAGATAATATTTTTGGTATTTTTATGATAAAGATGCAAAGTAAAATAAAAGGCAATAAAAATAGCTAAGTGTTGGAAGATTAATATGATGGAAGATAGACCCGGGGGCCATAGGTTTCACTAGTGGCTCCTCTCGAGAGCATAAGTATTACGGTGGGTGAACAACTTACTGTTGAGCAATTGACAGAATTGAGCATAGTTATGAGAATATCTAGGTATGATCATGTATATAGGCATCACGTCCGCGACAAGTAGACCGACTCCTGCCTGCATCTACTACTATTACTCCACACATCGACCGCTATCCAGCATGCATCTAGAGTATTAAGTTCATAAGAACAGAGTAACGCTTTAAGTAAGATGACATGATGTAGAGGGATAAACTCATGCAATATGATATAAACCCCATCTTGTTATCCTCGATGGCAACAATACAATACGTGCCTTGCTGCCCCTACTGCCACTGGGAAAGGACACCACAAGATTGAACCCAAAGCTAAGCACTTCTCCCATTGCAAGAAAGATCAATCTAGTAGGCCAAACCAAACTGATAATTCGAAGATACTTGCAAAGATAACCAATCATACATAAAAGAATTCAGAGAAGATTCAAATATTGTTCATAGATAAACTTGATCATAAACCCACAATTTATCGGTCTCAACAAACACACCGCAAAAGAAGATTACATCGAATAGATCTCCACAAGAGAGGGGGAGAACATTGTATTGAGATCCAAAAAGAGAGAAGAAGCCATCTAGCTAATAACTATGGACCCGAAGGTCTGAGGTAAACTACTCACACATCATCGGAGAGGCTATGGTGTTGATGTAGAAGCCCTCCGTGATCGATGCCCCCTCCGGCGGAGCTCCGAAAAAGGCCCCAAGATGGGATCTCACGGGTACAGAAGGTTGCGGTGGTGGAATTAGGTTTTTGGCTCCGTATCTGGTAGTTTGGGGGTACGTAGGTATATATATGAGGAAGAAGTACGTCGGTGGAGCAACGTGGGGCCCACGAGGGTGGAGGGCACGCCCAGGGGGTAGGCGCGTTCCCCTACCTTGTGCCTTCCTAGTTGATGTCTTGACGTAGGGTCCAAGTCCTCTGGATCACGTTCGTTCCGAAAATCACGTTCCCGAAGGTTTCATTCCGTTTTGACTCCAGTTGATATTCTTTTTCTGCGAAACTCTGAAATAGGCAAAAAACAGCAATTCTGGGCTGGGCCTCCGATTAATAGGTTAGTCCCAAAAATAATATAAAAGTGTATAATAAAGCCCATTAATGTCCAAAACAGAATATAATATAGCATGGAACAATCAAAAATTATAGATACGTTGGAGACGTATCATCCTAATATGATGGGCATCCAAGATGGGTATAATAAATACTTTCATATAATGTGCGTTGGATGCTATGAGAAGTTTGATACTTGATGATTGTTTTGAGACATGAGGATGGTGATATTAGAGTCATGCTAGTGAATTAATTGTGAATTTGAGAAATACTTGTGTTGAGGTTTGCAAGTCCCATAGCATGCACATATGGTAATCGATGTGTAACAAATTTGAAGCATGAGGTGTTTCTTTGATTGTCTTCCTTATGAGTGGCGGTCAGGGACGAGTGATGGTCTTTTCCTACCAATCTATCCCCCTAGGAGCATGCGCGTACTGCTTAGTTTTTGATGACTTGTAGATTTTTGCAATAAGTATGTGAGTTCTTTATGACCAATGTTGAGTCCATGGATTATACGCACTCTCACCCTTCCACCATTGCTAGCCTCTCTAGTACCGCGCAATTTTCGCCGGTACCATAAACCCACCATTTACCTTCCATAAAACAGCCACCATACCTACCTATTATGGCATTTCCATAGCCATTTCGAGATATATTGCCATGCAACGCTTCACCGTTCCGTTTATTATGACACGTTCCATCATTGTCATATTGCCTTGCATGATCATGTAGTTGACATCGTATTTGTGGCAAAGCCACCTTCATACTTCTTTCATACATGTTGAGGGAGTCCTGGATTAGGGGGTCCTCGGACAGCCGGACTATATCCTATGGCCGGATTGTTGGACTATGAAGATACAAGATTGAAGACTTCGTCCCGTGTCCGGATGGGACTCTCCTTGGCGTGAAGGGCAAGCTTGGCAATACGGATATGTAGATCTCCTCCCTTGTAACCGACTCTGTGTAACCCTAGCCCCCTCCGGTGTCTATATAAACTGGAGGGTTTAGTCCGTAGGACAACAACAATCATACCATAGGCTAGCTTCTAGGGTTTAGCCTCTACGATCTCGTGGTAGATCAACTCTTGTAATATTCATATCATCAAGATCAATCAAGCAGGAAGTCGGGTGTTACCTCCATCGAGAGGGCTCGAACCTGGGTAAACATCGTGTCCCCCGCCTCCTGTTACCATCCGCCTTAGACGCACAGTTCGGGACCCCCTACCCGAGATCCGCCGGTTTTGACACCGACATTGGTGATTTCATTGAGAGTTCCACTGTGTCGTCACCGTAAGGCTAGATGGCTCCTTCGATCATTAGCAACGATGCGATCTAGGGTGAGGTTTTCCTCCCCGGACAGATCTTCGTATTCGGCGCCTTCGTACTGCGGGCCAACTCGCTTGGCCATCTAGAGCAGATCGAGAGCCACGCCCCTGGCCATCAGGCCAGGTTTGGAAACTTGAACTATACTGCCGATATCCGCGGAGATTTGATCTCCGACGGATTACAGTCCATGTCAGATGCGCCGCACGGTCATGACGAGCATGATTTAGCTCTGCCGTCGGACAGTGTTCGGGAGATCACACCTGCAACTACTCTGGCCCTCGATCCGGAACAAATTGCGCCATCTGAGGACGGGTGGATGGACCCCGCCACGGAGGCCGGACACTCAGCAGCGATAGAGCTGAATACTGAGTTCACCTCTTATGAGACCCGTGTTGCCAGACACTTGGATTCGTCCCCGGCCACGGGCTCCGAACCACCTGCGTCCGTGCCCATCGAATCTGATTGGGCACCGATCATGGAGTTTTTCTCTGCGGATATCTTTCAGCACTCACCATTAGGTGACGTACTAAACTCATTGAGGTCTCTCTCCTTGTCAGGAGACGTTTGGCCAAACTATGTCCGGCTAGAATGGGATGCGGATGACGAAGAAATTCGCTACCCACCCACCACCCACTTAGTAGCCACTATCGATGATTTGACCGACATGCTCGACTTCGGCTCCGAAGACATCGACGGTATGGACGACGATGCAGGAGACGAACAGGAACCACCGCCCACAGGGCACTGGACTGCCACCTCATCATATGATATATACATGGTGGACACACCCAAAGAAGACAATGACAAGGAACGGAAGGATGCAGCAAAGGACAGCCCCCTCGAGAAGCAACCAAAGCGACGGCGCAGGCGCCGCTCCAAATCCCGCCTCGGCAAGAACAACGATAACAGCGCAAGAAAAAATAACACCCCGGTCGACTCCAGAGGAAACGACGACCACACGGACCCAGCGACAGAGCAGGATGAACCAGCGGACGGCGAACATAGTACGGAGCCACTGTCCGATCACGGCGACGCCGAGGATAAAGATCATCAACCTCTCTCCGGAGAGGAAAACAGTCCGGACGACGATGCACACATCGTCCCGGAAAGGCACTTGGAACAAGAGAACCTCTGTAGAAGGCTTATTACCACCGCGAGGAGTCTGAAGAAGCAGAAGCAAAGGCTTAAGGCCGCGCAGGACACGCTCAACAGTAGATGGAACAAAGTGCTCGACACTGAAGAAAAGTATGGTGGTAGTCGCCACACAAAAAGCTACCCAAAGCGCAAGCTGCTGCCCGATGATGAGGCCTTAGAGCCCACACAGCCAAAACATAAAACGGCCAACCGGTCGGATCGACCACCTCGTGGCCGCGAAAGAGTGGCTAACGAGGCTGCACACAAGTCGGCACACGATCCACGTGAGGGCTTGCACCAAAAGGCCGGTGTAACCAGATCCATCTACGGATCTAGGAAGCGCGCTCCAGCGCATAACCAAAACCGAACACTACAACCGTCAAAACACCATGAAAAATTCAAATACAGGGTGCCGCCCACCCCCTATGTTTCACCGATGAGGTGCTGGATCACGAATTTCCAGAGGGATTCAAACTCGTGAACATAGAGGCGTACGACGGAACGACAGACCCTGGGGTCTGGATTGAGGACTTCTTCCTCCACATCCATATGGCTCGTGGAGACGATCTCCACGCCATCAAGTACTTGCCCCTCAAGCTGAAAGGGCCAGCTCGGCACTGGCTGAAGAGCCTCCCGGAAAACTCAATTGGAAGTTGGGAGGAGCTTGAGGACGCCTTTAGGGCTAACTTTCAAGGGACCTATGTCCGACCTCCGGATGCAGACGATTTAAGTCATATAATTCAACAGCCCGGAGAATTAGCCCGAAAGCTTTGGAACAGATTTCTCACTAAGAAGAATCAAATCGTCGACTGCCCGGACGCCGAAGCCTTAGCAGCTTTCAAACACAGCGTCCGAGACGAATGGCTTGCCAGACACCTCGGCCAAGAAAAACCAAGGACAATGGCAGCCCTAACAAGCCTTATGACCCGCTTTTGCGCGGGCGAAGATAGCTGGCTGGCACGCAGTAGCACCAGCGACCCAGGCACATCTGAAGCTAGGGATGGTAATGGAAAACCACGATGTAGTAAAAGCAAGCGCCGAAATAACGAAGACAGCCCAGACAACACGGCGGTAAACGCCAGATTCATGGGCTCTCGACCCGGTTAGCGGAAAAAGCCTTTCAAAGGCAGCAGAGATGGACCATCCAGCTTAAACAAGATTCTAGAAAAATTATGTCAGATTCATGGCACCTCCGATAAACCTGCAAATCACACCCACGAGAATGCTGGGTCTTCAAGCAGCCCGGTAAGCTAAACGCCGAACACAAGGGGAGGGAAACACCAAGTGAAGACGAGGATGAGCCTCGTCAGCAAAACACTGGAGGACAGAAAAAGTTCCCACCAGAGGTCAAAACAGTGAACACGATTCACGTGACGAAGAGGAGAAGCAAACATGCACTCCGAGACATACGCGCCGTAGAGCCCGTCACCCCCAAGTTCAACCCTTGGTCGGCCTACCCGATCACTTTTGATTGCAGGGATCACCTGACAAGTATCTGGCATGGAGGACTGGCTGCCTTGGTGCTAGACCCAATTATCAACGGATACCATCTCACCCATGTCCTTATGGACGGCGGCAGTAGTCTTAATCTGATATATCAGGACACAGTCCGCAAAATGGGGATAGACCCGACAAGAATCAGCCAAAGCAATACTACCTTTAAAGGAGTAATAACAGGCCCAGAGGCCCGCTGTACGGCTCTCTAGTACTAGAGGTTGTATTCGGTTCTCCCGACAACTTCCGAAGTGAAAAGTTAACCTTCGACATCGCTCCATTCCGAAGCGGCTATCAAGCACTACTCGGAAGAACAGCTTTCGCTCGTTTTAATGCAGTACCGCATTACGCTTCTCTTAAGCTTAAGATGCCTGGTCCACGTGGCATCATCACAGTTAGCGGAAATGTCAAGCGTTCCTTACGCACGGGGGAACGTGTGGCGGCTTTAGCAGCCAAACACTAAACGGCCTCTCCAACCAGAATAAATGATCGGTCGTCAAGACCGTGGACACGGCTAGACGAGTCCGGTGCATCACTAGCTGTAACAATTTAGATAAAACGGAGATTGGTTTGATGGATATACCCCCATAGGAGGTACCAGGGGCTGCCGCACGTACAAAGGATTACAGTTCGGCTCGACCTAACTTATCTTGAATTTTAATGGTTTATTGAGAATAACCAATTTTTCGCACGACAACTTTCACCTAAGTTCTTCTCTTTTACAGATGATCATCGTGCTACACCCGTCCAGGATACGGCACAACGGAGACACAGGCGCAGACGTGCAGCAGGGCCCCGCTCAAAGGCTTCTTTTTAGATTAAGACCCTGTGTAAACCTTTTTTACTGTCTCTTGTTGCTTCACATCCTCCGGATACTCAGTACAACCGAGAGGGATGCTGACGTTATTGGTATTTGGCCACGTCAGAACAACACACGTACCTGGACACTCGGGGTTCATTATCAAGGGCGTTACTCAGCCCGGTATATGTTGTAAAGACCGAATACCTTAGGGAGTGTTCGGCATCGCGAGTTTGGCCTTATATGCATCAGCTCTGAATCATGTCTTTGGTCAAATGTTGGGTTTGCCCGGCTCCCGTGTTTTGCCACCTTACGTTCCGCTCTATCGGCTAAGGTGGCACCGGGAGAACTACTGCGATTGTGCCCTAGTTCATCCGGACGAGCACCTCAGTAGAGAAAGCCGAAAACTGACTGTCATGATAACGCGTGAGACTGGTCAACCACCCGATGACTCATCGAAATCTTCGGGATTCCTCCGCATTAACGAAGGACCGGTTTTCCCGGTCATGTACGTACGCGCATCGTATTCGGATTGCGCGGAAGTACCAGGGGCTATCTAGTAGCCCCACTGTCAAACTCCTATGGTTAAGTGAAAGTGTTAAAGCAATATAGTCCGATTGCCTCGTTCGCCGCGCTACCACCTCCTTAATGGACCAAGACGTTGGATCAAGTGTGAAGACGCGCTTTCGCGAACACCCCCGCATTATACGCGTGGGGGCTGAAGCCGGCGACTGCAAACTTTCAGGATATATATATATACATAAACGACCGCACAGGAGGCATAATAATACTTTCAGGCAAAAGTATAAACACAACCTTTATAATCCTAATAACATTGTTCTTACAATCGGGATACATGTCACTAGAACATGATACTCTTCGAGCACTGAGCCTCTATAACACGAGCGCCTTCTAAGACTTCTTCAAAATAGTGTTCGGCTGATACCCGGCCTACGGCCGAACTCTGGGTTGCAATAGCGGTGGCATCCATCTCTGCCCAGTATGTTTTGACAAGGGCAAGAGCCATCCGCGCACCCTCTACGCACGCCGACCTCTTCACAGCGTTGATATGCGGCACAGCACCAAGGAATTGTTGCACTAAGCAAAAATAACTATTCGGCCTTGGTCCTTCCGGCCAAAGATGATCCACAACAGACCTCATGGCAAGCCCGGACAACCTATGGAGCTCGGCCCACTCGGCCATTTGCTCATTTAACAGCAGCGGACGCACTGGAACATTGAACTGCGACCAGAACAGCTTTTCCACTTCTTGATCCTTTTTATCTTCAAAAAACTTGGTCGCATCAGAAGCACTCGCTGCCAAATCCAGGTACGCGTCCGCAGAACTCCATAATTGATCCAGAAGGGCATACTTAGGATCTCCGAACTTCGTCCGCAACAAAAAGGGCTTTCCAGCCGCGATATCTCCGGCTTGACGTAGCTCCTCCTTCGCCGCTCTGATGTTAGAGCGGGCTTCCTTGGATGCTACTGTGGCCCTCTCCAGGTCCGCCGTCTTCGTTTTGCTTTCCTTTCCAAGAAGCTCATAACGGTCGGCGGCATCTTTCAGCTCAACAGCCATCTTGGCTATTTTCTCTTTGCTCTGGCAATGCGCAGCCTGCTCGGCTCTTAGCTCTTCGACCGCCTTTAGGGCGGCCGCATCACTCTTCCTGGCTTGCTCCTTGGCTCGGGCAAGTTCCGGCCGAAGGGTCTCCATGCGACAGCTCCATCTGCAGTCACAGCATATTACAGATACTAGCATCATGCCCCTCTTAATATGTGTTGATCATCGGGGAATACATACCCTGTGCCTCGTCAAGCCGCTTGTTTACAAGCACGATGTCGGCATCTGCCGCATCAAGTTGTCGCTTCAGTTCGGCAAACTCACCAGTCCGGCTAGCCATCGGACCCTCAGCCACCTGCACATAAAAGCAGCATGGTTACTACCTGGGACTATGATCCTCTATTTACCGTCTTTTTCGACAACAACCAGAGTCTCAGGGGCTACTATCTGCATAGGGCACACCTAGCGTATGCGGTACCGTCAAAAAATATATATATTACTTTGCATACCTCAAAACCTCTCAGCAGGCTCTTAAAAGCTTCATGCAACCCGCTTTCGGCGGAAGAGATCCTCTCAACCACCGTACCCATTAGCGTACGATGCGTTTCTGAGATAGCCGCTTGCTCCAGAAGTTTCATCAGTGCATCTGGTCGCGCACCGGACAGTTCCGGACCCTTGTTGTTGCTCTCCTTAGGAGCCGAATACTCCGGACTTCAGGTGGCCGAAGGGTTACCCTCTGGCCTTGGCGGATCAGGAGAAATCCTCCGTGACGACACTTCATGGTCGTCCGCCTCGTGAGGCGGGGAGGCATGGGGAGGCGTTTTGCTCTCCATCATCTCCGAACGAAGATCCCCCGAAAACGAACTCTGTCGAGAAGGGCTACGATCCGAACTACAAGATATACGTCTCGGTTATTGTCCTCGGAAATAAAAGTAGGATATATTCACTATAAAGTACTTTTGTTTGCTTACAGCTCGGTGGAGGGCTGATCCCCTAGCAGGCACTGTGCGGCAAGGATGCCCCCCGGGGTAGGGCCCTTTGATAAAGGTTTCTTCCCTCGCTTGGAGACTATTGCTTCCAAGTCTTCAGAGGCGGTCCTCTTCCTTCCCTGGGGAGAGGGAATTTTGGATTCTTCTCCTCGGCTATCCTCCTTCGCGGAGGCGCTAATTCCCCCGGTTTGGATGAATAACGAGTGGGGCTCGCTTTTGGCCTCTTTGTTCCTCCCTTTATCTTCCTCGGATGGTGCTTGATACGGCGCAAGCTCAAGCATCCTGGCTAGTATAGGATCCGGTGAGCCTTCGGGAAGGGGGGCCGAACACCTGATCAACTTCGCCTTCTTTATCCAGTCCTGGTCAAAGAGCGACTTTTTCAGAATGATGTTATGACAAATAAAGAGACAGCATGTTCGGCTGTGAAAATACTTACGTTGGTGTCTGGACGATTGCAGTTCAGACCCGCATCCTCGGTGGTGTCCGGACACTTTATTCGTGATCCGAAGAACAATCCATACATCTCTTCAAGCGTCACACGAGGAATTGCTGAATGGTTCGCGGCCCTTCTGGGTTGAACTCCCACATACGTAGAGGTCGACACTTGCAAGGCAGGGCTCGACGAACTAGCATGACCTGCATTACCTTAACAAGGTTGATATCTCTCTGGAGGAGATCTTGGATGCGACTCTGCAATGTCAGCATGTCATTTGTTGGCCCCCAATCCAGCCCCTTGTTGACCCACGACGCCAGTTGTGGCGGGGGGCCCGAACGGAAGGCAGGGGCGGCCACCCACTTAGTACCTCGAGGTGTTGTGATGTAAAACCACTCCCGTTGCCATAAATTGGACGTCTCCAGGAAGGAACCCTTTGGCCATGGAGCATCCGCGCCTTTGCTTATTATGGCACCTCCGCACTCTGCATGTCGCCCATCGATCATCTTCGGCTTCACATTAAAGGTCTTGAGCCATAAGCCGAAGTGTGGGGTGACGCGGAGGAAGGCCTCACACACGACGATAAACGACGAGATGTGGAGAATGGAATCCGGAGCTAGATCATGGAAATCGAGCCCATAGTAAAACATGAGCCCTCTGACAAAGGGATCTAGACTAAAGCCTAGCCCTCGGAGGAAGTGGGAGACGAATATGACGCTCTCGCCGAGTTCGGGAGTGGGAATGACCTGCCCTCGAGCAGGCAGCCTGTGCGAGATTTCGCCGGTCAGATACCTAGCTTCTCTTAGCTTCTTGATGTCCTCCTCTGTGGCATCCACCGACCTTGAAGGTTGGATCCGGACATGACTGAAGGTCCGAAGCGCCTAGCCTGAGCCTTGGGTGTTGGAACTCGAGGTGGGGGAAGGATTCGATTGAGTGCGAGAAGAAAAAGACAGGCCTTGGCCCCTTTATAGAGGGGGTGAATATCAAGCGTCCTCCTCGTGGCCGTTTGAAACTTGCCTAAAATCGAGGAGTCATACCAGCAAGCACGATTGGGTTACCCATACCCGTATTGATGAGAATCCCGTGAAAAGAGGGACACGATCTCTGCTTCAACAGGACGTGCCAATAAAATCGCCTCGCAACACGTGCAGTGGCAGGCTCGGAAAAACGGTTCGTCATGACCAGACCACGGCAATACGTCACATTATGAAAAACTGCCGGCATATTAGATTTGTGGAAATATTATTCTCTCTAAGTTGGTATGTGGAATTTGTTTTGCAGAGCCGTACACTATCCTCGTGTTCAAAACCTTCTATGGAGTATTCGGAGGAGGAACCCGCCTTGCAATGCCGAAGACAATCTGCGCGCCGGACTCATCGTCATTGAAGCCTGGTTCAGGGGCTACTGGGGGAGTCCTGGATTAGGGGGTCCTCGAACAGCCAGACTATATCCTTTGGCCGGACTGTTGGACTATGAAGATACAAGATTGAAGACTTCGTCCCGTGTCCGGATGGGACTCTCCTTGGCGTGAAGGGCAAGCTTGGCAATACGGATATGTAGATCTCCTCCCTTGTAACCGACTCTGTGTAACCCTAGCCCATCCGGTGTCTATATAAACCGGAGGGTTTAGTACGTAGGACAACAACAATCATACCATAGGCTAGCTTCTAGGGTTTAGCCTCTACGATCTTGTGGTAGATCAACTCTTGTAATATTCATATCATCAAGATCAATCAAGCAGGAAGTAGGGTGTTACCTCCATCGAGAGGGCCCGAACCTGGGTAAACATCGTGTCCCCCGCCTCCTGTTACCATCCGCCTTAGACGCACAGTTCGGGACCCCCTACCCGAGATCCGCCGGTTTTGACACCGACACATGTCACTCTTGATTCATTGCACATCCCGGTACACCGCCGGAGGTACGCATATAGAGTCATATTTTGTTCTAAGTATCGAGTTGTAATCTTTGAGTTGTAAATAAATAAAAGTGTGATGATCATCATTATTAGAGCATTGTCCCGTGTGAGGAAAAAAGAGAAAGGCTAAAAAAGCCCAAGAAAAGAGAGAAAGGCCAAATAAAAAAAGGAGGCCCCAAAAAAATGAGAGAAAAAGAGAGAAGGGACAATGCTACTATCCTTTTTCCACACTTGTGCTTCAAAGTAGCACCATGATCTTCATGATAGAGAGTTTCTTATTTTGTCACTTTCATATACTAGTGGGAATTTTTGTTATAGAACTTGGCTTGTATATTCCAACAGTGGGCTTCCTCAAATTCCCTAGGTCTTCGTGAGCAAGCAAGTTGGATGCACACCCACTTAGTTTCTTTTGTTGAGCTTTCATATATTTATAGCTCTAGTGCATCCGTTGCATGGCAATCCCTACTCACTCACATTGATATCTATTAATGGGCCTCTCCATAGCCCGTTGATACGCCTAGTTGATGTGAGACCATCTTCCTTTTTTTGTCTTCTCCACAACCACCACTCTATTCCACCTATAGTGCTATGTCCATGGCTCGCGCTCATGTATTGCGGGAAAGATGAAAAAGTTTAAGAATACACAAGTATGAAACAATTGCTTGGCTTGTCATTGCGGTTGTGCATGATTTGAGCATTTTTGTGTGACGAAGATGGAACATAGCCAAACTATATGATTTTGTAGGGATGAACTTTCTTTGGCCATGTTATTTTGAGAAGACATAATTACTTTGTTAGTATGCTTGAAGTATTATTATTTTTATGTTAATATTAAACTTTTGTCTTGAATCTTTCGGATCTGAACATTCATGCCACAATAAAGAAAATTACATTGATAAATATGCTAGGTAGCATTCCACATCAAAACTTCTGTTTTTATCATTTACCTACTCGAGGACGAGCAGGAATTAAGCTTGGGGATGCTTGATACGTCTCCAACGTGTCTATAATTTTTTATTGTTCCATGCTATTATATTACCTGTTTTGGATGTTTAATGGGCTTTAATATTCTCTTTTATATTATTTTTGGGACTAACCTATTAACCGGAGGCCCAGTGCCAGTTTCTGTTTTTTTGCCTATTACAGTGTTTTGCAGAAAAGGAATACCAAACGGAATGAAACCTTCGTGATGATCTTTCTTGGAACAAACGCAATCCAGAAGACTTGGAGTTGAAGTCTAGAACTCCGCGAGGCGGCCACGAGGCAGGAGGGCGTGCCCAGGGGGTAGACGCGCCCCCCACCCTCATGGGCCCCACGGAGCTCCACCGACCTATTTCTTTCGCCTATATATACTCTTATACCCTGAAACCATCGGAGAGAGCCACGAAACCACTTTTCCACCGCCGCAACCTTCTGTACCCATGAGATCCCATCTTGGGGCCTTTTCCGGCGATCTGCCGGAGGGGGAATCGATCACGGAGGGCTTCTACATCAACACCATAGCCTCTCCGATGAAGCGTGAGTAGTTTACCACAGACCTTCGGGTCCATAGTTATTAGCTAGATGGCTTCTTCTCTCTCTTTAGTTCTCAATACAAAGTTCTCCTTGATGTTCTTGGATATCTATTCGATGTAATACTCTTTTGCGGTGTGTTTGCCGAGATCCAATGAATTGTGGATTTATGAACTTGATTATCTATGAATATTATTTGGTTCTTCTCTGAATTCTTATATGCATGATTTGATATCTTTGCAACTCTCTTCGAATTATCGGTTTAGTTTGGCCTACTAGATTGATCTTTCTTGCAATGGGAGAAGTGCTTAGATTTGGGTTCAATCTTGCGGTGTCCTTTCCCAGTGACAGCAGGGGCAGCAAGGCACGTATTTTATTGTGTCCATCGAGGATAAAAAGATGGGGTTTATATCATATTGCTTGAGTTTATCCCTCTACATCATGTCATCTTGCTTAATGCGTTACTCCGTTCTTATGAACTTAATACTCTAGATGCATGTTGGATAGCGGTCGATGTGTGGAGTAATAGTAGTAGATGCAGAATCGTTTCGGTCTACTTGACACGGACGTGATGCCTATATTGATGATCATTGCCTTAGATATCATCATAACTATACGCTTTTCTATCAATTGCTCGGTAGTAATTTGTTTACCCACCGTAATACATGCTATCTTGAGAGAAGCCACTAGTGAAACCTATGGCCCCCTGGTCTCTTTCTTATTATATTGCATCTCTTTTATTTACATCGCATCTCGTTTACTATTTTGCAATCTTTACTTTCCAATCTATATAACAAAAATACCAAAAATATTTATCTTATTATCTTTATCAGATCTCACTTTTGCGAGTGGCCATAAAGGGATTGACAACCCCTTTATCGCGTTAGTTGTAAGGTTCTTGATTGTTTGTGCAGGTACTAGGTGACTTGCGTGTTGTCTCCTGCTGGATTGATACCTTGGTTCTCAAAAACTGAGGGAAATACTTACGCTACTTTGCTGCATCACCCTTTCCTCTTCAAGGGAAAACCAACGCATGCAAAAGAGGTAGCAACAAGGTTGCTTCTTCGTGAACCCTTCGTGGGTCGAGCCCTCCATGGACTTGCGCAACCGTTACCCTTCGTGGGTTGAAGTCTCCATCAACGTGGATGTACGATAGCACCACCTATCGGAACCACGCCAAAAATCTTCGTGTCTTCATTGCGTTTGCACACTCCAATCCCATCCCTTTACTTTCTTGCAACTAGCATGCTTTGCTCTTTCCGCTGCTTATACTCTTGCCATGCTTGCTTGAAATGTATTGTGAATGCTTAAACTTGTGCTAAAACTCCACCTCAACTTGAAGAACTTAAAAACTTCTACTTTTGCTTCTAGAGACCTCTTCTTGATCATTTCACTTGAGAACTGTGTATCCTCCAGCCGGTTAGGCGTCACGTTCTGAGGATCCAAGAGTCATTGTGGATCGCCGGTGAATGGAGTCTGTGAAGGTTTGGAAGTCTACCTTGAAGACTTACCAGAGTGATTGGGCAAGGACTGGGTGTCCTTAGCTGAAGGGGAATAAGGTGAAGACGTGGTCTTCTGAGTTCAATCCTAGCCTCCCTGACCAGACGTACAGTTGTCACAGCAACTAGAACTAGTCTACTAAATCCTTGTCTTCACCAAGCTACTGGTTCTATCCCCCACCTCCTTTACATTTCAGTTTGTCTTCCTGAAGTCATTGCTTGTTTGCCTGACCTGTTTGACTTCACTGTTCGAAGACTATTACCTGTTTGGCTTCATACTGTCTTCCATTCCGATTTGTACTACCTAGCTGCTATTAGTCATCGTGCTTTCATTACAATGCTTACTTGACTATGGTCTGTCTAGAGTAGTTTATCTTCTGCTGCATATCATATAGGTTCCATTTAATTGTTTATCTTCAAAGACCTCGTGTTTTGAAGACTTTCATAAAAATCGCCTATTCACCCCCCCTCTAGTCAATAACTAGCACTTTCAATGATTTTCATGAGAATCCCTTTTTCGTGGACTATGAAACGTGGATGGCCGCCATCTCCCAAGCCAATATTTCACAGGAACATAACCTTATGCAGCAACATGAAGAAAATATCGTTGAGCCACGGAAAGAACGTTTGGAAAATAATGAGACAGAGGAACACTATGATGAAGGATGGAATGGCCACTGTGTGGAAACTCCCACCAATGGTAAATTTGTAGACATAATTAATGTGCAGCTTGATGAAAATGATGAAGGTCAGGACTTATCTGTAGCTCCTCATCCTCTTGATTATAAAGATATTGTGAAGTTGTAGCCACAACCTTTCAGGCATCTCCACTTATCTCGGTTCATCGGTACTCGCCCAAGACTGAGTTTTACCTATATGATGGCGATGCACCTCAAGCGAGTGTGCCTCCGACCGAGCACTGCTATGAGGTGATCCAAAGCCCGGTCGTAGGTAGGTCTCACACTCGGGGTTGATATCCCTTGAGATCTGGGTGGATGGCCTTACGGAGCACCGAAGCCTAGCTATATGCTATCCACCAAAGAACCTAAGGAGCTCACATCCAACACGCTGGGAGCCGATTCGTGCTCCTCCATTGTAGTATCCTCTGACATAATCATGAAAAAAGAATACGGGCTTGTTGCCCATCACGAGGGCCCAAACCTGGGTAAGATTTGTGTCTTGTGTCTATCAGGCCACCTAATGTTACGTGCCAATACCAAAGAAATCTACGTGCGGCTATCATAGTGTTGTGAGGTGCTTTCTGAAATACACTCGACATTACCCCCTCCTCCTTTCCTCTTGTTACATATGTTCTTATCCACCATTAATATTGTCATGATAATTTAGAGATGACCTAGTCTCCATGGTACCTTAATATCCTTTGTTGTCGAACTCTGAATTCCCCTCTTTGACGTTTGTTGGCCATGATGCTTGTTGAGCCTAATTTACCAATGGGCCCTTTTGCTTATATATGAAAGCTTATACTGATCTCTCTATTGCACGCATCTTCCGTCAGGATATTTGTGAGTACCTGCCTGCTCTTCCTTTCTTCATTCTTGCTTATGTTTTTATACACCTCAAACATTGTCACAATCATTTAGTGACGATCCAAACTTATTGGCTCACATGACCTCTCTCTACGACAACGTCCTACCGTTACTATTACCCTCAATTCTACCTTCAGTTTTTATTGTTATTACCCCCCCCCCTTCTCATCGTCTTGTCAATACCTTGCACCGCTGAACTCCCCAACATTTTTTGACTACCGCAAGCTGCACAATTCGAGGCAAACGTGCATCCGTGCTACCAACTCGAGATGTGCCCCCTGCTAGCGCCTCCAATACTATCGCCAACCATGCTCATCGTCGCCGCTATATCCATTCATTCGACCACCGCTCTGATACATGACCACGACATCGCTGGTCTTCTGATGGTCCGGAGCGGAAGATCTTCAGATCTAGCATTCGCCAAACAAATAATTATATATGGAAGGCGCAACGAGTAAGGGATGGGAAGGTGGTTATCATCGATTCGAAAGTTCTACCTTTGCCAGATCGACTGGTTAGGTAACTCGTCTCATGTCTTCCTTCAATTAATCTAATGTTTCTTTTTGGTAAAAAAATCCTTCGGTGAATGGCGTTTCTTATAATTGTGTTCACGTGTTTCTTTTTGAGTAAAATTGGACTTCACATGTTTTTAATAAATCCATTTTTTTTTGCGGGTAGACAAATCCATTGACCTAATGCAAACTTTTTGCAATATAACAAATGATCTGTTCTTTTAAACATCATGCTTAATGTTGGCTTTCATGGTAAAAGCCGCATAGATTCGTGTATATAATAGAGGGACTGGGCGTTTTCCTTTTAATTCTTTGAAGTCCATTGATAGAGTGATTTATTTTCTTTGTGAGACCAGAGTGTTTTTTTTTTTACGATCAGTAACGAGGCAAAAACAGCAGCATAGAACTATTCCCAGCACTCGAGCCAGATAGAGTCATAGAGACTACAAGTTTTTAAAACCATCTCAACACAGGACTGACAAGACGAGACACACGCGTCAAACGCAAAAACAAACCCACACAGGCGCCTAAATACTAGTGTAAGTGAGCTCGCAAGTAGAAGTCCAGCTTGTCCCTCCCTCCGCCGAGTTTATTTACTCCCTCCAGGCTATCCTCAGGAGCTCATCTCTACTTTTGTCGAGGACCTCTAGCTGAAGCTTCATCGCCTTCACTTGTTCTTCAAAGTAGAGAATCAACCACTGATGTAGCAGTCGACTTATCTTTCCCGCGATAATCCGGGTATCCCTCCAGATAGTTCCCTGAAAGCACAAATCATTCCGAGTTGTCCATAAGCTCCAAATGGTAGCAACAGCAACGGTACCTATAATGCAATTTTTATTGTTACAGTCCCACAAGAAAGACACATCAGCAATATGTTCAGGAACTGGAAAATCAAACACCTCAGCTGTAGTTACCAAAATATTTCTCTTTTTTTTTTGCTAAACCCAAATGTTTCTCACCGCAATACAGCTACATAGCAAATGATCAACCGTCTCTGTATCACCACAAAGTAAACATGAAGCATCCTCTACATTTTGTCTTTCACTAAGATTGTCTCTGGTCAAAATCTTATTGTGCACCCGCAAAAAAAAAATCTTATTGTGAACAGCTAACCATGCAAAGCCCAAATACCTATGAGTGTCTTTTTTTTTCTTGTTGAGAGAAAGAGTGCGTTTCTTACTTGACCATTCAAAGAGTGCCTGATTTGGACAATACATGTACTGTTCGTATGCCCCTCCAAACGCATCACTGCACCTACACCGTGGTACACTTTAGCTACGCTGCGTGTGCATCGGGTCCAACCTATGCACAGCCCAACAATCAAAGGCCAGTAATCTAAGTACGGGCATAACATCAGAGCACATTTACACCGTCCAGTTTTTATGCGTAACACGCCCGAGAACGCGGATCAGACGGCTCAGGCCGGGGCATCGGGATCAGGAGGAGCGTCTCGGCCGTATCTCCGCCTTCCAACCACCATGGCATCAGCTGAGTAATGGCCAAATTTATTTCACTCCATCCTCCGTTAGCCCGTTTCATATCATCACACTTCTGACCTTGGTCACTAGAGGCCAGGCCCGGCTCCCTGTATCC
The DNA here is from genome assembly GCF_002575655.3 of Aegilops tauschii subsp. strangulata. Taxonomy (NCBI): domain Eukaryota; kingdom Viridiplantae; phylum Streptophyta; class Magnoliopsida; order Poales; family Poaceae; genus Aegilops; species Aegilops tauschii. The sequence goes on from NC_053039.3 coordinate 355,683,077, forward strand.
GTCCATCCCTAGGTAGAGCCTCCAGATTAGCGTTGCAGCCCTATGCCGGATCCCCCCTATGCCAGCATCCAAAACGTGGCCTCTGCTAGGGACTTGGCCACTGTACGCTTGTACTGTCATCACGTATATCACTCCGTCTCCTCTTGCAGTTGCATGCATCACTGATAATTCGTACTAGTACTCATCTTAAACAAACTAATGCGTACTGTACTAGCTAAGTGTATACCTCTTCGTATCATCTTTCATCAATGCTACTATATTTTGTACTCTTTGGAAACCAACTAATGGATCCTATTTACTACTCTTCTTGCATCAATACGCATTTGTATCTTGAGAAACTAATAACTAATGCGTCCTAGCTATAGTGCATATCTCTCCGTCTCATCTTCCGGCATTGCTGACAGATATGTACGAATTTTGTATATAATGTTGAGAAATTAATACTTCGTAGCTAGCAGATGACAACCGTATATACAGCCGCATGGCACCGCCCAAGACGTGGCCTTGGAGCCTTGCCGCTGTACACGCTTGTACCGTAGCGTATATCTCTCTACTACCTCTTTTGTATCTTTAGAAACAAATTAATGTGTTCTAGCTAGTAGATAGATATATCAGAGTTCAGAGATAAACGCTTGTTGCAATTACAAATCTCCAAATTATCTCTGAACTTTACACCCATATGTGGCACGGCCCAAGACGTGGCCTCCTGCATGCAGGCTCGCCGCTGTACACTTGTAGCGTTGCGTATATCGCTCCACCATCTATTGCATCATCGCTGATGAATACGCCCTTGTATCTTTAGCAACCGGTAATGCGTTCTAGCTAGAAGATGACAACCGCGCGTATAGATGGATAGGAGATAAAGATAATGCGTATTTGTAACTGACAGATGCAGTCATGGCACGGTTTGGTACGTAGCGTTGACGCTTGAGCCACACATCTGGACGACTGGGCGTGACACAGCCCGAGGCGGTGCGCGTCGTCACCTTCTTAGCTCCAACAAACCTCCGCGCGTCTTCTTTTGTTTAGTTCACCGGAGCGTGATCCAATATCTCTCCGAGGTCTTTGAAAAATCCCTCCACTCACCAACTACACGGTTAATTAATGATTACGGTCATAAGAAATTCGAAGTCATCTGGCGTAGTACAAAATCTTCATGCCCTCTTTGACAGCTGCTTAGATATTTTAGTTAGTACTAAGCTACATGCATGATTGACCTTCTCCCCCAATGTTACATTGGGAAATTTGCTCTTAATGGTACCTAGTGTTATGGTTTGCTATCGCTTGGCACCAATTGGTGGCAACTGATAAATAAAAAGATCTTTTCTTGATTAGTCATTGCGGTATGGTGTGACGATTCTTTTCAAAGCGAGAACAATTACTTTACGTATAACGTTCTTATGATTTTGAGGTTTTGCTTCATTAACTACAGCTAACAAAAATGATTTAAGCGACTATTGACTGTTCGAGCATAAACATGACAGCTAAAATTAAGAGCACTTGCATTGTCCTTTCAAGATCTTCTAGCCGGAGGGAACAAAATTATATAGGGTTAAGTAGGCGAGAATTGCTTTAATTAGGTTGTACTAGCAAAAGAGCATGTGCGTTGCAACCGGAGAAGAAAATACCGCACGGCCCTAATTAACCCAATAACCATGACTAAGATCCCAATAGGTCTTGCCGAGGCGTCTCTCTCGGCATAAGATGACAAATCTACTTTTTTGCATGCAAGATTTTTTCGAGGAGTACATGCACGGTTATCGATAGTTTTTTCATATCCAATTTGGCTTTGATGAGGTGTTCATGGCAAACCCGGCCGGTGTCGGTACGAATGAAAGATGGATCGTGCGCTATGATTAAGGTTGCAGCCTAAATAGCATTTAAAAAATATTTAACAGGTAAAATAACACAATTTCCATATTCTACACATTTTTCTAATCAAATTTCATATATAACATGTTAAAATTGGAGTATGGTTTGAAAGATATGGATATTTTAAAAAGGTATTGTATGTTCTAGATGGACCATGGACCGCAGGTTGATTTTTGAAACGGCGCGGGGGGTGGGGGGTTCGCTAAAAAGCAAAAATGTTTCGTTTTCTGCCACTTAATGGTGGAGTGTGGGTTATTTACCAGAAAAGGGAGCGAGGTTATGCAAAACAGTAAAAAGGTTCGTTTTCGCACTTAAACATGGATGGCGGGTTAATTACCTGAAAACACAGGGAGTTTCTGTAAAAATGCTGATGGTAAACAGGCAAAAGCAATCTGTACTTTATTAGTAGGTATAGATTGGTAAAAAAATAACATGTCATTTTGAATGTCTACGGTTGTCATCTACTAGGCAGGACCCATTGGTTTCGGAAAAAAACTCCTTACGTCTTGTTCACTCCCGCGAGTGGCAGGGCGACCCTAGCACCGCTGGCTCCCGTCCTCCCCTACCTTCTCTCCTTTCCCTTGCCGGCGCTGGAGGGCACCGTAGGCCAAGCCCGATTAGCGCCAGTGGCAGCGGGGCCATGTCTCCTCGTTGTTGGGTGCCCTGCAGCGTGGGATGTGGCGGTTAGGCGATGGCGAGGCGGCGATGACGCGCTCGGCCAAGCTGGTGGCGCGCTCGGGTGGGGAAGCTGCGGCGGCTGCATGGGACCTCATGTGCTCGGTCGGCCCCGTGGTGGCTAGGCGCGTGGAGGCGGGTCTGCTGGTGGCGGCGCGCGTCGTCGGATGACCGGGCGCGGGCCACGGTGGGCGTGGGTGGCGGTCTTCCTCGAGGTGGTGGAGGTGACGACCGCACCCTAGGGGCGTGGGGAGTGCTTGCAGCTATGGCTTTGCCCATATCTGGATTGAGAAGACGTGTCGATGGGTCTTGCGCGATAACGACCTCGGGTGGCGCGGCACATGACATGGCTTTATGGTGGTGGTTGCCTGCACAGACTACGGCATCCACAGGTGTGGCGGATCAACGGTTAGGTTGTCATGGGCCTCGTGGGCTGGGCCAGTTCCGGCCCGTGTCGGCACGCCGCTCTAGTGACCTATCTTCTAGGGCTTCCCTGACGATAATGTCGGCTGACCTCAAGGATCCGCGCCCTGGGATGTTATGGGGTTGGGTTTTCTGTGCGTTAACCGATATCGGATGTCCAGTCATGACCGAAGATGGTTCCACTTTGTTACTGTCTGTGTCTTGGTGTGGACGCTTGTTGCTTCAGTGTCACTAGTGTGTCCGTCTTGGATGCAGGGTGGTGCCCCTTGATGGTCAGGCTACACACTTGGCCCTGTGGCGAGCAGTGCGTCAGTGGTGGTGAATCCTTCCCTTGGCTACGAGGGTAGCGAGGGGAGGAGTGGCGGGTGATCCTGGCATTATCATGGCTGGTGGCTCCCTCGTATGGATCTAGATGTCTCTTGCTGGAAATGTGGCCCCCTTCCCGGGTTGGGTCGGTTCTGGTGGTACCTCGGGTGGCTTTGGCGACGATCTGAATGAAAGCTCTGCGCTTTTGGTGGCGGTGGCGGTGATACCTGCATGCGTCACTTACCTCTTGGGGTCGTCGTCGTGGGTTCCTTCTCCATGGCAGGTTTCCAAGTGAAAATCCTAGCCCGCCGTTTCACGCTCAACGGGGATGGCACTCTGCATCCTTACCCTCTTGGGCGTCATCGGGGAACTCGGGTATCATCCGGTTGTAGTCGATGCCTCCGGGTTACCTTGATCTTGGCATGAAGCTTCTTTGGCTTTGACGTAGAGTGGATTCTTTGGTCTCCTATGATTTTCATGGGTCCCCATAGTCACCGTCCTCGGTCCTCGCTATCTGTTGGCATGATCAAATCTCCACAGACAAGAGTGAGAGGACATACGCTTGGCCTCTCCGACAATAGCTTGGTGTGTTTAGTGCGTCGGGTCCGGTAGTTCTCTAAGGCGACGCAGTTTGATTTTTGTTCAGTAGTCTATGTCGCCTCTTTTTAGGTGTGGCGAGTCCTGTTTACATGCTTTTGTTTTATCTTTTGACTTGCTTGTATGGGGTTCTGTCCATCGCCTTGTATCGTTTTGGTCATTTGGGCTTTATATATAATGTAGGGTGGAAGCCTATTATCAGTAGGACGCTTAGGTTTCTCAAGATGTATACATAAATCGTATCCATAAATGGTGATGCAGGAGGACACAAAGAGATGTACACTGGGAACTAGGGCTAGTTAGTTTCTAAATATGCAAATCAGGAGTGATGCAAGTGGAGATGGAGAGACATAGTTAGGATGCATTGGTTAGTTTCTAAAGATACAAATCAACAATTATAAAAACATATAGATCAAACATCGTGGTCAAGCAAAATTGATCGTCGTTGTGGTGTGATAATTTCTAATTAGTTTCTAAATATTTCGTCGTTATTGGATGACAAATAACTAGTATGCATTCTTTATTGATTCGCATCAATTTTAACAATATAAATAAAATTGTAACTAGTATGCATTCGTTAGCTTCTAAAGATAAGAATAAAAAATGATGCAATAGGAGATGGAGATATATGGTTAGGATGCATTGGTTAGATTCTAATTAAAGACACAAATCAGTGATGATGTGAGAGGAGATGGAGATGCGATTAGTTAGTCACTCACTAGTCACATGATTAATATTCTCCCATAGTGTTTCATTTTGACATTTGCTCTTAATGGTGACTTATTGCTCACTAATCGCATTCTTAATAGTATCCATGTAACCTAGTGTTATGATTTGTTGTTGCTTTGACACTATAATTGGTAGCAATTGATTAAAAAAATAGATTCACATATTTCTTCATTATTGAATGACAAATGCGTAACCCAAATAAATGGTCAAGCAAAATAGATTGTCATTGTGGCGTGATATTTTTTTGAAGAGAGAGACTATTGTTTTATTTATATGGTTAATATGATTTTGAGGTTTTTCTTTGATTATCCAAAAAAATACATGACTATTGACTATCCAAGCATAAAGATGACGACTAAAACTCAGAGCACTTGCATTGTCGTTTCAAGTTCTTTTCTAGCGGAAGGCAACAAAATTATAGCTGACAAAAAAATCAACATGCCCTTTAAGTATCCCATGATTCATATGGCAACTCTAGTTCAATGTTCAAGAAAAAACTTATGATGCATCATGATTTTGAGATTTTCTAATTAAGTTGGTGACCAAATGTTTTATGACATGTCATGTGTTTCGGACTATGTTATGTCATCAGTCTACGACAGAGGATAAATATCGTTTAAACATTCCTTTACCATGTATTAGACAATACAAATGATATTTCAAATTCAAGATTAGTAAAAATTCCCATTGCATTTACATTATTATTATTTGATATGGCATGTCAAAAACATATTAGGCTAGGGTACATCTTGCGCATGCTTGATATTTATCATAGTTGGTGAGAATTAGTAAAAAATAATAATTTACATGTTCCGTATAAGAATATCAAGGGTTATAAGCAAAGTGTGACACTGCGGTTTGAGGTTTCTAAGAGCTAGATACATATGATTTATAGGTTTCTTGACTATCAAATGACACCACTGATTCTCAAGTTTGAAAGAATGTTCTACACATTTCTTGTGTGCCAAATTACACCGATAACAACCCAAATATAGGTTAATGATTCACAGGCATCTTGATTGTTTTACTAAACTGATGAAAACTATAATACTATCCTATTGTTTGCATGTTTGTAATGTTTGATGTTACCGAGAACAGCTCAATTCGGGATTTAAAGAAAAGTCCGCTTTGTTATGGAATCGAGATTTGCGATAAGCAATGATATTTTTTATGCTAGTTATTTCCACAATTGGTTGTTGTTTCTTGAAGTGGTGTATGAATTTTCTGGCTTAATCACATAGCTTAGATGGAGCATTAGGGGGCATTCGACATTGTGTTACTAGAGTTTACTATTGTTTATGGCAAATAATATTTTTGTTATGCGCTTAAGAATTATAGGCAAATATTGATGTTGTGCTTTTGAGGTCTTCAATCCTTGGATTGTTATCTGTGTACTATGGCTTTCAGATTTGCTATAGTTGGTAGAAGATAATAAAAATTGGTTTACAAGTTCATTGTACTCTCCAATGACACTAATGACACCTCAATCTTGAGTAATGGTTTATACATCTCTTGGTTGTATAATTATGTACATCAATAATAGCTCAAATGGCAGGTAACAATTTGCACGTTTCTTGATTCTATAATTACGTGATGACATCTCAAACCAGGGTAATGATTTACATGTTTCCTAATATCTGATTACACTAGTGACAACTCAAATACAGGATAACTATTAACATATTTCTTCATTTTTTGTGACACAAGCGACATCTCAAATCCATGGCTAAGCAAAATTGACACCACTTATATGGTGTCGATTTTTTTTAGCAACTCTAAATGTGCTATGCTAAATTAGATGTATTGAAATTAGCTATGCTCGATAATAGATGCTTAAAATGGGTTTCATGTGTGTCTCACATGATCACCGAGTGTTGCAAAAACTGAATTATGTTATTGCAATTTGTTACGCGTTGTGGCAAATATATTATGTATATACACGTATCCGCTTGAGACTGACATAAGTGGCGGTGATAATTGACCCCCATGGTTCTATCCCAAAATCGATGCCTGTGTTTTGGGATTTACAATTGTTTGGTAAGAATGCATTATTTGTGTTATTATGGTTTTAACATTCGCTATTGCTCGTAACTTTTGGTGAGAACAGTTTACACGTTTTCTTACTTGATCACATAAGTAGCAACTTCAAATCAAAGGTTCAGGGGAGAAACCGCATTGTGTTTTCCAGATTAGTTGTGCCCAGTGATAATGTGCTTCCTCACGTTATTGCATGGTGATATTTGTGGTTGGTGAAAATCGTTAAACGTGGCTGACAGTGCATGCTTACTGCTAATTTTCACCTAATTAATAATGAAAACATGCATTGACAGCTCAAATTGTGTGACGAATGTACAACAGTGGTGTACACGCGTCGCGTCCATCCGTGTGATGATGATGCAAATTGACAGCGCAGAAAATCATGGAGGTCAAACAAAAACGGCCGGGTTTGGGTGGCGCCCGTCTTGATTGATCCTTTGATCAGCGGTCCATGTTTACTCCTGGGCGGTGACGGTGTGACGCGGGATACAGATGCACCTGCAACCGATTCAACACCGTGTGTCGTCATGATCTAATCTATCTATCTATCTACATATCTCTACGATCTTTGGGAAATTTCTCTTTTGTGTGCATATGCTCATCACTAATGGCATGGATTAATGGGGCTTCGTCTTTGAGCGTCGCCGTCGCCCTCCCTTTTTATACTCTTATCTCCTCGCCTTGGCCTCGCTTCACATCCTTACCTGTAGTTTTCCTCACTCCCTTGACCCCCGCCCGTCCCTAACTAAAGCCCACTAGCGGTAGTAATCCTTGTCAAGCCGGGTGACACCGCGGAGCGAGCGGAGGGAGAGCGGAGCATGGAGGCCATGGACGTCAAGTACCGGCCGGCCCTCTACCCCAACGGCTCCGTCAAGAAGCTCCGGCAGGCGGCGGCCGTGCAGCCGCCGGCGCCGCCGGCGGCGGTGGAGGCCGTGCCCACGTACAAGGAGTGCCTCAAGAACCACGCGGCGGCCATCGGCGCGCACGCCGTGGACGGCTGCGGCGAGTGGATGCCGGTGGTGGAGCTTAACACCGCCGACCCGGCCTCGTACAAGTGCGCGGCCTGCGGCTGCCACCGCAACTTCCACCGCCTCGTGATGGTGGAGGGGTCGCCGCCGCCCCCGCCCCCGCCCCCGCCGGCCCTGCTGCCGGCGCCGCCCATGCCCATGCCCATGCCGGCCACCGTGCTCCATGGCCTGCCGCAGCGCGGGCACGGGCAGGAGACGCCGGATGACCGGCTCCCGGGCGTCGACGGCGACGACTCTGACTCCGACTCGGATGGCTCCGAGTACGACGACGAGCGCTCCGTCTCCCCGCCCCAGCACCCTCCACCCGCGCACCTTCCGGCTCCGGTGGCGCAGCAGCCGCCGTCGTACATCTCTTCTGCGCCACACCCACACATGCTGCTCTCTCTCAACTCCAGCGCGCCGGGGGCGCCGCAGGGCCAGAGCAGGCTCCCCGCCCAGCTCTCGCCGGCGACGGCGCCGCCGCCCCACGGGATGATGCCGGCCAGGAAGCGATTCCGCACCAAGTTCACCGCGGAGCAGAAGCAGCGGATGCAGGAGCTGTCGGAGCGCCTGGGGTGGCGCCTCCAGAAGCGCGACGAGGGCGTGGTCGACGAGTGGTGCCGCGACATCGGCGTGAGCAAGGGCGTCTTCAAGGTCTGGATGCACAACAACAAGCACAACTACCTCGGCGGCCACAGCGCCCGCCGCAGCGCTTCAGCCGCGGCCTCCTCCGCCGCGACCACCCCCACCGCCCCTGCCGCCGGCGGGCCATTCCGTCTCGCCCCGGCCAGCCCCGCACCAGGAGCGCCATTCAACCCCTCCGCCAGCCACAGCTCCCCGGCCCCCACCGCCACCGGCTTCAACATGAACGGTACCGCCTCCTCAGCCTCCACCGCCACCACCACCGCCACGCCCACACCCATCTTCGCCGCCGGCCGTAAGCTGAACGGAGCCTCGTCGCCGCAGTCGGCGTGAGCTAAGGAGAGCAGAGGCAGAGAAGAAGGAGAGGGAAGGAGAAAGGCAAAGACATTTAGCTTTCATTTCAGTTATCATTGCATTACTTTTCTTTCTGTAGTTTGGATCGATCGTTGGTTCCACTAAGAAATTAACCCCAAGAAAGGGCGCCGTCTGATGTCTAGAAATCTAAGCTTTATCTGTTCTTGGGATCCGATGGAAGCTCGCGATTTAGGATTAATTAGATTATCTGATCTCAAAAGTGGCACCTTTCTTGGTCTGTTCTTGTCCCTGTAACTGTAAGTTGAGCATCCGCCCGTCCGTCCGTAATAGAAGAAGTTTATTTCCTAGTAGAATAGGCTTGTAGTATCATCTCATGCTCAATTGTGCGCTGTGAATTCATGATCGGAGGCAGCCCCTCTGCTTACAGTGGTACTTACTCCTGTTGTTCCATTAATCAATTGGCTTAGCCTGTACTTGCGCCTGCGCTTTCCTGCTAGGAGTAGAATAATGGTCCTTTTGCGAGGTTTCCCTAACCTAAACCCATCATTAGCAGCGCCATTTTTATAATGCCCGCCTTGCATGGATGCATCCCCACGAGCAGGAGCAGATAGATTAACGTGGGCCTAAACAAAAGCCAAGCTATAAGACATCACCTTTGCTGCGCTATCTATAGCAGTTAGCACCTTCCTCGCACGCTTGCCATCGCCAGCTACTCGGTATGGAAACGTAGGGAGGAGGAGTAGAATAGTCGTCGCTGCCCTCTCTCTCATCCACGCACAACACATTCTTGTCTCGTGTAATTCTCCTTCCATGTATGCTCCCTTTCGCTCTCTAGCGCGTAGCTCCTCCCGAACCCGTCCCATTTGGGGCGGCACCCCACCACCATCCCCACCATCCCAAAGGCCGGCCGGGAACTCCATCCACGCTACTACACGGCGGAAACAAAAAGCGCACGCAGAAGATAGCCATCAAGTCGGGCGATCGTGCGGTTAGGGGGGTGAGAGATGTAGGTTGGGGCCGGATCAGGGTAGGCATGCAGCCATGCAATTAGGCGGCAACCCTGCTTAGCGAAAGTGAATGGCATGGGGGCATGACAATATGGCATGCGGTAGTAGGACGCCGGCCCGTGTTACTGTTGCTCGTGACCCGACGGAATATGAGTGTGTGTGTGCGAGGGGATGCCTTTTGTCGCGCTGGCCGGGTTGAAAAGCTGATGGCGGCATTGACACTGAAAAGGCCCGCTGACAAGCCAAATCATGCAGCTACCCTCGTGATGGCATTAGCCACGGCATGGCCTCCTGACACGCCAGGTTCATAGCTCCCCTCCCTTTTTTTCACCCTCTCCTCCCCCCTTCCTTCACTGTACGAGCGTATAATTCACATGTCTTGTTCCTCTCCGTCTCCGTCCTCTGTGATGGGTGATGATGATCTTCCCTGCCCAATTCCCGAAGGAAGAATGCAATCGATGGGATCCGACCCCTAACCCCAGCGCATGATTTGCTCTCAATCCCTTCGTCTCAATGATGCCCGACCCTTTGCGCAGGTGGTGGTGTCCGTGCGTGCGTGCGTGCGTGCCGCTCTTCCTTTTTGGTTCTTTCTGCGGAAAAACGTCCATCGTGATTGCCACGCTCCGGACCGACCGGACCATTTCTTCTGCGCTGCTGCTTCGCCTGATAACCTCCTAGGTTGTCAGGTCCTTATAAAATGAAATGCAGGCTTGCAGGAAACATGTTTGTAAAGGTTCTTCTTTTCGTCTTTTTCTTTTGAGAAATTTCTGAGTGTTTTTTTCTTTTGAGAATTTGACACCAATCTTAAGATAAGCTAAGACTTCGGGCTCTCTCCCCTCTCCAACTCCGCTCCGGAGCGGAGCAGCATTCAGTTCAAATTTGAAGAGTCGTTCAAATTTGCCGAACAGGGCCTAACTCTTCCATACATTTCTTGCTGCAAGTATCCCCGTTTCCACTGATAACGAGTAGGCAATCATGTTTCCTAATATCAGTATGGTAGAAAAAAGGCGAAAACACCATTTTCCCCAAGCAATTGAGGTTGACCAGCAGATATGTTCTGAAAAAATGACACATGTTCATGTCTATGCTCCTTGTGAGTTGTACTCCGGATTACAGACTTTGTGTTTTTGCTAAACTTGTTTAATAATATGGCCGCATGCATCTTTCGGATGCTGAGGCCGGGGGATAACCTCCTTTTCAGAAAAAACATCTATGCTCCTTGTGCACATGTAGATTTTTGTCAAAAACACACAAGTTTTGTGCCTTTTTTGAATTAAAATCAGGAACTTTATTCATTACAAATAACCATTACATTGTTTGTGAGGATCGTTACAATTTCATTTAAGGGTTCCTCAAACCAATCAGAAGTCAAAGAAAATCTAGCTAATCTGGCGAGCTTATGAGCAACTTTATTTGCTTCCCTATTACAATGTTTGAATCTAGCGATAATGAAATCATATGCATAATGGAAACAATCATCGAAGTTTGCCGACCCGCCGACCGTCCTCCATCCTTCATGGTATCAATCACCTCCAGATTATTCAAATTAATAATAAGGTGATTACATCCTGACTTTCGCGCCAACGATAGAAAGGACTTCAGCCGTGAAGACGTACGCGCAGGAGTCTATCTTCCCATTCCTCCCAGCGATAAATCTGCATTTGCCGTCTCTAAGGACTGCCCCATCGTGCCCCTAAGCAGATCATGGTCAAAAGAAGCATCAACATTAAGTTTCAAAAAGCGTTAGGAACCAGCCCCCTCCCCTTTTCTTAGAGGCCTTTGGAGATGAGGCATTAACAAAGTTTGTCGCAAGGGTCCCCATAGAGATCAGATACGCGTTCTGAGTTGTCTCCTTGTGCACCAATTTTCGTCTTTTCCACCATAGATACCCAGTTGAGATAGCAATCATTTCACGCACATTGTGATCCACAATTCTTGGTTAGGTAGAAGAAGTAAATATTTCAAAACCGCCTCTCCCGCCTGATAGGCTTTCTTAGTAATGTCATTCATCCCCAACCTCTTATAAACCTCCTTTGTTTTATTATAGAGAAATAGCATGTGTTTCGTATCTTCTGGACTAGCAGTGCACATAGGACAAGTTTTGTGCCTTGTGTACAAGAAAACTCAGGTTTTTAAAAATTTATGTGATTGCATTATTCATCATCGCAGCAGGAATCACCATCCCCGCATTTTGTTCATGCTGGTCTTTGTTGTGGAAGGCTAACAACATTGCAGGTCATTTTGCAATGCCATTACTTGGTGCAACATCTAATAAATGTCGACATGATTCTACTGACAATTACTCATTGAATTTACGGAGAAATCATACAGCATTCAAGTAAAATGTTTGATGCTTCCAACAAAAATGATTCCTCACATGCTGTAAGATATGCTCATGGACTGGTTCATCCTCTCTTTATCTTCATCTTGGATGAAAGATGTCATCCACGAGTTAGTCCCCACGTTCTGCTTTGGACTGAGGCGATCAAGCAATTTTGCTCTATCATTTATGGCGTTGCACCCAATGTGGCAAGGAGGGGGGGGGGTGCATTTTTTCGGTATCACTATTAGAGCAACTCTAGCAGACCCCGCAAAATGCCGGCCCGCAAAACGCGGCGCAAAACCGCTTTTGCGGGCCGGCGAGGGCTAGCACAGATGCAGACCCCCCAAACAGACCCGTAAAAAAGTATATTCGCGGAATATGCTTTTTTACGGGTCGGCTATGCGGGTTTTGCTGGGGCAACATCGCAACGACCCGCAAACAGAAGAACTACAAATCTGAAATTTGTCATAGGTTTCACAAACAAGTTCAAATTCAAATGACATAAACAGTTTGCGCGCAAATAAAAGCGAAGTTCATTACGCAAAAGAGGGCATGCAAAGGTATGCGCCCATGTCCGGCATCATCTTGGGGGTCGATCTTCACTCCGCGCCATGGAGTCCATCTTGAAGTTCATCGGCGCCACCGTAGCCACCTCCGTCGCTTGTTCCAACTCCCGCACCGAAATCATCCACATTGCCACCATATGGAGCAGAGAAAACATCACCGGAACTGGCAGACGGACCGGCCGAGGCGACCATTCTCCTCTTCAAGATCTCTCTCCTTGCCATATCATGCCATGTTTTGGTGACGTCGTCCATGTCATTGCGGTTCATTGACATGATCTTGTTCTCTTCGGCGAGCAACAATGACAGCGATTTGTTTTCAGAGGCGCGTGCTTTTCTCTCCTCAATGGCAGCTCTGCGCAGCCCCTCTTCCTTGAGCATTTGCCATTTTTCTTGCTTCTCTTTTGCCTTCTTTTCGGCCAACTCTTTCTTGATCTCCAACGACTTCAACAACATTAACTCGTTTGATTGCACCATGGCATCAATCTTCTCCCTCAAGCTCGATGCTTCTTGCTCTCTCTTTATCTTCTCTCTAGTATTCTTGTCGCCATCGGGCTTGTTCAAATTTATTGGGCCATCATCATCCTCATCTTCATCCATGCTTATAAGTGAGCCTCTCTTTGGTGGGGACTCTTTGTCGATCAACTTCCACTTGTCGCACTTTTGGAGCAACTCCCAACAATGCTCTAATTTGAAGAATCTGCCTTCCGAAGCTTCCATGTCCTTGTATCTATGTTGAGCAATCTTGTCCTACACAATGTGAACAAAGTGATGCAATCATTTTTCATGATACATTATGATGATGCACAACTTGAACAAAGGCAAAGCAAACTCACATAGTCAGACTCCACGGTGCCACTTGGAGGTGCATTGCGTACTTGCTCCAAGCAAGCTGCCCAACGGCTGCACATAGGCTTGATGTTCTCCCAACGACCTTGAAGAGACCGGAATGTGCGTGGAGTCTTATTGGGGTAGTTTTTCATAATGCGGAAGTATTGATCTTCAATCCTTTGCCAATATCTCTTGGAGGTTTGATTAGTACCCGTGCATGCATCAAGAGACACCGCACTCCATGCTTTGATCAAAGCTTGATCTTCCAAGATAGTGTAGTTCTTCGATCTTTGGCTTTTCCCAGTTTTTGCTTGTGAATTCTCAAACGCTTCCGCTTCGATCTTCGCCAAGTCGTCCGCACAACCATGATCGTCCACGCCGCCCTCCGTTTCATTGTAGTCGAAAGGTTCGAAAGGGGCTTGATCAATGTCAACGCGTTCGTGTCCAACAAGTTCACGAACTCGGTTGTTGCATTGTTCAAACCACCGCTATAGCGAACGATAACAAGTCACGAGCTATCGAAAACAATGGCGAAAATGAAAGAGAACCGCCGAAGTCCGAAGAGATATACCTTCCGGCCATTTCGTCGAACACCTCGCTCGCGGGGGGAGCGGCACCGTCGAACGGTATCGCCGGAGCACCTCCTTGCGGGGGGATGGAGTGAGAGGTTGAAGAAGATGGCTTCCTTGAAGTCTGAACCTTCCTCCGCTTTGCGCCCGCGGCCTTGCCGGCCTTCTCCGCTGCCGGCCGGGATCGCACAGCGGCATTGGCACCCGGAGCGCGGGCCATCGCGGCGGGGGCAGCCGGATTCCCGCCCTGCACAACCACGTTGCCCTGCCGCTTGCGGGCAGGCGCGGCGTGTGCTTGGGCGACGCCGGCGGGGCCAACATGGCCGGCGACGAGATTCGCCCGAGGGAAAGGGGCGTGCGCGACCTCGACGGTGACGGGGGACAACATGTGGTCGTCCATGGCAGCGAGGGACGGCCGGGGAGGAGCAGCCGGAGCTTTTGGAGGGGGGGCAATGGTGGCGGAGGGTGCGGGGAGCGGGAAAGGGCGCGCGGAAATGTCCCTCCCGCCAAATCTCGCGCCGGATGGGGGTTGAGCTCGGGTCGGCCTCCCAGCCCGTGAAGATAGAGGTTGGGGGAGAAGATTTGCCGCGCCCCGCAAAATATTTTATGGGCCGGTGCCGGATGTGGGGTCTGGTCGTGCAGATTTTTTGCCCCGACCCGCAATTTGGCGGTTATTTTGCGGGCCGGAGCGTTTTGCGGGGTCTGCTAGAGTTGCTCTTAGTGGTGGGAGGTGTGATAGAGGTTAGGATAAAACTGGGCATACTCTGGGCTGAGCTTGCAAAGCCTGACTTGAAAAGGCTAAGCATGAGCCCTATCTAGCAGGTAAAATCATAATTTTATTTTTAAAATACTTAAAAAATTCAAGATTCAAAAATAAAAAACTTAGAAAAACCCTTGAAATACACCCCAAGATTTGTTTTAGGCCTTTGGGTAGGAAAATGAGGACCGAGCTCGGATCAGACACCGAGGTTGGTCGCATCGGGCTACCCCAGGCCCAATTTTAGGCTATGTCATGGTTTTGTAACTTTGGAAATATGAAATGAGGGAGGTTTCGTTTTTTTTGGGGGGGGGGGTGGCGATTTTGATTGACACATTGGAAGAGATGCTGCATGGAGGCATGTGAGGGTGCATACCACAGTGAAAGGTCGTGGCTGGATTTTCATTGGAGCAAATGAGATGAGGGATTTGTATGGTCGAGGCTCGTATAGCTATTGGGTATAGTTCTAGTTGTTAATTATAACCTTATCTTTTTGCGGGAAATAATCTTATTATGAGTATATGCTTGATTGGTAGCCAAAAATTAGCTGCCCACCAAATTGGCACGCTAACATTTGGCAAGTTTTGAGAGATTGAAAACATAAATTGGTAGCCCATATTTTGCCTTGACTAAACATTGGCAACACAACTTTTTAGCACCAAAGCAAGCACGTTACTTCCGTTGTTCCAAATTAAGTGTGACTGATTTAATATTTTTTTCTCTCGAATACGCACGAGTGTGCGTACTATATATTAAAGAGAGGAGTGGGGTAGAGAGTCCCTCCACACTGAGGTTACATGCCGTGATACATGAGCTCAGCTCCGCCGTTGCTATATCTAGCCTACACTCTCGCTGTAGCCCACGAGGACAACGCTCCCAAGAAAGAGGTTGTGTCCCCTCTGATCAGCCCTGCCTCCATGCCCGGCCTTCGTGCTCAATCGTAGTTACAATATGCATTACAGATGGGGTAGCCCCATCGAAAATGATCGCGTTCCGGTGTTTCCAAATTTCCTAGAGAACTAGCGTGAGCACGGCCTGGATGTCCTTCCCATCGCTCCCGGTGCCAGTTTTGGTTAGGCACCAATCCTGCAGCTTCTCGTTTCCTGACGGCGTCCACTCCTGTTTGCCAAGTGCCATGCAGACTTCTGTCCAAACCTCGCAAGCAAAAACACAGTCCAGCATAAGGAGGTTTATCGTCTCTTCCTCTTGGTCGCAAAGGGGGAAGGCCTCCTGATGATCCAGGCCCCTCTTGGCTAGCTGGTCCGAGGTCCAGCATCTGTCCTTGAGGGCGAGCCAAACGAAGAATCTACACTGGAGTGGGGCTCTGGATTTCCATGTGAATGACGCAGTCGGTGCTACCTCTCTTCCCCAAAATTTTGCCGCATAGGCTGATTTAGTGGAGTGCATGCCATTCTTTTCCCATGCCCAGGAAATGGAGTCAGGGAGGTCCTCCTGGATTTGCTGCCTCGTGATCATCTCCCATAGGCGCAGATACTCCCAGATTGAGGCCGGGGTGAGTTCAGGGCCAACATCAGCGGCCCAGGTGTTTGTGGAGAGGGCTTCATGTACCGTGTAGGTGCGATGTACTTTTGTTCGAACTCTCTGATAGAGCGACGGTGCAATGTCCTGGAGCCGCTGTCCCTCAAGCCATCCATCTTCCCAGAATAAAGTGCTCCTCCCGTTCCCGACGGTGAATCGGGTAGCTGCTCGGTATAGTTGTCGCGATGCCTCAGGCACGGTTAAGGTGAATTCGGCCCACGGCCGAGAGGGGTCAGATCTTTGCAACCACGACCATCTAGACCGCATTGCGACGTCTAGCCATCTAAGGTTCGGAATAACTAGGCCTCCTGCCCACATAGGAGTGCAAACCGAGTCCCAGGCCACAGAGCACTGCCCGCCATTTGCCTCTGCCTTTGCGCACCAAAGGAAACCACGGCAGATCTTGTTCATGGCGGCAATAGTCTTCGGAGGGATGTCAAGTGCCAACATCGCGTGGAGCGGGATTGCGCATAGCACGGTCTTGATCAACAGCAGGCGACCACTCTTGGGCATAGAGGCCGCCTTCCATCAGGGAAGAGCATCAACAAGCTGAGTTACCAGACCGGATAGCTGATTCGCCGTTTGCTTTCGAATTGTGAGCGGTATACCGAGATATCTGCAAGGAAAAGCACCCGCGGGGCATCCAATTGTTTCTACTACCCTCTCCCAAGTTTTTGCCGAGCACTGAATTAGGTAAGGTGCGCTCTTGTTGAGATTAACATGCAAGCCCGAGGCGCCGCCAAAGATTTGCAAGAGGGAAGTGCAGGATCGGAGATCTTGATCATGCAGCTTGGTGAAGATCATCACGTCATCAGCGAACATGGAGAGCCGGTGCTTCATGCCCCTTCATGCGACTGATTTAATATAATTTTGTACTAAATCAGAGACACTAAATTTGGAATGGATGGTGTATATATGTACTCAAAACAACTTAAACTAGTAAACCGAGAAGATTGAAATGTTGATCATAAGAACTTATTACGTGTTCTTTTGTGAAATGGTCTTTTTCTTGGGTAGTGTTGTCTCACTCTCTCGTAACATAAAATCAGCGTGCTACAAAAACTCAGGCACTCAGCGTCGACGTGTGGAGGCTAAAATGGGCATGTATTTTCACTATAATACTAAAATATTTTATGTTTCAACTTTTTGTTATATATATGACCATTATGTTAATTTCCTCTAACATATTAAATCCATCCTGCGGATCATTATGGACTTAATAAACACACCGGACTCTTCCCGTCGAAAATGATTCAATATATTGTTGTGTCAGATTTGGTGATGCCTCTTTAAGGGGAACTCATCATACGGGTGCTCCTGAGGATCGTGCTTTATCTCGTGATGGTGATGGGCATGCAAGGTCTTGAAAGATTTGGCTGCTGGGTTGTTGGGGTTCATGTGATGGCAAACCCTAGCAAATAATCTAATCTAAGCTTAGTTGCATGATGCATCGCCAGCCTAGATTCTTCTTCCCCCTATGCTGATCTTCCTTTGGGTAGGTTCCCCATATGTGCGTATGTTAATTTAATTAAAGCATGTTCCACCTATCGGAGGGTGTCTCTTCCCAGGTACGGATGATAGCGGGGTTAAACTACCTGGGATTATAATAATGGAGGTTGGTGTAGCAAGGCGATGGTGTCCACCATGTGGAGGCGTCTTTTCTTCTTCTTCTTCCTTTGCATTTTGTAGTGGGCTGCGAAGATATGTTCATTTTCTCTTTCATTCCTTTTCAAAGAATGTGGTTCATCCTCTTACTGTTTGTTTCAACGGCAAAAGTTATCACTACAAAGCGTTTTCATCAAACTTCTGCACATCATATAGTGTCAAAAGAGCTACTTCGTGAAAAGTGTACATATAGAAAATTTAAGACAGATAATGGAGTGAAATAATAAATGCATTGAGAAGATGCAAGCGTTCATCTCTCTCCGCTTTAATTACCCAACCCACAACGAGCAAAGTGCGTGTAGAAAAATTAAGGAAACCATGTGTAGAATGCTATTGGTCATGATTACCGTGTGATTAGAGAAAAACATTTTTCTACTTTAAAATGCATTGGAAAGATAGAAGTACACTTTTTTGTGGACAAATTTTAGAAAACGCTACTACACACACGCAGCCGATGTTTGGACGATGCTACTGATCTGACCGTGCATGCATGGCACAAAGTGGAGTCCGGTCGCTGGATCAAAGGATCGTTCAATGTTTGGCCGGTGGGTGTCGGCTGCTCAGTAGTTCTGAATTTTAAAATCAAACGTACACTCTTCACCGGACGGAGGGAGTATTTTGAGAGTTTCAAGAGAAAAAAAAGCTACTCTGTAAAACCTCCCCCCCCCCTCACATGCCTATTTAGTATATTTGCCCAAATACTTCCTCCGTTTCATATTAGCTTTCGCTGATCTAGTACAAACGAAGGGAGTAGCGGCTTCTTCGATGGCGTCAACAAGGGCAGGAAGTGGATGAGGCAGCCAGAGATTGCCAGTGGCGGAGCCATGAATCAAAGATTGTAGGAGCTAAATGAGTCAAACTTTAAACAAGGGGGATCAAATTGTACTAATACATGAATTTTTAGCAAACATTGAGAGGTTAAATGCATAAAATAAGCTCATATATGTGCAAATATAGGATCATGGCGGAGCCATGGCTCTTGCCGGTTCTTCCTACCTTGGCCACTGCTTGCCACCTCTTGGAAGCAACTTGGGCGTCGGTATGCAACTAGTCATGGTCAAGATGGAACACAGTGTGATGATACCTAAAATTCGGCTTGTGTTGCTAAAAAATCATTTTTGAGATTTCCAAACTGTTTACAAATATTATTTGATGAATTGTAGAAGTGCATGCTCTAGCCAATGCAACCAAAAGACCGACCTGATGGAAGAGACTAGGCAACACATTATACGTCAACACTCCCCCTCAGGTGTGGCCCCCTCAGGCCTAAACGTGGACCGGAAATGGGCTGCAATTTAATTACGCCAGCCAGGTCTTGAACTCGAGACCTCTTGGCTCTGATACCATGTAGAGCCTTAAGTTATATCTTAACCTGTCTTGCAAGGTAGATTGGATCATGTTCGCGATAGAAGTTGCGGAGGAATGAAACGATGATTTCGGTATAGGAAGAGAAAGGGATTGTGCTTTCGACCGTGGCGAGATAGGATAGACTTGGGATTCTTTCTTGGCCTGGCATAAAGCGCAAAAGAGAAAGAGTTACACCCGTTCTAAAACCAGGTGGTGTTACTTTCCTGCTTCCACCTGAACCTGCTTGCAGACCTTATAAAAAGTCTTGTATAAGATAACTAGCTTGACAATAGGAATTCTCTAACTTACTTGTAGATAACGGACTTGCTGAAGGAGGTTAAGATAGTTTTCCGTTAATGGGGAGAGAGAAAAAGAGTCCTCGCCCCCAAAAGGGATTGGGGTTTTAGATCCTTGGGAAATCCCTCTTTCTTAATACCCCTATTCTCCCTTCATCCGGAGCTGCCGTAACTTGGGCTCATCATGCTATACTCGCGGGGAAGGAAAAACGAGCAGTTTACGCTTTAGTAGCAACCGTTTCACTGGCTCTAGTATCCACTGGCTTTCAAGGAATGGAATATTACCAAGCACCCTCCACTATTTCGCATAGTATTTATGGTTCTACCTTTTTCTTAGCAACTGCCGCCCCTACCTCTAAAGCTGCGGATTACAGCTCCTGATTCAAGCAGTTTTTTTTTTCTGAAGTATGAGTCTTGTTTGTGACATTCAATTCCAGAATGAACATTCAAAGGAAAAGTAGTATGGGACGCTGCTTGCTATTACTGACTGCGGCTGCCGACCGAAGAACTGAAGATCTTCAATCTATGTGTTGAGTGCTCTTGCGAAAGAAAATAATTTCGAATGCAAAAATGACTTCAAAAATAGGATAGGATCGCGGATTTCAAGTCGGTTAATAGCTTTGGTCTGGTTTCTAACTCGGTGAATTGGTATGGTCTGGAGGCCCGGCAATAACAATAGCAGACAGGTCAGTTGTTCAAGTCCGTCTGGTTGATAGGTCAGCTCGGTATAGAATCTTGTCTGGTCCTCATACATGTGTTTTTGCACGCTTGAGACCTCCTCTTTCGCTTGGCTATCCGAGGAAAGATGTCTTACGAGGTGGGTTGGACAACGTACGTAGTGAGCCTGCTGCTATCAGTGTGAAGATGAGCAAACGCTTGAGACTGAAGCCCATTCAAAATATCACACATCTGCTTGTATTCTTTTTTATGTAACTTTATATAGAAGTGGTTTAAGTCATGGCAAGTTAATAGCCGAAAGTGATTCTAGATATCCCCGTGGGTTTGCATAAGTAACCTCCTATCAGATCCGATAATGTATCAGGATCAGACCCCACATGCTCTAGTCAATGCAACCAAAAGACCTATCTAATGAAAGAGACTAGGCAGCACATTATATGTCAACATGAATAATTTATAGAGTTGTGTTTGAACATAATATCTGCACTCATGGATTTTTTTTGCAGTTTATTTATTTTTGTTATAATCAGAAAAAAAGGGGTTTAGGAAACAAGGGTTCCGAAAGTGGTTGCGGTTGCGGCATACCAAATGGTCTTGCAGATTCAAAATAAAAGTGCTTCCCCTTTGTAGATCTCTCTATACTAATTAGAGCAATCCTAAGATTAGCACATATACTTTCAGTATTAATAACATCCGATTGGTCCCCAACCCCCTCGATGTGACGCTAAACAATTAGAGCGATAACGACCCTTCGCCCTGAGCACGGGCTGCACTTTTTTCGTTTATTTCCTATACATAGTTTGACACGAGTCACATACTTACGAACTTATCCAACAAAGCGATGGAACGGAATGTTTTGACCGTGACGCCAACAACGTACGGAATCCATGCCCACCCGCTGCCTCACCTTTTTACCGCTGCTTGATCATCATCGTCCGGTTTATTTCGGCCAGCTCCGATGATAAGCTCAGAGGAGAGAGCATCTCTTCCTTTTCGGATACGCAACCTTTCAAGACGAGGACGCGGCGGATTAGCTAAGCTAGCGCCTAAATTTTGTCTTACGTAGCAGGCGATGTGACGCCACGGGGGTGCTGGTCTGATATACAAATGGGCGAGGCGGTCGCAGTCGCACACGGTCAGGTTCCTCTCAGTAGCCTGTAATTAAAAATGAACCCTACTCTTAGAAAAAGAAGACCCTTGCATTGGAGCTGGCACGGTTGATTTGCTATAGTTTTCCTTGGTTTGTGTGCGCAGCTAGCGCAGACGTGGGAGCCTTCCGAGTTTACTGTGGTAACGACTTCGCACGCTACCTGCATCCAATGGTCGTCTAGCCGGCGGTGAGCTCCCCTCCCAAAGTGTTTTTGTTTTGTTTAATCCAGCGCAAGGTCAGAAGCTGATTTTACTGCGTAAAACTGTACACCTACTCCACTAGAATAGTTGGATCATCTGACAGTCTGGCGATGGGTGTCAAGGCTGCAATGGTACCCTGTCTTGTCATTGGTACGAAATTTACAGCCTTTTTAGCTTGACAGGGCTGTGTTGTTCTATCATGCTTGCTTTTGCTTGCAGATAGTGATGCTGGGCTTTATGAAAAATGCTTCTATGTATTCACATTTTGAGGAGATGGGCATGCATGTGCAAAGAAAATAAAATATCACGCGAGTGGTTGCTTAACTTGCTAACCGAGGAGCAATCGCAAACTAAATAACTTGCTAACCGATCGAGGCTCACAGTTACAGGGTTCTATGGCGAACCAGCACGGGAGGACTGCCATCTCTGGTGGAGCTGCCTGAGAAATTTGCATGGGCACGATCAGATGTCATGGCGATTGTAATGAGATCACTCTCAACTTTGAGAAACAAGGCGGGAACACTCGACCCGCACACAGGTCGATGACTTCAGAAACTATCTACGTAGTAGATGACTGTGAGCGGCATGATATGGAGTTTCTCGGTGATAAATTTATATGTGGATGAGCCGAGGTCCGGGAAAGGATTGATCGTGTCTTTTGTAACATGCAATTGGAAATCTTGCAACTCCAACACAAGCTATCCGTAATGATCTTCATATGGGGGATACATTTTTCATGAAAGGACCCAGAAATGGAAAATAAAAAATTCACAAAAAATAGAAAAAAATTCTGATTTTTTCGCAAGCAAGATGCTTGTGTGCATGATGTTCATGCAAAATTTGGTGGAGTTTTGACATTCGAGGAGTGCTTGGCAGAAAAGACAAAATTTGGCTATGTGAGTAAGGTTACTGTTCACGCACTGTTTTGGCCGGTTTTCCCTTTTTTCCCACGAGCTCCACTGATATTCAAATGGGACGAAAATTTGCAGGCACATCCCGCACTCAAACATCTTCCATCCAAAAAATGTTTTTTCTATTTTTATAGCGTTACTGTTCACCAGGTTCATCTGGACCCGGACACCGAATTGGATATTCGCCAGAAATGGTACTACAAAGAAACTTAAAGATAAACTTGCAAAGCTTCGGCAAGAGAGGTCTCGCCTGCTTCGTGGGCATGCAAGGAAGAAGGAGCGGAAACTTCATGCCCCGCTACAAGTTTTAATTTATAATCTGCTGGAACAGGAGGAAATGCACTGTTACAGGTATTGATTGATGCACAGAGACCGTAACATTGCTTTTTTCCATCACTCGACTATGGTCAGCAAAAAGAGAACTTCCTCGAAACAAGTCCTCGCCCCACTTTATATATAAAGCATCGAAACGAATATAAAGTACATGGCCGAACGATATAATGTGGTGAGGAAGTCCTCTTACAAAGCAGCTCCTAGAATATCCGGATCACGTAGAACGCAAGCGACTACGCTACCGACAGAGAACATAGGACGATCTGAGAACAATGCCATGCTACACCCTAGGACATCTAAGCTCCTCGACAATGCCCTCAAGAAGGAAAACGACGCAAAACGTCATCGCTGCCTAGCCACATCGGAGTAGGATCTTCACCCGGCACTCTGAATGCACGACGATGTCTTTAAGAAGAGAGTGGTGCCCACAAGCGTCCTTGTTGTGACGCCCCCGCTTGATCGTGCACTAATCATACACGTAAATGCGCACAATAAAGATCAGAGACTCCGAGGAAGATATCACAATACAACTCTAGACACAAAATAAAGTCATACAAGCTTTATATTACATGCCAGGGGCCTCGAGGGCGCGGATATATAAACTCGGATACAAACGAGTCAGCGGAACAAACAATATCTGAATACAGACATAAGTTAAACAAGTCTGCCTTAAGAAGGCTAGCACAAACATCAACGATGATCGAAACGGCAAGGCCTCCTTCCTAGGAGCCTCCTAACTACTCCTTGTCGTCAGCGGCCTCCACGTAGTAGTAGGCACCCTCGGGGTAGTAGAAGTCATCGGCGGTGGCGTATGGCTCCTGGGATCCGCCATCTGATTGCAGCAATTGGGTATAGGGAAAAAGAGGTAGCAAAGCAACCGTGAGTACTTATCCAAAGTACTCGCAAGACTTACATCAGGTCTACACTACATATGCACCGGTATCAATTAAAAGGGGTAGTATCTATGGACTAAACTGCAGAATGCCAGATTAGGGGGGGGGGGGAGAAGCTAGTCCTATCGAAGACTACGTCTTCTGGCAGGCACCATCTTGAAGCAGTAGAAGAGAGTAGCTGGTATGGTAACAAGTATCATCGTATAGCATAATCCTACCCGAGATCCTCTCCTTGTCTCCCTGTGAGAGAGCGATCACCGGGTTGTATCTATCACTTGTCTGGGTGTGTTTTATTAAGTATCCGGTTTTAGTTGTAAGAGGTCGGAATACAACTCCAAGTCATCCTGTTACCGTGGACACAACTATTCGAATAGATTACTTCCCTGCAAGGGTGCACCACATTGACCAACACGCTTGATCACTCTGGCCGGACACGCTTTTCTGGGTCATGCCCGGCCTCGGAAGATCAACACGTCGTAGCCCTACCTAGGCTCTCCAGAGAGGTCAGCACGCCGGTCTACATCCTAAGCACGCAGGGGTCTTGGGCCCATCGCCCTTTGCACTCCTGCATGTTGCGTGGGCGGCCCGGAGCACACCCCCCCTAATACAAGCGCAGGTGGCTCCCGTCCAACCGGGCGCGTGCCGCTCACTCGCTGACGTCCGAAAAGCTTTGGGAGGAAAAGTACGACGCCGAGTGCCCATAACTGTTTCCGCATGGCGGTTAGTGCGTATAGGTCAATGACCAACTCAGATCAAATATCCAAACTCGTTAGGCGTGTTATTTAAGAAATAACCGCGGATGATGACCAGGGACCAGGCCCACCTCTCTCGTAGGTGTCTCAACCTGCCATGTCGTTCCGCCACAAAGAATCACTAAGGGGGGCGTCGGGAACCTAGGCCCACCACTACCTTGATGGAACCACCTGTCCCTTCATCCTCCACATCCGTGAACCACCCGCGGGTACTCTATGAGCCGACCCGACTTTAGTCATAACATGTATCACATATAGTATGTATATATATATATATACCCGTGATCACCTCCTGGAGGGACATGGCCCGATAGTATAGCATGACAGACGGACAAGAATGTAGGTCCACTGATGGAATACTAGCATACCTATGCTAAGCATTTGGGATAACAGGTAAAAGTATCAACAACAATAGCAAGGACAAGCTATGCAGCAGTATAGGATCAAACGACAAGGCAGTAACTGTAACACTACTCTAATGCAAGCAGTAGAGGGAAGGATTAGGCGGTATCGAAATGATTAAGGGGGTTTTACTTGCCTAGAAGCTCTGTGGAGAAGGAGGGGTCATCGACACCGTAGTCGTACTGGACAACAACGTTAGTCTCGGTGTCTACCGGAGAGAAGAGGGGGAAGAAACAATAAATAGAAAGCAAACAGATGAATCACAATGCATGATATGACAATATGCAGTGCTAGGGGTGACCTAATGCAGTGCTAAGTGATATGACGAAGAGGCATGTGACAGATGAATGGATTGCATATTCGGATTCATTGTATTTTTTGAGGAAATTTCATATATAAATTATTTTCATCTGAGCTATAGTTGAATTTCTACGAATTTCCAAAGTTTTAGACAATTTCTGGAATATTTTTATTTCAAAAATATTTAATTATTAATTGCTACGGGTACACACAGAAGTGTACCCAGTGAGATGCATGCGTGGCTGACTGGTGGGGTCTAGTTGACTGCTGACTCAGCAGTCAACGTGGACTGTTGATTGGTCAAATGGGCCAGCGTGCCCACATGTCAGTGCCTTAGTTATTTAAACAGGTTTCTACTTAATCCTAATTGCATAATTAACAGGGGCCGGGCCTGCTAGTCAGTGACACTAGAGGGGGGTAATTAGCGGTTAATTAATCGGAGTTAACCGGCGGTTAATCGCCTGCATTAAACCGAGGCGCCAGAGTTGGCCATCCGGCCATTTCCGGCGATGGTTGGAAGCGCGGGTGGGCTTGTTGGAGAGCCAGCGTTGCGCCGCTTCGGATGGTGGTGGCGGTAGGTGCCAAGGTGGCCTGCAGCGGCGGCGGAGGCGAGGCTAGCGGCGACCGAAGCCCGAGCTAGCAGCGGGCGCGGCCGGGCTTGGCCTACGTGGCGGGATGGCGAGATGTAGGGTGCGGAGCATGCGTCGGGGCACATGCGCGCGTGCGGGAGGAGGGGGGCGCACGCATGAGCGCGGCAGGAGGCGGGCATGGTCGCAGCGGCGGAAGTGGTCGGGAGTGAGCGGGGGCGGCCGAGCCTGCGGTGGGGCGTGTGGGCGGTCGGGGCGAGGCCAAGTGCGGACGGGCGCAAGGCTGGGGCGCTGCGTCAGCGGCGGGTGAGCAACGCAGTCACGACGAGTGCTAATGATCCACAAGTATAGGGGATCAGTCGTAGTCCTTTCGATAAGTAAGAGTGTCGAACCCAACGAGGAGCAGAAGGAAATGACAAGCGGTTTTCAGCAAGGTATTTTCTGCAGGCATTGAAGTTATCGGTAACAGATAGTTTGGTAGTAAGATAATTCGTAACGGATAACAAGTAACAAGTGCAACAAAGCTGCAGCAAGGCGGCCCAATCCTTTTATAGCAAAGGATAAGCCTGGACGAACTCTTATACAAAGCAAAGCCCTTCCAAGGACACATGAGAATTATTGTCAAGCTAGTTTTCATCATGCTCATATGACTCGCGTTCGTTACTTTGATAATTTGATATGTGGGTGGACCGGTGCTTGGGTGTTGTCCTTACTTGAACAAGGCTCCCACTTATGATTAACCCCACTCGCAAGCATCCGGAACTACGAAAGAAGAATTAAGATAAATCTAACCATAGCATGAAACATGTGGATCCAAATCAGCACCTTACGAAGAAACGCATAAACTAGGGTTTAAGCTTTTGGCACTCTAGCAACCCATCATCTACTTATTACTTCCCAATGCCTTCCCCTAGGCCCAAATCATGGTGAAGTGTCATGTAGTCCACGTTCAGATAACACCACTAGAGGAAAGACAACATACATCTCATCGAAATATCGAACGAATACCAAATTCACATGATTACTTATAGCAAGACTTCTCCCATGTCCTCAGGAACAAATGTAACTACTCACAAAGTATGCTCATGTTCAAGATTAGAGGGGTATTGAATATGATTAAGGATATGAACATATAATCTTCCACCAAATAAACCAACGAGCATCAACTACAGAGAGTAATCAACACTACTACCAACCCACAGGTACCAATCCGAGGTTTTGAGACAAAGAATGAATACAAGAGATGAACTAGGGTTTGAGAGGAGATTGTGCTGGTGAAGATGTTTATGAAGATTGACCCACCCACGATGAGAGGATCGATGATGATGACGATAGCTTTGATTTCCCCCTCCTGGAGGGAAGTTTCCCCGACAGAATAGCTCCGCCGGAGCCCTAAATTGCTTCTGCCCAGGTTCCGTCTCGAGACAGCGGCGCTTCGCCCGAAAAGCTTCCTTCCAATTTTTTATAGGCCAAACCCCTCCATATAGCAGAAGATGGACACCGGTGGCTGGCCAAGGGGCCCACAGGCTTGGGAGGCGCGCCCTGGGGTGTAGAGCACGCCCCCAGGCTTGTGGCCACATGGTGGGTCCCCTTCTGTTGTTTCTTCGCCCAATATGTTTTAATATATTCCAAAACAATTCTCTGTAAAGTTTCAGGACATTTGGAGTTGTGCAGAATAGGTATCTCACATTTGCTCCTTTCCGCTCCAGAATTCCAGCTGCCGGCATTCTCCCTCTTCATGTAAACCTTGTAAAATAAGAGAGAAAAGGCATGAGAATTGTATCTTAAAGTGTAATAACAGCCCATAATGCAATAAATATCAACATAAAAACATGATGCAAAATGGACGTATCAACTCCCCCAAGCTTAGACCTCGCTTGTCCTCAAGCGAAAGCCGAAATCGATAATCATGTCCACATGTTTAGAGATAGAGGTGTCGATAAAATAAAATACGGACATGAGGGCATCATAATCATCCTTAGAACAACAACATGTTGTCATATAACTTCTCATGCTAAAGTAATAGTTCGTTCACAAGATAAAGTATGAAACAAAAACTTTATTAAAAACTAACAAACTATGATATCAGTCATTGAAGCAATTGCAATTTGTCATAACATCAGAAATAGTCAATGTAAGAGCTCTTATTTAGCGAGTTCACATACTCAACCATCATTTAATCTCATAATTGCTAGCACTCACGCGATACCTATGAGATCAAAGCTTCAATCGGACACATAGGAAGATAGGGGCTTATAGTTTCGCCTCCCAACCATTTACCTCAAGGGTAACATTAACAATAATAACACATGATCACCTACATTCGAGTGGATATGTATGTCTAGATCTTTCTCCAACACATAGTGCACGCAAGAAGGAGAAAATATAAAAGGAAGGGTGAAGATCACCATGACTATTGCATAAAGGTACAAAGAAAAATAGAAGATAGGCCCTTCGCAGAGGGAAGCAGAGGTGGTCATGTGCTTTATGTGGATGTAAGAAATCTTAATGCAAAAGAACGTCACTTTATATTGCCGCTTGTGATAAAGAACTTTATTATACAGTCTATCGCTTTTATTTCTTCCCCATCACAAGTTCGCATAAAGCTTATTTTCCTCACACTAAACGATCATACATATTGAGAGAGCTATTTTTATTGCTTGCACCGATGACAACTTACTTGAAGGATCTTACTCAATCCATAGGTAGATATAGTGGACTCTCATGGCAAAACTAGGTCAAAGGTTTTTGGATGCACAAGTAGTATCTCTACTTAGTGCGGAATTTTTGGCTAGCATAGGATGAGAAGCAAGCTCAACATGTTGGAGGATCCAGAACAATATAACTTCTATTCAGATATAAGGGAACATAACACATTATGTTGTCTTCCTTGTCCAACATCAACCTATTAGCATATAATATTAAAGCAACAAGTGTATTTATATGTGAAGAAAGAGAGGTTTCCAAGATCAAAGCAAGAAAGGAAATCCCTCAACTCAAAACTAATCTTTATTATATAACTATCACACTTGATTACATAGATAGAACACAAAGCAAAACTCAAAGACAGGATCATACTAAAAACTTTTATTCTACTAGATCAAGATTTAACCAAAAGGATCGAAGTAAGATAAACGATAAAGATAAAGATGTGATGGTGATACGATACAGGGGCACCTCCCCCAAGCTTGGCCCAAGCCAAGAGGAGTGCCCACACCCATGTACTCAAGTCTCCTTCTTCGGAGGTGGTGGTGACGAAGTTGATGATGCGGCAGCGAGCTTCTCCAGCTTATGTTTGAGGATGAACCTTTCCTCCTTCATGTCATCATTTTCGTGCTCAAGCTTCAATATCTTTTTGCATAATGCCGCCTTACTTTCCCGCAGAAAACGGGACGGGATAAATTGAACCTTAGATTTGCTTGATCCGTTCGGTAGGCTTGACTTCTTGAACTCCATGTGCATATCCCCTGGTTGAGGTAGGGGGACATCGTCTTCCTCGTAGATCGCATCTTTTGCCTCCTCCGGGTCGGAATCTTGCTCCTCATCCGTGGACCATAGGTAGGATAAATCCCCCCAAAGATCTTTGGATCCGCAGTATAATGGGAAACATAGCTCTCTCCATCTGAATCTTGCGACGACATGCTTTCAGATCTGTCAGAAAAATAGCTCGAAACAAGAATAGAGAATATTGTCGTAATACGATGGTGAAAACCTTCGGGGGATTATATAATGAATTTTTACCGTGCAAAATAAGTATTTTGGGAGAAAACAAAGTCCAGGAGGTACACGAGGCGGCCACAAGCGCGGGAGGCGCGCCCCCCAGGCTTGTCGCCTGCTCATGCACTTTTCGGACTACTTTTTATTTTCCTATTTTTTAAATATTCTAAAATGGAGTAAAATTGCTTTTGGAAAACTTTTGGAGTCGGTTTACTTACCGGATCACATACCTAATCCTTTTCAGGGTTCTCGAGCATTCTGGAAGGTTTCCTTTATGTACTCCTCCGGTGTTATTAAATTAACAGTGTTGGTCTCAACATTTATAGGCGTACCTGGGATATAATGTTTGATTCTTTGCCCATTCACCATCTTCGATTTATTGCCTTCTGCATTGTTAATCTTGATGGCAGCAGAACGATAAAATTCTTTGATAATGTAAGGTCCTTCCCACTTAGAGAGAAGTTTTCCTGCAAAAAATCTTAAACGAGAATTGTATAGCAAGACATGGTCACCTACATTAAATTTCCGCTTTTGTATTCTTTTCTTATGCCACCTTTTAACCTTTTCTTTGAACAGTTTGGCACTTTCATAAGCTTGGGTTCTCCATTCGTCAAGTGAGCTAATGTCAAATAATCTATTTTCACCAGCAAGTTTGAAATCATAGTTGAGCTCTTTAATTTCCCAATAAGCTTTATGTTCTAATTCAAGAGGTAAGTGACATTCTTTCCCATAAACCATTTTATATGGAGACATACCCATAGGATTTTTTATAAGAAGTTCTGTAAGCCCATAATGCATCATCAAGTTTCTT
Source organism: Aegilops tauschii subsp. strangulata (assembly GCF_002575655.3). Lineage (NCBI taxonomy): Eukaryota > Viridiplantae > Streptophyta > Magnoliopsida > Poales > Poaceae > Aegilops > Aegilops tauschii. The sequence goes on from NC_053039.3 coordinate 355,713,311, forward strand.
AGATCAATTCTTCCTAGATCTATTAACAGTCTTTTGCAAGATCAATTTTATTTCTCTATTACTTAATTCTACTTGACCACTAGACTGAGAATGATATGGAGATGCAATTCTATGGCTAACATCATACTTAGCAAGCATATTACCGGAAGCACCATGAATAAAATGTGAACCACCATCAGTCATTAAATATCTAGGGACTCCAAACCTCAGGAAAATAACTTCTTTAAGCATTTTAATAGAAGTGTAGTGATCAACACTACTAGTTGGAATAGCTTCTACCCACTTAGTAACCTAATCAACAGCAACTAGAATATGAGTATACCCATTATAGGAAGGAAAAGTTTCCATATAATCAAATCCCCAAACATCAAATGGTTCAATAACAAGTGCATAATTCATAGGCATTTCCTAACGTCTACTTATATTACCAATTATTTGGAATTAATCACAAGACAAGACAAACTTACGAGCATCTTTGAAAAGAGTAGGCCAATAAAAAACAGATTGAAATACCTTGTGTGCAGTTCTGTCTCCAGCATGGTGTCCTCTGTAAGCCTTAGAGTGACACTTGTAGCGACCAGACCTCAAACAGTCTGATCTACCGTGCACCAGTGTCATCCCTGGATCAGTAATGCTGACACGCACAGTACTTGGAGGATTTATAACAGAGTAGCAATCACACACTTATTACATCGAGTATCTCAAGAGAGAAATAAGTATGACAAATATGGCTTAAGGCCATCTAAAACGATAACAGCGGAAGACTTGGAAGATAAGTGAGTCCATCAACTCCAACGGCATCGCTGAGTATAAGACCACGACCTAAGGCACCTTACTCGTTGTCTGAAAAGTCTGCAACATGAAACGTTGCAGCCCGAAAACGGGTCAGCACATGGAATATGCTGGCAATGTAACAGATAGAGACTAATGAACAGAATAATGCTATACTACATGCATATATGGCTGGTAGAAGGCTCTATGGTTACAGTTTTGCGAAAAGCCAATTTTTCCCTACTGCAAAGGAATAAATTTTATTTAACTATCATGGTGGTTGTTAAACATTGAGAATGGTTGACAGCATTCTCAATCCCAATTAAGTATCATCATCAAAACCCAACAAAATTAATTAAAGTAACATGATGAGATTCACATGATAATCCAGATACTAGATACTCAAGGTGTCCATAACCGGGGACACGGCTAACCATGATTAGTTTATACACTCTGCAGAGGTTTGTGCACTTTTCCCCACAAGACTCGATCTCCTCCGTTAGATTTCTCGCACTACATGGTGTTTGAGAAACGGATGACCGAGACACAGTCTTTCAGAAGCGTTAGCACCTTACGATGGGTAGACAGTACCACCTACATCCCCTACATCTGCTAGCCTACCACTGTAAGAGTTCACATGACCTACTCAACTATGCTAGAGCCCATAATAGCTTGTGGCTGCACACAGAAGTTTCTAGCATGAATAATCTCATGATCCCTTTGAGCCTGGGTGGCGGTCCAAAGAAAAACAGGCAATCCTGCAATACCCAGGTACCTCAATCCACCCAGATGTGTGTTTTAGTTGCCACCTTAAGTTTAACCATTAATTAACAATCTCACATCTGTCATGGTAAAACTCAAACCCAATCCACGTCTACTAGCATAGCATAACGATATAAGCAAACGTAGAAGTAACTCCCAAGGGTTTGATAATAAACAGGGCAATAGGTACTACCTCATCTACTTCCCAGAACCCACAATTTAATTAGATCCTAATCATGCAATGTTTGAGGGTTGATCTAATGCAATAAAACTGGGTAGTAAAAGAAGTATGATCAAAGTGTTACTTGCCTTGCTGATGATCCGTGAAACCTAGAGATTCGAAGTAGCAAGCGGCGCACTCCGGGTACTCTATCGCAAACAAACAAGCATACAGTAAGCACTCAACTAATGCACAAGTAAAACTCATATAAAAGATCTAACCAGAAAGTTCAACTTAAGAACTCCGGTTTGCAAAAAGAATCAAATCAAACGAAGCAACGAAAGTCAAACGGCGAAAGAAACAAGCTTCGTTTACTAATCTGGATCTAGGTCAAATTTTACAGTAGCAAAAACTTGTTTGAGTAGGTTAAACGGAAAGAGAATTTCGAGACGAAACTCTAGGCGCTTGAATCGCCTGATTCCGGTAAACGAGCGAAACGTTAAACTAAAACGAAAAACAGATCGGAAATCGCGATCGGGAAAAATCGCGGAAAATCCGACGAAAAAGAAAACTGATGAACAGTTAATCGAACGGACGTTCGTTAACAGTGACTAAATGGTGAACACGTTCGTTAAAATGAACGGACCCACGAACGTTCACTAACTAACTAAACAAAAAAAACCGATCTATAAAAAAATAAACCTAGGGTTTCAAAATAAACCGAATCGGTTTTCCAGCGAAAACCGGCGCGGCGGCTACCTCGGTCCGGCGGGATTCCGGCGGGGTCGGGCGGGGCTCCGGCGGGCTTCGGGAGAGGGCGGCGAGGGGCGGCGGGGCTGCAGGTGGGGCGGCGGGGTCGACGGGAGGCGACGGCGGCGGCGTTCGGCGTCGGGGCGGCGGCGGCGTTCGCCGACTCCGGCGGGGCGGGTTTTGGCGGCGGCGGCTCTGGTCGGGGTGGCGGGGAACGGGGCGGCGGCGGCGGTATATATAGGTGGGGGAAGGTGGCTTCGGGGAGGGGGCGACCTCGGGGAGGAGTCCCGGTCGGACTCGCATCTGGCGGCGGCGGCGTCCTCGCGGACTCCAGGTGGGAGACGGCGACGCGGGCATGGGCCGGCCTAGCTCGGCTGGGCCTCGGCCCAGTCGGGCGCGGGATCTCTCTTTTTTTTAAATAATTCCGCCGAAACAAAAAAAATCCTAGAAAAATAAATAAAAATCTAAAAATGTCAGAATAAATTTTCACCGTCTAATTAAAATAATTAGAACGAGATGAACATTTTCTTGGCCCTAAAAATGCAGTTTTGAAAACGTGCAATTTTTCTAATGCAAATAAAAAATCCGATAAAATCAAATATTTGATTTTAATATTTTCCTCTAATATTTCAATTATCTTGGAGAAGTCATATTTTCTCCTCTCATATATTTTAATATGAAATATTTTTCGGAGTGAAAAATAATTAAAACCAAAAATCCTCGTTTCATTATTTGATAAAAATCAAATATGAAAACCGGGAAAATCCCCAACTCTCTCCGAGGGTCCTTGAGTTGCTTAGGATTTCGAGGATTTGCCAAAATGCAATAAAATATGCTATGCAATGATGATCTAATGTATAACATTCCAAATTGAAAATTTGGGATGTTACAACACTTCCGTAAGATTTGTTCCTGTTCATGCTCAGGTATACAAAGTCTAATAGTACCATCAACTACAGGTGCGCGGTCGCGAGTGCCGTGGAAGTTGGCGATAAAGCGCTCGCGAAGCTCATCCTAGGAGGAAATCGACCCCTCCAGGAGGTTCAGGAGCCAAGAGCGTGCACCGTCCTTGAGGGCCATGGGGAACAAATTCGCCATATTCATCACCGCTTGGCGCTTCGATGCTCAGCGCGTAGAGTTGGAGGAACTCACCGGGGTCGGGGTGGCGTCATAGCGTGGAGGCAGATCCGACTTGAACTTGCCGAGGCAGACAATGCGACGCAGTTCTGGGGTGAAGGCGCGGCAGCCCACCGCGCTCGGGGGTGCAGCATGCACGGGAGGAGCTCGGTCTTGACGCCCACGTGCCACAAGCTCTGGCGGCGCGGGGCCTTGGTACTGGCGTTGAGGCGCTGGGAGCGCGCGCGCATTGGCCTGCGGCCGCTGCACCACCTTGCAGCTTGCTTCATCCCTTGCCGGCGCTCCGCACCGTGGGTCATGCGGGGGCGCGCTGTGCCTGGGCTCTGGGTCAACGCCGCGCCGAGGAGGTGGAGGAGGCGTGCTGTGGGCCACGTCACCCGCCTGGGATGGAGGTGGAAGGAGCGAGCAGGATGGCGCGGGGGCCTTGCCAGCGGCGTTGACGGGGCGATAATGCAGGAGCTCGCTCACCTTGAGCAGCGTAGCCTGCGCATTTGCCGGCCCGCGGCGAGCATGGGTGGACGACGCCGTGGTGGGAGTAGGCGACAGAGTGGCGGTGCAGCCATCATGCCACACGGAATGCGGCAGCAACGAGTCCTGCTGCTCGTGAGCCATAGGATCAGTGGCAGCGTTGGCCGCGGGGGAAACAGAGCGGCGTGGAGCGCCATTGCCCACGAGTGCCATCTGGGCGACACGAGCAGCCCGGCGCTCGGCGCGGACACGGCCTGCGTTGGCCATGGGAGCGACGGAGCGGAAGCAAAGTGGAGGTGGAAGAAGGACTCCGACACGCCCCTACCAGGCATGCCAAATGTTGGATTCAGGGCTCCGCAAACTCACTAAGGTTCGAACTCTAGGGCATGTGCGAAGAACTCAATCTCTCGAGCCTACCAACTCGTCGCCCTATAGCCTAGCTTTGCCGAATTCGCGCGAGCGGGGAAGAAGATGAACACAACACTTTACCCAGGTTCGGGCCACCTTGCGGTGTAAAACCCTACTCCTTCTTTGTGGTGGATTGGCCTCACAAGGAGGTTTGAGGATGAACCAGTACAATGGATGAGCTGCCTCGTGAGGGCTCGGGGGATGAGGAATGAGTCGATCGCCGGGGTCGGATCGGCCCCTCTCTATGGTGGTGGCTAACCTATATTTTGTCCTCTTCCTCGAAACGTAGGCGGGAAGGGATCCCACAGTGGCTAATTTGAAAGGGGACAAGTAGTACATCTTATCCTGACAAAAGGTGGTCTTCGCCTGCAAAGCTTCTGGTCGTGACGCAGCGGTGGCTCGGCGATGACATCCGTCTTGCCGAACCCGTGGTCTTGGTCATGTAGCACCAGAATGGAAACCTTTGGTAGATTCCTCAGGAACCCATGCCCGTCCTTGCCTCCTTAGCACCAAAGAGGAAACTGCCTCCTCTGCGCCCGCTGGCGCTCGCCTGGGCTTGGTCGTCATGGCTTGCGTCACCGTAGCCTCGTGAGGCTGGGTACCTGCATAGGAATCTCCGCTCCTCAGGAGGCAGCATGGGAAGGCCGCTCCCTTGGGAGGTCTTGGTGTCGTTCGCCTCGCGTGGCCAGGGGGCCCTTGCGAGGGTCTTGTCTTGGTAGTCTTGGTAGTCTGGGTATCCTAGTTCCCAGAACACCGACAGTTTGGTAGTACGATAATTCGTAATGGGTAACATGTAACACGTGAAACAAAGGTGCAGCAAGGTGCCCCAATCCTTTTTATAGCAAAGTATAAGCCTGGACGAACTCTTATACTAAGCAAAAGCGCTCCCGAGGGCACATGCGAATTATTGTCAAGCTAGTTTTCATCATGCTCATACGATTCACGTTTGTTACTTTGATAATTTCATATGTGGGTGGACCGGTGCTTGGGTGCTGTCCTTACTTGAACAAGCCTCTCACCTATGATTAACCCCTCTCGGAAGCATCCGTGATGTCTACTACGCAACTTGTTTTTGTAGACTTGTGTTGGGCCTCCAAGCGTAGAGTTTTGTAGGACAGTAGCAATTTTCCCTCAAGTGAATGACCTAAGGTTTATCATTCCATGGGAAGTGTAGGATGAAGATGGTCTCTCTCAAACAACCCTACAACCAAATAATAAAAAGTCTCTTGTGTCCCCAACACACCCAATACAATGGCAAATTGTATAGGTGCACTAGTTCGGCAAAAAGATGGTGATAAAAGTGTAATATGGATGGAAGAAATGTATTTTTATAATCTAAATAAATAAAAACAAGAAGGTAGCAATTGATAAAACGGAGCACAAACGGTATTGCAATGCTTGAAAATGAGGCCTAGGGTCCGTACTTTCGCTAGTGCAATCTCTCAACAATGCTAATATAATTGGATCATATAACCATCCCTCAACGTGCAACGAAGAATCACTCCAAAGTTCTTATCTAGCGGAGAACATAAGAAGAAATGGTTTGTACGGTACGAAACTACCTCGAAGCTATTCTTTTCGATCGATCTATCCAAGAGTTCGTACTACAATAACACCAAATAATTTCAGATTCATAATACTCAATCCAACACAAAGAACCTCAAAGAGTGCCCCAAGAATTCTTCCGGAGAAACAAAGACAAGAACATGCATCAACCCCTATGCGTAGATTACCCGAATGTCACCTCGGGAATCCGCGAGTTGAGTGCCAAAACATATATCAAGTGAATCAATACGATACCCCAGTGTCACCACGAGTATTCATATGCAAGACATATATCAAGTGCTCTCAAATCCATACAAGTATTCAATCCGATAAAACGAAATCTCAAAGGGAAAACTCAATTCATCACAAGATAGAGAGGGGAAAACACCATATGATCCGACTATATTAACAAAGCCCGCGATACATCAAGATTGTGACATCTCAAGAACACGAGAGAGAGAGAGAGAGAGAAAGAGAGAGAGAGAGAATAAACACATAGCTACTGGTACAAACACTTAGTCCCGAGGGTGGATTACTCCCTCCTCATCGTGGTGGCCGTCGGGATGATGAAGATGGCCACCGGTGATGATTCCCCCTCCGGCAGGGTGCCAGAATGGGGTCTAGATTGATTTCTCATGGTTACAGAGCCTTGTGGCGGCGGAACTTCTGATCTAGGGTATTGGAATACTTGGGAATTTATAGGGCGAAGAGGGGGTGTGGGAGGCCACCGAGGTGGGCACAACCCACCTGGGCGCGCCTGGGCCCCCAGGCGTGCCTTGGTGGGTTGTGCCCCCCTCGGGGCACCCCTAGGTGCTTCTCTGGCCCACTGGATGTCTTCTGGTCCATAAAAAATCCACAAAAAGTTTCGCGGTGTTTGGACTTCGTTTGTATTGATTTCCTGCGATGTAAAAAACAAGCAAAAAATAGCAACTGGCACTAGGCACTGGGTCAATAGGTTAGTCCCAAAAAATGATAAAAAGTTGCTATAAAATGATTGTAAAAAAAATCCAAGAATGATAATATAACAACATGAATACTTCATAAATTATAGATACGTTGGAGATGTATCAGCATCCCCAAGCTTAATTCCTACTCGTCCTTGAGTAGGTAAATGATAAAAGAAATAATTTATGAAGTGTGAATGTTAGCAAGTGCATAAGTTTTTTTTGACTGGGGCAAGTGCATAAGTTTGATCAATGATAATTTCAATCACTTTTCCTTGCATCATACAACAATTCTTTCTTATAAAAATTCTCATGTTAAAGTAGCAACCAACTCACATGTTAAGGTTCAAACAATGAAGTCTCTTGAAACTCAACAACCTATGTTGTCAGTCACCAAACAATTGCAATTGAACTTATTCAACATAGTCTAAGTAAGAGCTCCACATACTCAACCATCATATAGTCTTCTATGATTGCTAACACTCACCGCATACACATGAGCAAAATGTTTCAACCGGACACATAGAAAGATAGGGGCTTATAATTTCGCCTCCCAACGTATTCACCTCAAGGGTGATGTCAGCAATAATAACTCATGCCACCCATATCCAACTGGATATGTGCCTAGATCTTTCCTCACCACATGATGCTTTCCAAAGGAGAAAAATAAAAAGGAATAGAGATAAAAACTTTGACTCTTGCATGAAAGTAAATACATAAAAGTAAGATAGGCCCTTTGCAGAGGGAAGCAGAGGTTGCCATGTGCTTATTTGTTTGTATGCTCAACCCCTTAGTGCAAAAGAACGTCACGTTATATTGCCCCTTATGATAGCAACCTTTATTATGCAGTCTGTCACTTTTATTCTTTGCTATCACAGGTTCGTACAACGCTCAATTTTCTCTTACACTAAATGATCTAACACTTTTAGAAGCAATTTTTATTGCCTTATTGCACTGATGACAACTTACTTGAAGGATCTTGCTCAATCCTTAGGTAGGTATGGTGGACTCTTGAAAATAAGATTTGGGTTTAAGGTTTTTTGAATGCACAAGTAGTATCTCTACTTGGTGCGGAATTTTTGGCTACCAAAGATGGGGCGCAAGCACTACATGTTGAAGGATCTATGACAATATAACTTCTATGTGAATATGAACAAACATAAATCAGTACGTTGTCTTCCTTGTCCAACGTAAAAAAAATTGGCATATAATATTTTGATGGGGGGCTCACAATCACAAAAGATTACCAAGATAGTGTATTTGCATGTGAAAGTTCTCTTCCTTCTACTAATCATTCATGAATTGCTTGTATGACCAATACCGTGATTGTCAAGCCTCAAAAGATTTCACTTTCTAAACCCATTGTGAAGCTACCACTAGGCATGATATGATCATATAATTTCAACTTCATGATATTCAATTCATTCGACAATTTACTCATAGGATATAAGTGAAGCACAAGAGTAAATGACAAACTACTCCAAAAAGATAGAAGTGAAGATCAAGTGAGTAGTTAAGTAAATAGGTAGCTATGTGAGAACTCTCTCTTATTTAAAAACTATTAGATCTAAGTATTTTATTAAAACAGCAAGCAAAACAAAATAAAATTACAATCCAACAATAGCACACATCATGTGAAGAAGCAAAAACTTAGTATCAACCGATACTAACCGATAACTGTTGATGAAGAAAGGTGGGATGCCTATCGGGGCATCCCCAAGCTTTGATGCTTGAGACTCCTTGAAATATTATCTTGGGATGCCTTGGGCATCCCCAAGCTTGAGCTTTTGTGTCTCCTTAATTCCTTTCATTTCCCTAAATCTTAAAAACTTCATCCACACAAAACTCAACAGGAACTCGTGAGATAAGTTAGTATAAACCAAGGCAAAAACCTTATCATTCTCTACTGTAGCAAATCACTAAAATTATAATTTAACATTGCATAATAAATGCCTCTGCATATTTAATACTCCTATCCTCAAATAGAATCATTAGACAAGCAAACATATGCGAACAATGCAAACATAACAACAATCTGCCAAAACAGGACAGTGTGTAAAGAATGCAAGAGGATCCATACTTATTCAACTTAAAAATTTCTGAAAATTTAACACACTGTAGAAAATTTATCAGAGCTCATTGTGCAAGAAGTTTAAACATTTTATCACATTCTGACTTTTCTGGGGAATTTTTGCAACACCGATAAACTTTCTGTTTTCAAACAGCAACATGTAGACTTGCAAAATAAGCATGACAAAGGCTATACTTGACATTTTTCTTGAAGTAAAAAATGAAAAACATTATTCTAAATAATAGCAAGCAAATCCTAATAAAATAAATTGATGCTCCAAGTAAAACACATATCATGTGACGAATGAAAACATAGCTGCAAGTGAGGTTACCGATAATGTTGGAGACGAAAGAGGGGATGCCTTCTGGGCATCCCCAAGCTTAGTTGCTTGGATATTCCTTGAATATTACCTTCCGGGTGACTTGGGAATCCCCAAGCTTAGGGTCTTGTCACTCCTTATTCTCCTCATATCGACATCTCACCCAAAACTTGAAAACTTCAATCACACAAAACTTAACGGAACTTCATGAAATAGGTTAGTATGATAAAGAACAAACCATTTCACTTTGGTACTGTCAAAGACAAGATTCATAATTGTTTCCACACAATGCCTACTGTAGTATATCATTTCCACAATTTATATTGATCAATGTAAGCCATAGAAACTCGGAAACAAACAAACTATGCATTGAAAACAGAATCTGTCAAAAACAGAACAGTCTAAAGTTATATGTACTCCAACCATACTTCTGCTAGTCAATTTTTTTGAAAAATTAGGACAACGTAGATAATTTGTATATCTATCACTTGTAAAAAATTCAGATCAAAACCACATACCAGGGGATTTTCAAAATTCCTGGACTGAGCGCAAAAGTTTCTGTTTTTGCACAGATTCAAGTCAACAATCATCCACACTATCCCAAAGGCTTTACTTGGCACTTTATTGAAACAAAAGCAATAAAACATGATTACTACAGTAGCTTAATCATGTGAACACACAAAAACAGTAGGTAAAAGTGTTGGGTTGTCTTCCAACAAGTACTTTTTTTTCATGCCTTTAAGCTAGGTATGATGATTTCAATGATGCTCGCATAAAAGATAAGAAGTGAAACATAAAGAGAGCATCATGAAGCATAAGTTCCTCTCTCATAATAATTTTCAGTAGCATCATGAATAGATTCATAAATATATCCATCACATAAAGCATTCTTTTCATGATCCAGAAGCATAGAAATTTTATTACTCTCCACATAAGAAAATTTCTTCTCATTCACAATGGTGGGAGTATCATATGAAACTTGAATACTAAAAATTGTTTCCACGTTAAAAGAGTAATGTTCAGGAAAAGGGTAATCATAACTACGACAAGTTTTATAAATATAATCATCACTACTTTTTATAACATAAGTATCATCACAATAATCATCATAAGTGGCAACTTTGTTCTCATCATAGATAGGAGGCATGCAATCATCATAGCAAATTTGATCATTCAAAGTAGGGGGACTAAAAAGATCATCTTCATTAAGCATATCATCCCCAAGCTTGGGACAAACATTAATTGCAGCAAATAAATTCTCAAACATGTCATTCTCATCAAACATAGCATCCCCAAGCTTGTGGCTTGGCATATCATAAGCATAATCACTCTCATCATTAATAGTATGAATAGCACCAACAGTATAACAATTGCTATCATCATAATTTCCCAATTTGGTCCCAAAAAGATTTCCAAGATTATAAGAAGTATCATTATCTTACCAATATAATCATCACAACAAGCAATAGGCATAACAAAATCATCATCAATAGTGCTCTCGGACATTGTGCCATAAGACATAGAAGCAATATCATGATCAAGTGCATCATCTTCCACAATTATTTTTGATACATTTTCATGAGGCACAACAATAATAGGAGCAACATTATTTGGGAGAGATACCTTTTTACCTCTATTCTTTCTTCTTTTCTTCTTCTTCACCACATCATGTGTGGGTTTAATTAATTTTTTCAAGCTTCTTGTTGAAGAGATTGATTGGATAGGAAGCTCCTCCTCGGTACCTGATTCATCATAATAAACACTAGGAGGGTATTGGGAAATATTTTCCCTTTCATTAGTACTCTCTTCATATTCTATTTGTTTTCTTGTCTTTAGATAGTTGGCAATATAAGGATTCTCAGGGCAATTTACCGCACAAAACATATAAATTTCCTCTAGATCAAAATCAGGAAATCTCTCGAGATTAAATTTTGGAATACCCTCAGTTATACGTTTCATTTCTTCATACCCCAAAAGAGGACTAAGCTCTTTATGATGCTCAAGGGTAATCAAGTTATCACAATTTTTGGACAGGATTTGATCTTGAAACAATTTGCATTGGAGATTTAAATGACCACGTTCATTGCAAAGTTCACAAGGATGGCGAAAAAAAAATCTTTCAGCACAATCATCTAGCCTCTCTTGCAAACTTTTCATTTATAAATATTTATGATTCTTACAAAATCTATGTTCCCTTTCTGGTGTGCATTTCCACTCCCAATTCACTCCGCAAAAATTATCATTCTTATAAGAAACATTTTTGTCATGACTTGTGCAATCATCATTAGCATTTTGGATATTCAAAGAATTGATGCTACCAACATTTCAATCAGGCTCATCATTAAAATATTTTGTGCCAAATTTTTTATTGACTTCTTCTTCTATCAATTGAGCACAATTTTCCGATCCATCATTTTCAAGAAAGATATTATAAAGATGATCAATAATATGATGCAACCTCAATTCCATTTGTTTGGTAGTTTTCTTTTTATAAACCAAACTAGTGATAAAACAAGAAACTAAATGATTCAATTGCAAGATCTAAAGATATACCTTCAAGCACTCACCTCCCTGGCAACGGTGCTAGAAAAGAGCTTCATTGACGGGGTTTGAGTGCCGCTTACCTAACCTCCCCGGCAATGGCGCCATAAAAGAGCTTGATGTCTACTACACAACTTGTTCTTGTAGAGTTGTGTTGGGACTCCAAGTGCAGAGTTTGGTAGGACAGTAGCAATTTTCGCTCAAGTGTATGACCTAAGGTTTATCAATCCGTGGGAGGTGTAAGATGAAGATGGTCTCTCTCAAACAACCCTGCAAACAAATAATAAAAAGTCTCTTGTGTCCCCAACACACCCAATACAATGGCAAATTGTATAGGTGCACTAGTTTGGCGAAGAGATGGTGATAAAAGTGTAATATGGATGGTAGAAATGTATTTTTACAATCTGAATAAATAAAAACAGCATGGTAGCAATTGATAAAACGGAGCACAAACGGTATTGCAATGCTTGAAAATGAGGCCTAGGGTCCGTACTTTCGCTAGTGCAATCTCTCAACAATGCTAATATAATTGGATCATATAACCATCCCTCAACGTGCAACGAAGAATCACTCCATAGTTCTTATCTAGCGGAGAACACAAGAAGAAATTGTTTGTAGGGTACGAAACCACCTCGAAGTATTCTTTCCGATCGATCTATCCAAGAGTTTGTACTAAAATAACACCAAATAATTTCAGATTCATAATACTCAATCCAACACAAAGAACCTCAAAGAGTGCCCCAAGATTTCTACCGGAGAAACAAAGACAAGAACATGCATAAACCCCTATGCGTAGATTACCCCAATGTCACCTCGGGAATCCGCGAATTGAGTGCCAAAACATATATCAAGTGAATCAATACGATACCCCATTGTCAACATGAGTATTCATATGCAAGAAATATATCAAGTGCTCTCAAATCCATAGAAGTATTCAATCCTATAAAAGGAAATCTCAAAGGGAAAACTCAATTCATCACAAGATAGAGAGGGGAAAACACCATGTGATCCTACTATATTAACAAAGCCCGCGACACATCAAGATCGTGCCATCTCAAGAACACTAGAGAGAGAGAGAGAGAGAGAGAGAGAGAATAAACACATAGCTACTGGTACAAACCCTCAGCCCCGAGGGTGGACTATTCCCTCCTCATCGTGGTGTCCGCCGGGATGATGAAGATGGCCATCGGTGATGATTCCCCCTCCGACAGGGTGCCGGAACGGGGTCTAGATTGATTTCTCATGGCTACAGAGCCTTGCGGCGGTGGAACTCCCGATCTAGGGTTACCCCCGAAGGGTTTTGGAATATTTAGGAATTTATAGGGCTAAGAGGGGGTGCGGGAGGCCACCGAGGTGGGTACAACCCACCTGGGCACGCCTAGGCCCCCAGGCACGCCCTCGTGGGTTTTGCCCCCCTCGGGGCACCCCCCCAGGTGCTTCTCTGGCCCACTGGATGTCTTCTGGTCCATCAAAAATCCACAAAAAGTTTCGCGGTGTTTCGACTCCGTTTGATATTGATTTCTTGCGATGTAAAAAAGCGAAAAATAGCAACTGGCACTGGGCATTGGGTCAATAGGTTAGTCCCAAAAAATGATATAAAGTTGCTATAAAATGATTGTAAAACATCCAAGAATGATAATATAACAGCATGAATACTTCATAAATTATAGATATGTTGGAGACGTATCAATCCGCAACTACGAAAGAAGATTTAAGATAAATCTAACCATAGCATGAAACATGTGGATCCAAATCAGCCCTTACGAAGCAACGTATAAACTAGGGTTTAAGCCTCTCTCACTCTAGCAACCCATCATCTACTTATTACTTCCGAATGCCTTCCCCTAGGCCCAAATCATGGTGAAGTGTCATGTAGTCGACGTTCACCTAACACCACTAGAGGAAAGACAACATACATCTCATCAAAATATCAAACGAATACCAAATTCACATGATTACTTATAACAAGACTTCTCCCATGTCCTCAAGAACAAACGTAACTACTCACAAAGCATGCTCATGTTCAAGATCAGAGGGGTATTGAATATCATTGAGGATCTGAACATATGATCTTCCACAAAATAAAACAACTAGCATCAACTACAAAGAGTAATCAACACTACTAGCAACCCACATGTACCAATATGAGGTTTTGAGACAATGATTGAATACAAGAGATGAACTAGGGTTTGAGAGGAGATGGTGTTGATGAAGATTGATGCTCCCACAATGAGAGGATCGATGGTGATGACGATGGCTTCGATTTCCCCCTAACGGAGGGAAGTTTCCCCGGCAGAATAGCTTCGCTGCAACCCTAGATTGCTTCTGCCCAGGTTTCGCCTTGAGACGGCGACGCTTCATCTCGAAAGCTTCCTTCCAATTATTGCTAGGTGAAAACCCTCCATATAGACGAAGATGGACACCGGGGGCTGGCTAGGGGTCCCACAAGCCCGGGAGGCGCGCACTGGGGGGGTAGGGCGCACACTACGAAAAAAGACACATCCGTGACATTTTGGGCCAAACGATTTTTTTCTGTGATGCTTATGACACTTCTATGACGATAATTGTGACAAAACCAGTATCATCATAGATGTGGTGGGCTCCTACTTCTATGACAAAAAATCGTGATAAAAAATGGGCATTTCGTCCTGGGCGGGACGGAGACGCAGCTGCATGACATTCTTTGGGCCGTCCATGACGGAAAAAACCGTGGTAGAAGCGAGGGCGAGGAAAATATCGGGGGGGGGGGGGTTCTTGGTTACGGTTGGTGGTCGGGGGCCGAGCGATGCGCGTTTCTCTCGTACACGTACGTGCATGGGCGCGAGGCGTTGGGCTGTAACTGAACCCGAGCGAGGCGTTCGCCTACTAAACCCGAGCGGTTGCACTGCAGGCTACGCGTTATTGAACCCGAGCGATTGATCGATCTGGCTGTTAACTGAACCTGATCAAGCGATTCCTTCGCTACTGCTGCTAACTGAAGCCGGTCAAACCTGCTGCCTCTTGATGAACAGTGAGCGTTGTTGGGGGGTTGGATGAACAGTTCCCGGTGGGGGTTGGATGAACATGACCCCGTGGTAGTAGAGGCTGCTTTCGCTAGATGAACAGGACCCCGATCGATCGAGCCGGTTGGGGGTGGGTGAACAGGACCGCGTGGAGGGCTGGATGAACAGGATGACCCCGTGGAGGGCTGGTTGAACAGTAGCTAGTGGAGGGCTGGTTGAACAGTAGCCGATGGAGGAGCGGTGAAGGTTGGATGAACAGGAGCCCGTGGATGAACAGTCGCAGGTGGAGGCTGGACGGGGTCGACGGTGGATGAACAGTAACCCATGGAGGCTAGAGGAGGTCGACAGTGGAGATGAACAGTAGCCCAAGGAGTCCCGTTTTGTGGTACCCCACACCCCTCCCGATGAACAGGACCCCCGTTTCGACCGTAGCGCTCCAAGACAAGTCCGTTTCCTCCTTTTTGCGGTACAGCACACCCCTCCCAATCAACAGGACCCCGTTTCGACCGTAGGAGGTCGAAGAGAAGTCCATTTCCTCCGTTTTGCGGTACGCCACACCCCTCCTGATGAACAGGATCCCGTTTCGACCGTAGGCGGTCGAACACAAGGCCGTTTCCTCGGTTCTGCGGTATGCCAGGCCTCGTTTCGACCGGCTGTTCCGTCCAAGCCAGTTGGCTCCCGATGAACACGACGCATTCCGTTGCCTCCCGATGAACACGATGACGCAGTTTCTCCGTTCCGACCCAGCCATGTACACGAGCCCTGGCCGTACGTATGCGCGAGTAGGCGTTCGAGACCCCGCCAGTATGTACGTACGTGGCCGTATTTACTTTCTTGCACCCTGGCTGTACGTACGTGTACACGATATTGACGGGACTGCGTGACATGCTACGTGCGCGCCTCTACTACGACACGTGTCCTTTCTTACTCGGCCACGGTTCATCGCTGCAGCCTGCAGACAGACCGATCGACCAGTATGTACGTACACGTTCGCGGCCAGAATTACAACGCTACGTACGCTTTGACCAGGTGGGTCCCGACTATCAGGGACGATAAGGAGGCACTTCCTTGCGTGCGAAGATGTAGCTGGTGGGTCCCAGCAGTCAGGGGGAAATGTTTTTTTCACGAAATATGGTGGCCTGTCTGGTGGGTCCCTGCTGTCAGGTGGAGGAATCATTAATTTGCTTATAATAAGGAGGCACTTGCTTGCTGCGGCCATGGGCCCAACTATCAGCCTCTCCACGTACAGTACTCTTCCGATGGAAGTCGTTCCTTGACCACATTGACCACGCCGCGCCGAGAGCACCAAGGCGATGGACGACGACGAGGCCTAGGAAGGGGATGACGCGGAGCCCGGGAAGACGCGGCAGTGGATGCCCACGCGAAGAGGAGTACGAGGGTTCACTGTCGGCTGCGGTGTGCGGCTGCCGTTGCCGCAGAATAACAGGGGGTGTGGGTGAGTAGAGGGATGGCCTGGTCAGCGACGGGAGTAGTAGGGGGCAGTGAGGCCTCCGGGCCAGCACAACCGGCCACGGGAGTCAGGAGCAGGCGGCACAACCAGCCCTGGTTTGGGTTGCTGGAGCAAGAAGACCAGAGGTTGAAGAAGCACTACGGCCGTTGGATGGACATTGTACGGTCACTGGAGCTAGAATCATTCATATTGACTAAGTTGACAAAGCCCTCCATCCCCGTCAACTTAGTAGGCCCACAAGTCAGCCTCCCACTATGGTGGGTCCCAGCTAGCAGGGGGAGTATTAATTTTTTTGTGCGTAATAAGGAGGTACTTCCTTGTGTGCGAAGATATAGCTGGTGGGTCCGAGCTGTCAGCGGGGGGACCGTTTTTTAGTGAAATACAGAGGCCCTTTCAGTGGGTCCCAGCTGTCAGGTGGAGGAATCATTATTTTGCGCGTAATAAGGAGGCATTTCCTTGCATGCGGCCGTGGACCCAGCTGTCAGCCTCTCCACGTACAGTCCACTTCCGATGGATGTCGTTCATTGATCACGTTGACCACGCCATGCCAAGAGCACCAGGGCGATGAACGACATCGAGGCCTAGGAAGGGAACGACACGGAGCCAGGGAAGACTCGAAAGTTGTTTCCCACATGGAGGGGAGTATGAGGGTTTACTGGTTCGTCTGCCGTCGCCGGAGAATACAACAAGTGTGGGTGAGTAGAGGGATAGCTAGGCCAGCGATGGGAGTACGGTGGGGCGGTGAGGCCGTCGCGGCTGCATAGCCGGCCGTGGGAGGAGGGAGCCGGTAGTCCCGCTGGCGCTTTTTTGAGCGGTTGGAGCAGGAAGAGCGGAGATTGAAGAAGCACGACGGCCGTTGGATGGCCATCCAACAGTCAATGCTCTCGTGTGTTGACTAAGTTGACACGGCGTTGCGTGTGCGTTAACCTTGTTTTAGGAAAGCGTATGCGTCAACCTATAGTAGGCGCACAAGTCAGCCTCATATGTGTGGAAAACATCATACAACCCATCTGCCATTATTTCTAAAAATATATAGCCCATTTGCTAATTCTTAAGGATTTTTTTGGAGCCCATCTTCTTTTTGTTAGCATTACAGCCCATATTGTGGCCACGGTTAAAAATCGTACGGAATTTTGCATATTTCGGTGCAGTCAACTGTTTTTAATCCCGAAATTTTGAGTCACATTCAAACTAATTTGAAAAATAAATTCATATAAATATAAAATCCAAATAATTTTCCATGCATAAAAACCAATGGAGTTTAAAATCTTGAAATGAAAAAAAAGAAATTTTAAACTAATTGCCGGTTTGATTTGTTTTAAAAATGTACATCCCATTTCTCATTACTGATAGCCCATTTTCTCGTCTTGAAAGATTTGCAGCCCAGCAGGGCTGACAAAGCAAGTAGGCCTCGGTTGGGAATTCTGCAAAAGAACAGAAAAAACTGGGCTAGCCATTTTCAGAAAGAAAAAAACTACTGGGCTGGTCTTGTGGTAAACATAAAAAAGGCTGGCTAGACAGGCCAAAGTGCCCCGCACAGCCCAGTTGACACCCTGCTTCCGTCTGAAAAACAAAGATAACTAGGCAAGCTACTTCCCTAAAAAAACTGGACAAGCTACTGGGTCCCTCGTGTCAGCCGCTAGTTGTGCAATTCTCTCGTTTATAGACTACGTTGACAATGGCATGGGGACCAGATGTCAGAAATTCATTAGGAGGAACCATTTTTCTGGCTTGAAATAAGGAGGCACTTGCTTGCATACTGCCATGAACCTGGTGGGTCCCTGCTGTCATCCTCTCCACGTACAATCATCTCCTGATTGTGTACGCGTCAACCTAGTAGGCCCAGAAGTCAGCCTCTAAACCCGTGGCGGACAAATACAACCCATTTAAAAAAATAACTGCCCATTCCATGCGTTCACACGGAAAGTTCAACATACAGAGCAAAGTAACAGGTCTGACCAGATATAGAGTACTGAACTTCCACGTTGACAACCATCATAGCCAAGTTAACTATCTAGTCCCACTAATACTCTAGTGTATAAGTACTGGCTTACTCCTAGCTAAATAGACGATGTCGGCCGCCATCTATGGTATACGCTAAATGCGGGCACCGACGTCCTCCTCCTCGCCTCAGACTTGTCGGAGGTGCGATAGGGCACGTTGCTCGCACGCGTTGGTCCTTTCCATGCCGGTGTGGTCCACCGAATCTTCGAGTTCTAAGTGGGAAACCCACTTGAAGAGCTAGTAGTAAAATTCGGTGTCTCGCACGCGTGCGTGCCCGACAGCCTCTAGGACTATTTGCCGGGCGCCGGCCTCCACGTAGTTGGCCCAGTCGCGGGCGCTCTGCTCGCGACTCAAAGCGGCGGTGCGCTGCTGCTCCATGCCCCGCTCGCGGTGCAAATCAGTGATACGCTGCACATCCGCCAGGCGGTCGCGCTCCAACAAGTCCTCGTACTCCGCATTACTATCTAAAGACCAATAGAATGCCTCCTCCCCCCGTCTTCCTTCCGGCGGTGAGCGCCTCTGGCGTCACCTATTGCGGACGGTCGGGGGCTGTAACACCCCAAAAATTTGACCTTGTTTTATTAATTAAAATTTTGCAAGGAAATTAAATTTTTATTTTTCTGGATTTCTCTTTTGACTTCAGAACCCTCTTCTCTTTAATATTGTGGGTTTTTATCTCAAGTAGAAACTTTTCAAAAGTATTTTTGGACTTGAATGCTCTCTCAATAAAACAATTCTTTATCAGTGGATTTATTTGCATAATCGTTTTTCCTGAGCGTTATACTTTTAAAATGATCTTTCATAAATTTGGAGCCTCTTTTGCACTGCAACCATTTGATAAATGCATTTAAAATTTTCACCAAAATTTGGGGATGTCATGTGATGTTCCCACATCACTTTTATACAAAAACATCTTTTGGTTATTGGAGATTTTGAGCTCTACATCAACTTTTCAAATCTGGTCCAGTAGGTATTTTTGCACTACAACCTATTTAAATATTTCCCTAAAATTTTTTCCAAGTGTTTTGAGATGTCAGTAGATGCTTATAACTCTGCTTCATGCAAAAACCCATTGGTGTTCTTTGAAATATGTGAGTGAATCAACCTCATCTTCTTTCTGCTCCAGTTTGGTGATTTGTACTGCAACCCTATTTTATTTTGCTCTAGTACCCATGAGCTCTTTCCTGCTTATAGACCTCCCTGCAAAACCCTTAAGTCCCGGAGAGTGGACCCATTGGAGGATTTTAAGTGCTTGCAATGAGACCTTTTTCTTTCTGTCCAAAACTGAAGTTTTGCAAAGCTTGCACTAGCAAGTTTCTGGTTTTGCCCAAATGATCTTGCCATCATCACCTACATCTAGGGAGAACCTGATCTGGAGATTTTGGCCACTCCAAGAGTTGCCTAAATGCACTTAGCATTCTGTCGAACACTTGGTGTGCACAGTCAGTTTTGACATGAGTTTTAGTTTGCACTGTGTACTTGATCCACTGACCCAGCAACCTTGTCCACTAAGCTCCTAGCTATCCCTAACCCTGTCCTGTTAATTGCCAGCCTCGCTCTAGCATGCTAGGCTGCCCTGGCATTACGTCGAGCATGTCCCGTGCGTGCTCTGGGCGCGCGCGCACCGAGCCGCCGCGTCCCGCCCCTGGCCCTTGCTCGCCTGCAAAGCCACGCACTACCCTCGCCCACTCGCCAGAACCCTCCAAGCCATCCCTGGCGCCCTACAGCGCCGCCATCAGGGCTCCCTTGGCGGCACGCCGGCATCGGCAGCGGGCTCTGCCATGGACGGCGCCGCCCAAGCCACCCGCGCACGCCAGCTGCCCCCGTGAACAGCCCGAGCTCATCCGCTTACTCGTCGGCACGCGCTCGTCGCCGCCACGTCGCCCTGCAGCTACAGAGCGCCAGTTGCCGGCGTTCTTATCCACGGCCGCCGCGGGACCAACCTCGAACGCCTATTTAAGGAGGCCCCGAGCTCCTCCAAGCACTCATGCGACCCTAGGACACCCCCATAGCACCCCCACGGCCAGCATTCAACGGATGGTAGCCGTCTTCCTCGACTCCGGTCGGTTCGGCCGCCGCCACCTTCCGGTGCCATTCATCGCAACCAGACCCTCCTCCGTGCCTCTAACACCACCATCCGTTTCCCCTCGACCTCACGGAGTCGCCCATCCTCTTAGCTTCGATCGAGAGCCACCACAGCCCAAACCCCCAATCTTGCCCGAAACCTCCTCCGCCGCGGAGCTCGCCGCCGGCGACTCCCTTCACCCCCACGGCCCCCTCGACCACCGGGAGGACCGCCCTGGAGCCACGGATCCATCCCTGCCCTCCGGAGCCCGCGAGGAGCCGCCAATCGCCGGCGGCGATCGCCGGAGTCCCGCCTCCGTTCGGGCAGAGGAAGAGGAGGGAGAGGGGGACTAGTCAAACCTGACTAGTGGGCCCGCTGGACCCACTGTCAGTGACCCAGCCCCCGCCGACGTGTGTTTTAAGTGGAAGCGTATATCCTCGAGTACGTATCCCCTACCCCGAAAGCGTATTCTGTATCGAAACGTTTTCTTTTTCTGGTTTTATTAAAAATAGAACTTTGACCAAACTTTGACTGTCTATATCTTTTAAAATAAAACTCCAAATGAGCTGATTCTTTTTCCTACCTCTCTCAAATTTCATCTAGTTTATTTTAAGATTTATTTCAAAAATATTTGGGACAATTTTTGTACTGCTTTTGAACTATTTGTTATTTGAATATTTTTTTTAAATAGGAAGTGGAGAGAGAAGA
This sequence comes from Aegilops tauschii subsp. strangulata, assembly GCF_002575655.3. Taxonomy (NCBI): domain Eukaryota; kingdom Viridiplantae; phylum Streptophyta; class Magnoliopsida; order Poales; family Poaceae; genus Aegilops; species Aegilops tauschii. The sequence goes on from NC_053039.3 coordinate 355,734,437, forward strand.
AAACTTTCAAAAAAAGTGCACCCCCTTGCATACTCTTGAAGGCAAGCATTCTGAACTCTGGCATAATATTTTTGTGAGGTGTTTTGATACGGTTACAACACCACCTTGACTTGGAGCATATGATATTTTTATGTAACGATAAAGTCACACGCATGAGTACATATTGGAGATGCTTTACTGTTAGGAATGGATATGCTCGTGATAGTGATCATCCTCGCGAGCTCTTCATGCATACCGGCAGGAAGCCGGGAAAGTCGTGGTCTTGGGTAGACACGAGCTTGTCCCTAGTTCCTCGTCGAGACGAGTGTGTCCGGTATGGCATGATGAGGTTTGATGAGCGGTGATTCTGTCTGTTAATGGAAATATTTTGGTTATACTAATCATCCGGAGAATACTTGGACCTCCTGAGTTGGCCGTAGGTCGAGTCTTGTTCAGTAACTTCCCCTACTTGTTTTGTACTACAACTTGTCCCTGCCGCAGGTAGGGTACGGTTCAGTAAGTTGTCAACCCCTTACCAAAGCACACACCGTACAGAGAGGCCATGGTGGAAGATACCGAAGGCCTCCGGTAGGCATGCCACCTGGTCCGGGGGCATGGGTGGTTCCGGTTGGGACCGAGAGGGGGGCACCCCTTAGAGCGCGCGATATAAATTTGATCCCATGCTACGTCGAGGTTGTAGCCTCCCCACTTAGAGTTTTGCTTGACAGGTGTCGTGGGTGATTCCAGACACCGGTAAGTTAAGCTGGTGTGTGCAGGTCAGGTGCGTTTTCAATTAAAAGGCCGTAGGCGAAATTAGTCCCGATGGACTAAATAAATCCGTTACTCGTGGGTAAGGAATACACCCTCTGCAGAGGTTAAATCTATTCTGATAGCCATGTCCATGGGAAAGGACTACAGTCTGAGATGGGCATAGTAACGGTCTTCGGATGGAGAAACGGCTAAACTAGAACATAGTAACGGTCTTCAGATGGAGAAACGGCTAAACTAGAACATGGATTATGACCTGTGTCATGTGAGGATTTTATTATTATTATTGTGGACTAACCATTTACATTATTTGAATTATTGAGTATCCCTGGGACGGTTCTACCTCCGGGCTACTCACTGCGATTATCATTTATAAGCCCTTTATGTGGTGTCGCTCAGACGCCCGACTGCGGCATGCTTGTTATTTATTTATTTATAAGCCCTTTATGTGGTGTCGCTCAGACGCCCGACTGTGGCATGCTTGTTATTTATTTATTCTTTATAAGCCCTTTATGCGGTGTCGCTCAGACGCCCGACTGCGGCATGTTTGTTATTTATTTATTTATTCTTTATAAGCCCTTTATGTGGTGTCGCTCAGACGCCCGACTGCGGAATGTTTGTCATTTATTTATTCTTCATAAGCCCTTTATGTGGTGTCGCTCAGACGCCCGACTGAGGCATGACTTTATCTTATTATCCTTTTGGGGCGTCGCTTCAGACACTCGATCGGTGCATTCTATTTCTACTCTCGTATTGCACATTCATATTTTACCTGCACGCGTGCATCTTGAATTTTTGTTTATTTCGTGACAGCGTTATGATCGGAGAATCTTTCGGAGTATGATTACCCACTATTATATTATACCCGTGTTCATAATGTTTGCGAGTACATTCAAAGTACTCACTGGCTTGTCCCTGGCTATTGTCTTGGCCAGATTCCTCGCATGGAGATAAGCATTGCGGTGACAGCCCCGGAACCTTCGCTATGATGATAGCAGCCTCGCGAAGATAGGAGTTATCCTGGTCAGCTGTTCTTGTGGGGAATGGAGTCCCACAGACGCAGATGAACCACAAACCGCTTCCGCCCTCAACCACTAGAAACCAAGTGTTGTACTCATAGGCCACAATGGTCTTGTACTACATATTTTGTACTTTGCTTGGAATTTCTGTATCAAGTTGGTGCCTCATCAGCTAACAGTAATCCTGGGGCTGGTGAGCATAAGGGCCGCTTTCTGGAAATTATATCCCGGAAAAACCGGTCCTGACAGGGGCATGACGGACATGGCGAGAGCGAGGGCAAGTGGCGAGCAACGTTGGGCCGGTGGGGGTTGTGAGGGGAGCTGATAGGGCGAGTTGGGTGACAGTGCTACCGGAGAACGCCGGGAAGCAGTAATTATAGGCGGAAGGTAGTTGAAGCAGCGTGTCATGGGAAACACGACGGTCATCGGAATTCAATGCATAAGCAGGCATGGCTTAGCGCGCCAGCTTACCGTGAAAAACTGGAAAAACTGATGTGTCGTCCTGTCCCGTCAGTGGTGCATCCCGATCGTGCTGGGTCGCACATCGGCATGACGGTCAAACGAGTGCACTCGAATCATCTAGATGAGGTACTCCCTCCTTGTCAAAAATGATTCCACCACTCATCATCTACCTTGGTTGGTGAGATTTCTGAATTGAGCCCTGCAAACCGAAAAGGAGGTAGTACGTGCGTGATCTGCTATTTATTCGTGTAGGATCGAGTAGGTCGGATAGTGTATGTGTAGGAACGAGTAGGTCGGATAGTGTACGTGTAGGATCGCATTAGCTGATGAACATTCACTGGGAGGTAAGGCATTTGTGAACGTTTTTGCTGGCAGTTTCTTCAGATTCGCATGGCATTTTCTTCAGAACAGCTTGTCAGTTTCTTCAGAGGTAGGCATTTTTATTCAGAAAACTCCCACCTTTGGATCTTGCGTCGCAACTAAAACTGCCTGGAGCGTATTAGTAGGCTAGCTAGTGATCGATAAGTAACTTGTAAACACTGAGCGAACAGAAATAAGGAACTGCTAGTAACTTGTAAACACTTAGAACACAGAAATCAGGATCATGCTGTGCACAGTAGTAAGAGCCGATCCGTTCGAAATGTTCACACGAGACTCACAGGCCTGGCATTGTAATATGTTCACATTAGTAGCCCAAATTCACAACCAACTAGTAACATGTTAATGTATCTCAATGATTCACAGATCATATACAAATATGAAGCTCCAAAAGCAAAGATCTAGAAAAACATCTGTTCTTCCTACTAACATGGATGCTTCTCTTGGCCAACATTCAGTACAAAGTGAAAGACAATTTTGTTTGTGAAGTCTACAATTCGTCTTGCAAATGTAAGTGGTTTCACCAACAGCTAGAACCATGAGAATGAACCACCCATGACGGAGGAACATCCACTGCAATATGATTTGGTCTTCTCTCGAACACATGGCGAGGCTATTTTTGGAATACAAACTTTAACTTAGGAAAAATGATGCCCATAACCAATGAAGCACCCAGTGTTGGCCAATAAATAGTACAGTACTACTTTTGTGCAGTCCATGAAGTGACTATCCAATCTTTCAGTGTCTATTTTCAAATGGCACTGCATGCAGTGACTATACTATTCTTTTGTGCAGTTCCATCAAAATTGCGGTCACTTTGTTTGTTTGCCAAATAGCAACGGGCAGACATCTGTCTGCACAAATATCAAACAACTAGTAAGCATATACCCCACCTTGTATTTTTGGTTTAAACACGCCTCTTCCGCTTAGCATCTGTCATGTTTTGCACTGGACAATTTGATACTCTCATGTTTTGCCCTGGACAATTTCGTACTGAATTGATTTGCTGGTTCAGAGCAGAAATATAACACCTATTCTTCATCAGACCAAGGATATCCATGTTCGCAATGATGGAAGAGGTGAAATCGATACAACCAAAATTGAGCATCCAATGAATCATGTCCTGCACCTCCAATGTAGGTCCACCCTGCCAATAAATTCACATGCAAACCACTAATATTACTATCTAATGACAGTACAAAAAGAGTAGCAAGATAGTAACTAACGATGAACCTTCGTAATGAACAGCTCATAGTGCCACCAATTGGATATAAAGGTTTGGAAGAAAACATGCGCCTAATGTTGAACCATTTGGACTTTTTGTGCTGTTCCACTAAAATCGAGCATCCCCGTTTGCATAGATATTGAAAGTGTGATTACTATAAAAGTGGCACCAGTTGAAGCATAGACTCACAAATATAAGCATTCCAATTTCTTAATGGGAAAAGGTAGCAAGACTGTTTCTAACCACCTGTTTGAAGGAATAAATAAGGCAACAACGGCTGATGTCAGGAAGGCATACTTAGTTTTTTTCTTAAAAAGTGAACCATTCCTGACCTTTCCTCTTCTTTTAAGCATATTTTGTGCAGTTCAACTAAAATAAAATGCCATCACCGCCTTGACAATTCAGTGACATTGTACAAAAAGAAATGACTTAACATTACATCATGATGTCAGGTATGTAATCGACAGGCATTAGAGACAAACATACAAACCTCCTTCGATAACATAATGAACATTAATTTTAACAAAGGTGTGACTAGCTTTACGGGAAAATTTGAGTGAGCTCTACACCCTCTATTCCTTAATATAAGACGTTTTCATAGTTCAATTTAAAGTACCCAAACGTCTAGTATTTAGAAAAACAGGTAGTAATTTTCTTGAGCACATATCTGGGAAAGCTTGCCGCACTGTATATATGTCCATACGCTAATGCAACACCATTCGAATAGTACAAATATACACTAATCCAGTGGCTAGCGCAACAGTAGAGTAGTTTTTTATATTACGGGGTATAGTACAATGGTTTTACTGAACAGATTTCCATAAGCTAGCACTGGAAGATTTCTATAAGCATTAACAATACAAAATGTAAGGTAACAAGTTTCAGCATTGGTATACTAGATGTGCAACAGAATTAAACCAAATACAAAAGTCTGAAGGTAACTAGCATTATTATCTAATGATAGTATAAAAAATGCAAACCATGTACCTTCAAGGTAAATATCATTTCAAACTTGAGGGGACTTGAAAAATTGCTATCCCAATCTTGATAATCGATCAAACATAAAAACTTGATCGAACGGATCAAGAGAACAACCGGAGGAGGAGGTGCCCACTCTTCACCTTTCCTCTCCTCTTCGTAATTTTTTGTGTAGTTTAACCAATATAAAATGACATCAACGCCTTGGCATTTTGGTGACACTGTACAAAAAAAATTGACTTATCTCATGAAAGTGAGGTATGTAATCTATAAGCATTAACAGTGAAAAAAATCTGAAGGTAGTAACAAGTTTCATCGTTGGTATACTGGTTGTACAACAACATTAGAATGCCTTAGCTGAAAAATCTTTAATACATGCGCAATCAACAGCTAACCCAGAAATAATCTAGTGACATTAAATGGCATTGCTTAAATTTATCGGTGGCATTAGGTTGAGTGCGGCATTAGTTAAATGTGGCATCACTTTAGCAGTAGCATTACTTGACTTTACCGCTGTCGTTATACTAATAGCAAAAAAGTGGCAATAAGAGCATGGCGCACCAGTACGATGTACATCCACAGACGCATAGACTGGTGCCTAGAGCAACAAATATCCAGGCAGTATATGTGGATTACGTCCCATTTTGCTTCTCTTTAGCAACCTTTTTCCTATGTGAGGATAACAAACCGATTGACCTGGTCATTCTCTATTGCGTTGTCATGCCTTTCTACCCTTTTTCACCCTTTTCAACCAAGAGACACGAGACTCGTTCCTTAGCTACTCATTTTCCCCTTTTCAACCTAGATGCGGGTTCGATGCCTAGTCTCTTGGACAGTACTTTCTCCTTTCCTTTCCTTTCCTTATTGAACCCAGACATGGATTAGTCTGCATGAAATAGGGTTTCCTTTAATAGTGCAATTTAAGGATTTCGCCTGCATGACCAGCAGAGCAGAGGATAGCAAATTGGGAAGATGCTGGAGTGGAAAAAGATCCACATGCTGCGACGTGGCAGATGGGGCAATAGAACAAGGGTATGGTGAGGTAGCATACCTGAGGTCGGCGGGAAGTGGCTTGGCTCGTGGTCGTCGTCCTACGCACACACTACGACAGCGAGCTTGGGGACGGAGGCCATCCCGCGCGGGCGCTAGGTCTGAGAGAACGGCCTTGTCGTCAGTGCGTGACCTCGCTTGCCGACGATGGCTGCGTCAATGCTGTACGTCCTTTTCTTCCCCAGCGGATCTCAGACCACCGGTGAGGTGGGAGAGAGAGGCCGTCTTTTTTAGATTTGGAGAGAGGGTGATAGTTTGAGAAGCAAGTGGGCAGCCCTTAGCAAGAAAGCGCTGAAGCTCCAGCCTATATATCTTTTTTGATACTAGTACTAGAGGTGGAGTAGTGGTAGAGTAGTTTATATTTTCTCTGTATACAGTACCAGTTAGTCGTGCTTCAAAACTGAACGACACGCCATTAAAAAATAAAGGTCAATAACTAATGCGGCACCTCGGGCCAACGCGGCCAGATCGCATTTCACACGAGAAATTACACACCATGTTTCGTTGACATGTGGTCCCGTTCCAACATGTGAGTGAGACGACGGCGAGTCGTTTTGTACAATTTCGAATGGACGCCTTTGTAGGCCGGGGCACCTCTTCGTGTACCGTGGCAACCGTCCACTGCCTCTTCGCCTTTCCCTCTCGATTTGGAACTGTTGCCGCATGCTCTTCCTCCCTCCTCCATTTGCCTTCACCCTTTCCTTCTGCCATTGTTCGATCGTCTTCTCCATGGAGGGAACAGGCCGGAAACGACCCCGTTATCCTTGCCCTGATCTAAAAGATGACATGGTGGAGGAACTCATTGATCGGTGCGACGTCATCACCTCGGCTAGCATGGCAGGTTCGTTCAAGACCATTCTCGACTCAACTAATAACATCATTACAAGGAACCCAAGGGTCCAGGAGCGGTTTGCTCTCCCCTGTCTTCTTCGCCGTGACCCTGCTGACTGGCGCGCGGATGACGGAAGCCTCGCCTTGTGCAAGTTGATGCCGCTTGATAATGATATGTGTGATGTTAAGATGCCATCTCTTGAGGGTAAGGCTTGGGCAGGCGCAAATGGAGATTGGTTGTTTATATTGGGTAGAACTGCATGTGGGAACTTGTGAATGTGTACACTCGTCACCGGGTTCCACTTCCAAAAATATTAGACTGCCCAGAGGTTGAGCACACCGGTATTCTATGTACGTTCAAATACGATCATGGTGACTGTCGTCTAAGGAAGATAGCAATTTGTCGAGTTTTCCCAACCACTCTTGGGATTACACGAACTATGAAGTTGTTGCTATCTTCGACAAGCTTGTTGCCGTGCTTACTTCCACGCCTCGATGGATATTGCTCAAAAATCAATTTCTTTATACGGATGAGTACTGTGATGCAATTCAATACAAGGGAGTTGTGTTTGCTGCCACCACTCGTGGCACAGTTTTTGCATGGAATCATGATGCTTTCGGTACGTTTGTCTTCCATCGTAATTATAATTGTTTCATCCACATGCATGCGGGTTAGCTAGTTTCCCTTTACTAATTAACCTTCTTGTGTTTCCAAGGTCCTGTGAACATTCCACCACCTATACTTGAAAAATTTTATAACCAAGGGGGAGATGACGATGGTGATGATCATGAGCATTAGGACGAGAAGGACCCATATACTCAGTGGCACCTGGCAACTTATTCCGATGGATCGCCTCTTCTTGTCTGTATACAGGGCACTGCTGATGTTACTAAGGAAGCATGTGTTGTCTCGCATGGTCGCACTCTCCGGACCTATTCCAACATCCGTTGCAGGGTATTCGGGATGGATACTAGTGTGCTAGCGCCAACATCTTCTCCCTGGTTCAGTATTGATAGTCTTGGAGGAAACTCGCTCTTCCTTGGACAAAACTATCCAATGATGGTGAAAGACGATCCAGCTACTGTTGACACAACGTTACTTCCATTTACGAGATGCAACTGTATCTATACCTCGGACATTGCTATGCTTCCGTACCGTGGCTATCACAATACGCATCCTGATATAGGCCGCTTCAGCCTGGATGATCAGTCCTGCATTGGTCTCGAGATTGACAATAGCTGGCCCTTCCCAGAGAATCACTTCTGGTTCAAAGCAAGCGTTTCCAATGCCGACGAGTGGTTGAGCTGAAGTTCATTTCATTGCTTGTTATTTGTTGTGTGATGAAAACTTTAGTATTTATAATGTATCCTCGTTGTCGTTGTGGGTTAATGACCTATTGTATGTAATGCTAAATGATATGCCTGTGATAAACTTACTAAATTTATGAATGGATTTTGAGTCGCTTCTCAGAGTGGGTGCTGCGACGAGGTAAAAAAATATGTTTCGAATTCATAATTGTATGTGCATTACAATAGGTTATCGGATGAGTCCAATCAACAATAGTACTACTATTTGTACTAGCTTCACATGCTTCGCGCGTCGGGCGGGTGTTTTTACTGTAGCTGTGAATCCCATCATCCTAGGTCCTCGGATGAGTCCAGTAGAAATTGCATTCTGATGTTTGGGTTCAAACTTCCAAAACTGCTGCACTATCTCTACGTCTACGTATACGTAATACAACAAGTTTTTAACTTGAGACCAGCCATCCACCCTCACAAAGAACACTTTTTAACCTAGCACGGACTCCAGGATATTTGGCCACAGTGTGAGGTGGGCCATATGTTAATGTGTTCGCTGTATGTAACCAGCACCACGAATCCTCGATATATAGCAGGGTGGCATGGGCCAGAACTAGCATTCACGTCCAGGAGCACGACACACGCGCCACCAGCACGACTTCCATCTGACACCATATTTCTTGGAGTCCGCGCTACAACTATCTCTTCGACCTCCTCGTTTCTCTAACTCAGCAATCATGCGGCGGGCGAGGTGGGGGTGCCGATAGTCGGTTTCCTCAACTGCGGTCCCACTTGTAAGGACAACTCCAACGCACGACCCCAAACAGACGTCCGTTTTGCCCGGATTATGTCCGTTTGGGTAGGGCAATGGGGTCGTGTCCAGGCCATTTCTCGGATGCGGTGGCCGTGCGCCCAACGCGCGGACGCATCCCGGCCGCTTACATTTTTCTTTGCAAACACATATCTTTTTTCCATCATTGATTTTTGACTTGAAAAGCAAGACCAAAGAAAACAAGAACCATAAGAGTACATTTTAGAAGATATCCAACTTCCATAACTGCTCCTGTAAGTTGGATTAGTACCTTCTCGATGCATTCATTGTTGATCTGCAGAGGCTCGATCTTGCGTGCTTCTTTATTCTTTGAGTGTAAAGAAGTAGACGTTGCTTCCTCGCATCTAGTCTCATGTCTAGCCTCTATTCTATTAACAAGTGCACTAGTCTCATCTCTAGCCTCTATGTTAGCTAAAAGTGCTAGAACATCTACTAAATTGCGCTATATCAATATATCGATGTACTCTTCTTCCCAATACCAAAACTTGCATCCATTCTACACAATAAAGTTTTAAATTAGCACAACTAGTCAAATCCGAGAGCACAACCGAAGCTAAAGTAGCACATACCCCATTGGTTGAGCACTTGATGAACACCCATCCGAGATGTTCCGGCGTTGTAGACACACGACGCAAGACCTTATATAGGCAGTCGTTGCACATAATGAGTGGCAACGGTGCGCCGACGAGCTTTTGGGCCAGCACCAAGCCCGGCCGACCGCCATTCATGTATCAGCCAATGGACCGCCAACGGTGTAGATCTGAGCGGCTAGAGAAGGAGTCAGTACCTGCATGTGGCCTTGCCGAGGCCTTCCGGCCTGGTGCCCGGCCAGTCCATGGCGCGACTCGGCCTCCCACGGCCGGGCGAGCTCAAGCCCGACCGGATCTGCTCCAAATCCAGCCACCGGGTGCGCAAAACACGTAGCCGTGGTTGGGTAGCTCGGGGGCATTGAGGGAAAGGGGGCTGGGCGAGCGCGTGTCCAAGCTGCATGCGCGGGAGATGGCCTAAGTCAAGATGCAAGACAACACGTGTTTCCCTAGCAGCGTGGCAGACCAATCGTGTGGGGGTGTGAAGTGGCTTCGCTCCTGTGGGGGACGGAGGCCATTTGTTGTGTGATGAAAACTTTAGTATTTACTAGAATGTTTTGTTGGAACTAATCTAGAATCCAACATGTATCCTTGTTGTCGTTGTGTGTTGATGACTTGTTGTATGTAATGAATGGTACATTTGCATATGCATGTCATAAACTCGATTTATGAATGTTTTTCAACTCACTTCTTGGAGTGTGAGTACCGTAGTATTATAGCCAGCATCTAGTTATATGAAGTTGCCACATCACACAGAGCCAACCTAATATTGCAGTATGCTAGCACAATAGTTAGTTCTAGTTAGATCAACTAGAGCTAGGTGTCGCACGCAGGCCGAGAAATATGGTGATAGCGTGACTGCTTGAGGTGGGCTTGTACGTAGTATGATGTAGGCACAGGGCTTGCCGTGTTTCTACTCCTCTGGTCTAAATGTGGAGAAGACTTGGTCGAGTTCTTCCTCCTTTTGCCGACACGTGGAACATCCAGCATCCAGGTCGTGTCATGCAAGAAAATGGAGTGCTTGTTGAAGCCACGTGATGTGCATCTTGGGTTAAACTATAAATAGAATCTTACTCTTGGGTAACTCCAAAAGTGGCCACTGAAGATCTTTATTGGATTTGTTTTTCATCACCAGCACGTCGAGGTGAAAGATGTGCAGGTTCAGTGGGTCCGCTTGTGTTTTCACTGACATGTGGGACCACATGTGAGCAAACAAACGATGGGCTTCGTGCATCTGCTGGCTGGCTGAGAAGAGAGAGAGAGAGAGGAGGGCTGAGCATGGACTCCATGAAATTTGTTCTACGTAACCAGCACCTCGATATAGGCTCGATGTAGTGGGGTGGCATGGGACATAACTAGCATTCACGTCTAGCAGTACGGCACACGCCTCCTACACGAGTCCCATCTGACACCAATTTTCTTGGAGTCCGTGCTACAACCATCTCTTCTCCCTCCTGTTTTCTCAGCCATCGCGCGGTGGGTGGGTTGGGGTTTGCCGATAGGTGGTTTGCTCAACTGCGGTCCCACTTGTAAGTGAAAATGCAACACAACACGCATTCCTCCTTGAGCGGCGTGCCGGACCAACCGTGTGGGGGTGTGACGTGAACACGGCAGGCTTTTCCTTTTGAACTTGTAACTTGTAAAATTTGGTTCTGCTCCATGCCGTGACCGATAGATAGAAATTACAATTTTCCCTAGAGTAATGAGAAGTTTGGTTCTGGCGCGGTTCATGCATGGAGTACGTACGAAAATTATGAAGTTGATGCGAAAGGTAAGATAATTACTAGTAGTACCATATACTACTACATGGATTTGACGGAAAGATAAAGATACATACAGATCCATCAACGACATCTTGACGCCCTAGTGCGCCGGGTCACCAACCGACATGTGAGGAGCACCGGCATTGGCGGCAAGCTCAACGTGCTTCTGAACAATGCCGTCCAAGGTTGCCCTGTGGTCCAAGAAGGCCAGCGACCTATCGTCCTCCTCTTGCACGTTGTAGTCCTTGTGGTCGACTTGCGCGTAGACGTGGGTGATTATGTCGATGGTGTCTTGCTGCGCCAGGCGCTACGCAGCGAGCGCGACCTCGAGGTGGACATTCTTCAATGCGATGATGGGCAGTCACAGGGCCACCAGTTCATCGAAGAGGTTGTCGACATAGAGGCCGTTGAGGGTGGTGGGCATCGCAGAGCCTGGGCGCGTGGGCTAGAGGCGTACGTCAAGGTCGTCCGTGAGCTTCTTGACGATGGTGAAGTTGTCGAGGAAGCCAATGAGGACCTCGTCGAACAAGGAGACGAAGCTGTCGTCCAAGCGGCCTCTCGCCCTGGAGGCCTCAAGCACGACTTGGAGACGTTCCTCAGTGCCGGGCCGTAGGCTGGCGTCGTGGACCATCTGGCACAGCCGGCTGATGCTCGCGCTCATCGCCTCCATGGGTCTAGCTTCTAGTCAACTGATCTTGGAATTGGAGTGATCACTCTTGCCCTTGGTTAGGGTGTGTAGGTGCGTAGGATTTCGTAGATTGGACTGGCGGGGAGCCTTTATATGAGAAGTGCAGACTTCGTTGCATTCACGTGTGTGTTGGCCATCTACTCCTCGGCCCTCCCTCTGTGGGACTGAGCTCCGGTGCCTTAACTGCACCTGCCTTTGGCTGTATGACAGGTGGGCCAGCCACCTGTTGGGCTCACCTGTCATACACTCAAAGGTAGGTGCAGCAAGTCAATGAAGCTGCGCCCCCCTCCATGCTGGTGCAATATAGTCATCTCACCGGACTTCTAGTTGGGGCCAAACGAGAGAACTTTGATGTTTACTGGTTTATTGGTCCCCTTTGCATTTTGCGCCAAGTTTTGACCTTTGATTTAACTAATAAAATGTTAGTGCATGTAACCAAAAATGTTGTGCTAAGTAGTCTCAAGTCATTGAATGCATACGCACCCCACGTCTCCTATTGGGTGATTTCTTTTTTCATGGCAAAAAATAGGGAACGAGGTAGGTAGTTAATGCACCGCGCCTAAAGTTTTGGGATTACTATTTGTTTTTCGTAACGTGACTAATGCACCAGTACGGAGGGAGTACAATAGTAGTCTTTGATTGCAATTTTTTGTTGGTAGCTTACCAAGCTGAGCGTTTGGTGAGCACAATAGTAGTCTGATTGATGAGACTTCAGATTTAAGCCATCTACCAGAAGGAATAAAGCAATACACCATGTATTTATTTATAGAGGGAGTAGTATTTTTTTGTGACATGCATTACTAGATATTCCTGGTCAAATACTAAATCCAGACGGTGGTGCTAGTACTAGTAGTAGTACTACCAATGTACTAGTACTGTACTACCCGTTGGTCAAATTATTACGTGCTGCTCCTCACAGTGAATTGACAAGACCCTGCGCCGGAGATGACAACTGAGTGTAGGTGCCGTGTTCAGCATACCAAAGTCAGCCTCACCGTTTGCAGTCACTATCATCATGGCTGTAGAGCTAGCCTGCTTACAACTAGCCGTGTTCGACATAATTTCCCGTGCGTAGATGCTCGTGCATTACACGGAACACCAAGATTGGGGGTAGGCGGCGCCGGCAGCGGCCATCGCGCCAGATTTTTCCATGGCCTTCTAGATATGGTGGGGAGGAGATAAGGCTGATTGTGAGAGATAAGGAGTTGTTTGTAAATAGGGAACAAGTGCAGGCATCTTTTTGCAAAACTGCAGAAGTTTGGTTCTTATGCGTCAGATCTAGATCCGACGGCTATTCGTGAAAGATGGCAGGCACAACATCATCGACAACTCAGGACCTCTTTGATTCATAAGATTTTGAAAATGCAGGAATAGGACACGGCAATATTACGAGTTTCAAACTGATATTACAAATGTTAGGAGTAATGCTGCACCTACGAAGAGGGAATTACTAGGAAGTTTACGTAAGAACTTTCATTACTATAGGTGGATGCAGCATTATCGTACAAACTAAAATCCACGGCCCTGACAAGCCACTAATGGGCAAATAAATTTTCGAGTCTCTGGCCAGTTGATGTTTCAAAAACAAATTCAGCTTCTGCGGAGACTTTGTCATTTAGGCTTAGACGCTTGCGGTGATCAGAACGCCATTCATTGTTGTGCCAGAGAACGCCAAACCTCATTACCTTCAGCACACTTGCCTCCAGAACAAAGAACCTGGCCAATTTAATCTCAAATGTGCTGCCTCGGTAGTCGATCAAATCAATTTGTGTAAGATGGAGATCAAGGCATTAGATGAGATTGTTATAGTGCAGCACATTTTTCACTTCCGGGTCTTTTTTTATCTGCAAAAGAAGAGAACATATTAGAGCAGCTGGGTGTATAAGCTTGCCGTGTCATCAAGAGGTACCAATATCATTCGCTCATACGATAGGGTTGGCTGGCTAGTGATATTTCTTCACTCTCTCTCTTTCCTCTCATTTACCTAGGAGCACGTGAAAAGCTTGGGCATTTGTTGCCTTCCACTATGTGGCCGATGCCATATTTCTCAAAAGTATGCCACATAATACACATCGATGTCAAATCGAAAGATTTTGGCGCCGCTCTAACGATGTGAGAGAGTTGGCACCGCTGTGCACACAGACCCACATGTACAACTACACCAGCCTCTCACTCTCCCAAACAAGTATTTTTTATTGCCTCGGTCCTCTCCCTCTCCCACGCAAGTGGTTTTTCATTGCGTGAGTTAATTTGGCACCGGAGCAAAGTAGCTGATCTAGATTGGGGCACCAGGTGAGCAATGGAGGGACATCGATGCCAAATGCATCACAAGTGAATTTGGCACATGTTTTGGCCTGCATAGTGGAGGGCCGTTATAGCCCACTTTTGTACTACCTCGTATTTAGTGTAAAAGTTTGACCATAGAATTACCTAAGAAAATGCCAATGCATGTCACCAAAAATTATACAATTTGAAATTATGTTCAAATACGAATCCAATGATATAATTTTTAGTGACATGCATTAACATTTTGTCAGTTAAATCTATGGTCAAATTTTGATACTACAAAATAGGAAGAGTCAACCAAGACGGAGGTAGTACTTGCTCTTAGGGTAACCATAGAGTTACTTGTCTAAGTTACTTGCCACTATGACTAGCCTAGGCTACTATAGTAGTACAAATAAAAACGATGCAGGTGATCATGTGAGAAAAAATACTAAAAACATTTCTTTCGGTGTAGTGCGTAGATGCAGTTTTGAACACTACACTTGCCATCGTAATTTGGGAAAATTACAAAAAATTGAGCTACGTTGTGATTACCGTTTACTAATAGGAGAGAAGTTTCACGTCGATGAGTAGCTTCTTCGTGCACGGAAAGCATGTAAGGAATCCAACAACTTGATCAAGAATGGGGCCGATAGATTTTATTGCCAAGATCTTCACTGTGCGCATAGACTGGGTCAAACTTGTGGGAATCATTTTTTGGATGACAGTCGTAAATACATGAAGAAGAAATTTAAAAATGTGAATTTCAAGAAGACGGAGAAGAAGATGAGTGTTGTACCTGAACGATTACGGATCCAATAAAGAGTTTTGAGAATTTGAAAGATGAGTACACCAACGCTGTGTGAATTTCGGCGCGCCAATGACCCTGATTTTTGTTGGACCTTCTAGATTAGATACAAGCAATCTGTCAAGGAAAGGCGCATTCTCAATGACCATAACGTGGAACAGCTGGAGTGATCTCTTCCCAATTGATGTCTTGTTGCAGGGCCAGCAAGACACATAAATCCATCGGAGATTCGTCGAGGCGATGTGGAGGCTAATGAACCAGTGGATCTGCTAAAGACGAAGGTACTTGGGCGCAGTACAGCTGCGGAGCAGGTGCTCCATAGCCTTCTTCGAGATGCCAACGTCAAAGAGGTCGAGTTGCTTTAGTTGAGGGAGAAGAAGGGTGGGCGCGACATTAATCTACGGAAGATAGCAGGAGGTGAAGCTGGCGCAGTGCAGCATTGGCGTGAGGCCGAGCGCGAACGGCGGCAGAGAGCGACATCGTCCAGCTTGAAAGTTGAGCTCCTCAAGCTAATCTAGGGCGGGGGATAAGTACCACTCATCAAACTTGCCTTGGACCATGCAGTTGTTACTGAACATGCGGATGTCAAGGTGTCTGGCTGGCCCAAGGTGCGATGAAAGGATCTTGGAGACTGCGGCCATGCGTTTGCAATCCCCGTCGCAGAGGCAGCTGTCAATGGTGAGGTTGAGGGGGACGCGGCGCCAGAGGGAGCGCCACCACCAGGAGAGCAGGATGGTCCGCACGGTAGATTTTGGTGGGGAGGAGGCCGATGATGACGAGCAGCTTGTCGTCGGGGAGGCTGCTGATGAAGTCCAGGCTCGCTGGATGCGTTTTTGGCTCGAGCTGCCTCCGCTTGTTGGCTGCCTCGCCGTCCATCTCAGCCGGCGGCGACGCCGGTGTACACATGTGCTGGTGTGTGTTGTGTGGTGGATGTGCGCGAGTGCGTCCTTCTGTGCATGCCACCGCGCAGTGGTGAAGTGTGTGCGAGTGCGTCCTTCACGTGGAAGAAGTGTGCCCTCAATTTACTAGCATGTGGGGTGCTTACCCGAGTGGTTTCAACTTTGTTTACTTCACCGCGTGTCAGATGGGCCCCTAGTTTACTTATTTTCACCCACTGCCACATGGGCCAGCACACGAAGATAGAGAACACGAGCTGACAAGGCAGCATGTGGACTGGTTGACCGGTCAACTAAACAATATATAGAGCTATACGCTGATACAGTGACCGTATAATCCCTCGGTATAGAGAATTCGAGTGAGAGGGGAGGCCCATGAGAGATAGCAGAGAGAGAGAGAAAGAGCTACTCCCTCCGTTCGATAATGTAGTGCCTACATTTTTTTAAAAGTCAAACTTTTGAAACTTTGACCAAGCTTATAAAGAAATTACTTATATCTACAATACCAAAGATAAATGATAGTATGAAGTAAGTACATGTTGTGATGAATCTAATGATCGTTCCAGATGTAAATGTTTTCTCCACATATACCTGGTCAAACTTTTCTGAGGTTTGACTTTTCAAAACATCCATATGCTTATGGACGTGAGAGAGTACCTAACTAGAGAGAGAGAGAGTGTGTGTATGTGAAATAGAAAGAGTGACTAAAAAAGTGTGTGTGCGTGTGTGAAAGAGACATGGACAACACACGATAAAAGTAGAGAAAAAGCGTGTGTGTCTTATGCGAACATATCACATGCATCTTCGATAGCGGAAGCAAGGTGAGGAGATAGTGTATGATTTTTCGCAACCGAGAGAGAAAGACCCCTAGCACGTGGCCAAGAGGGTTCTGACAAACAAGGGAGAGAGGTCGAGAGAGAGGTACGGAGAAAATCCAGACATGGGGAGGAGAGAGTGTATGTTTGTCATAGAGAGATCCCATGGAGATCGTGATGGGACTACATGGGTGGGAGATCGAGTGACAAGGTGTGTGCGCGATAGAAGATACCCCGAGAGATATCGAGATAGACGTATGGATGGAAGGATACAATACGTGTGTTCCAAATGGCTAGTGAGAGATAGTCATACTTAGGGGGGAGTGCGTGCGCCTATGATGGAGTGAGGGATTATGGTACTTAGGGGGGTGCGTGCCACATAGAGAGAGAACAAGGGTGGAGATTGTTAGATGGGTCTATGTAGCGCGAGCGAGACATGTGTATGTGTGAACCAAGGAGATATAAAGTTCGAGAGAGATAGAGGAGCCCCGATAAGGCTGAGTGGTGTGTCAGATAGCTGAGAGGGGGAAAGAGATATTCCATCCGCTCGATAATGCAGTGCACATAAATTTTTAGAAGTCAAACTTTGGAAACTTTGACCAGGTTTATGCAAATATTATTTATATTTACAATACCAAAGATACATCATACGAAACTACATCTCATGATGAATCTAATGATATATGTTTGCCGTTCTAGATGTAAATGTTTTTCTCCACGTACATGGTCAAACTTTGTGATGTTTGACTTTTCAATAAATCTATATGCTATGGACCGAAGAGAGTGCCTAAGTCGAGAGAGATCAAGTGCGTGCAAAGGAGAATGAGTGAGTGTGCAAAAAGAGTATGTGTGTGAATGAGAAAGGGACAACAAACAATAAATTAGAGAGTGTGTGTGTGTTCGTTTCTTATGCAAACATATCACGCATGCATCTCTGAGATAGAAAAGCGAGGTGAGGAGATACACGAAGATAGCTAGTGCGTGATTGTTTGCAACGGAGAGAGACACCCCTATAGCACATGTCCAATAGAGGTCTGGCCAACAAGGAACAAAGGTCGAGAGGGGCACATGGAGAATATGGACGCATGGGGAGGGAGAGAGGGTGTGTTTGTGATAGAGAGATCCCCTCGAGATCGTGAGGGGACTATATGGGTGGGAGATCGACGGGCGATGTACGTGTGCGATAGAAAGATGACCCGAGAAAAATCGAGATAGACCATGCACATGTTTGCGATGGAGACTAAGAATTAGCTAGTCATATACATATAGGGGGGACTGCGTTTGCCTACAATTGAGTGAGAGACCATCATACTTGGCTAGGCTTGAGATTGTGTGTGTGTGCGTGTGAGATGGAGAGAGAACGAGGGAGAGAGATAGAGTTTTAGATGGGTCCATCGAGTGCGAGTGAGATATGCATGTGTATGTGTGACCCAGGGAGATGGAGAGTTTGAGGGAGAGAGGCAAGAGCTCCGAGATGGTAGAGTGGTGCGTGAGAGAGTTACGGGCAAGGAGCCAGGGAATTTATGTGCGTACGATGAGTGCACCCAAGATATTTAGCTTGGACTAGAGAATCATACATAGTGTGCGAGAGAGACCTACGCATGGAGTATATATGCTTGCGAACTAGAAAGACCCCCCCACACACACACAAAGAGAGAGAGAGATAGAGAGAGATTGAGAGGGAGAGGGACCAAGAAGGTTTGTGAGTTGGATGCATGCGATAGAATAGAAGATTGTCGGTGAGAGAGAGAGAGAGAGCAGGAGACTGGGAGAGGGGGAGGTCGCGTTTTATGCATCAAAGACAGATATAAACCATGTTTCGATATAAACTTGCATTCAAATATTTAAATTGGAGAACATGTTGTCTGCAATGCACACACGAACGGAGATATGCGTATATCAAACAAGTTCATTAATTTGACTTTCAACATGTTCATGGAGTACTATAATACTGTACAACATGCTACCTCGCGCCCACTATATTTCAAAACACGCCCTCCTCGCCCGAAATCGCTCGCGCCCACTATATTTCAAAACACGCCCTCCTCGCCCGAAATCGCTCGTGCCCACTATTTGGGAGAAGCAAAGTTACTCTACTATCCCCGACCCTCAGTACACAGACCCAAGCCGAGAAGCCTAAAGGCAGGGGTAGAACTGTAACTCCCCCAACATTTCAGACAAATGCGTTCGTAAGACATGGTTCCCCCTCCCAATTCCCCATTCATATCTCGTGGGCGCCAAATCACCTTCTCCTCGGAAGCTCATGTCTACTACGCAACTTTATTCTTGTAGACTCGTGTTAGGCGCCCAAGCGTAGAGTTTTGTAGGATAGTAGCAATTTTCCCTCAAGTGGATGACCTAAGGTTTATCAATCCGTGGGAGGCGTAGGATGAAGATAGTCTCTCTCAAACGACCGTGCAACTAAATACAAGAAATCTCTTGTGTCCCCAACACATCCAATACAATGGCAACTTGAATAGGTGCACTAGTCCGACGAATAGATGGTGATAAAAGTGTAATATTGATGGTAGAAATATATTTTTATAATCTGAATAAATAAAAACAGCAAGGTAATAAATAGTAAACGGGCACAAAAATGGTATTGTGATGCTTCAAAACAAGGCCTAGGGTCCGTACTTTCGCTAGTGAAATCTCTCAACAATGCTAATATAATTGGATCATATAACCTTCCCTCAAAGCGCGATGAAGAATCACTACAAAGTTCCTATCTAGCAGAGAACATAAGAATACATTGTTTGTAGGGTATGAAACCACCTCAAAGCTATTCTTTCCGTTCGATCTATTCAAGAGTTCGTACTAAAATAACATAAGGCTATTTTTCCGTTCGATCTATCCTAGTGTTCATACTAAAATAACACCAAAGCAAATCCAAATTCATAATACTCAATCCAAC
The DNA here is from genome assembly GCF_002575655.3 of Aegilops tauschii subsp. strangulata. Classification (NCBI taxonomy): domain Eukaryota; kingdom Viridiplantae; phylum Streptophyta; class Magnoliopsida; order Poales; family Poaceae; genus Aegilops; species Aegilops tauschii. Next base: position 355,753,994 of record NC_053039.3, read on the forward strand.
ACAAAGAACTTCAAAGAGTGCCCCAAGATTTCTAATGGAGAAACAAAGACAAGAACGTGCATCAACCCCTATGCATAGATTACCCCAATGTCACCTCATGAATCCGCGAGTTGAGTGCCAAAACATATATCAAGTGAATCAATACGATACACCATTGTCACCATGAGTATTCAATTGCAAGACATATATCAAGTGTTCTCAAATCCATAAAAGTATTCAATCCGATAACAACGAAATCTCCAAGGGAAAAACTCAATTTATCATAACAAGACAGAGAGGGGGAAACACCATATGATCCGACTATATTAACAAAGCCCGCGATACATCAAGATCGTGACATCTCAAAAACACAAGAGAGAGAGAGATTAAACACATAACTACTGGTACAAACCCTCAGCCCCGAGGGTGGACTACTGCCTCATCGTCGTGGTGGCCGCCGGGATGATGAAGATGGCCACCAGTGATGGTTCTCCCCTCCAGTAGGGTGCCGTAACGGGGTGTAGATTGGTTTTCGGTGGCTAGAGAGCCTTGCGGTAGTGGAACTTCTGATATAGGGCTACCCCGAGGGTTTCTGGAGTTTTTGGCAATTTATAGGGTAATGAAGGGGTGCGGGAGGCCACCGAGGTGGGCACAACCCACCTGGGCACGCCTGGTCTCCCAGGCGCGCCCTCGTGGGCTGTGCCCCTCTCGGGGCACCCCCAAGGTAAGGATGGCAATGGGTAGGGTATGGGGCGGGTAGAGCAATACCATACCCATACCCGTGTAGTCAACGGGTACAAAATTATACCCATACCCGTACCCATGGGTATGAAAAATTACCCGTACCCATACCCGACGGGTACCCATACCCATTGGGTACCCAACGGGTAGACCAAATGGTACACACGTTATTTGTTATTTTACATTCATTTATAACACATTTTACCAAAAGACATTGATCACAACTCAAGAATAGATAGTTGGGTACATGACAATTATGTGAATTCAAATCGATAGTTGGTGACAACTTTAACATAGGTTCACAATCTCACGACACAACTTTAACATAGTTACACATGTGAATCACGGCTAAGGTTCACATGTCAGTATAAACGGGTAGTGTCGTGGAATTGTCACGGCAGATGTCCGAGTGTGAGGACTTAGTCGTGGAGCCATCGCGACGGGTTAGCTCAAAGGGGTTAAAACAGGACAAAGGACACGGGGAGTTTATACTGGTTCGGCCCCTTGCGGTGAAGGTAAAGGCCTAATCCAGTTTGAGGTGGTATTGCTAGGGTTTTGATAACCAGGGAGCGAATACACTAAGCCTGGCTCTCGATCTGATGTTTCTTGTCCCTAAACCGCCGCCGGGTCGTGCCTTTATATACACAGGTTGACGCCCAGCGGTTTACAGAATCCCGGCCGGCTCATAAAATGTGTCCGGCTCGGTTTCTACCTTTTCCTATCTTACCACACAAGTCACACATCATATGACGGTTTATATATACGGGCCCTGATCCGCCTTTGGGCCTTGGGCCTTCTTGTTAGATCTCCTCCTAAAGCGCCATACTCCTTGTCTTCGTGGGCTTCAATATGAATAACTCGCTGTGAGTATAACCCGGCCCCTCCTGGGCGGTTTATACTCAGTAGCAATATCCTCAACATTAGGCCCCAGATTGATTTGAACTTGTTCTCAATCTTTACTACTTAGCAAAATTCCTTCTTTAACACCTTCGCGAAAATCTTGTAACTCGCCGTGACGTCATCTTCCAAGATCATGACAATCCGTCGTGACGTCATCTTCCAATAACTTTATATAGAACCCAAATCTTTTAATGCATCACCTTTAATAAATCTCCAAAAATCGAGGCATCCATACAGCTACAGATCCGTTTTTTGGCATCCTCGATTCCCGTGCCTGCCACTTATCCATTCACCTTATAAATAGGACCGGGGGTCATTTTCACCTTTCCCCCTCGTGTCTCTTCACTTTATGTTCTCCCTCGCGTCGACCTAGCGCTTCAAGCTCAGCCGCCGATGCCAAGTCTTCGTCCTCGACCTCAACTCCGGCTGCTGCATCACCCTGATCGTACCAGAGAATCACGGCGCCACTCCGCTGTTCCATCAGCATCAGTAAGCCTTCTTTCTTTCCGCCATAGATCCGCCATTAGGGTTTCGGTGTTCGTCGGTGTTCATCGCTATGCAATATCTTTTTGATTCAAACCTTGACTTTTATCTCATACGGCGATACCCATAGCCTTTGTTTCCATCAATGCATCTCATTTAAATAGAAAATCCCATTTGGATCTTTCAACTGTTCAAGTACCAGAATATTTATACCTGAATATTTTTCCATTTTCTGGCATGCAGTAGATCCAGTTTTGCAATATGAATCTGCGAAACCTTTTTGTTCAGCACTTAACCATCTTTTCAACCCCAGATCTGTATGCTCAATATCTGCATGGGCGTTTTAGCTTTCGAAAACAATAATCTGCCAGGCACCATTAGTTCTCTCTTAAACCACCAATTGCTCTTCGCTGTAACTCTGACAACATGATCCTCCAGTTTACTAGTTATACCCGCTTTAACACTCTGTCTCTTAACCTGCGACGCTTTATGCTTGTCCATCATAAATCTTAAACCAGCAAGAAACTTTTTTCAGGTTGTCAGACAAATGGCCAAAATATTTTATGCTTGCAACTGGGTCCCCTCCCGGGTTACGGAGGAACAACTGAACGGGTGTGTCGCAACCGGCGCTTTAGAGGAAGTCATTCACTGGAGAGTCCCCGGTCCAGAAAATCCTCCCGAGCCCAAGGATGGATAAGTGATTGTGTTCGTTGAACATCTGGGTCGAGGGTTTAGCCCTCCCGGGTCGAATTTTTTCGTGATGTGCTTGCTAGCTTCCAACTCCGCCCTCAAGATATTGGGCCGAACTCTGTGTCCAATTTTTGCAATTTTCAAGTGTTTTGCGAGGCTTATCTGCAAGAACCTACCATTGAACTGTTCAGAGATTTCTTCTATCTAAACCGCCGTACTGAATTTACAGATGGGCCCAATACTGAACTTGGTGGGGTCTCAATTCAGAAAAGGAAAGATGTCAGCTTCCCTCACGCCAAGCATCATAGTCACCCCAAAGACTGGAATCAGACCTGGTTCTACTGCCGAGATATGTCTCCAGCTGACCAGAATCCCCTGTCGAGTTATCGTGCTCACCAGCTTACCAATACACATCCATTTCCCCAACGACTTAGTGCCAAGGAACGATCCAAGTATGCACCACAGCTTTCAAAGCTCCGAGCCTTTGTTGCGAATGGTTTAACATGCATTGACTTTGTTCGTTGCTGGATATCTTGGAGCATTCTGCCTTTAAGTCGTCGCCCCAGTTTAATGTGCGAGTACACCGGCGACTTGAAAGATCCTCAACGGCGCATCGACATTCAGCTAATTGAGGCTGAAATTACAGAAGCTGTCAAAAAGATACTAGATGAACCGGTGGCTGTCTGCAGCAAAATAGGGCTTAGTCCCTTCTGCGTTTCCAACAAACCGCCAGCTGTAAGAATTATATAACTCTTGTTTTAACCCGATATTTTTAATATTTCCTTATAACCTTTGTCCATCTTTTAACAGGGTGATGATCCGTTCTGGAAGAAGAAACTGCCGGACAAACCGGCCAAGACGCCTCGCCCCAAGACTAAGGTTACCAAAAAACCTGCCAAGAAGAAAGCCGCCGAGTCCACTGATTTGCACATTGATGATGATCTTGATAACCCGGAATCAGAGGTAGAACTTGATTCTCTTGGCTCCTTTTTCATACACCTCATTGACAATGACTATTATAGGATGACGCCGAAGCTAGCCATGTTGATGATGTAGAGGTAATTATTCTTTCCTCCGGTTCACATCCTCTGCCAACACAGAAAACCCGTCAAGCAAACCGGAAAGTAAGATTTTCTCACCCCCTAGCTGACTTGGATCCAAACTTTCTTTTAAAGAAGTAGCAACAGGAAGCTCGCCGCACAACCCGGCATAGTGGCCAGGTGGTTACTTCATCCGGTTTACCGAACACGCCGGTTCGTAAACGCCGCCCAGAGGTTTCACCTATTCCTGACACATCTTATCCCAAGGCAGGTTATTTCCGACAACCTCTTAATCCGTCTGATTCAAACTATCAGGGAACATCTCATTCATTTTCTGTCGAGTCAATAGGGACACAGCTTCCACCTCTAAAAACTATTCCTGGGTAAGCATATTAATCTAACCCTTTATACCTTGTGCTTGCTTAGCATACTAACCTTTATGTTCATTCCTTTCAGAGCCAAGGCTAGACTCAGCAAAAAGGCCAAATTGAATAAACCGACTGATGACAATACGACCACTAAACCGGAGAAAACTCCAGAACCGGAGGAAACAAATGCTGACGCTATTCTCGATGATCCGCCACCGCAAGATCATGACTTAACAGTTGAACAAATGTAAGTTGATCCAACAGGCCATGTTGATAAAACCGGCAAGCCCAGTCAGAGCTACTGATAAACCGCCAAGCCCACTCAAAGCTGCTGAAGACAACACAGATGATATTATGGTTACTGGCTTTGGCCACACCACCCCTGGCAATCCTATCGCTTTATCAAAGCATAGTGCCAACGAAGAATTTGCTGCTATGGACAACGGCAAGTGGAAAACAGATTTGTCAAGCTATGCCCACCTCAACGCCCAAGACATTCATTCTGGGTTTTTAAACCACATGTACACAAGCCGCGACTATGAAGCCGGCTTAGTGAACATGATGAAGGAGCGATATGTTGTAAATGCTATTAACTCTGCATAACTATTCTTCCTGTATATCCAATTTATCATATCAACTCCAGTAGCCCCCAAGGGCCCGTTTATCATATCCATATAAACCGGGACTGTGTAATACTTCAACCTTGCCTGCATAGCCCCCAAGGGCCGGTTTATCTTTTCAAGATGAACCGGGACTTTAGCCTAGAAGGTGTAAACTCTTGTTGAACAGTTTTGTAAACCAATTCACCGCCAAGCTGATTGATAGAAGAAAATCCATAGTGTTAACTTGAGAAAATATGCATTAGCCCCCAAGTGCCAAGAATAATACTTGTATTGAGCTTGGTACTTATAATTTTTTTTTGATAAAAAAGCAAATAGGCATTAGCCCCCAAGTGCCAAGTGCAGAACTTGATATGTGCTTGGGACTTCAAATATATGCTGCTAACTCATAAATTGAACATTGCTTGCAGGCTAATCTTAGCAAGAAAGAATCCCAAATCGCCGACCTTCAAGAAAATATTAAGTCCCAACAATCCGAGACTTCCAAGGCTAAAGAAGAGCTGACCAGTGCTTTAACAGCCATGGAGAAACTGAAAGAAAGCTTCAAGAAGGAACGAGCAGACTGGGACACAGAGAAAGCCACACTACAAAAGAGGGCTGAGGATGCAGAAGCAGCCCTTAATCCGATGGTAGAAGAGCTGACCGGCTTGAAGCGGCAAATAAATGCCATGACCACTGCTGTATTTGGTAAATATCCTTTTCATAAACTTTTGACATGTATTATGCCACAACTGCCAGTTTATTAATGTGTGTAATGATGCAGGATCTCGCATTACCCATCTAGGCTCCGATATGCAGAAGAAATTGAAGGCTGCCTATACTCTTATAGAGCAATTATATACTGGCGCACAACGGATCATCTTTACCGCCTCTCATAACAAGCCGCCCCCAACTTTAACCAAGGGGACGTTAGAAAGGCTTTCAATGTTACCTGCCCGGTTTGAAGAATTGAAGAAATCGACTGCCAGGGCAGGTGCTCTTACAGCATTAACTCGGGCCAAAGCGTGGATACCTGACCTTGATCTGGCCGATATTGGAAATGGCTATCCAAGCATAAAGGAGGACGGTTCAGACTTCGATAATGATGACCTCAGAGCCATAACGAGGGAAATGCGCCCATTGGCAAGCAAACTGGCTGAAGAAACCGATCTCTCTCATTACCAGTTGATTTACGACGCCAACAACAAACGGGTTAATGCACCAACTTATGATGTGCAAAACCTTATCCCGCCAATTCGTAAGCATACCTATGCCCCTGATGTTGAACCCTCCTCATTTATAAGTGACGAAGTTGTATTCAAGGCCCTAACTGGGATCGATTGGGCAACTATTGACTTCTAGCCACTGGGTGGAGAGGAGGAGGATGAACCGGCGCAGGATGATCCACAACCTTCAAGTCAGCCCGGCGAAGATTCATAAACCGGGGGCCGGTTTAGCTTCTGCATTCCGCCACACTTGTTGAAAACAATTATCCTTTTGGGCATCAAAGTGCCTTGTAATAGGCTAGTTTAAACACTTGATCTGCTATGCCATCGTGCATGTTCACTTTGCATGACACTATTAATCCGCCATGTTAAGATATGCTATGTCTGCTTATGATACTTAGCAATATGGAATCTGCTCCTGTGATATCTTATCACACTGCTGGTTTAGCAAGCCAGTATAATAAGGGTGATAACCCAAAATTTGAATACTGGTAATCATCATCTGCTATTCGGTTTATAAACGGAACCAGGCCGGATCAGTAAACACCGGATAGTAGTTTACCTCCCGCTAGTGACTTATAATCAAAAGCTAGGCCGGGTTAATAAACACCGGCGAATTGTGATATATGATTCATAAGGCTTTATAAACCTTATTGGTTTTTAACCAAGTATAACAATGCCATAAGAGAAAACGCAAAAAAGGCTTTCAAATCAAATAAATAGAAAAAATTCAAGGCTTTCATAGGCCGCCAAGCCAAATTTTTCTTCTTCAATGAAACTAGCATTAGCCACTGGAAGGTACGCGCTTTCTGTGAGCCGGCCCTCATTTACCCAATCGACATTTTAACCCGGATAAGTTCAGTTCTTATTTAAAGATAGACTTATCAGGAGTACGCGGGGTTAGAGCAGCATCATGCATCACAGGCCGATTTATCCAAGTTTCAAGGAAGGCGGCTTTATCAGCCTGAGCTTCTCCTTGCTATTTGCAAACCGTGCCCTCTCATGATAGATTGGCATTTTAACCTAAACGTTTAGGGTCTTGTTGAAAAAGATTGACTGTTAAGAGTTCGCCGGGTCAATCAGGATTACCTGATGGAGAAACATCTGGTATACAGGCAGGATAACGCGGGGTTTTAGGTGAATACACCTGGCTTCCAAGCCTGTCTTTTAAGCCTATCACAAGGGTTATAGCAACTATTGTTCTTTTAGAACAAATGAGCCCCCAAGTAATATTGCTGAGCTACGCAGTAATATTGCAGAATGAACAGTAGAAGGTGGAGGGCTGGATGAACAGTAGCCCGTGGAGGGGTGGTTGAACAGGAGCCCGTGGAGAGGGCTGGTTGAACAGTAGCCGGTGGAGTAGCGCGTGGTGGAGGCTGGATGAACAGGAGCCCGTGGATGAACAGTCGCAGGTGGAGGCTGGAGGAGGTCGACGGTGGATGAACAGTAGCCCGTGGAGGCTGGAGGGGGTCGACAGTGGAGATGAACAGTGTCCCGTGGAGTCCCGTTTTGCGGTACGCCACACCCCTCCCGATGAACAGGACCCCCGTTTCGACCGTAGTGCTCCAACACAAGTCCGTTTCCTCCGTTTTGCGGTGCCTGAATGAGGAAGTAGAGTCAGTTTCGTCCATAAACTGGGCCGAAGATCTGACAGAGGTTGACTTGCTTCAAGCCGAAGGGGAGCCCGGATAATTGAATGAAGGTTGGGACAGAACTCCAAAATAACAGATCTGGAATCTGGACCCCCCTTTTCCTTTGACCAACGGGTCCTCGAACCCATGGGGGTTACGAATCATTCATTCAGATGACTTCTCTGCGCTTGCCCAGCACCTTTCGTTTTATGGACCAGGACCAATTTAACCTCAGAAAAGAAGGATTTGTGTTTAGCAAGACAGAGAATTGAATAAGCCCTTTTGAAATACCTTCTTTTTGAACCTTTAGAAAATACCTGCTAGCTATCCCTAGTTTTGTTTAACCAGCTTTCCCCCAAAAAGGGGACACACCCCTCCCGATCAACAGGACCCCTGTTTCGACCGTAGGAGGTCCGTTTCCTCCATTTTGCGGTACGCCAGACCCCTCCCGATGAACAGGATCCCATTTCAAACGTGGCCGGTCGAACACAAGGCCGCTTCCTCCGTTCTGCGGTACGCCAGGCCTCGTTTCCATCGGCTGTTCCGTCCAAGCGTGTCGGAGGAAATGGCCACGGGTAGCCTGACCGACTACCCCTGGCTCTTCGGAAAATTTATCAGGCCTTTGGGCCTTCAAGCACTCCAAGCATTTGGGCCGCCTTCCCTGGCCGGCTGCCACTAAAGCCGACTCCCGGAAGGCGACCCAGCCTCACCGACTCCTCCCCAGGACGACTACGGGGTGGCCGACTCCAAGAAGCCGACCGGGAAGGACGCCGACTCCTAGGAGCCGGCCAAGATCACAACCACCCCTCCATAACGGCGACGTGACCGGGTGTGGCCACAGTGCGGCCCATGACCCCCGAAGCCCGAGGCGGGCATGGCTACAGGAGGCCGTACGGGAGGGACGTCTCCCGTGCGGCTCGGCACTGTAGCCACGTTAGCCTCGACGTCATCCACGACCTACTCCCGTACGGCCCAAGGACTGCGGGCCCCTTCAGCCAGAGAGAGACGCGAAGGCAGCCCGGCTTTTCCTAGTCGGCCAAGAGTATAGCCGGCCTCCAGAAGCCGGCTACTCCCTTCCTCGAAGCAGGAGCCCCATTAAGGAGACAAGACGAGGTGAGGCTACAGTGATAGCCCCCGAGGCGGCCCACTGTAGCCACGCTCACCTCGACAAAGCCCTCATCATCAGAGGCGCGGCAACAGAAGCAGCCGCCGACAAAACCCTAGGCGGTGGGACCGGCCTGTCGACCAAGTAGCCGGCAGCCGACGGGACCCACCAGCCGGCGGGACCCACCAGCCGGCGGAGAAGCCGGCCAGCGTAGGCACCGACGGCTGGGACTAGTTCCCAGTCGGATTACCATTGTACCCCCGGGGGGTAGGCCTATATAAACCCCCCGAAGCACCCATGCAAAGGGTTGGCTTCTAGGTTAACACCCACTCATAGCACACACACCATAGATAGAGAGAAGCAAGAGCTAGCCTCGTTCTTCTTCTCCCTTGATCTCAACAGCTCTAGGAGCGATTGTAGCTACCCCTTATCGATCTAGTGATCATGCGGAGACCCCGCAGAGCAGGACTAGGGGTGTTATCTCCTCGGAGAGTCCCAAACCTGGGTAAGATTCGCCGGCGTGCATGTCTTCGCCTCATCCCGTTTCCGGGCACCGACGACGTTCTATTGGCTGACACAATGATAAGCCATCCCTTGGCATATGTCGCACCAACTGCCCGACATTTGGCGCCCACCATGGGGCCAGGTGCACCATCGTCCGGAGACCTGTTCTGGACGGGAACCCTCTTGCTTCCCCGCGAGCGCAGCCAGCCTGCTGTGCCCGATGGTGTTTGCCCCGACGCGCTGCAAGGCGTCGACGACGCCTGCGCAGCGAGCCGCCTCGCCGATCTGCTCGGCGAGACTCGCATCTCCGACGAGCCTGCGTCCGACGCAAGCACCGACTACCCCGAGAGCCGCCTCGTCAGCCTCCTCGACCAACTTCACGTCTCCAGCGAGCCCGCTGCGGACATGGAGTCGGTCGGCTCCACCGACCCGATGCTCATCGACTCCGACACCGCGTCACTCAACGCCTACCCCTCCGACGTGGTGGTCTTCGACGACCCCCTCCCTCGAGCTGACCGCGGCAGCAGCGCTGTCACTGAAGTGCTGGTCATCAGCCACGTCTCCAACTCGGGCGAGAACGCCCGCGACGCTCAGCAAGCGGCGATGCACGACCTCTCCGTCCCCATCCCGGCCGACGCCGACGCCGAGACCCTGGAAGCACGCCGCCTTGCCCTCATCGCGGAGGGCAAGAAGATAGCCTCGATGAGACGCCTCACCGAGGCCCACCAGCGCGAAGTCGACCGCGCCGCCTTCGGGACGCCGCCGCCTAGCGGCCCGAGCCGAGCCGGCTTCGTCCAGAAGCGCGGCGCAGCCGTTGCCAGCATGTTGGGCGCAAATCGCCCCGTCTACGCCACCCCGCTCGAGAATCTGCGAGCCGCTCAGGCGGCTGCAGAGGAGCTCAATGGGCTGGGAGCCGATGAGCTCCCCTACATGACAAGACGGATCCAGCAGCTGATCGACGCGGCTGCAGAACGACACGAAGCCGGCACCCGAGCTGATAGCCATCCCCCGCGCCGGGAGCACGCCGCGACGTCCCGCTCGCCGACTGCGAGCGGTGCGCGCCAGAAGAAAGACAAGGAGCCGGCTGCCAGCCGCAGCCGGACTCGCATTACCATCGAGCGCGATGCGGATGGTCGCCCTCGAGCTGTAGAGCACCAGGGAAACCTGCCTCCTCCCCCGCCTCGAAGAGAAAGACGCCTCACTCCACCGCCTGTCACCCATCCGACTCTTGGCGACCGACTCGGCCGCCGAGAAGGAGTCGGCGAAAACGACGCCCGCCACAGGATCGACCGCCTTGCTCGATCCTTGGCGCTAGAAGAAGAAGACGATGTCGGCCCGCCATGCTTTGGCCCCCGCATCCGCGACGAGCCCTTCCCCAAAGGGTTCTCGCTTCCCAGAGACACACCCAAGTACAACGGCTCGGTGAAGCCGGAAGATTGGCTCATCGACTACTCCACAGCCGTCAGCATCGCCAACGGCAATCGGCGCGTCGACGTGAAGTACGTCCCCTTGATGCTGCAAGGCACGGCGCGCACATGGCTCAACAGCCTCAAGCCCTACAGCATCAACAGCTGGCTGGACTTCACCGAAGTTTTCTTCCGCAACTTCACCAGCACCTACAAGCGGCCTCCCAAGCCTCGCCAGCTCTCCCTCTGCGTCCAGGGGCCCAACGAGTCGACCCGCGACTACCTCACGCGATGGGCCGAGCTCCGCAACTTCTGCGAGGGAGTGCACGAGGTCCAGGCCATCGAGTATTTCACTGCCGGGTGCCGAGAGGGCACCCTCCTCAAGCACCGACTCCTCTGCGACGAGCCGGCTACCCTCGATGAGTTGCTGATCACCGCCGACAAGTATGCCACTGCCGACTCCTCCATGAAGACCGAGCTCCGAGTGGACGCCTCGGGGAAGGTAGTTGCTCCGGCTCCCAAGAGGCCGGCTGGCGACCCTAACCGGCGCCCCTACCAGAACGACCACAAGCGCAATGGCCCCATGCCGACTTCCTCCAGTCGGCAGGTGGCCACCATTGAAGACGAGCAGCCCGAAGAGCGGCCCGCTCCCAAGAAGAAGGGTGGACGGCCGCCTTGGCAGCCGTCTTTCTCCTACGAACAAGCACTCGATGCTCCCTGCAAGTTCCACAGCGGCGCGAAGCCGTCCAACCATACAACACGGAAATGCCACTGGCTCACCCGCATCACCAAGGGCGAAGGGATGGTGCCGCCTCCGCCTCCCGGCCCGCCGCCTCCAGCTCCCCAGCAGCCGGCGGCCCGGCCGGCAGTCGGCGCCATCCAAGACGAGTTCCCCGAAGCGCACGACGCCTACGTCGTCTTCACAAGTCAAGTCGACGACAAGCGCAGCCGACGCCGGCAGCACCAAGAAGTAAACGCAGTCGCCTCTAGCACCGCCGAGTTCATGCACTGGTCGGAAAAGCCCATCAGCTGGAGCCAGGCCGACCACCCAGAGGTGATGCCTTCGCCTGGCTCCTATGCTATGGTCTTGGACGTCACCCTTGCGACGGAGAGGCGAGCTGCCAGATTTTCCCGCGTCCTGATAGACGGCGGAAGCAGTATCAACATACTGTACCGCGATACCATGGACAAGCTGAACATCAAAGCAAAGCAGCTCATGCCGAGCCGCACCGTCTTCCATTGTATCGTACGCGGCCTATCTTGCTCTCCAATCGGCAAAATCAAAATGGATGTTCTCTTCGGAGACAAAGATCACTTTCGCCGGGAAGCAATATGGTTCAAGGTGGTGGATTTGGAGAGCCCCTATCATGCACTGCTTGGCCGACCTGCGTTGGCCAAGTTCATGGCCGTGCCCCAGTACGCCTACCTGAAGATGAAGATGCCGAGCTCGAAGGGGATCATCACGGTAGCCGGCGACTACAAGAAGTCCATCGAGTGTGCCATGGCCAGCAGCCGGCTGGCCGAGTCCCTCGTGGTGGCAGAAGAGAAGGGAATGTTGGAACGGGTTGTGGCCATGGCCGGCAAGCAGCCGGCCTTGTCCCCCAACCCCAAGGACTATGATGCGCAGGGCTCCTTCCAGCCTGCCAAAGAGACAAAGAAGATACCTCTAGACCCGGAGCACCCGGAGAGGTTCGCCGTGATTGGGGCGAACTTGGACAGTAAATAGGAAGGCGAGCTCATCGACTTCCTCCGTGAGAATCGAGACATCTTTGCATGGTCCCCAAAGGACATGCCGGGTGTCCCGAAGGATTTCGCCGAGCACAAATTACATGTCCGAGCTGATGCGAAGCCGGTCAAGCAACCCCTCCGCCGACTATCAGAAGAGAAGCGAAGAATCGTGGGAGAAGAGATAGCCCGGCTCCTTGCAGCCGGCTTCATCATGGAAGTGTTCTTTCCAGAATGGCTTGCCAATCCAGTTCTGGTTTTGAAGAAGAATAACAAGTGGCGCATGTGTATAGACTACACAAGTTTGAACAAGGCCAGCCCAAAGGATCCGTTTGCTTTGCCACGGATTGACCAAGTGATAGACTCCACAGCCGGATGCGAGCTGTTAAGTTTTTTGGATGCATACTCAGGGTATCATCAGATCAAGTTGGACCCGGCTGACCGCCTGAAGACTGCCTTCATCACACCCTTTGGAGCTTTCTGCTACCTGACAATGACATTCGGCTTGAGAAACGCCGGTGCCACTTTTCAGCGTTGCATGCAGAAATGTCTCTTGAAACAACTCGGCAGAAATGCCCACGTCTACGTAGATGACATTGTGGTGAAGACAGAGAAGCGCGGTACCTTGCTGGAAGACCTGAAGGAAACATTTGCCAACTTGCGCTGATTCCAGATCAAGCTTAACCCCGAGAAGTGCGTGTTCGGAGTGCCAGCCGGCCAGCTGCTAGGCCTCCTGGTCTCCGAACGCGGCATTGAGTCCAACCCTGTCAAGATCAAGGCCATCGAGAGGATGGAGATTCCCACCAAGCTGCGGGATGTGCAGAAGTTCACTGGCTGCTTAGCCTCCCTGAACCGTTCTATCAGCCGACTAGGAGAGAAGGCTCTCCCCCTGTACCGACTCATGAAGAAGTCCACTCACTTTGAGTGGAATGATCAAGCCGACCAAGCCTTCCATGAGTTGAAGAAAATGTTGACCACTCCGCCTGTCCTGGCTGCGCCGACTGAGAAGGAGCCCATGCTCCTCTACATCGCCGCGACAAGCCGAGTCGTCAGCACTGTTGTTGTGGTCCAGCGCCCGGAGGAAGGCCGAGCCCAGCTGGTCCAGAGGCCGGTCTACTATCTCAGCGAAGTACTGTCCAGCTCAAAGCAAAACTACCCGCACTACCAGAAGATGTGCTATGGGGTGTACTTTGCTGCCAAGAAATTGAAGCCCTACTTCCAAGAGCACCCCATCACGGTCGTGTGCACTGCCCCGCTCGCCGAGATCATAGGCAGCCGGGATGCATCCGGCCGGGTGGCCAAATGGGCCATTGCCTTGGCGCCCTACACGATTTTCTATCAACCCCGCACCGCCATCAAGTCGCAAGCATTGGCCGACTTCCTCGTTGACTGGGCCGAGACCCGGTACTTACCGCCGGCTCCTGACTCTACCCATTGGCGGATGCACTTTGACGGGTCCAAGATGCGCACCGGCTTGGGAGCCGGTATCGTCTTCACCTCTCCCAAAGGCGACAAGCTCAAGTACACGCTGCAGATCCACTTCGCCGCCTCCAACAACGTGGCCGAGTACGAGGCGCTCGTACATGGGCTCCGGCTAGCCAAAGAACTCGGCATACGCCGGATCCTGTGCTACGGCGACTCAGACTTGGTGGTCCAGCAATCATCTGGCAACTGGGACACCAAGGATGCAAACATGGCGAGCTACCGTTTCCTCGTCCAGCAGATGAGCGGATACTTCGAAGGGTGCGAGTTCCTTCACGTGCCAAGGGCCGACAACGACCAAGCAGATGCCCTAGCACGGATCGGCTCCACCCGACAAGCCATACCGACTGGCGTCTCCCTCCAGCGCCTCCTCAAGCCATCCATCAAGCCGTCTCCAGAGTCGGATTCCATCTTCGTACCGCCTGCGCCAGAAACAGCCGGATCCGGCTCAAGAAATCCCGCAGGCGGCACGAGGACTTCGACGACTGCCCCGGGGACTGACGTAGTCGCGCCCGGCCCGGGGACTGCAGCAGTCGGCCCGGGGACTGCAACGACACAAGAAGCGGTGGTCGACTCCAATGCAACACCCAACCCACCCACCCGAGTCATGGTGGCCACCATAACAGCAGAAGAAGTCACAGCTCCCTCATGGGCCCAGCCCATCCTCAAGTTCCTAGTCAGCAGAGAGCTGCCGGCTGATGAGATCGCAGCAAGACTAGTGCGACGACGAGCCGCAGCGTACACAATAATCAACAGGGAGCTCGTGAAGCGCAGCGTCACTGGAGTCTTCCAGCGTTGCGTCGAGCCGGAAAAAGGAGTGGCAATCCTCAAAGACATCCACCAAGGCGAATGCGGCCATCACGCCGCCTCAAGATCCCTCGTGGCCAAGGCTTTCCGCCATGGGTTCTTCTGGCCGACTGCCTTAGAGGATGCTAAAGAAATAGTCAAGAGCTGCAGAGGATGTCAAGTCTTCAGTTCCAAACAACACCTGCCAGCTTCTGCCCTCGAGACGATTCCCCTCACCTGGCCTTTTGCCGTCTGGGGACTGGACATGGTGGGCCCTTTCAAGACAGCCCGCGGTGGCTTGACACATCTACTCGTTGCTGTGGACAAGTTCACAAAGTGGATTGAAGCCAAGCCAATTAAGAAGCTGAACGGGCCGACTGCCGTGACATTCATCACTGACATCACTACTCGGTACGGCGTGCCGCACAGCATCATCACCGACAACGGCACGAACTTCGCCAAAGGCGCACTGGCACGTTTCTGCGCGACGCAGGGCATCCGACTGGACTTAGCGTCCGTTGCCCACCCGCAGTCAAACGGCCAGGTCGAGCGAGCAAATGGACTTATCCTCTCCGGCATCAAGCCCCGACTGGTCGTACCACTAGAACGATCGGGCGGCTGCTGGCTCGAAGAACTGTCGGCTGTCCTCTGGAGTCTGCGCACTACAACCAACAAGTCAACCGGCTTCACTCCATTCTTCCTTGTGTACGGTGCCGAGGCTGTCATCCCAACAGACATCGAGTTCGACTCGCCTCGGATCACCATGTACACGGAGGAGGAAGCCAAAGAAGCAAGAGAAGACGGCGTCGACCTACTGGAAGAAGGCCGGCTGTTAGCCCTCAGCCGGTCTGCCATCTACCAACAAGGCCTGCGCCGCTACTACAACCGCAAGGTCAAGCCAAGATCCTTCCAAGAGGGCGACCTTGTGCTCCGGCTGATCCAGCGAACAGCCGGCCAGCACAAGCTCTCGGCCCCTTGGGAAGGCCCTTTCGTCGTCAGCAAGGCACTCGGCAATGACTCCTACTACTTGATCGACGCGCAAAAACCAAGAGCACGCAAGAGAGACGACTCCGGCAAGGAGTCGGAGCGACCATGGAACGCAAACCTCCTAAAACGATTTTACAGCTGAAAAGCAGTATGTATCACGCTACCCCTTTTGTATTAAGTACAAACCAACAGGCCCCCCGAACAGTACTCGGGGACTGCCTTTTTATTTATCTATGAATGACGAGTGTCATATCCATGAATGTAGTATTACATTTTGAATTCTTGTCCGGCACCGGGTCCGACTAGTCGGCCCGGGGACTGGCCGCCTTGAGCTATATTCAGAGTTCTTCCCGAAGTCAGCAAAGTAGTGCGCCGGCTCCCAAGTCCTCTCTTGCTGAAAGTCGCAGCTCAAAGAACTGACTGTCCGACTAGCAAGAGAGAAGACAGAAAGGATGCCCACACGAAAGACGGCTAAGGAACAACTAACCTATATAGCAAAGAGACGGCCTCCAAACATGCCTGCCGGCTGTCAAAGCAGCCGGCTGGCCGGCTTCCTAAAAAACTTAGCTTAAGTCCGGCAGAGCTAAAAGTACTTCCCCTCCCCAATCGGCCAGGCACTCCCCGGCCACAGATTGTAGAGCAACTGTTTGACTGGGGAGGCGGCAACCAAGGGAGGGCGGCAAAGGAAAAAAGCAGAAGGACAAAAAGCAAAAGTACAAGGAAAGACCGATTGCATAACTTATATACATAAAGCCGCCCACAGGCCGGCAACAGACTTGAGTTTGAATACACCCAGTGGGTGGAATTGTGCAGACTTAACCAAACATTGTTCAAAAGTAACAAGACAGGAAAACAAAAGAAAGAAGACTAAGGCGCGACATGAAGGCTGAGCTGGTCGGTGAAGGTGGCTCGCCGGCTGAAGGAGCGGCCGCCTAGCTGGTCCCGGCTTGACCACCTCCCGCGGCAGGAGACGCACTCGCACGCGACGTAGTGCTGGAGGCGCCGTGAGGCTGGCCGACTACTCCACCAGCCGGCTCAGCGTCTTCACCCTCCTCCTCCTCCTCTTCGCCCTCGTCGCTGGAGTCGATCTCCTCCGCCGAGTCCTCGCCGTACGCCGGGTCCAGCCCGAACCAATCTTCCGGCTGGGCGACTCCATTGTCGTCCACCTCGGGGCCGAAGACGTTGGTGTCGGTGTAGTCGGCGATCGCTGAAGCCCGCCGAATGATGGCCGGCCGCGCCGGCTCCAGCTCCGTGTCGGCTTGCTGCCGCCAGGTAGCAAGCTGGTCTAGGTTCAGGATGGGATACCAGGCCTTGACGAACTCCAGCGCCCGCCTGGCGCCGGAGCGAGCTGCTGACGCCTTCCAAGCCTCGAAGCGGCCGACTGCCACCTCCAGCCAGTCGGCGGTCCGACTGGGGGTGCGAGGGACCACTTGGCCGGGCCAGAGGGCGGCCAAGACCTACGATCCCGCGCGCTGAAGCCGGCGGAGCAGCCTGTGAGCCGGCTGGATGCGAGCCTGGATCGCCAGGAGCTGTTCTTCCAGCGAGCGGCCGGCGGTTGGCGAGATCTCGAAGCCGGCTTGCCTCTTCGCCTGGCGACGGGCTTCGATGGACTGGTTGGCGGCAGTTGAGTAGCCAGGGAAGTACTCTGCGCGAAGGAGAAAAGAAAAGAAAAACACCGAAATCAGAAAAACAAGCCGAAGTGGCAGATGGCAAGAAAGGACGA
Organism: Aegilops tauschii subsp. strangulata; assembly: GCF_002575655.3. Classification (NCBI taxonomy): domain Eukaryota; kingdom Viridiplantae; phylum Streptophyta; class Magnoliopsida; order Poales; family Poaceae; genus Aegilops; species Aegilops tauschii. The sequence goes on from NC_053039.3 coordinate 355,771,369, forward strand.
AGGGGTGGACGACTTACCGTCAACTAGATCCTCAATCTGGCCATTGCCGGAGACCAGAGTCTGCCTGGCCTCTGCCCAGCCAGCCGCCTCCGTCTCGAACTCGGCCTGGAGGGTGGCTTCGCGATCCTGCACAGCCTTCAGCGCCGCCTTGTGGCCTTCCTCCTGGTCGGCCAGCTTCTTGACCAGGCGGTCGCGCTCCTGCACCAAGGCGGCGAGCTCCGCGTCCTTGGCACGAAGAGCAGTCTGGGATTCCCCCAGCAGTGCCCTCAGACTGGCGTTGGCCGCTGCAGAGATAGAAGAAGAAGAAGAACAATGAGAAATCATCAAGGAAGATCCGAGCCGACTGCTCAGCAGTCGGCCCGAATCTCGGGGACTACACCCAGTGGGTGCGCTGACGCGCCCCCACATGAGATAAAGATCAAGTCACATACCTCGGCTTTCAGTAAGATCGGCGGTCTTCTGAGTCAGCTCCCGAGCCTGGGAGTTGAAGGCGGGCGCTCGGAGGTTGTGGTAGTCCTGCAAGACGGACAGAAGACCGAAGTGAGAACAAAAGCAGCAAAGACAAAATCTCCAAGAAGTTCCAAGCCGCCTGCTCAGCAGCCGACTCGGAACTCGGGGACTACACCCAGTGGGTGCGCTGACGCGCCCCCACGAGAGAAATCAAGATCAAGAAAGAACAAGATGAGAATACTAACCCGGATGGCTGCCCGCGTTGCGAGGAATTCATCGGTGAACTGCCTCAGCGTCGTGGCTTGGCTTTGGAGCCGGGTCCGGACGTCTTGTGCAGCGACGTTCACCACAGCTGTTCCTCCGCCCGGTGTCCACCCCGAGGTAGCGCTGGCTGCCTCGACGAGCTGGAGCCCACGGCCGGCTGTGGCTCCGACGCAGCCTTCTGCGGCTCAGACGCGGCCTTCCCTGCACGCCGGCTTGGCGGAACCCGGACCGCCACCTCAGCCCCCGCGGCCGGCTCGCCCTCCGCCGACTGTGCGGGCGCAGGCTCAGGCTGGTGGCCTTGGGTCGCCCTAGTCGGAGGAGTCGGCCCCGACGCCTCCCCCAAGATGACGACGTCGTCGCCGCTTCCTCCCAGCCCCGGCTGGGAACCGCTGGATCCCCCTGGCGAGGGATCCACGTCCCCGGGCGCCATGGTGCACAGGGGGTGACCATCAAAGCCTCCCCTGCCGCCGCTTTGGCCTCGGCCTCTGCCTGGGCCTTGGCTGCGGCCTCGGCGAGCGCCTTCGCCGCCTCCTCCTCCCGAGCTGCCTGGGCGGCGGCTGCCCTCCGTGCCTCCGCCTCCCGCGCTTCCTGCTCCTCCCGCACCTCCCGCGCGTTCCTTTCCATCGCCTCCAAGAGGGCGGTGCAGGGATCTACGCGGCGGGTGGTGCTCCCAGAGCCCCCTGGCGACTCGACGACGGAGCCGGCAGCCGCCCGCTCAAGTGACAGCGGAGCTCTGACCATTGAAAAAGATGACGAAGGTTTCAAGAACCACCAAAGGAAAGAAAGAAGGACAGTACATAGAAAGAGAGAACTTACGCCGACACAGTCTGCGGCTGCTTCACCACTTTGCGGAAGCGAGCCGCCTTCGCGGCCGCCTCTTCCCGCCTGGTGGCTGCCGCCCCACCCCTGCGCTTCTTCGTCCGGCTACCGAACATGCCCTGGGTGGCGCGACGTTTCTGGCCTCTACCCCGAGCAGGCTGCGTGCCGGAGGAGCCCGCGCCGCGTCCGGATGCCGGCTGGCGGTGTTTGACGGCTTCGGCTTCGTCCTCGTCCGGCCAGTCGTCGAAGGTAGCGGTGAACCCGGAGCCGCCTGCTTCGCCACCGGCTTGGCCACCGGCCGGCTCGACGGCATCCTCCATATGGACCGCCCCCAGGTCGGGGTCCTCCTGGTCGTGTTCGGTCCGGTCGGGGACGAAGCGGCGCAACACGTCTGCCCCGCCGGCCGGCCGAAGCAGGGGACTCTGTCAAAAGAGCAAGCCGACTGAGTTAGAGTCGACCCAGAGGAACTCGGCGACAAAGCTGAGAGAGAGAGAGAAAAAGAGACGAGGGGAGCGTACCGTAGGCGGAGGATTGGCGCGGCTGTATGGCTCCTTGCCGAATTGCCAGTCTTCGGAAAGTTGGCAGTTGGCGAGGTAATTCACCATGTCGGCGGCGTCGGGCTGCGGCATCTCCTTGGTGCACATTCGGCTCGGATCGAGATGGCCGCTCATCTGACAGATCAGATGAGGCCGGCTCTGGAGCGGAAGGACCCGGCGCGTGACGAACGCGGCCAGGAGGTCGGGCCCCGTCAGGCCCTCCGACTGGACCATCACCCGGAGGCGGGCGATGGCGGCGTTTCCTCCCTGCGACAGCGTCACGGCCCAGAAGGACCACTGGGGTAGCCTGCCCGCCGGTGGGCCGGCCACGTAGGCCGGCAAGTTGAGGTAGTCGCCCCGGGGAGCGATGCTCCGCACGTAGAAGTATGACTTCTGCCACTTCTTCACCGATTGGATCAGTGTGATGATGGGGAAGGGGTTGTCGGCGCCTGATCTCCGCGACGCGATGAAGGCGCCGGTCTGAGCCGGCACGCCCCGCACGCGCGTGCCCAGCTTCGACTGGAAGAACTCCCCCAGAGCTCGAGGGTGGGGAGGACACCAAGATAGCCCTCGCACAGGGTGACGAAGGCCGACAGCAGCACCACCGCGTTGGGGGTGAGGTGGTGCGGCTGGAGCTGATAGAATTCCAGCCAGGAGCGGAAGAAGGCCCTCACTGGCAGGCCGAAGCCGCGCAGGAAGTGCGAGCGGAAGACCACCCGCTCGCCCTCCCGCGGCGCCGGCCTGACTTCCTTCTCCGGCGCGAGGCGGACCTCCACTTTGTCCGCGCTAGGCAGACGCCGGGTGTCGCGAAGGAAGTCGATGTGATCGTTATGGACGATGGAGCCGTCCCAATCCCCGCCAAGCTGCTCTACATGGGGAGGCATAGCGGAAGCTAGCACGGCGGCGGAGGAGCGTGCGGAGGAAGAGCGCGGCGGCGAAGCGCTGTCGCGAGAACGAGCAAGGCAAGAAGACGGTGGAAGTAGGAGGAGCGTGCGAGGGCCTGCCGCCCTCCACCTCCCCCTACTTATAGCCTCACGTGGCCGAAGAGGCCGGACGTGGGGGGGAGACATGGGATTAACTGCGCCCACTCCCCCCACGTCTCGCGTTTATTACGCATAAGTGCGAGCCGAAACTGCCGCACGGAACGCGCGGGCGGTTTCGGGATACAAAGGATCCGTGCCTGGGCCGGGGCGCGGACGTGGCGGGCCCCCTCCCTGCGGCGACGTCCCGTCACGCGCGTGGGCTGGCAGGCTTTCCGGCCACGTGGCACGCCAACGGCCCGAGGCCGGCCCGCGGCCCGGTGCACGTGCCTGCGGGTTCCCACCCCCCCGACTCCAGAAGAATTCGACTAAGGCGGCGCGCCTGACCAAGGCCGGCTCCCAGCTGCCGGCTTGTCACGATAGGAAGCTGATCGAGCTTCTTGAATCCCACTCCACCTCGAAGCCCAATCAGCTTCGGGGACTACTGTCGGAGGAAATGGCCACGGGTAGCCTGACCGACTACCCCTGGCTCTTCGGAAAATTTATCAGGCCTTTGGGCCTTCAAGAACTCCAAGCATTTGGGCCGCCTTCCCTGGCCGGCTGCCACTAAAGCCGACTCCCGGAAGGCGACCCAGCCTCACGGACTCCTCCCCAGGACGACTACGGGGTGGCCGACTCCAAGAAGCCGACCGGGAAGGACGCCGACTCCTAGGAGCCGGCCAAGATCACAACCACCCCTCCATAACGGCGATGTGACCGGGTGTGGCCACAGTGCGGCCCATGACCCTCGAAGCCCGAGGCGGGCATGGCTACAGGAGGCCGTACGGGAGGGACGTCTCCCGTGCGGCTCGGCATTGTAGCCACGTTAGCCTCGACGTCATCCACGACCTAGTCCCGTACGGCCCAAGGACTGCGGGCCCCTTCAGCCAGAGAGAGACGCGAAGGCGGCCCGGCTTTTCCTAGTCGGCCAAGAGTATAGCCGGCCTCCAGAAGCCGGCTACTCCCTTCCTCGAAGCAGGAGCCCCATTAAGGAGACAAGACGAGGTGAGGCTACAGTGATAGCCCCCGAGGCGGCCCACTGTAGCCACGCTCACCTCGACAAAGCCCTCATCATCAGAGGCACGGCAACAGTAAGCAGCCACCGACAAAACCCTAGGCGGTGGGACCAGCCTGTCGACCAAGTAGCCGGCAGCCAACGGGACCCAGCAGCCGGCGGAGAAGCCGGCGAGCGTAGGCACTGACGGCTGGGACCAGTTCCCAGTCGGATTACCATTGTACCCCCGGGGGGTAGGCCTATATAAACCCCCCGAAGCACCCATGCAAAGGGTTGGCTTCTAGGTTAACACCCACTCATAGCACACACACCATAGATAGAGAGAAGCAAGAGCTAGCCTCGTTCTTCTTCTCCCTTGATCTCAACAGCTCTAGGAGCGATTGTAGCTACCCCTTATCGATCTAGTGATCATGCGGAGACCCCGCAGAGCAGGACTAGGGGTGTTATCTCCTCGGAGAGCCCCGAACCTAGGTAAGATTCGCCGGCGTGCATGTCTTCGCCTCATCCCGTTTCCGGGCACCGGCGACGTTCTATTGGCTCCCACAATGATAAGCCATCCCTTGGCATATGTCGCACCAACCACCCGACAAAGCCCTCCCGATGAACACGACGACGCATTCCGTTCCGACCCAGCCAGTTGGCTCCCCATGAACACGACGACGACGCTGTTTCTCCGTTCCGACTCAGCCATGTACACGAGCCCTGGCCATACGTATGCGCGAGTAGGCGTTCGAGACCCTGCCCGTATGTACGTACGTGGCCGTATTTTCTTTCTTGCACACTGGCCGTTGTATGTACGTGTACATGCTACGTGCGCGCCTCTACTACGACACGTGCGCGCCTCTACATCGACCAGTATGTATGTACACGTTCGCGACCAGAATGACAATGCTACGTACGCTTCGACCAGGTGGGTCCCGACTATCAGGCACTTCCTTGCCTGCGAAGATGTAGTTGGTGGGTCCCAGCAGTCAGGGGGCGAATAGTTTTTTTGCCCGGACGCACTTCCTTGCATGCGAAGATGTAGCTGGTGGGTCCCAGCATTCAGGGGGAAATGTTTTTTTCGCGAAATACAGTGGCCCGTCCGGTGGGTCCCAGCTGTCAGGTGGAGGAATCATTATTTTCTGCGTAATAAGGAGGCACTTCCTTGCTGCGGCCGTGGACCCAGCTGTCAGCCTCTCCACGTACAGTCCATGTCCGATGGAAGTCGTTCCTTGACCACGTTGACCACGCCGCATCGAGAGCACCAGGGTGGTGGACGACGGCGAGGCCTAGGAAGGGGACGACGGGGAGCCGGGGAAGACGCGGCAGTGGAAGCCCGCGCGGAGAGGAGTACGAGGGTTCACTGGTTCGGCTGGGTATGATGCTGCCGTCGCCGCAGGGCCTGGCCAGCGGTGGGAATAGTAGGGGGCGGTGAGGCCTCCGCGGCAGCATAGCCGGCCACGGGAGGCAGGAGCATGCGGCACTACCGGCGCTGCTTTGGGCGGCTGGAGCAAGAAGACCAGAGGTTGAAGAAGCACTACGGCCATTGGATGGACATCGTACGGTCACTGGAGCTAGAATCGTTCATATTGACTAAAGTTGACAAAGGGCCCCGTCCCAGTCAACTTAGTAGGCCCACAAGCCAGCCTCCCACCATGGTGGGTCCCAGCTAGCAGGGGGAGTATTCATTTTTTTGTGCGTAATAAGGAGGCACTTCCTTGCGTGTGAAGATATAGCTGGTGGGTCCGAGCTGTCAGCGGCGGTAACGTTTTTTTGCGAAATACAGAGGCCCTTTTGGTGGGTCCCTGATGTCAGGTGGAGGAATCATTATTTTGCGCGTAATAAGAAGGCATTTCCTTGCGTGCGGCCGTGGACCCAGCTATCGGCCTCTCCACGTACAGTCCACTTCAGATGCATGTCGGTCGTTGACCACGTTGACCAGGCCGCGCCGAGAGCACCAGGGCGGTGGACGACGGCGAGGCCTAGGAAGGAACGACACGGAGGCAGGGAAGACTCGGTAGTTGTTTCTCACGCGGAGGGGAGTACGACTGTACGAGGGTTTACTGGTTCGTCTGCCGTCGCCGGAGAATAATAGCAGGTGTGGGTGAGTAGAGGGATGGCTAGGCCAGCGATGGGAGTACGGTGGGGCGGTGAGGCCTGCGCGGCAGCAGAGCCGCCCGCGGGGAGGAGGGAGCAGGCAGTCCCGCCGGCGCTTGTTTGAGCGGCTCGAGCAGGCAGAGCAGAGATTGAAGAAGCACGACGGCCGTTGGATGGCCATCCAATAGTCACTACTTGTGCGTCAACCTTTTGTTAGGAAAGCCTCAAATCTGTGGAAAACAGCATACAACCCATCTGCCATTATTACTAATAATTTACAGCCCATTTGCTAATTCTTAAGGTTTTTTTGGAGCCCATATTCTTTTTGTTAGCATTACAGCCCATATTGTGGCCACGGTTAAAAAATTATACGAAATTTTGCATATTTCGGTGCGGTCCGAACTGTTTTTAATCACGAAATTTTGACTCACATTCAAACAGATTTTAAAAATAAATGTATATCAATATAAAATCCAACAAATTCTCCACGCATAAAAATTAATGTATTTTAAAATCTCGAAATGAAAAAAAAAGATATTTGAAACTAATTGCCGGTTTGATGTGTTTTAAAAATGTACAACCCATTTCTCATTACTGATGGGCCATTTTCTCGGCCAGCCGAATGAAAGCTCTCCTCGTCTTGAAAGATTTGCAGCCCAACAGGCCTGACAAAGCGACTTACTTGGCAAATCACAAAAAAACTGGGCTGTGGCCGTGGACCCAGCTGTCAGCCTCTCCACGTACAGTAATCTTCCGATGGAAGTCGTTCCTTGACCACGTTGACCACGCCGCGCGGAGAGCATCACGGCGGTGGACGACGGCGAGGCCTAGGAAGGGGACGACGCGGAGCCGGGGAAGACGCGGAAGTGGAAGCCCGCGCGGAGAGGAGTACGAGGGTTCACTGGTTCGGCTGCGGTGTGAGGCTGCCGTCGCCGCAGGGCCTGGCAAGCGGTGGGAATAGTAGGGGGCGGTGAGGCCTCCGCGGCAGCACAGCCGGCCACGGGAGGCAGGAGCATGCGACACGACCGGCGCTGCATTGGGCGGCTGGAGCAAGAAGACCAGAGGTTGAAGAAGCTCTACGGCCGTTGGATGGACATCGTACGGTCACTGGAGCTAGAATCGTTCATATTGACTAATGTTGACAAAGGCCCCGTCCCAGTCAACTTAGTAGGCCCACAAGTCAGCCTCCCACCATGGTGGGTCCCAGCTAGCATGGGGAGTATTCTTTTTTTGTGCATAATAAGGAGGCACTTCCTTGCATGCGAAGATATAGCTGGTGGGTCCGAGCTGTCAGCGGCGGCAACGTTTTTTTCGCGAAATACAGAGGCCCTTTTGATGGGTCCCTGATGTCAGGTGGAGGAATCATTATTTTGCGCGTAATAAGGAGGCATTTCCTTGCGTGCAGCCGTGGACTCAGCTGTCGGCCTCTCCACGTACAGTCCACTTCAGATGCATGTCGGTCGTTGACCACGTTGACCAGGCCGCGCCGAGAGCACCAGGGCGGTGGACGACGGCGAGGCGTAGGAAGGGAACGACACGGAGGCAGGGAAGACTCGGCAGTTGTTTCCCACGCGGAGGGGAGTACGACTGTACGAGGGTTTACTGGTTCGTTTGCCGTCGCCAGAGAATAACAGCAGGTGTGGGTGAGTAGAGGGATGGTAGGCCAGTGATGGGAGTACGGTGGGGCGGTGAGGCCTGCGCGGCAGCAGAGCCGGCCGCGGGGAGGAGGGAGCAGGCAGTCCCGCCGGCGCTTGTTTGAGCGGCTCGAGCAGGAAGAGGAGAGATTGAAGAAGCACGACGGCCGTTGGATGGTGTGCGTCAACCTTTTTTTTAGGAAAGCCTCAAATCTGTGGAAAACAGCATACATCCCATCTGCCATTATTACTAATAATTTACAGCCCATTTGCTAATTATTAAGGTTTTTTTTGGAGCCCATATTCTTTTTGTTAGCATTACAGCCCATATTGTGGCCACGGTTAAAAAATTATACGAATTTTTGCATATTTTGGTGCGGTCCGAACTGTTTTTAATCCCGAAATTTCAACTCACATTCAAACTAATTTTAAAAATAAATGTATATCAATATAAAATCCAACAAATTCTCCACGCATAAAAATTAATGTAATTTAAAATCTTGAAATGAAAAAAAGATATTTGAAACTAATTGCCGATTTGATGTGTTTTCAAAATGTACAGCCCATTTCTCATTACTGATGGGCCATTTTCTCGGCAAGCCGAATGAAAGTTCTCCTCGTCTTGAAAGATTTGCAGCCCAACAGGCCTGACAAAGCAACTTACTTGGCAAATCACAAGAAACTGGGCTGTGGTCGTGGACCCAGCTGTCAGCCTCTCCACGTACAGTACTATTCCGATGGAAGTCGTTCCTTGACCACGTTGACCACGCCACGCGGAGAGCACCACGGCGGTGGACGATGGCGAGGCCTAGGAAGGGAACGACGCGGAGCCGGGGAAGACGCGGCAGTGGAAGCCCGCGCGGAGAGGAGTACGAGGGTTCACTGGTTCGGCTACGGTGTAAGGCTGCCGTCGCCGCAGGGCCTGGCCAGCGGTGGGAATAGTAGGGGCGGTGAGGCCTCCGCGGCAGCACAGCAGGCCACGGGACGCAGGAGCATGCGTCACGACCGGCGCTACTTTGGGCGGCTGGAGCAAGAAGACCAGAAGTTGAAGAAGTACTACGGCCGTTGGATGGACATCGTACGGTCACTGGAGCTAGAATCGTTCATATTGACTAAAGTTGACAAAGGCCCCCGTCCCAGTCAACTTAGTAGGCCCACAAGTCAGCCTCCCACCATGGTGGGTCCCAGCTAGCAGGGGGAGTATTCTTTTTTTTGTGCGTAATAAGGAGGCACTTCCTTGCGTGTGAAGATATAGCTGGTGGGTCCGAGTTGACAGCGGGGGGAACATTTTTTTCACGAAATACGGTGGCCCGTCAGGTGGGTCCCAGCAGTTAGGGGGCAAACGTTTTTTCGCAAAATACGGCGGCCCGTCCAGTGGGTCCCTGCGATCAGTTGGAGGAATCATTATTTTCCTCGTAATAAGGAGGCACTTACTTGCTGCGGCCGTGGACCCAACTGAGACTCTCCACGTACAGTATACTTCCGATGGAAGTCGTTCCTTGACCACGTTGACCTCGCCGCGTTCCGTTGCATGCATGCGTCCATGGGCGTGGTGCGTCCCCACTGTCAGCCTCTCACGTACAGTCATCTTCCGATGACTCTCGGTTGTTGACCATGTTGACCACACCGTGCCGAGCCCACCCAGACTGGAACGACCCGGAGATGGGGAAGACGGGGCAATGGAGTCGTAGATGGAAAGGAGTGGGAAACTTCACTGGTTCGGGTGCGCGGCAGCACAGCCGCGGTGCCGCCCACGGGAGACAGGAGCAAGAACAGAGGTTGAAGAAGGAGCACGGCTATTGGATTAACATCCAACGGTCCAGCTACTAGAATCATTTGTTGATAAGTTGACAAAGCCGTGCGTACACGTCCGCTTAGTAGGCCCACAAGTCAGTTACCAAATCTGACGGGTCCCAGCTGTTAACGGGATGAATAATTTTTTTCGCAAAACAAGGAGGCACTTCCTTCCGTGCGAAGATACAGCCGGTGGGTCCCATCTGTCAGGTGGAGGAAACTTTTTTTCAGCTTAATAAGGAGGAACTTTCCTTGCGTGCGACCATGGACCTCGTGGGTCCCAGCCATCAGGCTCTCCACGTACAGTCCTCTTCCGATGACTCTCCTTTGTTGACCACGCCGCACCAAACCAGCGAGGCGGTGGACGACTGCGAGGCCCCGGACGGGAACGACTCGGAGATGGGAAAACGGGGCAGTGGAGTCACAGATTGAGAGGAGGAGAAGGGTTATAACTAGTTCTGTTGCGGCGTGGGGCTGTAGTCTGTGGAGAATAACAGGAGGTGTCGAGGGGTGGAGGGATAGCCTGGCCGGCGGTGGGGTAGCGCTTCGCAGCGATGCGTGCTAAGCAGAGCCGCTAGCCGCCGGAGGCCGGACCAGGCGGTCCCGGCGACGCTGGAGGAAGAAGACGAGAGATTGAAGGTGCATGCCGGCCGTTGGATATAAATCCAATGGCTGTGGATGACACAATCATTTGTTGACCAAGTTGACAACGCCCTGCGTAGGCTTCGACCTATTGGCCCACATGTCAGCCTGCAAAAATGTGGCATATATTTAACCCAAGTTTTCTAGAATGTACAGTCCATTTGCTCGGCTGGGTGAACAAATAATTTCGCGTCAATCAGGCCCATTTATATTTTCTAAGAAAACCCAGCCCATTTGCACTTCCTTGAAATACACGTATTAGGTGGGCTCGTTATATATATATTGTTATATTAGAAGGAGCAATTAATATCAAAGAATAGACCGGAGAGGCACATTATATATATATATAATTAAAAAATTATCGAGTTATTGCTTAGAATAAAAATGAGCGCGTTATTATTAAATTGGTCCTTAAAATCTTCGCAAGCTTTTGTACACAATCACCAGGATTTTCCTTGCCCGTGAGTCAAAAACAACCAGGATTTTCCTTGCCAACTTCCGTTAAACATTTACTTTTATAAGTTAATAACACGTGGGATGTTTTTATAACGTATATATAAGTCTCTATAAAATATACGATAATAGTAATAATATAAATATATATAATGTGGTTAGAAGGGAAAACATAAATTGGACACATCATTACTTTTATAAGAGACCTGCGTTTTATACCCCACAGTAGGCATACTAACAAGTTCACACACAAATACAACAGAAAAGTTAAACATTCATATCAAACTCAGGTTCACAGGACACGTTCATATTCATAGCCAACATTCACTATCAACAACTCAAAAGATTCATATATACACAAGCTCAGCATATCTATGCATCCAAATGATTGATAGATCACACGGCAATATTCATACATAATTCACAAAAGGATTCAGATATACACATGTTCAGTATGTTTATGCATCCAAATGATTGAGATCACAGCCAATATGATCCATGGACGAACTTTAATTACCTAGGGTACAGACTAGTAAATGGTGTTCAATCGGAGGCACTTCTTGCTAAAATTAGTTCTTGTACGAGTAAAATTTCGAGTACATAAGAGGCAGCACAGACAATCTGAACTTTGCTTGTAGGTTTATCCTCAAATAGTGGCCTCGTGCCGAGGGAGGTTTGAGCTACTTGGCCACTACTTTCATCCAACTAGTTTACTGGCTCATCTTGGTCCTGTATCTCGCCAAAATTCTACATTGCAGACGAGAAAGGAGGCAGTTGAGAAAATGAACCACCCAATTTTTGTGTGCAGTTCAACTGAAATGGAGCATCCTTGGCGTGTAGACTGATTAAGTGCTAGATGAATATACGCGTCAACCAACTTGTCTGGAATCTTTAGACTCCATGACATATAGTTCGCTACCATATGTGCCAATAACCAAAAGGCACAAGTTGGGACCAAAGACTGGACTGCGTTTTTCTGGGCTATGCACCAAGCAATATTTTTGGTGTTCACTCTCCTAATACTTGGAGTTTGATAATTGGTTGACGCCGGTTGATACTCGAATGAATATAGGCACTTCTTGTCAACATCGACGCTTGTCTGAGTGAACTTTGGAGTACATAGTAGCAACATAAGTACCTGTCCATCTGATCATTTTGTGCAGTTCTACTGAAATCACCCGATGTAATAATTTGCCTGCGAGTTCAGGCTCCAAATTACTCCTTTATGAAATCGGCAAACAATAGCAAAATACCAAATTACCAATACATATGACAGACACAATAATCAGGATAAAGACCAGCACCAACCTGTGTGAGGTAGCATATCAATTACTATTTCCTTTGACTGGAAGCTAAGATAAGCCAAGTCACTGACAGCAAAGGAAGAAAGCAAGCGGAGATTAGCGACTGACAGGAAAGGACGGAAGCTGTCGAGGCAATGAAGCACCCAAAGTTTTTGTGCAGTTCCACCAAAATCGAGCATCCCTGTTGGCACATATATTGAGAGAGTGAGATTACTGTAATAGTGGGACTAGTTGATGAAACATGCACTAACAAATGGAAGCACCCTCATTATGTTAATGGGTAAAGTTAGCAACATAGTAGTCTTGCTTAAAGAGAGGTATTAGTTTATGTAATCAGTGCCAATTAGCTCAACTCAACACTCAAAGCATTGCCATTTATCATAGGTTGCAAAACTTTAACGTGCAAAGATAAAGGAGTTTCTCATGACAATAGCATGATACAAATAGAGATGACAGCTAACTAATATGGATGAAGGCCTTAGGCCCGTACCAACCTGAGAAAAAAGCTTATTCATGTAGTCCCATAAGAGATGATAAAGCACTCACTGGAATCACACAATAGTATATATTTTTGTGCACTTCAAATGTATGGTTGAAATCACTCTTGTTTACCAGTGCTGAGATTATATCGAAAGATTAGCAAGAACTTCCAGCAGAGTTAAAGCACTTGCTGGGATACAGTTCATTGTATTGTCTTGTGTAGTTCCACTAAAATGTATGATTGGCACAACATGATCCCTGTTTGCACAAGTAGGAACAAGGTGAAACCTTCATTAGCTTAGTGAGAAAGGATAGGGAGACATTAGCATATTACTCAAACAGTAGCATCAAATTCATGATGGACAATACGAAAACATTGCCTCATTGAACCAATGGAAATAAATTGAGATGCAAAACAATAGCACTATTATGTCATGACACTAATAATATTCCCTCCCTGCTCCACCACATGATTCACCTCCATAGACAAACATACACACGTACATGATTCAGCATAGGGTCCTACTAAAGATTTGTTTAACTCCAACAGGAAAATTAGGCAGTAATAAATTAGTGGTACTTAAGTACTCCTAATTAATTAAGTGAGACAGCAGAAGTGGAAGGGCTCCCTGGAGGATCGTCTCACATGTAAGGTAGTCGTTGCCGGAGCCCTTGAATGGCCTCGACTGAGGCCTCTGGCTTCAGCAAGATCGCCTTGGCACTGTTTATTCTTCTTCTTCTTCTTCCTCTTCATGCTCTGTTTCTCTTTCTCCTCACCAGTTGGTGAAACCAACTACATGATTGGCCTTCTAATTCAGAATTGGTTTTGTCAGTGAGGGAGTACAAGTGTACTAGTAAAAAACAACATTATTTTCTCATGGCATTCGGAAAATAGAGATGAACACATGCATTGAATATCATTCTTACCTAAAGGAAGGTTATGGCGCCAATATGGATGATGAGGATTGGAACACAGATCTCCCTTTGCGCAGGTCCACCAAAATGAACCAACTGTTCCATTCTGACATTCCAGTTAAACAACACAAAAGTCACTTCTTTTAAGAAGAGTTTTGTGCAGTGCACCAAAAGGTCACAACAGCAACCAGGTGAATTGGATATCCCTGTTTGCACAAAAAGGCACAGAGGAAACAGTCAGAGTCTCAAAGAATTACAGGCAAAAACATTTGGCTAAACTTGTCATGGCTTATAACAGTGGCATGGCTTCATTTTTACCAGGGACATTAGATTAAGAACAGCTAAATATTTGGTATAAGGGCATGGGACTGTGGGTGCACCAGCAGTCCAGCACCATGTACGTAAACAGGGGCATAAAGTGGTGATTCATAGTTTGTTGCTCGGAGAAACAAACATCCAAGAAACATATCTGGGTTGGTCCCATTTTTGTTCCCTCTAGCCACCTACTCCTATGTGTGGATAGCAAATCTAGTCCTGGTCATACCACTGTGTACAGCGTTGCCCCTATATTTCCCTTTTCGACCAAGAGACCGGTTGGATGACCAGTCTGTACTACTTTCACTCCCTTTCCTTCCTGTTTGTACCAAGTCCGATGTACATACTAAATTCCTCCACCCCCACTTTATTTCTTGTTTGAACCAAGTACTCCCTCCGTCTGGAATTACTTGTCATCAAAATGGATGTGTCTAGAACTAAAATACATCTAGATACATCCATTTCAATGACAAGTATTTTCGGACGGAGGGAGTACAAGATTCGACTCCATGAAGTAGCTTTACCTCTAACAATAGAAGAAAAAAATGTGACGTTGGACCATCCGATCGAGAGGGGCTGAGAGGTAGAAAATGATGCACATGCAGCGACGTAGTGAGCTGGGGAAGTAGAGCTAAGGCGGTTTCGAACAAAGATATACCTGAAGGTCGTCGGGATGTGGATAGGTGGGCGGCGGGAGGCTGGATCCGCCCACAGGCAACGACGAGGGGATCGGAGGACCTCCCGCGCCGGCGCTCGGCTAGAGATAACGGTGCGGCCGGCAGTGGGTCTCTTCCCTCGCTGTCGACGATGGCCTAAATACTGCCCCCCCTTCACCGGCGGAGGGGGATACGTCCGGATCTGTAACCAGCGGTGAGGATAGAAAGCCAGTGTTTTTTGAAGGGAGAAAGATAGTGTTACTACCCCTATCTTGTTTAGATCTGGAGAGGATGAGAGTGTGTGAATAGAGCAACCCTAGCAAGCAAGCGCGGAGCCTCCGGCCTATATATACGTAGTGGGGTAGTTTTCCTTTTTCACTCCATCAAAACAATCGTTTAAAATTGTGTACTACTACATGCCAGGTCGCGGTTTTTTAGTTGTTGATTGTTTTTTGAGATAGCTACCCGCTTGTTCCAAGTGGTGTTACGGTGTGCCAGGTCGCACTTTGTATCGTTCAAGTCTGGTACTACAAGTCCCTCCATTAAATGAGCAACCAACCCCTCGTAAAAATTGTGAACAAGCCCACGGCTAAAATTAGCGGAAATGTGGGTTGCCCCAACATGCATTTTTATTTATATTTTCTACTCCCTCCGTTCCTAAATATAAGTCTTTTTTATAAGCCACACCTAAGACAAGAATTTTTTTATTAGCAGTGAACCCCACATGTCATAGACACAAAAATTGTGGCAAGATTCCCTTAGGGAAGCCAAAGTGTGTCTAACAATTTGAGCAACTCAGGTTAGGCAAGTGTGGCAAGTGTGGGAAAAATAATGTGGCAACATAAGACAAACATAGTCACAATCCAAACAACCCCGTAATTTTTTGTGACATGCATGAAAATTTGGTTTGTTAAATTTATAGTCAAAATTTGGCAAGGTGCATCAAATCAACACATGCAAGTATCAAAAGGAAAGTCATGGCATGCATGCATGCGTTGTACTCCCTCCGTTTCCAAATATAAGTCTTTTTAGAGATTGCAACAAGTGACTACATACGAAGCAGAATATGTCTACTCCTACATATGAAGTAGCCCATTTTAAATGTGTAAAAAGACTTATATCGAGTCCAGTGCTTTGATGTGTCGCGTCAACTTGTACAAGACCGAGAAATTTGATTACTACAACGCCTTAACTGCACCTGCCTTTGGCTGCATGACGGAGGGCCAACCACTTGTTGGGCCCACCTGTCCTAGACGCAAAGGCAGGAGCAGTAAGTAGAAGCTTTCGCTACACGCTATCCCTCCCGCACGAGGTGGACGGACATGCAGCAGTGGATTCGATACTGTAGAAGTAGGAGTAACATCATTGTTCGTCTTCTCGAAGAGGCGAAGAGCCAAGCGCAACCCGAACGTGGCAGTTGCGAACGCTCGCGTGGTGCGGTTCCTTGGAGTACTAGCCAGGCTCTTGCATGAGACAAAATTGCTATTGTTTAACAATTAAACTCCATTATCCATTGGTTGATACTCATTCTGCATAGGTCCACGCGCTTAGCACCGTTTCCTCCTGGGGTCACCAATGTTTATTTGCTAATTAATAACATTGCATGCAATGAACTAGCCATTGCAAGTCATTAAAAGCATGCACACCTCTCATCTCTTATTGGTTGATATGTCAAGAAACAAGAAACAAGGTAGAAGTTAATGCACCGCGCCTAAGTGTTTTGGGACTATTTTGTTTTCGTAAGATGACTTACACACCTAGACGGAGGGAGTAGTATAGCCCTGTAAACCGGAAAGGAGTATTTGCCTTTCTAGAGATTTCAACAAGTGACTAGACTACACCGTGTGTAGTAATCCCTCCCTTCCAGTTTATAGGGCTCAAATCTCAAATCTCATGAACCAAGGCATTTTGCGATTGGAGTCATGTATCTCGTACTTTACAAAACTACCCTAATTAAACTCATGCATTAATTACGTAGTTCTCTCGTTTTCCTCTCCGCCTTGGTCGCGGTGCACAATATTGAGCACTCCTATATGACTAGCCGCTCTATCTACATGCGGGACATTTCAAAGCATCCGGGCCCGCGTGCCATCCACCAAATCACAGTGAGGTGCTACAGTCGAGACTCACCTGTCACCCCGGTGTGGCCGTCATGACCCGTCATATCACAAAACCCACACCTTTACCAGCAGTGGTAAGGTGGCCTCCAAGTTGGACTGGACGAAGCAACCATCATTTCATTGGAACGCTCGTTCAAGCCCTTTCTTACCTTTCTTGAAGAAAACCTCACTCCAGGCTACTCACTTCTGCCATTTTTCTTCTGTACCGACGAAGGAAAGGTGGGCGAATCAGTTATGCTGCTATATTTTCATTCCAAGAATCTTCTTTTTGCGAAGCACCGACCGATTCTCACATCCTATTCTTTTCCCGTTTTCATTGCGATTGTGGTTTCCTTTCGATTGCTTTTTGTTTGTCAGTTCATTGATGGATCCTGGAGCACTAGGCAAAGAGTTGCCGGTGGACAACCCACTGGAGACAGCGATCTCCAGGAAGCGAGCACCGACCAACGAGTTGACCATGTTGGCGGGCCAACCCATGGAGACGAAGAACGCCAAGAAACAAGCACTGGCCAAAGAGTTGAGGACGTTGGCGGACGAACTCCTCAAAGAAAGTTGGAAGAACAGCAAAGGCCCCATCGTGCCTACCCCAGGAACTCTGATTGCCACCTATGTGAGGCTCAAGACCGAGTTTGAGGAGATAGTCGCCGTTGAGAAGCAGTATTCCCCTGGCAAGGTGATGGCCCCCATCGAGGACGAGGAGATGGCCCCCGGAGGGATGAGATCCCCCGGTGAGCTGCACAAGGTAAAAAATAATGGCTTATTACCATAGTTGTGGTTTTTGATTATTTGCAATGTGTTTGCTAATATGTTAGGGTTGTGCAGGTGCCGGTGGACGTCCTTGATGATTCCGATGTCGTGGCCCGTCCTGTTGGCATCGCCCCGAAGATCGATTCCGATGCCGCTGTCCATCCTGTGGACATCGCCCCAGAGATCGATTCCGATGTCGCGGTCAGTCCTGTGGACATCGCCCCAGAAATCGATTCCCATGCCGCTGTCCGTGCTGTGGTCATTGCCCGAGAGATCGATGACAAGAAATAGTTGGTCGCGCTAATCCTTCAGGGTAGTTAGCATTGCCCTGTGTTTAATTACCAGAACGATGCGTGTTATCAAACCATCTTAGGGCTAGTGCACTGTCTTGTGTGGGCGGATCTTGCTACTTTTGTTTGATAGTGAATCATGCGATGAATCATGCGAACCCTCTCTGAGTTATGGAAACAGATGTATCCTCACCAGCTTTTGATGTAATATATGGCATGCTTAGATGTAAGTTTGAACTGTTTATCATATCAACAGGGCTTGTTTGATGATTCTTGGTGTTAGTAGGCTAGCTACTGTGCGAGCTATAGTACTTGAAAAACACTCACCGAAGAGAAACGTTGGGGCTGATGAGCTCATGGTACGCTTATACTTATCCCTCGTCGATCGACCAATAGCCCTAGCTCCTAAAATTGTAGGCTTAGCGATCGATCAGACAATAGTCGACATACATTCAGGCCTCATTTGGTTCATAGGCTGGAAAATCGTAGCAAAAGTACAGAGAACGTGCAACACAAAATCATAGCAGTGCAGAGACGTACTCCCTCCGTTCCAAAATAGATGACCTAGGCGGGCTAGTTTGGCCTAGTGGGTTTCAGTGATATGACGTGGTACAGTGCCGTCCAGTCTTCTTATGTGGTAGCAGTATTGCGGGTACAGTAAGTTTTCCTTAAGAAGCGGAATTCAACGAAGTCATGATGGTTCCTTCGTCCGAACAACTTACAGTGGGAATGGTTGGGCCTGCGATACGACTGGGGTAGACCAGGATAATATTGTGCATGGCAGGTGGACCAGGATGGTCGACGTCCCACATGTCGGCGAATGAAAGTATTCGTTCGGATATAGAGGACGAGCAATGAGTAATCATTGTTTATTTTGGATGAAAGCTATTGTCTCCACTGTTACGATGGAGGAGTGTGAAACACGGCAGCCCAGTGAACTTGGCATGTGCACCACTCCCTCCTTCCTCATGTAATGCCCGGGTTACAGCTTTTTCTCACTTTCTCTCTATCTATTTCCTCTCAAATATTTTTTACCTTTCTTTTTTTAAGACACAATTGTTTTTTATGCCTTTTTTCAGAATTATTTTTTATACCTAGGAGCACGTGTAGAGACGGGCTTTTGCAGAGCCCACTCCTTGACTTTGTCAATGCCTCTCTCTCCTCCACATAAGGAGTACAACTTGCTATGCATGCATGCGGCGGGCAGCTGGCGTCTTGAGGGGCCAGGGCGGTGAGAGCGGGCTCCGGAAGCGGTCCGGACTCCAGCATGGCCCACCTCACATTATCACCATATATTTATTGGAGTCCGTGCGCGGCGGGCGAGCGATCTCTTCTCCCTCCCCCGTTTCTCTCTTCTCAGCCGATGCCCGCCGAGCGATTAGATTTCGGCTATCGACGGTTTATTCAATTACGGTCCCACATGTCAGTGAAATTGCAAGACAACGCGTGTCCCCTCTGGTGAGCGGCGTGCGAGCCGGACTGTCGGGGTTGCAACGCGTACGAGTCGTAAGTGTGCCGCCTTTTCCTTTAGAACTTGCGAAGCGTAACATTTTCGCACGATCGATCGATAGAAATCCAGAACAAAATGATGAGGGCGGTGCTTTCTTGGTCGTTAGGCGGGCTAGTTCGAGTGATATGACGTGCTACAGTGTCATCCACTTGCTCCATTTTTATGTAAGCAAGAGTTTACACTCTTACGCGGGAGGAGTGCGAAACACCGCAGATCTGATTTTGATCGAGGGATAACTGTTCCCTGCCAAATAATGGAGGATTGTTAGCGATTATAGCATGATAGTTAGGGCATCTCCAGCGCTGGCCCACAAATTTACACCGGCATCTGTCCGAGGACACTGATGGATGCCATCCGATGCTGCCCGCATACCTTTCGACAACTATATGAACTAACCGGACGAAATTCGTGCAAACAAAGCAAATTTCAAATTAACCGGATGAAATTCATTACATTTCGAAAACTTTTCCTACAAACTGGACGAAATTCATTACATATTTCCCACAAACCGTACTAAAACCTACTGTAAACCTAATGTAAATGATCGCCGGCGCCCGACCACCATGTCCGGCCATGAACCCGAGAAAGCCGGCCATTGCCTTTGCCTCCTCCTCATCCGCCTCGATAACCTCCTCCTCCAGAGCGGCGGCGACCTACCGTGTACTACTCTTCCTCGCTGCCGGCTGCGCTCGCGCACGCGCGCCGGCTTCGTGGTTGTGGCGGCGGAGGGCGGCCTGGGGGTGCCGGCGATCTCCTTCGTTTGCTCCTGCGATAGTACGTCAAAGAGAGCTTTGGAGCGCGCCCGAAGCGGAGTCGCCGATGTCCCTCGTCTGCTCCTGCGACAGTACATCCAAGAGAGCTTCGGAGCGCCAGGAGGCCATGGTTGAAGTGGTGCCGACAGAAGGAAGGGACCGGAGGAGAATAAGTGTGGGTCTTTGGCTATGACTGGGAGCTGGGGCTCAAGTTAATATAGCGGGCGAATGGCAATGAGCCGCGGCAGACGGATGGACAACTGGCGCCGGAGTAGGTTCGTCGGGCGTGAATGCGAACGCTGCTTCAGTGACTTAACTGCAGATGCGTTTGGGTTACTGACATGTGGGCCCAACGGGCATCTGGCCCGCATGTCAGTGATACACCAATTGCACCTGCAGTTAAGTCCGGTGAATGCGGGATTGACATTCTGGAGAGACGGTGACTGTTTCAGGCGGGAAGCACGCGCTAGCGATGGAAGGGGTTTCGGTGTGCAGTGGCACTAAGATCGGTCGCTCACGATAGTACATACTCCGTACCATACTACCATAGTACCCTCTCTAGCTTAGGCTGTTTTATAGATTGTCGTTGTGATGGACGATATACATGAGCAAGGCGGTCCGAGTATGACCGTTGGTGTTGAGCCAGGTGAATACGTGCTCGGCGTTCGCGTAGGCCTCCATCAAACGTCTAAACAGTAATGTCAGGCATCGCCGGGGCGCACAGGTGATGGGCTCGCCGTTTGCGTTGCGCCATGAGCAGGACTTTGATTTAGAGGGCGACGTGCATGCATTAGCATGCTTTGACAGCGTGAGCGTGAGTGTCTGACGCGAAGTATTTCATTTTATTTGGCTAACGAGGGTGTGTTCCAGCGACGAGTCCGTGGTTTGATTCCCCACATACGCATAATTTTGGTTTTACAGTATTTCTTTCTCCATTGACAGGTAGGCCCGTGTAGATAGATAAAGAACACGAGCGGTTGAGGCGCATGCGGACTGTTTGACTGGTCAACCAGACAAATACGGAGCTATACGCTGAGCCAGTGACCGTATAATCACCATATCTCGTATACAATGATCAAAGTGAGCTATCAAGACAAGTTCGATGACCGCCAATGCATTTTACTCAGTAATAAATGACCAGGATTGAACGGGAATCCAAATTTGTTTCATCTTCTGTCCTTGAGCTCTTGATAAACCAATGCACTATACGGTTGTCCGGCCACTAAACCCAGAGCTCTCACCAAGCGTCGTTCATGCCACCGCGCCGCACACTAACCGGTAAGGCAGTGATGGCATCCCGCCGCACTGAGTTCCTCGCCGCCCACGACCGCACACAAAATGGTAGGGAAGCGATGGCATCTCGCCGTGCCAAGTTCATCGCCGCTCGCGACCTCACAACTATGTGGGAGGAATTTGAAGATGCCAAGGCCGAATGGGTGGTAGAGCAAGAGGCGGCCAAAGCCGCACAGAGGGAGCGGAAAAGTCATAAAGCACTTAAGAAAAGAGAGGCCCGCCGCCGCAAGAAAGAAAAGGACGCACGCGCTGCTGCGGAGAGGTCGGCGGAGATCCAAGCACGGTGGGGTGTCGCCGACAAAGCCGGGAAGGAGAACGACGGCATCTGGCCAGCATGTGAGAAGTAGTAGTACTAGTAGTTAGTATGTGTGTCTGTGTCTGAGTACGAGCATGTACCAGTACTACTAGTTACTACTGTAGTTTTTAGAGCAAATCACCAGTACATTAGCCTAGACTAAATGGAAAAATTCCTATCGTAAGCATCAAATGGCATCTCTTTCTCTATAGGAATTGAGATGCATGTCATCTCACTTCCTATGATTTTCATATTCCTATCCTATGAACGAAAGGAGGCCTCTGCTGGAGTAACTACTGTAGCTAGCAGTACTGCTGGTACAGTAGTTTTCTTCAAGAAGTGGAATTCAACGAAGTCATGATGGTTCCTTCGTCCGAGCAACTTCAAAGTGGGAAGTGGGCCTGTGATTTAACGGCTCATTAGTCATTGTTACTGCGGCGCGACGACCTGGGTGGCTCTCCCTTGGAGTTCTGCATGCATGGCAAGTGGACCAGGATGGTCGACGTCCCACATGTTGGCGAACAGAAGTATTCTTTCCGATATCGAGGAGCAAGGAAACCGCGTGGTATAGTATCACTGCTGATTGGTTCGCAAAAAAAATAGTATCACTGCCGATTTATAATTATTTTTTATTTCTGATGAATGCTAGTGTTTCAACTCTTATGATGAAGGGTGCCAAACACGGCATGTGCTGGATATCCCACACGTCAGCGAAAGGAGTGGGACATGAACAACGTGGTAGAGCCCAGCGTAACAAAACAGCGTGGTAGAGCGTCTCCACTTCTTCCACTTCTGGGTCGGAGACCACACGTAGTAGTACTTAGTGGTATGAACGATACAAAGTGCGACCTGGAGAGAAAGACACGTCTAGTTGGAAGGTCTCGGGGCATACACGTAAACAAATATAAAAGTTAATATGTGCCTCCAACTAATATAGTAGTAGTAGAGTACTTAGGCACGTACTCCATAACATCACCGTGCATTGCACGTACAACATTTAGTGGTAATAGGTAGTAAGAGACAAATGCCGCCCAAGAGTTCCCTTCTCGACCTACTTTTGGGTGTTTGGTAGAGTGTATGGAGGGTGCATGAGTCCACACTAGTTTAGCACAAATACACTAGAAGCATGCATGAAGAGAGCATGCATGAAGAGGGGTGTTGAGTTGAGCATGCATGAAGAGGGAACAACTATGCTGAGACGAGAACGCAACCAAACACACCCTATATGCCACGCATGTTCATACCATTTGTGCCTTTCTACTTCACTTACTGCGGTACATTACTCAGGTTCGTACGTCCACTCCTGGGTACATGTCCGTCTCGTAGTTCGAGTCCCACGTGTTCTTCATATAGATGGAACGATCCTTGCATAACACGTGCACCTTGATGCTAGATGCCTCGCGTGTTGGGAAAAGGATGAACAAAGCTCACGTAAAAAAATAGAGTGGAAGAACATAGATTCCGAACGACCGAGAAGGAGCAAGGAATCTCGTGGTGGAGCGTCTGCACTCATAATATTTAATATTATTCACCGATATAAAATTAACCAATCATCTCCACAGTGGACTGGAAGAGTACGAAACATGGCAGCCCAGTGTAGTTACATCATACTAGTACATGGCTAACCCACGCTATCACCATATTTCTTGGCTTCCGTGCGACACCTATCTCCAGTAATCCAGCAGCCTGTATCGCTTCTCCCTCCTCGTCTCTATCAAAGTGCGGCGGGCTGGCGTTTCTGCCGTCTATTGAGGTCGGTTAACTATCACATGTTAGCGACATGCCAAGAGCATTCTAAAAAAAATTCCTTTCACGTTCCGTTTTCAAAAAGAAAAAAATCCTTTCACGTATTGCCGGTATGTTTTGAGCAACTTGCACGTCCTATACTGCTCCTGTTTGATACTCTAACTTAGCTAGAGGTTAGACTAACTCATAACTAACCCTGAACTAACTGTAGCCAAAGAGGTGTTTGGGTGACAAGGTTAGATTGACAATAAATGCACTTCATGGAGAGAGAAAAGTGATTTTTCAGTGGTCCCAATGAGAACTATCTCCAGTTAGCACCTCTTGGGTGGGATAGTTTTTTTTGGTGGGTTCGGTGCAACTTGCTCCAATTTAAACCCTCATGCTTGGATACTTTAGGGCTATTTGAGCCCCAACTAGCTCAAACTAACTCTAACCCATGGATCCAAACAGGGCCTATGGCCAGTCTCGACGCGGAGCAGTCGCGTGCACCGGGAAGCGGCGCTCTCTCGGCCGTCGCGCCACTTCAAAGCCGGTGCCAGTGAGAGGTCGCCTCTGCTCTGGCCGGGCATTAATGCGGCACTGACGCTCCAGGGCGACGCTGACCGTTTCACGCGGGAAGTGCGCGCTGGCAAGGGAGTATAGGTTTTGAACCGTTTCAGGTGTAGTACTGGTAGTTTGCAAACTACTCAATTATTGCACTCAATTTCCTAAGAAATTGTGGTAAAAAACCTTACTCCACAGCCCGCTTCCCTTCTCCTTCCTCTTCCACGGCCTGCGCACGTCCGCGGGAAGCGACCGGTCAACATTTATATAGGAGTGCTAGCACAAAAAGATACATGCATGACCACTAAAATTTCCATATTAAAGCGCCCCTCCGGTGGGAGTACGGCGTATGTTGTTACCTTCGGCCGGCCCATGGCTACCGGGCGACGGCGACCAGAGAAGAGGCGGCGGGAGGGGAATGAATGCAGCTACTGTTTGGGTTCGCCTTCCGGCTTAAATAAATGCGCAGCATCACATGTACCCGCGGGTGCACAAATTGTAACATACGTGTCTGCTTAAGTGGGCGTCACGTAACTGGTGTGTGTGAGAGAGATTCTGAGAGACAGAGTGCATGTGTGCGACTCTACTCTTCGGACATGTACTCAACCTTTTGCATCGGGATATAAGTATAATGGTATTTACTTTAGCTAGTGATTTACGTGGCCATGTTAACGTGGTTGTGTCAAAAAATGTCACTTCCTGCTTGTGATTTGCGTTATATAATTACAAGCAAGATTCTCATGCATTGCATGGAACATCAATATGGATTTTTTTACAGAACACCTGTTGTGATTGACCCATGCAGGAGTAATCCCATGTGTAAAAACTAATGATATCTCGAGAATTTTATCGGAAAACTGGTATCTCGAGAATGTCATCAAAAAATGAAAGATGAGAGATAAGGCGAGGAGGAGTGGAGCGTGGTGGTGACTGGTGGTCGGAATGGGCGGAGGCATGGGGATGGACGGCGACGGCAGGCGGCAGTGGCCACCATGCATGCTAGATTGTTCCAGAGACTTATTCCTTTTTAATTGCTCAGCAATGAGGTTGCGGGAGATAATGATGTGGAGAGAGGTGCGGGTATCTTTTGTAAAATTATCATAGTTTGCTTTCTATCCTCAGATATAGATCATACGGTCTGTATTACAAGATGGCAGGCACACCATCACCGCCAACTCGTTTTTTTATAAGGGTACAGATGATAAGTTTGCTGACTACTAAAGTAAAGTGGAATTTGTCCATGTTATGCAAGTAAATAAAGGTGATTGTTTATCATACGGGTAAGGTTGGATGAAGGGTGGTAGGAACAAATGCTCCGCCTAGAGCATGTGTGTGTGAGATGGAGTCTTAGTGTGTGTGTGGGGTGTGTGAGAGAGAGAGAGAAGAGAGAGAGAGACGGAGTCTTAGTTTGTGTGTGTGTGTGTGTGTGAGAGAGAGAGAGAGATGGAGTCTTAGTATGTGTGTGTGTGTGTGGGGGGGGGGGGTGTGCGTGTGTGCGTGCGTGTGTTTGTGTGTGTGTGTGTTTGTGTGTGTGTGAGAGAGAGATGGAGTCTTAGTGTGTGTGTGTGGGGGGGGGGTGTTTGCGCGCGTGTCTGTGTGTGCGTGCGTGTGTGTGTGTGTCGCGGGGTCCTCTGTGGCGGATGTAATTTAAGTGTGCATGGCTTCATCATAGAGAGGTGATGTGTATGGCAGAGGCCACCAACGATGGGGTGCGAGAGAGAAAATGCCCGTAGAGAGGGAAGAGAAGGTGTGTGTGCGTGAGAGGAGTCGACATCGAGAGAACGTGTTTGTTCGAGAGACACCGAGGAAGACTACTATATATCGATGGTGCATGTAGGCGGGAATTAAAGAAAGGGATGGTCTTATTGGTTTCGGGGATATAGGGGAAGAGTGAGAGGCGGGGGGGGGGGGGGGGGGTAGCTAGAAGGAGATTGTTAAGTGTGAGTGTGTGTTTTACCCATCCAGGCGGAAGTTATGTGCACAAAAGAGGAGAACGATTCGATGTGGCGTTAGGATTGAGGGTAATTAACTACGTATGGAGACATAGAGACCTTGAACGTGCATGTGTGAGAGGTGTACATGTGTACGTGGGATGTGTGTGTGCGCGCGCGCATGATCGAGATAAAAGAAAGAAGACATAAGTCATAAGATCAACGACATGGGAGAGACGGATCGGTATGAAAATATGCATGCATGTGAGAATGCAGGGAAGAAGGCGCGACAATTGAGCATGTGTTTTTGTCTTTAAGAGATAGTGGCGTGGGCTGGAGCATGCATCTATGGCGAGCAGAGGGAGTGAGGCGCAACGATTGTGCGAAAGAGACCAACCTATAAATGCATATGTATGGAGAGATATATATAGTGTGGGTGATAGGAAGCAAGACTCCGTGCGAGAAAGAAATGTTGACGGAGAAACTACAGATAGATACAGAGATGGAGATGCTAGCTAGAGGGACATCCGCTAGTTTGGGTGTTGGAGATGACCGTCGGGTGGTTCAAAGGGTGAAGTTATATATGTGTGTGAGAGGGCACTTGACTGCATGCAGAGAGAAACATATGTAGTGTGCGTGATAGGAATCAAGAGTGAGGGTGAGAAAGAAGGTTGATGGAGAAACAGATAAATAGAAAGATAAAGATGCTAGCTAGTGTGCGTTAGAGATAGGAGTCGAGTGGATCAGAAGGCTGGGTTATGTGTGTGGGTGTGAGAGAGATAGAGAGAGGGTGCATGTGAGTCACATACAAACAGATATCAGAGAGAAATGAGATCCAGAGAGACGGACTTTTTTTGCGAGAGAGAAAGATATTTCACAACGAGAGTGATAGCTAGAGAGACATACGAGGGAACGCAAGATATCTCTAGGTAGAGAGGGTGTGTGTGAGCGACATACAAGAGAACAATGGAGAAATATGAGACCCTGGGAGACAGAATTTGTGTTTGTGTGTGAGATAGAGATATTGAAGAGGAAGAGTCGTAGGTTCTCATATCTAAGGAGCGAAAGACATCTCTGTATGAGGGGTGTGCGAGTGGCACACATGGGAATAGTAGAGAGAAATGAGACCCCGGGAGACAAAGTTTTGTGTTTGTGTGAGAGAAAGAGATTCCACATGGAGAATCATAGTTAGAGACACATAGCAGGGAGCGAGATATACTTAGAGAGAGATAGAGTGATGAAGGTCGAGGGAGAGAGTACCGTCAGTGTGTTACGAAGATAAAAGATCACTGTCGACATACAGGTAGCACGAGAGATACCTGAGAGACGATGAACGCGTATAGGTCCAGAGAGATAGTCTTATATAAGCATGAGTGATAGCTATATGAGACGAATATCTGGATTAAAGGGGATTCAAATATTTAAACTGGAGATCACAACATTGATAATATCATAACGCAAATTGGTGGATCAAACATGCATATTCATTTGAATTTGGGCACACGTGTAATGTTATATAGTTTATCAATATTGGTGATCCATAGATTCTTCAATTACAAACAATGCATGGTTTATATGCAATTAATGTCTAAACGGGATTACACTGTATGTTGCATGTGTGAAACACATTATACATGTTTGAGAAGTAAAAAAACCCGCATGAAACACACATTAATTGGAGATAGTTAGCGAGAAATGCATACATTGGATTTCAACATAAAGTGGTTTCAAATATTTGAAAATCCAAATTGATGGATACGACCTTATGAATCTGAGATCATGCCATTTGTAAACCATATTTATGTATAAATGGTGTTGTGCTTTTGAAAGTATATATATAAAAAATGATGTATATAGAATGTAATTCCAATTGAAAATGGATCCCGCCCGAAAAAAATAGAATACAAACGGGATTCGAATTGAGTTGGCACGGTAAACGTGCACTCTTCAAAATTTGAACGAAGCGGGGAAAGTCGCAGTAACCGCCCGAAACCAAAATCTGCGAGATGGAAATCACTACTGCCTATCCCTTCCACGCAAAGCCTATCTGCTGGATTTCTATAGGTTTCGATAGGGGTAGGTTTGTAATTTCACCCAAACATGACGTAACCGCCTCTCACCCGGATTCATACACGGTGGGCGCCAAAACACAGTGTGTCCTCGGCCGAAATCGACTCCCTCCCCGATTCATATTCATACACGATGGCGCCAAAAACAAACTCTCCTCGGCAAATATTCGGTGTATGCGAGATTACTGTCCTATCCCCAACCGACTAATGTTGCTGTGATGTAGTAGAAATTTGAAATGGGGGCTAAGTTTGTAAATTTCCTCGCATTTGAGACAAGCGCGCCCTGAATACATGGTTCCCCCTTCCTCTCTACCTCCCTTTTCCCCATTCGTACTGCGTGGGCGCCAAAACACCCTCTCCACCCCACCCTCCTCCGTCCGCCGCCGTCCGCCACACCATCCACCGCCGTCCTCCTCCACCATGCCAGAGCTGATACCCCGACGCCGCCGTCCATTACAACAGATCAACCTCTCTCATCCATGGCTTCGGACCGGGATGCTTGCATCCCGTCCTCTTGTGGCGACCAGACCTCAAACAGTCTAATCTACCGTGCACCAGTGTCATCCCTGGATCAGTAATGCTGACACACACAGTACTTGGAGGATTTATAACAGAGTAGCAATCACACACTTATTACGTTGAGTATCTCAAAAGAGAAATAAGTATGACAAATATGGCTTAAGGCCAACTAAAACGATAACAGCGGAAGACTTGGAAGATAAGTGAGTCCATCAACTCCAACGACATCACTGAGTATAAGACCACGACCTAAGGCACCTTACTCGCCGTCTGAAAAGTCTGTAACATGAAACGTTGCAGCCCGAAAACGGGTCAGCACATGGAATATGCTGGCAAAATAACACATAGAGAGTAATGAACCGAATAAAACTATACTACATGCACATTTGGCTGGTGTTAAGTTCTATGGTTACAGTTTTGCGAAAAGCCAATTTTTTTCCCTACTGCAAAGGAATAAATTTTATTTAACTATCATGGTGGTTGTTAAACATTGAGAATGGTTGACAGCATCTCAATCCCAATTAAGTATCATCCTTAACCCAACAAAATTAATTTGAGTAACGTGATGAGATTCACATGATAATCCAAGCACTAGATACTCAAGATGTCCATAACCGGGGACACGGCTAACCATGATTAGTTTAGACACTCTGCAGAGGTTTGTGCACTTTTCCCCACAAGACTCGATCTCCTTTGTTGGATTACTCGCACTACATGGTGATTCAGTGACGGATGATCGAGACATAGTCTTTCAGAAGTGTTTGCACCTTACGATCGGGTAGACCGTTACACCTACTTTCCCCCACACCTGCTAGTCTACCACTGTAAGAGTTCACACAACTTATTCAACTATGCTAGAGCCCATAATAGCTTGCGGCTGCACACGGAAGTTTCTAGCATGAATAATCTCATGATCCCTTTGAGCCTGGGTGGCGGTCCAAAAGAAAACAGGCAATCACTGGGATACCCAGGTGCCTCAATCCACCCAGATGTGTGTTTACGTTGCCACCTTAAGTAAACCATTAAATTAACAATCTCACATCTATCATGGATACACTCACCCAATCCACGTCTACTAGCATAGCATAGCAATATGAACAAACGTAGAAGTAACTCCCAAGGTTTGATAACAAAACAGGTAATAGGTACTACCTCATCTACTTCCCAATACCCACAATTTAATTAGATCCTAATCATGCATTGTTTGAGGATTGGTCTAATGCAATAAAACTGGGTAGTGAAGAGGTATGATCAAAGTGTAACTTGCCTTGTTGATTATCCGTGAAACCTAGAGATTCGAAGTAGCAAGCAGCGCACTCCGGGTACTCTATCGCAAACAAACAAGCATACAGTAAGCACTCAACTAATGCACAGGTAAAACTCAAATAAAAGATCTAACTAGAAAGTTCAACTTCAGAACTCCGGTTTGCAAAAAGATTCAAGTCAAACGAAGCAACGAAAATCAAACGGCGAAGGAAACAAGCTTCGTTTACTAATCTGGATCTAAGTCAAATTTTACAGTAGAAAAAACTTGTTTGAGTTGGTTAAACGGAAAGAGAATTTCAAGACGAAACTCTAGGCGCTTGAATCGCCTGATTCCGATAAACGAGCGAAAAGATATACTAGAACGAAAATCGGATCACAAATCGCGATCAGAAATAATCGCGGAAAATCCGATAAAAGAAAAACTGACGAACAGTTTATTGAACGAGCGTTCGTTAACTGTAACTAAACGATGAACACGTTCATTAAAATGAACGAACGAGCGAACGCTCGCAAATTAACTAAACCGAGAAAAGAAAAAAACCTAGGGTTTAAAAAAAACCGAATCGTTTTTTTTAAACCGGACACGGCGGTGGCGGCTCGGTATACCTCCGGCGAGGCTCTCCGGTGGGGCGGGACGGCTCCGGCGGGGCAGCGGGGCTGCGGGGGTGGCGGCGTAGGGCGGCGGGGTCGACGTGCGGCGGCTTGGGGGCGTCGGCGTAGGGCTTGGGGGTGGGGAGAGGTGGCGGTGGGGCGGGGTACTTATAGGAGGGGGCGCGGCGACTCCGGCTTGGTGAGGGGGCAACCCCGGGAGGCGTGCTCCTCCCGGATTCGGCAGCGGCGGTGGATTCCGTCGCGGAGACGACGACGGGAGGCGGTGGCGCTCGCGGGCCGGCCTGGCTCGGCTGGGTTCGGCCCAGTCGGGCGGCGCCGGATTTTTTTATATAAATAAATTTTGCCGAACTTAAAAAAAAATCCTAGAAAAAGAAATAAAAATCTAAAAATACCAAAACAAATTTTCATCGTCTAATTAAAATAATTAGAACGAGCTGAACATTTTGTTGGCCCAAAAATGAAATTTTGTAAACGTGCAATTTTTCTAATGCAAATAAAATTGCAATAAAATCCAAATAAAATCGAATATTTGATTTTAATATTTACCTCCAATATTTCAATTATTTTGGAGAAGTCATATTTTCTCCTCTCATATATTTTAATATGAAATATTTTCGGAGAGAAAAATAATTTAAAACCAATGATCCTATTTTCAAAATTTGAGAAACCCAAATATGAAAATAACGAAATCCCCAACTCTCTCTCCGAGGGTCCTTGAGCTGCTTAGGATTTCGAGGATTCGCCAAAATGCAATAAAATATGCTATGCCATGATGATCTAATGTATAACATTCCAAATTGAAAATTTGGGATGTTACACCTCTCGCTTCATCCTCGCCGTCGTCCACCTTGTCGGCGCCGCTCCTACGACCATCTCGTCCACCGCGCCCCGCCGCCACCGTCTACGCTCCTAGATCTGCTTTCACGCCGCCGACAGCCATTGCTACCGCAACACCGTCAAATTCTTAGCAGATGCGTACACGGCGCCGCACAAGAGGCAATACTCTTTCGAATTTGCTCAACTTATTTATCGCAGCAAGAAAATAGATCACCACTGCTTTACTCTGATTTCTTGTCTTGGTTGCGAAGTTGCCTTTGTCCGGTTTGCAGCTTCAGATCCGCCATGGCACGCTCAACACTATACTCCCAATGCTTATGGTTTTCCCCTTTTATATTCCACACTAGTTAAATCACAGTAGACTAAATTTCAAAATTAGGTCAGTCGATTTTTCAGAGCTCGCCGAAGTTCGCCGGTGCGAACGAAGGGGCTCAGGTGGTTGTGGGGCCTCGCCGAACGAAGAAAACTCAACGCGGGTGGGGGTTGGGGCGGGGGTGGGGGTGGCGGAGGAACACAGGCGGCGGGGGCCGGTGGTCCGGCCGGCAGCCCGTGCGGTGTTCTGTATGGGAAGAATCAGAGACGAGGAAGAAGATGGGTTAGGAGACGTAGGATCTTCATCCAACCGCCTGAAATGGTCGAGAGACAGCTGGGAGTTGCATTCTTAATGCGCTCTGGTTCATCATGTGTGGGCACTGCGCAACCAACATTTTATTATCCAAAATCTGCTTGCTCTTCTTTACCATGTTCCTCTTCCGTTCTTCTTTAATATGTACTATCTCCGTTCCTAAATACAAGTCTTTGTATAGATTCCACCATAAATGGATGTATCTAGACATATTTTAGTTCTAGATTCATCCATGTCCGAGAGAAGTAATTCCGAACGGAGGGAGTATCTGGATACATCTGTATGTGATCCATTGGAAATCTCTACCAAGACTTATATTTTGGAACGGAGGGAGTATGATAGTGGTACATTATGTTCCTTGTACTGAAGATGAGCATGGACTTTTGCAGTGTAGAGGTCTATACGGTCGGTTGTGATGGACACTTTGACCCTCTTTGATTCGTAGGATCTTGTAAACATAGGAATAGGATTTGTAGTCACCTGCCCACTTGAATCCTATAAGAATAACAAGGAAATGCGGGGAGCTGTGTCGCCTTTGAGAGTAACACTGATATTAACAGTACCGCACCTTCACTTGAAGAGAGCTGGTATCCTAAGCCTTTCTAGTCGTACCGGCAATACTAGCACATATATTCCAGCAAGTTCCACTTTGCTGATTTTACTCTGATGCTTACGGTTTTCCCCGTTATATCTACACTATGATCTGTGTAGCTGGTTGTGTCGCACTAGCAGCAGTCCACTCTTGAAGCTAAACACTACAATGACTTACAAAATTGGCACCAAGGCATTGAGTGCCATTCTGGATGCAATGAAACTCATACGCTCCCCACCTGTTGATTCTTGTTCAGAATATGATCCTAATGACTCTTGTTCAAAATTGCCACATATAGAGAGACAGCATGGAATTGCATTTCTTTGGGCGCTGTGATTCATCATGAGTGGGCAACCAACATTGTATGCAATGAAGCGAAACCTCAAGAATATGCTTCCTCTTCTGTTCTTTAACATGTTCCTCTTTGTTTATTCTGTATTTAGTACGTACAGTATGTTCCTTGTCAGGAAGGGGCGCAGGGACATCTGCAGTCAACAGCTGATAGAGCTGACCTGTACGTGATCGATAGGCTTTCAATTACTAGCGGCAATACAATACCGTATTTTCAAGCCAGTTCCACTTTCCTAATTTATATATCGTGGTTATGGTGTACCCCTGTTATGTAGACTATGATCTGCCTAGTTGTTGTGTGCTCTTGTTATCATGGTTTGGCAATAAACTCTCTATATAGTATATTATGAACCTATCATCTGCGAGCTATCCTTACTTCTGGAGCCTATTTTTTTGTGTACTTGTGCCAGATTATATAAATGCACGCACCATATTACACCACACATGAGCTCTCTCATCAGAATCCAGTGATAGCACACAAGTGTTTATAGGGGCGCCCCTATATTAGAATATCATCTGAATTACGAAGATAATCTCACAACTATTTATGTTTTCATGGTTCTCAGATATTATACGCAATTACGGTGAATATCAGAATCCGCGCATCAGAAGAATATTGTGGAACACTGCAATGACTTACAAAATTAGCACCAAGGCATTGAGTGCCATTCTGGAAGCAACGAAACTCATACGCTCCCCACCTGTTGATTCTTGTTCAGAATATCATCCTAATGACTATTCTAACCTCGAGGAGTCAAAGGCAGATGGCCTGTCCTATTCACCCATCAAGGTGCCTGTTCTAATTTGGCAAGGTTTTATTGATTGCGCGTATCTTGCATATGTTGTCTTGCATTTCTTCTACTTTGTTGCACCGCCATCTGCTTAGTTTACTCATCATATAGCTCTAGATGCCATGCCCATCCATTATCAATACATATTCCATCTGTAATCATACCATGTTTTTTCACTCAAATGCTGTTCTTGCGCATCAGACATCAAAGAGGAAGAGGGTGATTGCCGAACCTGAAGGAGCACCAGCAAAGTCCTTGAAAAACGTGGTCGTGCCAGTGAAATCAGACAGCGCCCCACTTATATTGGCTGTACAACCAGTGACACTAAACGTAGGACAGACTCCAGCAGACTGTACCTGTCGTGGAATTGTCACGGCAGATGTCCTCGGGCTAGGACTTAAACGTGAAGCCATCGCAGCTAGGAAGCTTGAAGGGGTTAAGCGGGACAAGGAACACGAGGGTTCATACTGGTTCGGCCCCTTACGGTGAAGGTAAAAGCCTACGTCCAGTTTGAGGTGGTATTGATTAGGGTTACGATAACCAGGGAGCTAAATTGCTATGCCTAGCTCTCGATGAGATTGTTCTTGTCCCTAAACCGCTGCCGGGTCGTCCCTTTATATAGGGAGGCTGACGCCCAGCGACTCTCAGAGTCCTGGCCAGCTCATGAGAGTGTCCGGCTCGGACTCTCAACTATTCTTGCCTTACACTACAAGTTCTACCATAATAATGATTGTAACTACAGGCCTTAAGCCATATCCGGGTCTTAAGCCCATCTTTGGCCCACCGTCTTCTAGCTTGGCGCAGGGCTTCTGGCAATGACCATTATGAGTAACCCGGCCCCTCCTGGCGGGTGACTCTAAGGTCAATATCCTCAACATTAGGCCCCAGATTGATTTGAGCTGGCTCATGTCAATCTTCAATTCCTTCGACAGAAAACCTCCGGCTTACAATTGTGTGAAGGCCATAACCCGGCGTGACGTCATCCTCTGGACTCCGGGTAATCCGCCGTGACGTCATCTTCCATTAAGCCCGTTTTTTACTCTGCCAGATCCGCAACAGATCTTATCTTTACTGCCATCCCGAAGATCCAGGCGTTTCATGGGGAGATAACCACGCCGTGGTCTCCTCGATTCTCGCGCCCACTTATGAGCTCACCCTTATAAATAGGCCGGCCCGACGGGCCTTCAGCCACTCCCCTCTTCTTCATCTTCTTCCTCGCGCCACTGCTCCCCTGCTCGAGCTCTGCTGCTGCCGCCGCCGCGGGTCTTCTCGCCGTCACCAACTCAGGCCGCTGCATCACCCTGATTTGACCAGAGAAACGCGACGACCTCCGCGACTCACCAGCCCCTGTAAGTCCTGCTTGCCCTGTAGAACAGATCTGCCGTAGGGTTCGTCCGTGTTCTTCGTGTTCTTCGCTGTCGCCCACGAGCTCCGGTAGTTTTCATTTTCACTGCCCCGTTTTGAACTCAGCTCTGTATAGAACCACTGCGGTAGATGTTTAGCACCCATTTCACATGCAAGTAGCTCTCTTTTTACTGCATAAGAGCCTTGTTCGAGCTCAAGAACTCCACTGTGTCAGTTTTTTAGGTCTAGAAACTTTTCTTTTGCCCGACCATTTTGATCCAAAATATTTACCGCAATATGTGAAAACTGTTTTCACCATAGTTAGTAAAAAACTGCCCTCATTGAGTCATGGCGGTTTACATTTCCGGCTTAAAGAAAACACGCGCCGTAGAACCTTCCGACTTAAAGGAGACCATGCGCCATAGAATTTTTTCCGGCTCATGTGTGATAAGGCCGTAGACAACCGAATTACTCTCAATACCTTGGGCGGCTTAAATAACCTGGTGCACTTAGATATATGTCATTAGTCCCCTCTGTAAGCAGCCACTTTAACATTGAACTATAACTTCCCTCCGGCTTATACTTAAACCGGACATTTCCTTTTATCATAGGCTGCCGACTCACCATGCCTCCCAAAGCTCCTAAAGCCTCTATCACTTGCAATTGGATGAGGTCCAATGTCACCAACGAGACCTTAACGGACTTTATGAAGTCGGGTTACTTGCCCAAGAAGGATGTCATGTCCTATCGTGCCCCTGACCCGTCAGAGGAGAGACCACAGCCAAAGGACGGGGAGGTGGTCGTTTTTGCGGATCACATGAGCCGGGGCTTTGCACCGCCCGGCTCAAAGTTTTTTAGAGACGTGCTGAACTTCTTTGACCTGCGGCCACAAGATATAGGACCCAACTCGGTGTCCAACATCTGCAACTTCCAAGTGTTCTGCGAGGTCTATCTTGGAGAGGAGCCCAGTCTGCTGCTCTTCAGAGAGCTCTTCTACTTAAACCGCCAGAACGAGTGTGCCAACGGGCCAAGTTTGGAGCTAGGCGGCATCTCCATTCAGCGGCGGAGGGACTGCCTTTTCCCTTACGCAGAACCGCCAAGCCACCCCAAAGACTGGAATTTGACGTGGTTCTACTGCCAAGACACGTCGCCGGCTGATGAGAGTCCGTTGCCCGGCTTTCGCCCCTCGCGTCTGGAGCCAACACACCCACTATCTGACAAGTTAACTCAGGCGGAACGCCAACCTCTGCTCCCCACCATCAACAAGATCAAGGCTCTCCTGGGCAATGGTCTCAACGGAATCGATCTGGTCCGGGTCTGGATCTCCTGGCGGGTGACCCCATTGAGCCGCCGCCCCGGCTTAATGTGCGAGTACACGGGCCGAAAGGATGACCCCCAGAGACACAGCCGCAACGATCTTCCTGAAGATGTTGCAGAGGAAATGACCAAGGCTCTCTTGAACGAGAGCCTAGCAGACTGCGGGAGGACCGGGTTAGCCCCCTTCTGCAAGATCAACCCAGCCCCAGCAGTAAGCCACTGATTTGAACATTTTATCTTTGTCTACAGATAACCTTCATCTGAATCTTTTAAGAAATCATCATTGTATTTTTCAGGCTGATGACAAATTCTGGCGGGTCAAATATGACCACGAGGCGGCCAAGAAGGCCAGAAAGGCGAAGAAAGCCGCTCCCCGTCAGAAGGGAAATAGGCCTACTGCTTCGGAGCTGATGCAACTAAGCGACAGCTCCGAGTCAGAGGTAACCCCTGAACCTGTAAACTCTTTGTTATGTTTATTGTGTATTTCTGTCCGCCTTACCAACACTTGTTCATCAACAGGATGACACCGGAGCAAGTAACCCGGTGGTTGAAGAGGTTATGTCACTTTCCTCCGACTCGGAGCCCTTACCAAGGCTGAAAGTCCGAAGGGTAACCCGGAAAGTAAGCTTTTCACATCCTTTAGCTTATCAAGATCCTCAATTTATTTTGAAGCAACAGACTCATGAGAGCCGGCGGCACACCCGGACCGACAAGGACGCCGACCTCTCTTCCGGCTTACCAGACGCGTCGAGGAAGCGCCGGACCGAGATGATCTCAACTTTGTACCCTTTTCATCCTTTGGCGGGTGTTATACGTCAACCACTCAATTCTTCTGACTCAAATTATTAGGAAATTTCCCCCTCTTCTAGCGACTCTATGCAGTCAAGCCTGCCGACTTTCAAGACCGTGCCCGGGTAATGATGACCATCTCATATTGTACTTGTCTTTACTTACACTCTTGTGCTTAACCTTTCTGTCTTTTCAGTGCCCAGGCCAAGATCTCCAAGAGGGCGAAGAAAACTAAGCCGGTCGAAGAGCCGGAGTTGCCTGAGCCAGAGGCAGCCGCTCAAGAACCACCAGCTGCCTCTGCTCCTAAGGCCGCTGCTCCAACCAACAAGCCCGTAACAGAAGCTGCTGTTAACCCGGAGGCCTCCAACTCGGCTTAACCAGCAGACGACCCGGACGTGGTAATCACCCGGACGGAGTTTGTTGAGCCGGGTAGACCTACTGTGCTGGCCAAGTGCTCCGCCAAAGGGGAGTTGCTAGAGTCCCGCCGGGTTAACCTGGACCTCACCGACTACGCCAATTTGAACATTGGAGAGATCATCTCCGGCTTCGTCAGCCAAGTGCACAAGAGCCGGGACGCAGAGATAGCCATGGTGAACCAGATCTAGCAGAAGTATGAGGTATTATTCTTCTGTCCTCTTACTTACTGTATAGTTACCTTTACCATGCTAGCCCCCAAGTCGACGACGTATGATTGAGTATGTTGTAGACTTAGGTTCCGGCTTATTTCCATGAACCGGTAGTTTGTAGATAGGAACGTTCGATATACATTAGCCCCCAAGTGCCAAGTGTCTTTGCTTGGAAAATGCTTGGGACTTTAAATTTGCATAGTAATTGTTCATGCCATAACCCGGAAATTTATGCAGGCTGCTGGCAAGAAGTTTGAGGCTAACATCTCTGATCTCAAGAACCGGTTGAAGATGCAAGAAATGGAGACCCGGAAGGCAAATGCCAAATTTGTGTCCAGCATCGCCGCTCAAGAAAAGCTGAAGACCGAATTTGATGCTGAACGGAAAGCCTGGGCCGAAGAGAAGGCCACTCTGGTGAACCGGGCCGAACAGGCGGAGAAGGCCCTGTCAGAGAAGACGGCCGAACTATCCGGCTTAAAGCGCCAAGTGTCCCAGATGGTTGCTGCAATCTTCGGTAAGTCATCCGCCGGCTTTCATCCAGTTTAAAATTTTAATGCCTCATAACTCACCCTTGTCGGCGGCTTATCCTATTCCTTGAAACAGGTCCCAGAAGTGCCAACCTCAACCAGAGTGTGGTAACCAAGCTGAAGGCCGTGTACACCCTGGTGGAGCAACTCTACACCGGGTCACAGCGTGCCTTGGCTGTGGTGGCCCTATCCAACGAGGTGCCGACTCACCTGGCGAAGGTTCTTCGCTGGCTCGCCGTTCTGCCTCAACGTATCCAAGAGCTGCGACGGGCCTCTGCAAGAGCCGGAGCGATCGCCGCGCTGAGCCGGGCCAAGGCGTTCCTTCCAGAGTTAGACCCGGCAGACATCGCCCTCGGCTATCCAAGTCTGAAGGAAGACGGCACAGCCTTCGATCAAAGGGACTTTGCCGCCTGCGTGAAGGTCGTGCGCCCGGTGGCCACTCTCATTGGAAACGACACAGATCTGACCACGTACCAGCCGGGTTACAATGCGGAAAATCAAAGGATCCCGACCCCGCTCTATGAAGCCCTCAGTTTAATCCCGCCGGCTCGTCAGCACACCTTCGCCCCGGAGATTGACCCGGCGGGGTTAATTGACGAGGAAGCTCAGTTCGAAGCTCTGAGTGGCATCGACTGTAAGTCATCAACTTTCCAGGTCTTGGGAACAGCCGGAGGAGAAGAGAGGGATGAGCCGGAGACGTCAACCCAGCAGGCATCTTAACACGGCAGGCGGCTTATAAAACAATGCTCCACCCTTTTGGACTCGATGAGTCTTGTAATAGAATAGGTTCAACACTTTAACTATGCCGTGCCATCGCGCACGTATTGAATGCTGAATCCTTATGAAAGTTGCTTCCTTATATGTCTTCGGGTCATAATTAATCATTCATTGTCCTTAAGCTCAAAAATAGCTGCCTTTAACCATCCTGCATAAAAGGACAAATCACAAGTCTCTAGGCGGCTTACCGCACTGAGAATCATATGTTTTAGATATATAACCCGGAATATGAATCAAAAAAGACTAGCCCTCAATTATGTCCTCAATACGGCCACAATAACACACTTAGCGGCTGCAAGCATACTTCCGGTTTAGATAACCCGGGTAATAAGGTTGGTACCTGAATGCCGATTTACCTGTCTTAATAGTTAACTCTGTAAATCAACGTTAAGCCGGCAAAGTGAGACCCGGCTGTACACACTTTGAAATAATCAGAAGAACTTAGGGGCTTCCGGTTCGAATACGACCAGAGACCCGGCCCAAAGGGGTTATGCTAGGATTCGAATACGATCATATAGCCCCCAGTGGGTGTGGCGATGCCAATCAAGAGGGTACCGACATCTATGTTCTCTTTGCTTCGAATACGACCCATGTTTGAATAGGAAGCCCCCAAATGACTTTAAAAATTGTTTAACGACGCTGATTCGAATACGATCCACGTCGGTTCCCAAAGAGGTTAAACTATGATTCAAATATGATCAAAGAAAACTCCCCGATGAGCTCGGCACTTTGCCAATCAAATGGGTATCGACAGCTATGTTCTCTTTGGTTCGAATACGACCTATGTTTGAACAGGAAGCCCCCAAGTGACCTTATTGCCTACGGCTAGATTCGAATACGATCATAAGCCGGATCCTCCTTCAAGCTATCATGTTAATCTTGCAATGAAAACAACACGTGCACATTTGGAGGAGAAAAAAGGACAGAGGTCCTGCTTTATTGCTTATCATAATATATACATGGCTTAGAGAAATATGTACATCATGAGAGCCGGTGGCTCAAGTGTAGTAAGGCCGAAGCTGAGCTATGTTCCACGGCCGACGGGTCTCTTCCTCCGACTTACGTGAATCCTTGTGCTCCCGAATGTCAATGAGGTAATATGACCCGTTGTGCAAATTCTTGCTGACCACAAAGGGCCCTTCCCAAGGCGGGGATAGCTTGTGTGCATCTGTTTGATCCTGGATGAGCCGGAGCACGAGATCGCCTTCCTGGAAGACCCGGGATTTAACCCGGCGACTATGATAATGGCGCAGGTCTTGTTGGTAAATCGCTGAGCGGGCTGCTGCCACATCACGCTGTTCGTCCAACAAGTCAAGAGCATCTTGGCGCGCCTGCTCATTATCCGCCTCAACATAAGCCGCCACTCGAGGCGAGTCATGACGGATGTCACTAGGGAGGACTGCTTCTACCCCATAAACCATGAAGAAAGGCGTGAAACCTGTAGACCTGTTAGGAGTAGTGTTGATGCTCCATAACGGGAGGGCAACTCCTCCACCCAACAACCTGGCGTCCGTTGCAAAGGGACCAAAAGCCGGGGCTTGATGCCCTTCAGAATCTCCTGATTAGCTCTCTCAGCCTGACCATTGGATTGAGGATGAGCCACCGAGGAAACATCAAGTCGGATATGCTCTCGTTGACAAAACTCCTCCATGGCACCTTTGGATAAATTGGTGCCATTGTCAGTTATAATGCTGTGTGGAAAACCAAAGCGAAAGATCACCTTTTTCATAAACTGAACCGCCGTGGCTGCATCACACTTGCTAACTGGCTCCGCTTCAACCCACTTGGTAAACTTGTCAACTGCCACCAAAAGGTGGGTCTTCTTATCCTTGGACCTTTTGAAAGGCCCAACCATATCAAGCCCCCAGAGCGCAAAGGGCCAAGTAATTGGGATCATCCTTAGGTCTTGAGCCGGTACATGAGACCGTCGCGAGAACCTTTGGCAACCATCACACTTACATGAGCCGTCAACCAATAAAAACCATGACGAAAAGCCTTGGCCACAAGAGACTTTGAGCCGGCGTGATGGCCACAATCCCCTTCATGGATCTCACACAAGATCTCTTGACCTTCCTCAGGGGAAACACAACGCTGAAACGCTCCCGTAACACTGCGGTGACGCAACTCACCATTGATAACAATCATTGACTTAGCCCGCCGGGTTATTTGTCTGGCCAAAGTTTCATCCTCAGGCAACTCTCCCCGGGTCATGTAAGCCAGATAGGGCATTGTCCAGTCCGGTATGATATGGAGAGCCGCCACCAGTCGTGCGTCCGGGTCAGGGACAGCCAAGTCTTCCTCTGTAGGCAACTTAACAGAAGGGCTATACAGGACGTCCAGGAAAGTGTTAGGCGGCACCGGTTTTCGGTGAGAGCCCAGCCGGCTTAAAGCATCAGCTGCCTCGTTCTTCCTGCGATCGATGTGTTCTACTTGGTAACCCTGAAAGTGCCCAGCAATGGCATCAACTTCGCGGCGATAAGCCGCCATGAGAGGGTCCTTGGAATCCCACTTTCCTGATACTTGTTGAGCCACCAAGTCTGAGTCGCCGAAGCACCTTACCCGGCTCAAGCTCATCTCTTTAGCCATCCGAAGACCATGGAGCAAGGCCTCGTACTCAGCCGCGTTGTTAGTGCAAGGAAACAGCAACTGTAGCACATAATGGAACTTGTCACCTTTAGGGGAAGCCAACACGACTCCAGCCCCCGAGCCCTCCAACTGCCTGGACCCATCAAAGTGAATAGTCCAATATGTGTTATCCGGCTTCTGCTCGGGCACTTGTGACTCTGTCCAGTCATTGATGAAATCCACCAAGGCCTGAGATTTAACAGCAGTGCGTGGCACGTACTTGAGACCATGAGGTCCAAGCTCTATAGCCCACTTAGCCACTCTCCCTGTGGCCTCTCTGTTTTGAATGATATCACCAAGAGGGGCAGAACTGACCACAGTGATGGGATGACCCTGAAAATAATGCTTAAGTTTCCGGCTCGCCATGAACACACCATTAACAAGCTTCTGCCAATGGGGATACCGCTGCTTGGACTCAATGAGCACTTCGCTGACATAATAAACCGGCCGCTGAACCGGATGCTCCTTACTCTCCAATTTGCACTCCACCACCATAGCCACACTGACGGCTCGTGTGTTCGCCGCCACATATAATAATAAGGGCTCTTTATCAATCGGAGCAGCAAGGACTGGAGGCTCTGCCAGCTGCTTCTTCAAATCCTCAAAGGCAGTATTAGCTGCATCATTCCAGACAAAGTTATCAGTTTTCTTCATCAACTGATATAATGGCATGGCCTTCTCACCCAAACGGCTTATAAACCGGCTTAAAGCCGCGATGCGACCCGCCAAGCGCTAAACGTCATTTATACACGCCGGCTTAGCCAGGGAGGTGATGGCCTTGATCTTCTCCGGGTTAGCTTCAATGCCTCTGTCAGAAACCAAAAAACCCAAGAGTTTGCTCGCAGGAACACCGAAGACACACTTGGCCGGGTTAAGCATCATCTTGTAGACCCGGAGATTATCAAAGGTTTCTCTCAAATCATCTATCAGGGTTTCCTCTTTTATAGATTTAACCACAATATCGTCCACATAAGCATGAACATTGCGCCCGATCTGTTTATGAAGATAGTTCTGTACGCAACGCTGATAAGTCGCCTGGGCACACTTGAGTCCGAAGGGCATGGACACATAACAGAAGGCTCCAAAGGGAGTGATGAACGCCGTCTTCTCCTGGTCCTTAACTGCCATTTTAATCTGATGATATCCGGAATAAGCGTCCAGGAAACTTAAGCGCGCACAACCGGCCGTAGCATCAATAATTTGATCAATACGGGGAAGGGCAAAAGGATCAGCCGGACAAGCCTTATTTAAGTCCGTGTAGTCCACACACATCCGCCAAGTGCGTTCTTCTTGAGCACGAGCACCGGGTTAGCTAACCACTCTGGGTGAAAGACTTCAACAATAAACCCGGCCGCCAAGAGCCGGGCCACCTCTTCACCAATAGCTTTCCTCCTCTCCTAATTCAACCGCCGAAGGAACTGCCTGACCGGCTTAAATTTCGGATCAACATTGAGAGTGTGCTCAGCGAGTTCTCTAGGTACACCTGGCATGTCAGAAGGTTTCCATGCGAAGATGTCCCTATTCTCACGGATGAACTCGATGAGCGCGGTTTCCTATTTTGGATCCAGATTGGCACTGATGCTAAATTGCTGAGATGAATCTCCTGGAACGAAATCAACAAGTTTAGTCTCATCAGCCGACTTAAATTTCATTGCCGGCTCGTGCTCCGTAGTCGGCTTTTTCAGAGAGGTCATATCAGTTGGGTCAACATTGTCTTTGTAAAATTTCAACTCCTCTGTTGCGCAAACAGATTCTGCATAAGCTGCATCGCCTTCCTCACATTCCAAGGCCACCTTCCGGCTGCCGTGAACCGTAATGGTCCCATTATAACCCGGCATCTTGAGCTATAAGTATACATAACACGGCCGTGCCATGAACTTGGCGTAAGCCGGCCGCCCAAATATAGCATGGTACGGATTTCTTATCTTGACCACCTCAAAGGTCAATTTTTCCACCCTGTAGTTATTCTCATCTCCGAAGGCCACTTCCAACTCGATCTTGCCGACTGGATAAGCCGACTTACCAGGTACCACACCATGGAAGATAGTGTTTGACTGGCTGAGGTTCTTATCAACCAACCCCATACGACGAAAAGTCTCATAATAGAGGATGTTGATGCTGCTGCCTCCGTCCATGAGCACCTTAGTGAACTTATATCCTCCCACCTGAGGAGCCACCACTAAGGCCAAGTGACCCGGATTGTCCACCCGGGGAGGGTGATCCTCTCTACTCCATACTATAGGCTGCTCAGACCACCACAAGTAGCGTGGAACCGCCGGCTCAACAGCATTCACAGCCCTCTTATGAAGCTTCTGATCTCGCTTACACAGACTGGTGGTAAATACATGGTACTGTCCACCGCTAAGCTGCTTTGGATTGGTCTGATAACCCCCTGCTGCTGTTGATGACCCTGGCCAGACTGCGGATTAAAGCCCCCTTGACCGTTCTGAGGATTAGAATTTGAGCCGCCGCCCGGGCCATGAAAACCGCCGGCGCCTGAGCCGCCGCCAGGGCCATTGTAATTCTTAAAGGCCTTCATGATTGCACAATCCTTCCATAGATGAGTCGCTGGCTTCTCTCTAGAGCCATGCCTTGGACAAGGCTCATTCAATAGCTGCTCCAGCGTCGGGCCTGACCCGCCGCCTCGGGGAGGGGGCCTCCCCTTGCGTCGCTGGTTATTACCTTGTGAGCTGGCGTTGGCTACAAACTCTTGGCTGCCATCGGCCTTGTGCTTGCCTCCTCCTTGGTTCCCCGGGTTATGCTGAGGACCCTTGCCATTGTCGTTCTTCTTTCCCTTCCCTGTCCTTTCATCATCTGAAGCGGGGTCCTTGGTACCATCAGAATCGGCGTACTTGACAAGAGCCGCCATCAGCGTACCCATATCATTGCAGTCGCGCTTAAGCCACCCGAGTTTCATCTTCAGGGGCACAAAACAACAATTCTGCTCCAACATTAAGACTGCTGAGCCGGCATCCATCTTATCTGACGAATGTATGATCTCCTTAACCCGGCGAACCCAATGTGTCATAGACTCACCCTCCTGCTGCTTGCAGTTAGTCAAATCCACAATTGACATAGACTGCCTAGAGGTATCCTTGAAGTTTTGGATGAACCGGGCCTTCAGATCAGCCCAAGACCCAATGGAATTCGGTGGTAGCCCTTTCAACCAAGTGCGGGCAGTCCCATCTAACATCATGGTGAAGTACTTGGCCATTGCCGCCTCACTGACCTCCAGCAGTTCCATGGCCATGTCGTAACTCTCGATCCAGGCTGCGGGTTGTAAGTCAGCTGTGTAATTAGGCACCTTCCTAGGGCCTTTGAAGTCCTTGGGTAGACGTTCATTGTGGATAGCTGGCACTAAACAAGGGACACCCCCAGTCCTGGTAGGGATACCCACGTCGACGGAAGTCGTC
Source organism: Aegilops tauschii subsp. strangulata (assembly GCF_002575655.3). Taxonomy (NCBI): domain Eukaryota; kingdom Viridiplantae; phylum Streptophyta; class Magnoliopsida; order Poales; family Poaceae; genus Aegilops; species Aegilops tauschii. Next base: position 355,816,051 of record NC_053039.3, read on the forward strand.
GGATAAGCTGGGGGGGGGGGTCTGGTAAGCCGTCAACTGAAGTACCTGCTCCGGCTCTTGCCGCGCTCTGTCCTGGTCTGCTGCGTGAAAGGCTCCATGATGAGCCGGGCCATGGCCAGGGGGCGGGTCATGGCGTCGGACGTTACTTGAGCCGGTCGCTGAGACCATGTGTCTGCTGTAACTCGGGCTTCGGCCTGGACGAGGGGTCGAGTGGATCCTGTCCCGGCTGTAGGAGTACGCCTCTTGCTGCGCCAGTGCTGTCTGAAGGAGTTCCCTGACCCGACAGGTTTCAATAGCCGTCGGAGAGTCGCCGTCAACTGGGAGAGCCGCCAGCCGTGCTGCCGCGGCGACCATGTTCTCTAGCGGGTTATTATAATGACCCGGGGGTATTGGCACGTACTGAGGCGGGGCAGGGGGCACCTGGGGAGGCCCCATGACTTGTGGCTGAATAGGGGTCCCAGACCTGGGCACTATGACCCCTGGCGGGTTACTAGACCCTGCACCTGGCGTGTTGAAGAGGTTGCGTGGATCGTAAACCGGAGGGAGTCGAGATTGGGCCTTTTGATGCCTCCTTCTCAAGACCTCATTGGTCGCGTTCTGATCCATCGTGAGCCGGAAGGACTGCGCCTGGATCAACTGAGTCTGGGCATCGAGAGCCGCCCTCTCCGCAGCCATCCTGATCCCTTCCGCTGCAAGATCCTCCTTAGCTTTCACTAGATCCAACCTTAACTGTGCCACCTCTGCATCATGCTGAGCTTGATCTGCCGAGTCAACCGTGGCGGTTAACAGGGCCGTCATCTTGTCCGTGAGATCCATTAGCACCTGAGACGGCGAGGGCACCGGGTTTCCCGCTCCAGCAGCAGGGTTCTGAACAGGCTGCGCACCGGCCATAAAGATTCCAACCCGGCTTGGCGGCTCAAATAGGTCTGGAATACTGTCACCATCGGAACAACCCATGAGCCTGCCATCTTGAAGTTGATACAACGAGTTTGACTCATCGGTGGCCGACTCGCCGTCAGAGCCGGCAGCCGTCTCATCACCAGATCCAGATTGATCAGAGAGTCCTCCATGGATACATCCCACAAAAGCATGCCTTAAGGCAGGCCGGGCCCGGGCGGGTCGTGCGCGCTGAGCCATCTCGATGAGATCGGCGCAGAGATCCGGCTCGGGGTCCGGCTCACCAATCTTGCCAATGAAAACATGAATTCCGCCGAGCGGAACCCGGTACCCGTACTCAATTGAGGCGGCGTCGGGGCCCCAGTTTGCATCGTTGATGTAGAGCTTCCCGCGACGACTCTTGGTCATCCGGCCCATAGCGTATCCCTTGAGCCCTTCGAAGCTGCCCTTCAAGAACTCAAATCCACCGTGCGCTGGCCCCACGATGGGCGCCAACTGTCGTGGAATTGTCATGGCAGATGTCCTCGGGCTAGGACTTAGACGTGAAGCCATCGCAGCTAGGAAGCTTGAAGGGGTTAAGCGGCACAAGGAACACGAGGGTTTATACTGATTCGGCCCCTTACGGTGAAGGTAAAAGCCTACGTCCAGTTTGAGGTGGTATTGATTAGGGTTACGATAACCAGGGAGCTAAACTCCTATGCCTGGCTCTCGATGAGATTGTTCTTGTCCCTAAGCCGCTGCCGGGTCGTCCCTTTATATAGGGAGGCTGACGCCCAGCGACTCTCAGAGTCCCGGCCGGCTCATAAGAGTGTCCGGCTCGGACTCTCAACTATTCTTGCCTTACACTACAAGTTCTACCATAATAATGATTGTAACTACAGGCCTTAAGCCATATCCGGGTCTTAAGCCCATCTTTGGCCCACCGTCTTCCAGCTTGGCGCCGGGCTTCTGGCAATGACCATTATGAGTAACCCGGCCCCTCCTGGCGGGTGACTCTAAGGACTATTCCTCAACAGTACCCGTACTTCACTGACCACACTACTAGCCCCACCACACAGGACGTGCACTCCAGCAAAAGGTATACCAATTTCATTTGCCATAGCACCAGCTGTACCATAGAAAAATCCCACTCCAGCAAAAAGTACAGCAAGTCCACCGGCCGAAGACCTATCCCAACTGCAGAGACGGCCAATTCCTGCAGATTGGAACCCCATTCCATTTATTCCCAGTTTAAAAGACAATGCTTTCAATGTTGTTAGGGACTACGTGCATATATTCCCATCATGGGAAGATTATAGTGAAGACAAACACCATTTTCACATCTTCCTATCCAACTTACGTGTAAGTGCTATTATTCATGGTTATTATTTTCCTATTTTCTGCTGATCGAACACATCAATGATTCACATTACATTGTTGTAACTAGGCGAGGGTCAATCTGGATAGTCATGGCGAGCAAAGCTTGCTTGTGCTTTTCAAGGAAGCATTGCAGCAGTATCGGTGTTACCTGAGGAAATCACACTTTGAAGGCAAGTCTATAAACGAATTTCCGGTGAAGTCTCCTATGCTAAATTTAGAAGACATTGAATGGAAAAACCTTGTTATGCACTGGTCTCGTTCCCAGGATGAGGTACTGTCTATGAAATCAAATGACAATTTGAACTTCTACTTTTCCGCATGTGCCTTACGGATCTTTTTTGCAGGAAATCTGCTCGAAGAAGAATTCCGGTTTGAAAAGAACGATAGGATATCGCAAATATGCTGCCCGCTGCTTTGCTCTTGTTAGTACCCGTTGTCCTGTATCACTGTACTTGCATACATACCTTGTTCATTATGTGACAGCAGTATGCATGATAGCTTGCTTATCAATTGTTCACTCCAAATTATCTGATCTGTATGAATGGTTACATTAGTGTAGAATATATCCAATGCCAATGATTTTTTAGCTCTTTATTGTTCTTGTAAGTACATGTTGTCCTTTATCAGTGTACTTATATTGATAGGTAGTTGTTCATGTACCATCACTCTGCAGCTTATTTTCCTTTGCGCTCCATTTTCTACACATCAGATCTATATTTACTCTTACCATAAGGTTGGTACTGAAGAAGTTTAGCTGTGCATTGCTCTTGGCTGTGCCTTTTGCCTGTATCGCTGCACATACATTTATAGCTACTTGGTTATGTAGCATCACTCTTCATCTTATCTTAAATATTCTCCATTTTTTCGTATATTATCACATCTATATTTACTCTTAACAAAATGTAGAATAAAGGCAATGCTTATGAAGAAGATTCTGTGGTAGACTTCTTGAATTGCCCCCCCATCAGCATGGACAAGGGCATTATAGAGCCTGTCTTCACCAGTAATGTAAGTTTGTCCTTCTCAAGCCTTCAAACTTTGTTGTGTATATTTGGTTAGGCATGACTACAACAGCTGTTTATTTTTGGTGTTTGCATCAAATTGCATTTTTAAAGTTTATTATGTAGTTCATAAACAAAAGTTTGTCCTTCTCAATTTAAGTTTTCAGTTGTACAACCAAGTTCCTTCTTCATACCATGTAAATTAAACTATACAGAGCAAGTGATCTTCTTTTGCACTGCATGTATGCTTCTGCTCTTCATCCGTAATCCAGTGGTGTGGTGAACCTACCCACTAAAACACAATGTCATATTCTGCAATGTCTTAACTATGAACAATGTCATATCATTCTACTATTATTTAAACCGTCTCTTTATTTGCCAATCTGAAATGGGATAAATTGACAACACACTAACCATTGATACTTATGAGTTCTTGATCTGTAATCCAGTGGTGTCGTGAAGCTCCCAACTCCTTCACAATGTCATTTCCTGCCATGTCTTGACCTGAACAATACCATATTGTGTAAATGCAATTTTAAACTGTGTCTCTTTATTCGTCAGTAAGAAATGTGATGAAATGTCAGCACTGATACTTTTATGTGCAAAACCTGTCATCTGTGTGATTGTTTATCTTTCAGAGTGAGGAAGATATAAGTGTTGAACAAGCGCAGTCTCATCATCTTGCTCAGGTGCTTGCGCTGCAGCTCGCTAGCAGGGCTAACCTTTCTTGAACTCTATTGAAGTGCTGTCGGTTTTGTATATTATTTTGTCGGCGTGTTTATTTGCACTGGTGGCGATCTTTGATGCCCAGTGTATGTAATCTGCTGTCTGCTTGTGCTTTATTATCATAGTGGCGAACTTTGATGCCCAGTGGATGTAATATGCCGTAATTTCTTTATTGTATACTAGGTTTTTTCTTATTCACGATGCTGTAGTTATTTTACTGTATATATATCCAGTCTTCGCAGTAAACCAGCCAAACCGTAAAATTACGGTACATAATCGGGCCGTCATGCAATCACGATGTATGATCCGCATCATGGGCCTCGTCAAACTGGCCCACTAGTAGATTCAGGCCTTTAATAGGCCGAGTAACCCCCGGTCCTCTTTTCGCAAGAAAACTCAATGGGCTTTTAGGAGGCTGAGAAGTAGGTTGGGCCTGAAACGTGCCGAATAGCTCACGGGTCGGCAGCAGCCCGAAATGGACCCCGGCCCATGATTGTGCGAATCAAATCACGGGCTTTTAACAGGCCAAAATTGTCTCGGTCCTTGTTTGGCCCAATCAGATATCGGCTTCGAGCAGACCGGATGCAAACCGGGCCGTAGTTAGGCCCAACTATATGACGGCCTTTTAACAGGCCGAAATTAATATAGGGCCGAAATGTTAAATGGGCCCTTAACAGGCCGAAACTAATATCAGGCCGAATTACTAAATGGGCCTTTAGCAAGTGGGCCCAAAAGCATAGCGTCCAGTTAACGTGCCCAATCTAATATGGGCCATAATTGAGGCCAAAGCCTCTTAAAGGGCCGGACCTGATCTGGGCCGTGATTTGGCCCAGAACGTGGGAGGCTTTTAACGGGCCGGATCTCATATGGGCCATTATTAGGCCCGGAACGTGGCAGGCCATTAATGGACCGGATCAAATATGGGCCGACATTTGGCCCAAAACATGGCAGCCAGTTAATGGGCCGGCCTACTAGGGTCCTCAAAATCTTGTGGGCCTACAGCTAGGCCGGCCGATTACTGTCGGCGAAATCTCGTGGGCCTTTAGCTGGGCCGGCCCATTATGATCCGCAAGAATTTTGTGGGCCTTTACCTGGGCCGAACCATTATGGCACACATAAATCTTGTGGCCCTTTACCTGGGCCGGCCCATTATGGCCCGCGAAATCTTGTGGGACTTTAGCTGGGCCAGCCCAGTATGGTCCGCAAAATCCCGTGGGCCTTTAGATGGGCCGACCCATTATGGTCCGCAAAATCTTGTGGGCCTTTAGTTGGGCCGACCCATTTAAACTTGATGGGCCGTGCCACGTGTCGACGTATCATAGGTGCCTTCTGTCCAATGAGTGGATGACATCTGTCCCAACGATGAGCCGACACGTGTTTCCTCCAGCCAATGATGATTTTACACGTGGAAAATCCCCATTGGTCGCGGCTGTTAACGGGTTATCGGATCCAAAACCCGATCCGATAGCTTAACGGCGTTCCGTTACGGTGGATGCCACGTGTCAGTCACCCTTGACGAAAGCACTTCTGTGACGCGCGATTTATCGTCATGCAAGTGGACACTTCCGTGATGATAATTTTGGTAATGTCACGGAACACTTCTACGACATCACAGGTATGACTATCTTGATTCTGTCATAAATTTGTCATGGATGTACACGCATGACAAAAAACGCGACCTGCTATGACAAACACGTATCATCACGGAAGTGTATTTTTTTGTAGTGATGGGCGCCTATGTTTGAGTTGTGCTTTTGCAACAGACTCTCTTTGGTCCCGGTAACCTGGGTAACAAGCCCCCTAGTTTGTTTGTGGCTTATAAGCCGGATCAAAGGGTAGTCGTAACTTTGCTCTATAAAGCATAAGCCCCTAAGTGATCAAAAGCTCATTGAAGGAAAAAAGACAGAAGCTCCGCTTTATCAGGGATACCGGTTTATTATATTGATCATAATATATACATTGTCAAAAATATGTAGATAAGGAGAGCCAATAGCTCAGGTGTAGTAAGGCTGAAGATGAGCAATATTCCACGGCCGGTGCATCTCCTCCTCCGATTTACATGAGTCTTTGTGCTCTCGAACATCAATAAGGTAGTATGACCCGTTGTTCAGATTCTTGCTGACCACAAAGGGTCCCTCCCAAGGTGGGGATAATTTGTGCATATCAGTCTGATCCTGGATAAGCCGGAGCACCAGATCACCTTCTTGAAAAGTTCTTGTTTTAACCCGGCGGCTATGGTAACGTCGCAGATCTTGCTGGTAAATCACCGACCGAGCCACCGCTATGTCCCGCTTCTCATCTAACAGGTCTAGTGCTTCTTGACGTGCTTTTTCATTGTCCGCTTCAACATAAGCCGCCACGCGAGGCGAGTCGTGCCGGATGTCACTAGGGAGAACTGCCTCTGCCCCGTAAACCATAAAGAAAGGCGTGTAACCTGTAGATCTGTTGGGGGTGGTATTAATGCTCCATAATACGGAAGGCAACTCCTCCACCCAACAACCCGGCGTTCTCTGCAAAGGAACCATAAGCCGGGGCTTGAAGCCCCTCAAGATCTCTTGATTAGCCCTCTCAGCTTGACCATTAGATTGGGGGTGAGCCACTGATGACACATCAAGCCGGATCAGCTCTCGTTGACAAAATTCATTCATAGCACCCTTGGATAAATTAGTGCCATTGTCTGTTATGATGCTGTGTGGAAAGCCAAACCGGAAAATCACCTTCTTAATGAATTGAACCGCCGTGGCTGCATCACACTTACTGACTGGCTCTGCCTCCACCCACTTAGTGAACTTATCCACCACCACCAAAAGGTGGGTCTTTTTATCCGTGGACCTCTTAAAGGGCCCGACCATATCCAACCCCCAAGTTGCAAACGGCCAAGTGATTGGTATCATCCTCAATTCCTGAGCTGGAACATGAGCTCGTTGTGAAAACTTCTGACAACCGTCACACTTTTTGACCAAGTCCTCAGTGTCAGCATGAGCCGTCAGCCAATAGAAGTCGTGACGAAAAGCTTTGGCTACCAGGGACTTTGAACTGGCATGGTGACCACAATCTCCTTCGTGGATCTCACGCAAAATCTAACAGCCTTCTTCAGGAGATACGCAACGCTAAAACACCCCTGTGACACTGCAATGGTGCAATTCCCCGTTGACAATGGTCATTGAGTGGACCGCCGGATTATCTGCCTGGCCAAAGTTTCATCTTCAGGTAACTCGCCCTGAGTCATATATGCCAAATATGGGACTGTCCAATCCGGGATAACATGAAGAGCCGCTACCAACTGAGCCTCCGGGTCAGGAATAGCCAAATCCTCCTCTGTAGGTAGCTTGACCGACGGATTATGCAAGACATCAAGAAAAATATTGGGCGGCACTGGTTTACGCGGAGAACCCAACCGGCTTAGAGCGTCTGCCGCTTCATTCTTTCTCCGGTCCACATGCTCAACCTAATAACCCTTGAAGTGACCAGCAATAACATCCACCTCTCGTCGATAAGCTGCCATGAGTCGATCTTTGGAATCCCAGGTACCAGATACTTGTTGAGCTACCAAATCCGAGTCACCAAAGCACCTAACTCGGCTTAAGTTCATCTCCTTAGCCACTCGAAGACCATGGAGTAACGCCTCATATTTAGCTGCATTGTTAGTGCAAGGGAACATTAAACGGAGAACATAACAAAATTTATCACCTCGAGGGGAAGCTAACACAACTCCATCCCCCGAGCCCTCCAATTGCCTGGACCCATCAAAGTGAATAGTCCAATACGTGTTATCCGACTTTTCTTCTGGTGCCTGCAACTCTGTCCAGTCATTGATAAAATCCACAAGTGCCTGGGACTTGATAGCTGTGCGAGGCATATATTTTAACCCGTGAGGTCCAAGCTCAATAGCCCACTTAGCAACCCGGCCAGTTGCTTCCCTATTCTAGATTATATCCCCCAAAGGAGCAGAACTGACCACAGTGATGGGATGACCCTGAAAATATTGCTTAAGCTTCCGTCTAGCCATGAACACCCCAGTTTCTGCCAGTGAGGATGCCTCTGCTTGGACTCAATAAGGACCTCGCTGATGTAGTAAACCGGCCGTTGAACCGGATATTCCTTGCCTGCCTCCTTTCGCTCTACCACAATGGCCAAACTGATAGCCCGGGCATTGGCAGCCACATATAAAAACAATGGCTCTTTATCAACCAGGGCAGCAAGGACAGGCGTCTCAGCTAACTGCTTCTTCAAGTCCTCAAACGCCGCATTAGCAACATCACTCCACACAAAATTATCTGTCTTTTTCATCATCTGATATAGAGGGATAGCTTTCTCCCCCAACCGGCTTATAAACCGGCTCAACGCTGCAATACGACCCGCCAGGAGTTGAACATCGTTAATACACGTCGGTTTAACCAGAGAAGTGATGGCCTTGATTTTTTCCGGGTTAGCCTTAATCCCCCTGTTAGACACTAGAAAGCCCAAGAGCTTGCCTACCGGTACACCAAAGACACACTTGGCCGGGTTAAGCATCATGTTATAAACTCAGAGATTATCAAAAGTTTCCTTCCATCGGCTATCAGCGTCTCCTCTTTCCTGGACTTCACCACAATATCATCCACATAAGCATGAACATTGCGCCCAATCTGAGTATGAATACAATTCTACACACAACGCTGATAAGTCGCCTGGGCACTCTTGAGCCCAAAAGGCATAGACACATAGCAGAAGGATCCAAATGGAGTTATAAAAGCTGTCTTCTCCTGGTCCTTAACTGCCATCTTGATTTGATGATAACCAGAATAAGCATCCAAAAAGCTCAAACGCTCACAACCCGCCGTAGCATCAATAATCTGATCAATACGAGGGAGAGCAAAAGGATCAGCTGGGAAAGCCTTGTTTAGATCCGTGTAGTCCACACACATGCGCCAAGTGCCATTCTTCTTAAGTACCAGCACCGGGTTAGCCAACCACTCAGGATGAAATACTTCAACGATAAACCCAGCCGCCAAGAGCCGGGCTAGCTCCTCACCAATAGCTTTACGCCTTTCTTCATTGAAGCGGCGGAGAAACTGTTTGACCTGTTTAAAGTTAGGATCAATGTTAAGGGTGTGCTCAACGAGTTCCCTCGGTACACCTGGCATGTCAGAAGACTTCCATGCAAAGATGTCCCGATTCTCACGGATGAACGATGAGCGCGCTTTCCTGTTTCACATCCAGATTAGCACTGATGCTGAACTGCTTGGATTAATCGCCAGGAAAAAAATCAACTAGCTTGGTCTCGTCAGCCGATTTAAACATCAAAGCCGGATCATGCTCTGTTGTTGGCTTTTTCAAAGAAGTCATATCCGCTGGATCAACATTGTCCTTATAAAACTTCAACTCCTCTGTTGCACAAGCCGACTCAGCATAAGCCGCATCACCTTCTTCACATTCCAAAGCTATCTTCCGACTCCCATGTACCGTGATGGTTCCCTTATGACCCGGCATCTTGAGCTGCAAATAAACATAACAGGGCCTTGCCATGAACTTAGCATAAGCCGGTCGTCCGAACAGGGCATGATAAGGGCTTTTGATTTTCACCACTTCAAAGGTCAACGTTTCTGACCTAGAATCATGATCATCCCCAAAAGCAACTTCCAGAGCTATCTTACCAACTGGATACACCGACTTACCAGGCACCACCACATGGAAAACAGTGTTCGACGGTTTAAGATTTTTATCCGTCAACCCCATGCGACGGAAGGTTTCATAATAAAGGATATTGATGCTGCTCCCTCCGTCCATGAGTACCTTGGTGAACTTATATACCCTCCAACCTGACGCGCAACCACCAATGCCAGATGACCCGGATTATCAACCCGGGGCGGATGATCCTCTCGACTCCACACAATGGGCTGCTCAGACCAACACAAGTAACGGGGCACTGCCGGTTCAACGGAGTTTGCTGGCCTTTTATGAAGCTTTTGATCCGATTGCACAAAATCGTAGTGAAGACATGATACTGCCCACGATTAAACTGTTTCGGGTTACTCTGATATCTAGACAGTTGTTGCTGATTCCCGTGGTTATTCTGTTGATTGTAACCACCTTGATTGCCATGATTGCCTTGATTTCCTTGAAATCCGGAGTTAGAGCCACCACCGTTGAGGGAGTCCTAGATTAAGGGGTTCTCAGGCATCCGGCCTATTAGTTATGGGCCGGACTGATGGGATGTGAAGATACGAAGACCGAAGACTACACTCGTGTCCGGATGGGACTCTCCTTGGCGTGGAAGGCAAGCTCGGAGACCGGATATGTAGATTCCTTTCTTTATAACCGACCTTATGTAACCCTAGATCCCCCCGGTGCCTATATAAACCAGAGGACTTAGTCCGGAAAGGATATACTCATTACCATAGTCATACATGCTAGACTTCTAGAGTTTAGCCACTGCGATCTCGTGGTAGATCAACTCTTGTAATACTCATATTCAACAAGATCAATCAAGCAGGAAGTAGGGTATTACCTCCATAGAGAGGGACTGAACCTGGGTAAACATCGTGTCCCCCGTCTCCTGTTACCATCGACCTTAGACGCACAGTTCGGGACCCCCTACCCGAGATCCGCCGGTTTTGACACCGACATTGGTGCTTTCATTGAGAGTTCCACTGTGCCGTCGATGACAGGGTCGATGGCTCGCCTCATCCTTAAAGACAATATCACGGCCGGAGGAGAACTGGCCCCAGGCCAAACCCTCCGGCTGGGCGGCTTTACCATGACCGCCCGTTCGGCCGTTAAGCCGACGATGACCTCCCGGGCCATCGAAAATCCCCTTCGTATCGACCCCAAGCACTCCAAGCAGATGGATCCGGCAGAGTTTTCGTCTTTAAACGAGCTCCTTGACCGCATCGCCACCCTGGGAATCGCACCAGATTACGATCGGATCGGGCTTAAACCCGACCAAAGAGAAATCAAATCTCCACCGGTCACTCACCAGATAGCGGTAGTCGAGGAGCAAGACGGCCACTCTTCCCCTATGATAAAGACGGACTATGTTCGGGTCGCCGACCCTGCAGAGCCGGATACCCACCAGCGAAAGGATGTGATCACCCTCCCGAACATAGAATCGGATGGCGGGCATAAGCAATCGGAAGACACTCCGGAGTCCGGAATGTTACGTCTAGAGAATCTTCAGGCTCCGGATCATCGATCGGGTCAGGGTCCAGATTCGATTCCACCCACCCACCCTAAGATAAGCGCTCTTATGAGCATACAACAGCAGTCTCAGGAAACGGTCCATCACTTCTAGGCCAGATTCCTCCACGTCAAGGACAAGGTTAAAGATTGCCGCGACGAGGACACGATATATGCGTTCTGCAACAATTGCACGGACGATGGAATCCTCAACGCCATTGATCGCCGCCGTATATTACACTTCGCGGACTTGGCAACTATCGTACAGAAGTACAGCGCAATGGAAAGCGCCTGGAAAGATCAGGCAGCTTGTTAGGAGCCATCGATCCCAACTCGACCGCTTGTGCAGGCAAAAAGGGCGCATCCCCGTGACACGCCTAATCAAATATCCAAGAAATATAAATCCATTACGGGGCGCGGAACCATTCTGGAAGGTTGGGTCGATGGGCCATGCAAAATACACGCAACGCCGGACAACATACCAACACACAGCCTTAGAGCATGTTGGATACTCCCGCAAGTGGCAAAAAGTGGCGAGAATATCCTCACCAAGAATATCCCTGAACAACACCCCAGGGAAGACGATGACCCCAGACTGATGATCTTTGAGACGTTTGCCTCAAACAATAAGCGCAAAAGGGCACTCCGTGACCTCGCCGAAGTCTGTCAAATCGCCACAGCAAAACCTTGGAACGACGCGGCCATAACCTTTAATGCCAGTGACGAACCAAAATTCAGGACAGTCCGAGCACCAGCCGCTTTAGTCCTCAGTCCCATATTGGACGGATTTCGACTCACGAAGGTCCTCATGGACGGTGGCAGCGGACTAAACCTCATCTATGAGGATACAGTCCACAAAATGGAAATAGACAGGAGCCGCATCAAGCAAAGCAGCAGGACCTTTCGAGGAATCATTCCCAGTCGGGAGGCGCGGTGTGCGGGAAAAATCACACTTGACGTGGTATTCGGCACCCCGGAGAATTATCGGTCTGAAGAAATCACTTTCCAAGTGGCTCCTTTCAATAGCGGATACCACGCACTGTTGGGGCGGGACGCTTTTACGCGCTTCCAAGCTATACCTCATTACGGGTATATGAAGCTTAAAATGCCCGGACCAAATGGCATAATCACTGTTGTTAGTGATCCAGACATAGCACTCCGCGCCGAAAACAGAACCGCATCCCTGGCCCTTGAGGCATTATCCGAAGACCTCGCGGCCGAAGTATTAGCCGCACTACGCTCCACGGTGGACAGGGACGATGTGATCTTAGACAAACGACCCAAATCCACCTCCTTCAAACCCGCAGAAGAAGTAGTCAAATTTCAGGTCCACCCAACGGACCCCAAGAAGACAACATCTATTGGAGCACAACTAGACCCAACGGTCGACGCCGCACTAAAGGATTTCCTTCATGAAAACTGGGACATATTCGCCTGGCACCCTTCTGACAAGCCTGGAATCCCACATGAGCTGGCCGAACATAGCCTTAATATCTTAAAGGGATACAAACCAATCAAACAAGCACTGCGGCGCTTTTCCGAGCTCAAATGCCAAGCTATGGGGGAGGAGCTGGGCAAGCTAATTGAGGCCGGATTCATCAGAGAAATAAAACTTCCGGACTGGCTGGCAAACCTGGTGATGGTACCAAAAAAGGACAAATCCTAGCGGTTGTGCGTCGATTTTAAAGACCTCAACAAGGCTTGCCCTAAGGATCCCTTCCCCCTCCCCCGCATTGATCAAATCATTGATGCTACCGCAGGACACGACTCACTGTGTTTCCTCGACGCATATTTTAGATACCATCAAATGAAAATGAAGGAGTCTGATCAAGCTGCAACAACATTCATTACCCCATATGGGGCATTCTGATTGAACACAATGCCCTCCGGGCTCAAGAACGCTGGCACCACATACCAACGCATGATTCAAACATGCCTGGAGAAACAGATCGGCAAGACGGTTGAAGCTTATGTGGACGACGTCATCGTCAAAACTAGGTGCGTCAAAACACTAATAGACGATTTACGTCTCACATTTGATAACCTCCGCGCGTACGACATTAAGCTCAATCCGGAAAAGTGCGTTTTCAGCGTCCCCGCTGGAAAACTGCTGGGCTTCATCGTTTCCAACAGAGGAATTGAAGCAAATCTAGCCAAAATCCGAGCTCTGTCACAATTGGCTACGCCAAAAGACCTTCAACAAGTCCAAAAGCTCATGGGTTGCGTGGCAGCTCTAAGCCACTTTACCTCCAGATTGGGAGAAAGGCACTGCCGCTCTATCGCCTTTTACGGCGAACCGATCACTTCGAGTGGACGGACGCGGCAACAGCCGGACTGGAGGAAATAAAAACCCTTCTTGCGAGCAACCCAATCCTGGCCGCGCCAAACGTCGGCGAACCGATGTTACTATACATATCGGCAACACATCAGGTGGCGAGCGCCGTGCTCGTCGTTGAACGAGAACAGGACGGACACAAATTCCCGCTTCAAAAGTCAGTATACTACGTATCTACTGTCCTTACACCATGCAAATCCCGGTAGCCCCATTATCAAAAGATAGCATACGCGGTCTTCATGGCATCCCGAAAGCTCCATCACTACTTCCAGGAGTGTTCGATCACGGTGGCCTCCGAAGTACCACTCAATGACATTATAAACAACCGCGATGCCACGGGCCGGATTGCCAAATGGGCCATTGAGCTCCTTCCATTTGATATTACATACAAACCACGTCGAGCTATTAAATCCCAAGTGCTGGCTGACTTCGTCGCCGAATCGACAGAGGTGGAACTCCCTAAAGAGTACGGCACATATTCCAATTGGGTTATGTATTTCGATGGCTCCAAAATGCTGGCAGGGCTAGGGGCACGTGTTATTTTAACGTCACCTATTGGAGACGTCGTTCAGTATGTACTCCAAATACTATACACAGACTCCAACAATGCAGTCGAATACGAGGCCTTATTGCATGGGCTCCGGATGGCTGTCTCCAGGGGCATACAACGCCTAGAAGTGCGCGGGGACTCAAACCTTGCAATATCTCAAATAAATGGAGACTTCGACGCCAAAGATCCGAAGATGGCAGCTTATCGTAATGTCGTCATAAAAATATCGGCCCGGTTCGAGGGGCTCGAGTTCCATCATGTGGCTCGAGAAAGTAATCAAGCAGCGGACGTTCTTGCTCGTATCGGCGCTAAGCGCGACCCCGTCCCACCTAATATCTTCCTGGAAAGGCTTTTTAAGCCATCCTTGGTGTGGCAGGGGGAAAATGGCAACACTAGTCCGGATCCGCACATGACCCCAGAATCCAAAAACACCGACATCATCGGAGGCTTAGCCACCGAAATAACACCGTCGATACATCTCATCATGGCTGTCATTGCCCCATGGACCGAACCCTTCCTGGCCTACCTTAACAGGAAGGAGCTTCCTGAGGACCAGAATGAGGCCCGCCGCATTGTCCGGCGTTCGAAGGCCTACAAGGTTCACGACGGAGACCTCTATAAGAAAAGCGCCACCGGAGTCCTTCAAAGATGTATCTCCGAGGAGGAGCGGCGGCAGCTCCTAGCTGAGATTCATTCCGGTCTCAGCGGGCACCACGCCGCAGCTCGGGCCCTTGTTAGCAAGGCCTTCCGTACAGGGTTCTATTGGCCGACGGCCCGAGCGGATGCACAGGACCTTGTCCAACGTTGTGTAGGATGCCAACTCTTCGCCAACCAAAGCCATATGCCCCCACCGCCCTACAAAAAATCCCCATCACTTGGCCTTTTGCGGTCTGGGGAATCGATATGGTTGGACCCCTTAAAGGAGGAAGCCATAAGAAAAAATATCTGCTGGTCGTGGTGGATAAATTCACCAAGTGGATAGAGGCCAAACCAGTTAAAACGGCCGAGTCCGGGCCAGTAATAGACTTTATATCCGGCGTCGTACACTGTTATGATGTTCCGCACAACATCATCACTGACAACGGCTCCAATTTCACAGCTGACGAAGTGAAAACCTGGTGTGCTAATCCGGACATCAAGCTCGTTTACGCCTCTGTCTATCATCCACAGACAAACGGCCAAGTCGAACGAGCCAACAGTCTTATTATGAGCGGCATTAAACCCAGACTGGTGCGGTCTTTGAAGGAATCAGACAAGCACAGGGTTGAGGATCTCGGCTCCGTACTCTGGGGGCTGCGGACCACGCCCAATCGCACTACCGGATACACCCCCTTTTTCATGGTGTACGGCGCAGAGGCAGTATTACCCTGCGACATTATTCATGACTCACCTCGAGTGCGCATGTACGAAGAGAGAGAGAGAGAGGCCGAGCTGGATCGGCAGGATAGCCTAGATGCCCTGGAGGAGCAGCGCGACGTTGCAAAAGCCCGTTCTACATTTTATCAACAGCAGGTCGCAGGTATCAAAGCAGAGAAGTGCGGGCCAAAACTTACAACGTCGGCGAGCTTGTTCTACGCCTGCCGGAGAAGAAAAAGGACAAACTCAAGCCCAAGTGGGAGGGTCCCTTCATCATCGACGAAGTTCTCACCGGAGGAGCGTACCGCTTGCGTGATGCGTCAGACAATCGACTAGAGCCGAATCCCTGGAACGCGGCCAGACTCCAAAGATTCTATGCCTAGCGCCGAACTCTTTGTTCGTCTCCTTCCTCTTATTGTCTTCATTATTTTTTCTCTCTTTTCATTTTTTCTCTTTAGCCTTAAAGGCTTTCATGCGGTTAGACCGTACACGCCCGAGGCATACATCTTGAAGTATGTACGTCTATTATACCTGGGGGCTTCCTGGACAGAAGCTTGCTATTGTTATTTTCCGGGCATCAAGCTCTTCACATATGCGTTTTCTCCCACATGTACCTTTTCTTCGCCACTATATGCATCGATATGACTTAAGTTTTGGCCAAGCTGGGTTGCCTGGCTCCTGTGCTTATGCCCTACGTTCCCGTTAGTTCGGCTAGGGCATAAAGGGAGCACCTCTGCGATTGTTACTGCCGGGTCATCCGGATGTGTACCTCAGACTGGGTGAAGCCGAAAGCTAGCGTTCTTAAGGGAATATTCGGTCGGTGAACTAAAGATGTTTTTGCACTCACTCCATTATGAACCCCCAGAAGTTATACATACTGTGAGTTTTTCAATCACAGTCTGGACATGCACATAGATGCATGCATACCCAGGGAAAGGAACCCTTAACGGAACTATTCTCTCTGGAAGATGTTTCTTACAATCTTAAATGTAATATAACATAACTAACCGGATACTTGTCTGTTCAAGCAACTATGACCCCTACGCCTGGTTTCCATGCCTACCCGGTCTACTCGGCTGTTCCGGTATTCGGAAACACTCCGCACCTTCGAGTCGAGAGGTTGAAGCGAAAAGGTCCGCCATGACAAGCGTTTTACAATTCAGCTAGATTTACATATGCAAAGGACAGTACATAGTCACTTGGACTCAAAAACTTCCTCCTCTATGCCGTCCAGCAGGCTGTCTAACTTACAATCCTGCTGGGAATACTTGGCGGCTACTTCTACTTGGCCATATACTAAACTAACAAGAATTTCCTCCCCATTTGACCCTAGCGGTCCGACCCGGGCCATGTGATTCGGATCCAGCTTGGTATATCGTGTTTTTACCATGGCCCAGGCCTCTCGCGCACCCTCTCGGCAGGCCGATATCTTCCATAGTCGGATACACTGCCGTGCTCCCTTGAATAGCTCTAAAAGCTTCTCCATAATCCCTGGAGGGGAGTCGGATGGTCATAAGGCCTTGACTACACTCCGCATTGCCTGCCGAGCTTGCTCGTGCAACTGCGACAGTCCTTGCAAAAGATCACTTGATGATCCGGACACCTCCTCTTCGGGACTGCCCGTCAGCATAGCTGCAATCATAGCTATATTAGCTACCTTTACCTCCAAACTATTATAAGGTCAATCCGGCCACGTACTGAATATGCCGCCTCGCAGCTTTTTCTTCTCGTTCACGGAGTCGGCTAGCTGGGCTCGTACATATTTTAGTTCTTCGCCCAGTTTGGTGTTTGAATCTTGGAGTTTTTTTTCTCCTCCCTGACTTTGGTCAGGACGCGCTCGCCTGCAACATGCTGTCTCTTCGCCTCTCTTTCGCTCGTCTGCGCGGCCTTCAGTTCCTCTTCCAGTTGGTCCGATAACCCTGTTAGGAGACAAGCAGCAGTTTTAATATAGCTTGTGTATCATTTTTTGTTTCTTGATGGAGGGAAATATTACCATAGGACGCCTTCTTGGACTTCTCTAGTTCGGTGGTCACGGCATTCAACTGCGTCCGGCACTTTTCTAGCTCCTGAGCTAGCATGTCGTTTTTTTCCGACAGAGCCTGGTCATGCAGCGATCCTCAAATCAGTTGTCCCAACTACTTTAAGTCTCGGGGGCTACTGGCATACGGTTATCATACTGAGACACAGTAAACTTACCTGCACATCTTTTAAATGCTGCTTCGTGGCTGTGCTAAGCCCATCTCGAGCAGCTCGGATGTATGCATCAGCCGAGCTGAAGGCATTAAACGCCTCTTCTGAAAAGCGGGGGTCTCGTAAAATAGCCCTCCGGCGCTGATGATTCATGGCGCTCTTCACTTCCGAGTTGGTAACGGGCATATTTTCCGAGCCCTCGGTCGAAGGGCAGTCTGGTGTCACTCCCATATCGGCCCCCGTCCTCTCGGCTGACACTGGATCCTGGCTGTTGGGAGTATTGCTGACCGGACCCCCGGACACAGTCCGGCGGACTCTTTTCCTGATACAGGACGGACATGAAAGTCACGATTGGATGCGACTATTAAAACGTATTTGCAAACTCATACCTCTTTGACGAGGGCCCGACCGTGTCTTCGTTTACCTTCCTCTTGGGAGGCTTACCCGGTGCGGGAGCCGCTCTCTTCGGAGTCGCTCCTGGAGTAGCACGATATGTACAACGCATCCCCTTCGAAGCACGAGACAGTGCGGTGGGTGAGGTGGAACGAGGGAACCCTTTCGGTGGAGATGTTTCCTGACTACTTACGCGCGAAGCAGGGAGAAGACGAGGATAATCGGCGATGATGGGCACTTCGGTGCCGTCGTAGCTCGCCTGATAAAACACACCATTCTCGAGCACCACGGATATATCCGGATCCTCTTCGAATCCGGGATCAAGGTCCCAATTGTGGCCCTCGGGCTGCGGGGCGGGGCCGTAAAGCCCCTCAGAAGTCTTTCGCTAGTGCTGTTATAAATGGATGGGTTAATATTTCAGTAAACGAAGCTCAGGGAATGGAGTGAATGGAGCAGGAAAAAGTTGGGAGCTTACCCAGCTAGGAGGATTGTACATGGAATATCCTTCTCTGTGCGTGATGCGCAGGAACTCCTCTTCCTCGCCCTTGAACAGTTCGGCCAATATTTTGGATAGGGCGGCAGGGGTGTCCGGACCTTTCCTGCCGCACCGGGAGGCGTCATCTTCCCCATTGTAATTCCACATGGGAAGTCCTCTATATTGAAGTGGCTGAACTCCCCGTACTATGGAGGTCGCCATCACTTTGACTATCGTCTACCCAGACTGGGCAAACGTCCTGATCTTGCTCAGAAATTGGCGGACTTCCGCACTATCTTCCTCCTCGAGGCTCCGAGGGCGCCAGCTTTGGCGTTTCTTCCGAGGAACACTCGCAAACTCGGGGAGACCTCTCCGGACTGGATCTGTAAGTACGACGTCATCAATGTAGAACCACTCAAAGGTCCACTCTTCGGAAGCTTTCTTCGGTGTGCCGGATAGGTATCCGGTCTCAGCAATACGCCATATTTCGGCTCCGCCCACTTCAAAAATCGATCCCTCGTGGTTGCGCGGGACAAGACAAAATAACCTTCTCCATAGATCAAAGTGGGCCTCACAACCCAGGAATAGTTCGCATAAGGCGACGTAACCTGCAATATGCAGGATGGAGGCGGGAGTAAAATTGTGCAGCTGGAGGCCATAATACTCCAGAAGCCCTCGGAGGAATGGGTGAATTGGAATTCCCACGCCCCTCAGCATATAGGAGACGAAGCACACTCATTCTCCCGCAGACAGATTGGGGATGTCCTCCGCCTGGGTTTTGCCATTGAAAGAGTCCAATCCTGCTCGAACAGGGACTAGATCTGCAGGAGGGAGAAATCCCTGCGTTTGCAGCTTCTCCAATTGGCTGTGGGATACAGAACACCTCTCCCACTCGCCTCTCTCTAGGTGGGAACGGGAAGAGGAGCTGGGAATGTTCGCCATGTTGGAGTGGTCTCTCCTGGCGGTCTCTGAGGATTTTCTCCGCGTGGTGCCGAATGGATCTAAGATCCAATCTCTTTAAATAGACGCTCTTTCTTACATGGCTAGGGTGTTATTTGCAAAAAAATACCCTCACCGTCCGCATTCGCCCGACACGTGGAAGTTGAAGTCATGGATGCACAGAAGCCGAGGGGTGCGACATTGAATTATAAGCCGAATACATTACTTGGAAGCCGTCAGAGGAGGACCCGCCTTGCAATGCCGAAGAGAATCTGCACGCTGAACATCTTGTCATTGAAAGCCTGGTTCGGCGGCTACGGAGGGAGTCCTGGATTAAGGGGTCCTCGGGCGTCCGGCCTATTAGTTATGGACCGGACTGATGGGCTGTGAAGATACGAAGACCGAAGACTACACCCGAGTCCGGATGGGACTCTCCTTGGCGCGGAAGGAAAGCTTGGTGACTGGATATGTAGATTCCTTTCTTTATAACCGACCTTATGTAACCCTAGATCCTCCCGGTTCCTATATAAACCGGAGGACTTAGTACGGAAAGGATATACTCATTACCATAGTCATACAGGCTAGACTTCTAGGGTTTAGCCACTACGACCTCGTGGTAGATCAACCCTTGTAATACTCATATTCATCAAGATCAATCAAGCAGGAAGTAGGATATTACCTCCATAGAGAGGGCCCGAACCTGGGTAAACATCGTGTCCCCCGTCTCCTGTTACCATCGACCTTAGACGCAAAGTTCGGGACCCCCTACCCGAGATCCACCGGTTTTGACACCGACAACCGCCGTAACCCGGTCCCTGAAAGCCGGATCCTGAACCGCCACCCGGTCCATGACAGCCTTGGTAAAAGTTTGAATTCTTGAATTCCTTCATAATGAAGCAATCCTTCCAGAGGTGCGTACATGGCCTTTCTCGCGTCCCATGCTTTGGGCAGGGCTGATTTAACAGCTGCTCAAGGTTGATGCCGGATGCTCCATTCTGTGGGGGCGGTTTACCCTTACGACGCAGACCATTATTCTGTGCATTATGTTAGCCACAAAGTCCAAACTATTATCAGCCTTGCGCTTACCATTACCTCCTTGATTCGCCCGCGGGTTATGCTGTTGCTGCCCTTTGGTGCTGCTGCTCTTCTTTCCCTTTCCCGTATCATCAGACTCGGGGTCCTTGGTACCATCAGAGTCAGCGTATTTAACTAGAGCCGCCATGAGGGTCCCCATGTCATTATAGTGACGTTTGAGTCATCCCAACTTCTGTTTCAGAGGTGTGAACCGGCAGTTGTTCTACAGCATCAGTACTGTTGAATCGGCATTGATGTGATCTGATGAATGCAGGATTGTTGAGACCTGACGCACCCAGTGGGTTGTCGATTCTCCTTCCTCTTGGACACAGGAGGCTAAATCCACTATTGACATGGGCTGCTTACATGTATCCTTAAAATTGTGGATAAACCGTGCTTTTAACTCAGCCCATGACCCGATGGAATCGGCAGGGAGTCCCTTCAACCAAGTGCGGGCCGTTCCATCCAGCATCAGAGGGAAATATTTGGCACACGCCGCATCGCTAACATCAAGCAACTCCATGGCCATCTCATAACTCTCGATCCAGGCTTCTGGAGGTAAATCGGCAGTATAGTTAGGCACCTTACATGGACCTTTGAAATCCTTGGGCAGATGTTCATTACGTATATCCAGCACCAAACATGGCGCGCCCAAATTCCTAAAGGTCGCACCTGGCTCCACCCAAGTCGTCGGACGAACCGGAAAAAGTTGACGGGCCGCATACTGCACTGCGAACTTGGCCTCTCGACGCGCTCTGCCCTGATCCACCACGTTCTGCGCCTCAGCACCACCACCCACCGGGTTATGCCCACGCGGCGGTTTACGGTTCTGCGCACTGCTCGAAACAGTCGGTTCATCGATATGTCTGCTGTAACTCCGGCTTGGGCGAGGGGTGGAATGAATCCTTTCATGGCTGTAAGAATAAGCCTGCTGCTGAACCAATGCCGTCTGTAACAGCTCTCAAGTCCTTCGAGTTGCAACCGCCACTGAAGATTCGCCTTCAACTAGAAGAGCCACCAATCGCGACGCCACAGCGATCATGTTATCCAAAGGGTTAGAGTAATGACCCGGTGGAGTCGGCATATGCTGAGGCGGGCTATTGTGCTGACGAGGTGGGTCCGTCGTGCGATGTTGAACCGGCGTTCCCGCCCCGGGTGCTTCGGTCTGGTTTACCACTGCCGAGTTACTGGTTCTGGCTCCTGGCGTGTTGAAGAGATTCCTTGCTTCATAAACCGGGGCAGACGAGTCTGATGCCTCCTTCTCATGATATCGTTCGAAGCGTTCTGGTCCAGCATGAGCCGGTAAGACTCCGCTTGAATCCGCTGTGCCTGAGCATCCAAAGCGGCCCGCTCTTCAGCCATCCTCGTGTTTTCCGTGTTCTGCTCCTCCTTGGCCTGTGCGATCTCATCACGCAACTTCGCGACTGCTGCATTATGCTGATCCTGATCCGCCGGATTAATTGTGGTTGTTACCAATGCTGTCAGTTTGTCCACCAAATCAGTTAAAACGTGGGCCGGCGGGCGCACAGGGCCTCCTGCCCCGGCAGCCGTTGCCGCTGCTGATCCGGAAATCAATTTGGTTGCAGTTGATGAGTGTTGCACGGGCTGTGTACCGGCCATAAAGATTGCAACCCGGTTCGGCGGTTCAAGGGGGTCCGGAATACTGTCGCCATCGGAACAGCCCCCAAGCCGGCCATCCTACAACTGGTACAATGACTCGGTCTCACCGGTGGATGACTCGCCATCTGAATAGACCACTGTCTCACCGCTAGATACCGATTCAGATTCTGCACCGTTAATGAATCCCACAAAGGCACGCTTCAAGGCGGGCCAAACTCAGGCGGGTCTCGCACGCTGAGCCGTCTCGATGATGTCGGTGCAGATGTCCGACTCAGGGCCCGGTTCGCCAATCTTGCCAAAGGGGACCCGGTACCCGTACTCGATTGAGCCGGCCTCGGGGCCCCAGCCTGCATCGTCGACGTAGAGCTTGCCGCGACGACTCTTAGTCATCCGGCCCACAGCGTATCCTTGAGCCCTTCGAAGTTGCCCTCTAAGAACTTGAAACCATCATGCGATAGCCCCATGGTGGGCGCCAACTGTCGTGGAATTGTCACGGCAGATGTCCTAGTGTGAGGACTTAGTCGTGGAGCCATCGCGATGGGTTAGCTTAAAGGGGTTAAAACAGGACAAAGGACACGGGGAGTTTATACTTGTTCGGCTGCTTGCGGTGAAGGTAAAGGCCTAATCTAGTTTGAGGTGGTATTGCTAGGATTTCGATAACCAGGGAGCGAATACGCTAAGCCTGGCTCTCGATCTGATGTTTCTTGTCGCTAAACCGCCGCCGGGTCATCCCTTTATATACACAGGTTGACGCCCGATGATATACAGAATCCCGGCCGGCTCATAAAACGTGTCCGGCTCGGTTTCTACATTTTCCTATCTTACCACACAAGTCACACATCATATGGCGGTTTATATCTACGGGCCCTAATTCGCCTTTGGGCCTTCTTGTTAGATCTCCTCCGTAAAGCGCCATACTCCTTGTCTTTGTGGGCTTCAATATGAATAACTCGCTATGAGTATAACCCGGCCCCTCCTGGGTGGTTTATACCCAGTAGCTATATCCCCAATAGGTAGGGTATGGGTACATCCGGGGGTAAAATGTTATACTCGTGCCCTACCCGTTAAGTTGTAGGGTATGGGTAGTACCCTCGGGTATAAAATTGTGCCCAAACCCTGCCCATGCGGGTACAGTATCCGCGGGTGCCCGTACCCATGGGTAAAATTTCCATCCTTACCCCCAGGTGTTGCTCTGGCCCATCGGGAGTCTTCGGGTCCATAAAAAATCCACAAAAAGTTTCGCGGTGTTTGGACTCTGTTTGATATTGATTTCCTGCGATGTAAAAAATAAGCAAAAAACAGCAACTGGCACTGGGCACTGGGTCAATATGTTAGTCCCAAAAAATGATATAAAGTTGCTATAAAATGATTATAAAACATCCAAGAATGATAATATAACAACATGAATACTTCATAAATTATAGATACGTTGGAGACATATCAGAGAGTCAGGTTTCGATCCTGTGGAACTATGGCTTATGGGCCCACCATGTGGGTTAAAGGTAGAAAGGGCGCTGACATCTTGCACGGTCATTATAGCAAGGCATGTGAGAGGATAGCTTGTCAGTTATGTTGGTAACAACATTGGTACCAAGGGCGAGGGATGAAGAGAACCATTTTTCTGCTCGTTGAAATGAGGCGGACCAATAGGCAAAGTTCTCGTCCACCGGTGGTTACCGAAATGTTAACAACAACCATAACGGGGTCTTACTAACAGAGTTGTACACCGAGGTGTTTACATAAGCAGGGAATTATTACTGCTTATATAAGTTAGATAACAAGAAAGGTTAAAGAAAACAATGTAAATGAAAATGTGATTATTAATTTAATCAAAACAATGGAAAGAAAAATGTGTTTAAACACAAATATCAGGAGTATATCCTTCCCAAGGACAAGTAGAGAATGTTATCCATGACAGGATAGTAAGTAGATAGGCATTTAGGTAAAGGGGAGAGGAAATTCATGATGTTACCCATACAACTGTGTTTGGATAAGTGATCAAGAAACATTTAGCATTGTGCGTCCAATGTTCTTGTTGATGATCGGAGTACCACAGACATGCTTCGGGATAGCATTGACATGGTCATCAGGTAAAGGTCAGACTTTGGATACACAAAGGATCCATCAGGAATAACTTATAGAATAAGTCTTACAATTTTAGCATGGAAAAGATGATGATGTGGCCGACGGGCTCATCAACAATTCATCGAGATTTCCATAACATGGATTTTCACAATGAAGTGAAGAAGGTGATAGCATTGGACACACGAAAGTATATAATGAAATATGTTCGAGGAGAACATCCACAATTAAACACTGAACGAAAGTGCACCTGGAAATACAGACCAAGTAGCACGATCAATGTTAGAATGGTGATTCAATAATCAAAAGAGTTAGAATGAAACTATCGACCATTCACTTCAAAGTAATAGGGTTGCTAGAAGTTTTGAATTCACACATCATAGTTCAATTGTCGGTATTCCAGTTAGAAGCAACACGGGGACCAAGAAATGAACGGAGATGGCGAGAAGTATTACTATATCAAGAATTAATAGGTGGAGCAAGGCTCACAACATCCTTGACATAAAAGATGGTAATACTCCAAGGTAGAACATAACATGAGATGGATAGCAAAGAGCTCCATATCATGAAAAAGTTTGTGTTGGAGGGAAGGAAATAATGTTGATGATGATTAGACAAATTATCGAGGGGCATGGATGGCATTTGTCGTCATGAATTTGATTGATGATGATCACGGCACAATTTTTGAGAGGTTTCACAAATATGTGATCGATCATCGATGATATCTAGCAAAAGAAATGGAGAAGCGAAAGGTTATCGAAACCACAAATAGAAATTGCAAGATCAACATCAAAATTGCCTTTCAGGACAAACAATATCATGTTGAAAAGCTCAATGTAACTTAGTGCACTGTCGGGATTGTGTCCTGGGGATGAAGGACATAAATAGCATGGTCAAGCTTTAGCATGACAATAATGATGTAGCCAATCGGCTAGGAATGGCATGATTGAGTTCAAACTCGTACGCAACGATTAATTTACTGAGTCAATGAATCTCAGTGTGGACTCGATTCACTTATCGATGTTCTCAGTTGATAATGAACCCAGAATCAGGTGGAAATTAGAAGTCGGTGAAAAGAAAATTTGATGGAGAACTCATCAAAATGAATGCAGTCCGGTGATACTCTCGAGATACCAGAGGGTGATACTCGAAGATAGGATAGAATAGAAAATGAACTGGATCATTGACTTGCGATACCAGATACTTTAACCTTGTCAAAAATAGATGAGGCACTAAAATGGATTCTTTTGTGATATATTGAATAAGGTTAGCATGGTCGGAACCATAACTGCAAGGGGTCCAAATTAATGACACCAAAGAATTATTCAATTGATTAAATATTTTGCAAGAAGCTTCCGTGATAAGTTCCAGATCGGGTCCATGAGCATGAACACAAAGCTTCAAGGTCGACTCCCACTTCTTCAATTTCTACCCTTTCATGCACTTCTCGCCTTCGAAGAACTTGTAGAGCCGAAAATTTATCTGACGAAACGCAAGTAGACATAACCCGCATAATCTCCGGGTTCACACAGATTATGGAAGGCGTAGGTTCAACCATCAGGGCATCTAGGAACATATACCACAATCTCCATAGTAAATAACACCAGCTCGAAAGCAGAGAATGGTTGACAAAAGTAGAGGATGCAATTTACCGTGGGCACTTTGAATCAGGGGAAGAGCCCAAGGTTTTGAGAATATGCAGGAACGGTCGGATAATAATCTGCCAAGGATCTGGCGGACCGCCAAGAATGTGATGTGAGTATTGATGTTCAACCAGAAGAAGAAATCATGGAAAGGCATTGGATTATAGAAACATCTGGATAATTTCAAAGCTTAAATACAAAGGAATTATGATATCCAGATTGGTGTATCAGAATCAGATGCTCTGATTAAGTATGAGTGAAATGAATAGACTTAGAGGCACAATCGATCGAGGTTTGATTGGGTGAAAACCATTTCATACCCGAAATGACGTCTGAGCCGGTAAGATAATTTCTGGGGGTCAACTAATGCTTGCGTCCCTCTGCACACATTGACTCGTTAGGTCGAAATGGCAATGACAAGGGATGTCAACGAAGACTACTAAACATATCGAGTTAACCATAAGGCAAGCATGCAAGAATTTCAAGAGAAATAGGTTGCAGAGGATTTTTGAAAGATCGAATAGTATTCCAAAGAATTTTGTGAAACACCAGAACAACTGGGGATGAACGAATTCCTAGTAAGTGCAAGGCAATAGGAAAAATGGATTCTCGGAATACCAAAGAGTATCCTGGGGTATCTTGTAATATCAAGAGTAGGTGGGAATGAATGTACGAACGGAAAGTGTAAGTCGTTATCCATAAGGATACATCGGCGACAGGGATTTGCAACGGCGATGGGCACAAGCGTCTCAGGAACACATCGAAGAGTATCTTCAGAATCTTCTAATGAATGAAGCCATCATGTGGAATGAGGGGTTCTCCGGGGAGTAGTTACGAGAACCTAGTGTTAGAGTTAGCAAAATCTTTAACCCGAATAGAAGAGAGATCAGAATGCCATAGTAAAGAGGAGCAATAAAAGATCCTAATACCTCCCATTTGTGATGTGGGCCGTAAGCCACACAACAATGTTAGTAAGATAGTTTTTCAAAGACTAGACTCAACTTCGGCCAAGTAGTTGGAAAGGGTGCTTCCTACAAGCAGTCGGCTCTGATACCAACTTGTGACTCCCCCGCTTGATCGTGCACTAATCATACACGCAAATGCGCATGATCAAGATTAGAGACTCATGGGAAGATATCATAACACAACTCTAGACAAAAATAAAGTCATACAAGCTTTATATTACAAGCCAGGGGCCTCGAGGGCTCGAGTACATAAGATCGAATACAAACGAGTCAGCGGAAGCAACAATATCTGAGTACAGACATAGGTTAAACAAGTATGCCTTAAGAATGCTAGCACAAACATCAACGATGATAGAAAAGGAAAGGCCTCATTCCTGGGAGCCTCCTAACTACTCCTGGTCAACAGCGGCCTCCACGTAGTAGTAGGCACCCTCGGGGTAGTAGAAGTCGTCAGCGGTGGCGTCTGGTTCCTGGCATCCGCCATCTGATTGTAGCAATCAGGTATAGGGGGAAAAGAGGTAGCAAAGCAACCGTGAGTACCCATCCAAAGTACTCGCAAGACTTACATAATATCTACACTACATATGCACTAGTATCAATTAAAAGAGGTAGTGTCTGTGGACTAAACTACAGAATGCCAGATTAAGGGGGTGACGCTAGTCCTATCGAAGACTATGTCTTCTGGCAGCCACCATCTTGAAGAAGTGGAAGAGAGTACCTAGTATGGTAACAAGTATCATCGTATAGCATAATCCTACCCGGAGATCCTCTCCCGTCTCCCTGTGAGAGAGCGATCACAGGGTTGTATCTGTCACTTCTCTGGGTGTGTTTTATTAAGTATCCAATTTTAGTTGTAAGATGTCGAAATACAGCTCCAAGTCATCCTATTACCGTGGACACGGCTATTCGAATAGATTACTTCCCTGCAGGGGTGCACCACATTGCCCAACATGCTCGATCACTCTGGCCGGACACACTTTCCTGGGTCATTCCCGGCCTTGGAAGATCAACACGTCGTAGCCCTACCTAGGCTCTTCAGAGAGGTCAGCACGCTGGTCTACATCCTATGCGCGCAGGAGTCTTGGGCCCATCGCCCTATGCACTACTGCATGTTGCGTGGGCGGCCCGAAGCAGACCCACCCCCTAATACAAGCACAGGTGGTTCCTGTCCAACCGAACGTGCACCGCTCGATCGCTGACGTCCGAAAAGCTTCAGGAGGAGAAGTACAACGCCGAGTGCCCATAACTGTTCTCGCGTGGCGTTAGTGTGTATAGGTCAACTACCAACTCAGATCAAATATCCAAACTCGTTAGGCATGTTATTTAAGAAATAATCGCGGACGACGACCAGGGACCAGGCACACCTCTCTCCTAGGTGTCTCAACCTGCCCTGTCGTTCCGCCACAAATAATCACTCACGGGGGCGTCGGGAACCCAGGCCCACCACTACCTGGATGGAACCACCTGTCCCTTCAGCCCCCACATCTTTGAACCACTCGCGGGTACTCTACGAGCTGACCCGACTTTAGTCATAACATGTATCACGTATAGTATGTATATATATATATCCGTGATCACCTCCCGGAGGGATCACAGCCCGATAGTATAGCATGGCAGACGAACAAGAATGTAGGTCCACTGATGGAATACTAGCATACCCATACTAAGCATTTGGGATAACAGGTAAAAGAATCAACAATAGTAGCAAGGATAGGCTATGCAGCAGTATAGGATCAAATGATAAGGCCGTAACTGTAACACTGCTCTAATCCAAGTAGTAGAGGGAAAGAGTAGGCAGTATCAGAATAATTAATGGGGTTTTGCTTGCCTGGAAGCTCTGCCGAGAAGGAGGGGTCGTCGACACCGGAGTCGTACTGGACAACCGCGTTAGTCTCGTGTCTACCGCAGAGAAGACGGGGAAGAAACAATAAATACAAATCAAAAAGATGCATCACAATGCATGATATGACAATATGCAGTGCTAGGGGTTACCTAACACAGTGCTAAGTGATATGTCGAAGATGGAAAACATCTGGGAATGTTTTCCCGAAGTTTGGCATTTTTCGGACAGATGAATCAGAGGGGAAGGTTCCATGTCCGTCATCCTAGAGGCATGTGACAAATGAACGGATTGCATATTTGGATTCGTTGCATTTTTCTAAGCAATTTTAAATATAAATTATTTTCATCTAAGCTACGGTTGAATTTCTACGGATTTCCTAAGTTTTAAACAATTTCTGGAATTTCTGGATTATTTTTATTTCGAAAAAATTGATTATTAATTTCTATGGGTACACAGAGAAGTGTACCCAGTGAGCTGCATACGTGGCTGACTGGTGGGGTCCAGTTGACTGCTGACTCAGCAGCGAATAGGGACCGTTGTCTGGTCAATTGGGCCAGGAGGACCCACATGTCGGTGCCTCGGTTATTTAAACAAGTTTCTATTTAATCCTAATTGCGTAATTAACAGGGGTCGAGACCGCTAGTCGGTGACACTAGAGGGGGGTCATTAGTGGTCAATTAAGTTAACCGGCGACTAACACCGGCGTTAAACCAAGGTGCCGAAGCTGGCCGTCCGGTCGTTTCCAGCGACGGTTGGAAATGCGTGTGGGCTCGTTGGAGAGACGACGTTGTGCCGCTTCGACTTGTGGTGGTAGTCGGTGTGGAGGTGGCATGCAGCGGCGGCGATGTCGAGGCTAGCAGCGACCGGAGCCTGAGCTAGTAGCGCGCTTGGCCATGCTTGGCCTGTGAGGCGGGATCGCGAGCTGGAGGGCGCGGGGCGTGCGCCGGGGGCACGGGCGCGTGGGTAGGAGGAGGGGGGCGCATGCGCGAGCACGGCCAGACTTGAATGTAACTAACCCAGGCTGACGCTATTTTCAGCAGAACTACTGTGGTGTTGTTTTTTGTGCAGACATAAAATTTCTCCAAATACAACAAAACTTTTTGACGATTTTTTGGAATAAAAGAGGCACTAAAAGCTTCTTGGGAGGACCAGAAGTTGAAGGAGGTGGCCAACACCCACCAGGGTGCGTCAGGGGCCTTGCCCGTGTGCTGGTGGGTGGTGGGCCCCTCAAAGCCGATCTTCATGTGAAACCGACGCCAAAAACTCCTATAAATACAGAAACCCCCAGAAACAACCCTAGATCAGAAGTTCCACCGCCGCAAGCCTGTGTAGCCATGAAAAACCAATCTAGACCCTGTTTCAACACCCTGCCGGAGGGGAAAATCATCACCGGTGGTTATCTTCATCATCCTGGCGGCTGCCATGATGATGAGGGAGTAGTCCACCCTCAGGGCCGAGGGTTTGTACCAGTAGCTATGTGTTTAATCTCTCTCTCTCTCGTGTTCTTGATTTGGCACGATCTTGATGTATCGCGAGCTTTATTAATATAGTTGGATCATATGGTGTTTCTCCCTCTCTATCTTGTTGTGATGAATTGAGTTTTCCCTTTGATATTTCATTATTATTGGATTGATTACTTTTATGGATTTGAGAGCACTTGATGTATGTCTTGCTATGAATACCCTAGTGACAATGGGGTATCATATAGATTCACTTGCTATATGTTTTGGAACTCAACTCGCGGATCCCGAGGTGACATTAGGGTAATCTATGTATAGGGGTTGATGCATGTTTTCATCCTTGTTTCTCCGGCATAAATGTTGGGGCGCTCTTTGAGATTATTTGTGTTGGATTGAGTATTATCGAATAATCAACTCACGGATACTCGTGGTGACATTGGAGTATCTAGGTGACATTAGAGTTGGTTAATTTGTATCATATGGTGTTATTTTAGTACGAACTCTTAGATAGATTGATCGGAAATGATAACTTGGTGTTATTTTAGTACGAACACTTGGATAGATCGATCGGAAAGGATAACTTTGAGGTGGTTTCGTACCCTACAAACAATTTCATCTTATGTTCTCCGGTAGATAAGAACTTTGGAGTGATTCTTCATCGCACGTTGAGGGATGATTATATGATCCAATTATATTATCATTGTTGAGAGATTGTACTAGCGAAAGTACGGACCCTAGGCCTCATTTTCAAGCATTGCAATACCGTTTGTGCTCACTTTTGTTACTTACTACCTTGCTGTTTTTATTGTTCCTATTACAAAAATCAATATCTACTATCGCCGAACTAGTGCACCTATACAATTTACTATTGTATTTGGTGTGTTGGGGACACAAGAGACTCTTTGCTATTTGGTTGCAGGGTTGTTTGAGAGAGACCATCTTCATCCTACGCCTCCCATGGATTGATGAACCTTGGGTCATCCAGTTGAGGGAAAATTGCTACTGTCCTACAAAACTCTGCGCTTGGAGGCCCAACACGAGTCTACAAGAATAAAGTTGCATAGTAGACATCATGGGGCGCGTGGACGGTCGGTGCGAGGGCAAGTGCGGACGGGCTCGTGCGGATGGGCGCGGCGGCAGCGGCGGTCTAGCGACGCAGTTGCGGCGAGTGCGCACAAGGGGGAAGAGCGGCAGCGGGCGGGCGCAAGACAGGCCGTGGCGCGGCGAGGCGGTTGCGGTCGAGGAACGGTAGGGCGCGCACTTGTGCAAGTGGCGAGGCGCAGGGGGCAGCACGCTATGTCAGCAGGCGCGTCCTGGGTGTGGTGAAAAGCCGATGAACGGAGCAGGAGACGATAAGGGATCGAAGGGGGGCTCACCGGGGGAGGCTGCAAGCGATGTTACGGAGGTGCGGGGCGACGTGGATGAGCGCGGCCGGGCCCTTGGATGGCATGGTGGGGCTGGGGATCGACGGCGGCCATGGCCTCGAAGGTTTTGGGCCCCACCGAAATTCAAGGCAGAATGGGTGAGGGGGAGAGTGAGGGAGACGAGTAGGCTAGGGTTTTTCCAGGGGGTCGGGGATGCCCTTGTCCTCGCCGGGGAGGCACGGATGGCCGCTGCGTGCGGCAATCACGCCATGGACGACGCTCAAGCGTCCACCACGCTGTGTATGAACAGGGTGGAGAAGATGGCCTCCCCATGGGTTGGGCCGTGGACGATGCGCGTTGGGCCGCGGTGCACTGTGGCACTACGCCCAGCGACATAATAGGTGTTAGGTGTTTTATATTTTTTATATTTTAGGCACTGTTTTGCATTTCTTTTGCTAACATTTTATTTTTGTAAAGTGTGAAACTTGCCTCAATAAATGTTATGTCGTATTTAGCACTGTCATAAAAAGGTTGAACCTCATTTGAATTCATTTGATTTTTGTTTGGAATTTAAATGTGACGGATTGGTGCTACTGGGCATTTTTGGATTTTCAAAAATGTTGGTTTAATTTTATAATAACTTTGGGAATTTTTGCAATATTATGAACACTTTTGTTTTGCTGCTTGGATAATTAATATTTTGACTTTATTTTAAAGTTGAGTTTGTTGTGAATTATGATCAAGTGACAAATGGATTAGCAAAAGGTGATGATATGGCACCATGTAACACCCCGCATGTAACTTTCCATATTTGTAACTCCGACTCTTGCCATTTTCGGCTATGTGCTATGATATTCCCTCCGTGGTCGGGTTTTGTCTTTCGTTTTGTATTTTGTTCATGTCATGCATTTCATATCATGTCATCATGTGCATTGCTTTTGCATACGTGTTCGTCTCATGCATCCGAGCTTTTTCCCCGTTGTCCGTTTTGCAATCCGGCGCTCCTATCTTCTCCGGCGCACCCCGTTTGTTTTCTTTCGTGAGGGGGTGTCAAACATTCTCGGAATGGACCGAGGCTTGTCAAGTGGCCTTAGTACACCACCCGGAGACCACCGGTCAAGTTTCGTTCCATTTGGAGGTCGTTTGGTACTCCAACGGTTAACCGGGCATCCGCAAAGGCCATCTGTGTGTTCCAGCAAAACCCCCCCTAAAAACCAGCCCAAAACCCACCAAACTCTATTCCATGCTGTAGGTCGTTCGATCACGATCGTGTGGGCGAAAACCGCACCTCATTTGGACACTCCTACCTCCCTCTAGCTATATAAGTACATCCCCTCCCGTATACATTCGCAGTCCAAACCCTACCCTTCTTCCACCTCACGCCCGGACAAACCCGCCGCCGCCGGACACGTCCACCCGCCACCTCACCTCGGCCAATAGGGCGCTGCCACGTCGCCTTCACCGCCGCCCCAGCCAACCAGAGGCCGCCACCTCATCCCGCGCCGCGCCCTCTCTCTCCTCCCCGCGCCGCCGGCCCGCCGGGCCCAGGCGGGGCCCGCCCGGCCCGATCCGCCGCCGCGGTGCCGCCCTCCACACGCCCGACCCGCGCCGCCGCCTGTGCTCGTCACGCCGCCGCATGTTCGCCGCGCCGCCGCCGCCGGGCATCACCGCAGCCGCGCGCCGCCTCCCCGCCGCCGTCGCCGCCTCCTCGCCGCGGCCCCGCCGTCGCCGGCCACCGGCGCCCCCTCGCCGTCGCCTCCTTCCACTTCCCCGACTCTGGCCGCCCTCCATCGCCGGCCCCGAGCCCGAGCTCGAGAGCTTCGGCCTCGATCCGATCTGGTACTGCCGTTGACTTTCCCGTGCCCGAAAATTTCCCAAGTCTTATGATTTTTCTCAGCATGTGCCCATGTTCAACAGTGCATAACTCTTTGCATGTAGCTCCGTTTCGCGCTTGTAATATGTGAAATTGTTCGCCTCATGATGCTCTACATTTTGTTAAATTGCACCATGTTTATTAGAGGTTATCTTGATGCCCAAATCTCTGTTGCAAGAGGGCTAGTTGCTGTTATCTTCTGGTTCTTATCAGAACTTGGAGATTTGTCATTTTTGTATCATTTAATCTGTGCATCTTATGGGCATGAGCTCTACATGTGTTTTGTTGTATGCCATGCCATCTTTCCAGTGGTGTATGCCATGTATTTTTGTGATCTCTGTGTTGACTAGCACAATCATGCAAACTAGGCCCCATAATGTTTCTGATTTAAGGGACTTGGTATTTTCTCCAAGTCCTTGTCTGCTGTTATTTTGTTGCCATTTAAACTTGATGCTACAGAGAGATCCATGCATATTTTGGAGATGTTCAGTAAGGTTGTGTTGTAGCTATTGTTGTAATTGATCCATTCCTGCCATTGTTTGCAACTAGGGAGTGCCATAGCATGACTCAATCTTGCTCTACTTTTGCTATAAAATATTTCTGGCAGATTGTTTACGTGTTATTCAATTTTGCACAGCTTATTGTAGTTGATCCATACATGCTATGCTTTTGCTCTTGCCATCGTTAGCTTCATACATATGCCATCTTGTTGTAGGTATGCTAGTTTTGTCATGCATTGCTCTTTAGTGAGTGCATCAAGCTCACAAACATGCCTTCATATTATTGTTTCTGCCATGCTCTGTTTTCAGCTAAGTCTGAAACCTGATAACGAAACTTGCTATGTTTACATGCTTGCCATCATATCTTCTGGTCCTTTTTGGCTTATGGTCATTAAGGGACTTTTGTCATATGCATCTAGTAGATCACTGCCATGCCTTGTTTTTCTATGTTAAGTTCATGTAGCATATTGATTTCATGCTCTGAGCATTGCTACCTGAACCTGTTATCTTTTGCACTTTTGCCACGCTTGCTGGAGCTTGTTATGTTGTGAACTAGCCGTAGCTCAGTGTTCATATTTTGTCAAGCATCTCCTGCAGATTACTTCCATATGCTTTGTTGCTATGTTGGAGTGTTGTAGCATTGTTGCTTGTTGCATTTTAAGTGCTATCATGCTGTTAATCGCAGATTCGTGTCATTCTTGTTTTGCTTGCCATTTGCAAACCGTGCATCCGTTTCCGGTGATCTTTATATCGATTTCGACCGAAATCATCTCATCTTTCCAGTGGCATGCTTGGTTTGCTAAGTTACTGCCTTGTTCATCATTTTCCTCCCGGGGCATGCATACGCACCGCATATCATATCTCGCATATCATACATGTTTTGCATCATGTTGCTTGTGCATTTCTCGTGACTGATTGTGGTTCCGTTGCTTGTGTTCTTGTCTTGGTGGAGACGAGTTCATGAACGAGGAACCTGTTGAGTACGCTTCCGAGGATCAAGCTTTCAACAACTCTGAGAACCTTGCAGGCAAGATGACCACCCCTCGAAATCACTTCTATCTTTCCTTTGCTAGTTGTTCGCTCTATTGCCATGCTGCGCTACCTATCACTTGCTATATCATGCCTCCCATTTTGCCATGTCAGCCTCTAACCATCCTTTCCTAGCAAACCGTTGTTTGGCTAAGTTACCGCTTTTGCTCAGCCCTTCTTATAGCGTTGCTAGTTGCGGCTAAAGTTGAAGTTTGTTCCATGTTGGACCATGGTTATGTTGGGTTATCACAATATCTCTTATTTAATTAATGCATCTAAATATATTTGGTAAAGGGTGGAAGGCTCGGCCTTATGCTTGGTGTTTTGTTCCACTCTTGCCGCCCTAGTTTCTGTCATACCGGTATTATGTTCCTTGAGTTTGCGTTCCTTACGCGGTCGGGTGATTTATGGGACCCCCTTGACAGTTCGCCTTGAATAAAACTCCTCCAGCAAGGCCCAACCTTGGTTTTACCATTTGCCACCTAAGCCTTTTCCCCCGGGTTTTCGCGAGCCCGAGGGTCATCTTTATTTTAAACCCCCGGACCAGTGCTCCTTCGAGTGCTGGCCCAAACTGGGTGATGTCCGGCACCCCCTGGGCAACCAGGGTCTATGCCAACCCGACGTCTTGCCCATCCGGTGTGACCTGAGAACGAGATATGTGCAGCTCCTATCGGGATTTGTCGGCACATTCGGGTGGCTTTGCTGGTCTTGTTTTACCATTGTCGAAATGTCTTGTAAACCGGGATTCCGAGACTGACCGGGTCTTTCCGGGAGAAGGTTTATCCTTCGTTGACCGTCAGAGCTTATGATGGGCTAAGTTGGGACACCCCTGCAGGGTATTATCTTTCGAAAGCCGTGCCCGCGGTTATGAGGCAGATGGGAATTTGTTAATGTCCGGTTGTAGAGAACTTGTCACTTGACCCAATTAAAATACATCAACTGTGTGTGTAGCCGTGATGGTCTCTTCTCGGCGGAGTCCGAGAAGTGAACACGGTTTGAGTTATGATTGACGTATGTAGGAGTCCAGGATCACTTCTTGGTCATTGCTAGATGACGACCGTTCCGTTGCCTCTCTTCTCGCTCTCACTTGCGTATGTTAGCCACCATATATGCTTATTGCCGCTGCAGCTCCACCTCATTACACCTTCCTTCCCTATAAGCTTAAATAGTCTTGATCTCGCGGGTGTGAGATTGCTGAATCCTCGTGACTCACAGATTCTACCAAAACAGTTGCAGGTGCCGACGATGCCAGTGCAGATGATGGGGTCGATCTCAAGTGGGAGTTCAACGAGGAACGTGGTCATTACTATGTGTCTTTTCCTGATGATCACTAGTGGAGCCCAGTTGGGACGATCGGGGATCTACCTTTTGGAGTTGTCTTATTTTCATCTGGATTTTGACCGTAGTCGGTCTATATGTTTGTATTTTGGATGATGTATGATTTATATTCATGTATTGTGTGAAGTGGCGATTGTAAGCCAACTCTTTATCCCATTCTTGTTCATTACATGGGATTGTGTGAAGATGACCCTTCTTGCGACAAAACCACTATGCGGTTATGCCTCTAAGTCGTGCCTCGACACGTGGGAGATATAGCCGCATTGTGGGTGTTACAAGTTGGTAATCAGAGCCATCCCCGACTTAGGAGCCCCTGCTTGATCGAATCGCTGGCGTTGTTGAGTCTAGAACAAAAATGTTTTGAGTCTTAGGAATATATATATCGGAGAGTAGGATTCTTTTTACTCCTCAGTCCCTTCGTCGCTCTGGTGAGGTCTCCTGACGTAGAAGTTTTGACTCTTCTCTCCTCAAATTTCACTAAAAAAATTTATAGGATCACGCGGGTATCTTAGAATCGTTCCGATGGTTTTGTGACGAGAACATTGTTCTTGGTGCCTCCGGACATTTAGGGGTTGTGGCAGTGTCCCGGGGAGTTGAGCTCCGAGGTGTTGTCGTCACAATTTTATCGTTGCAGTTCTAGAATACCTGAGTTTCGCCGACATCGAAATCTCTCTTATGCAGTTGTTGGTGAGATCACCTCGACGCCACCCGGTACTAGGGCGGGAGTTCGGGAGTATTGCCATAACTTGTATAACGGATGCTTTTCGAAGGTTGAGGTAAACGATTTCTGAAGGTTTCTTGGTTATGTGTTGACAGATGGATACAGCTGGATCTAGGGATTGTTAGTTTGGGTGATATATTTTGTGTCCCCTGTATCTCCAACACCAGATTGCATAACCAGAAAGTTTCGGGAGTTTATAAGTGGGAATTCAAGTAGCATTAGGATATCTTTCCGACATACGCATGATATGAGATTGGGGTTCGACGTCTAGTGGTCCGCCTGTACACGGTTGATTTTATAGTGGTCTCGTAGTGTCTTAAAGAGTCCTTGGCTATGCCGACTCGGGGACGCTTCGTATGTCATGTGCACAGCCTTGTACATGATGGTGCTGTACGATCGAGCCCGTGTGGGCCCCACCACGAAAACTTCGGACGAAATCTCTATCATATGTTTGTTCCGGCTTATTCTGCAAGCCAATACTTGTTTTGTTTTGAATTGTGATATTCGAGTTGCTTCAAAATCATTTGTTGATTCCATATCTTTTTCAAGTGGCTTCTCAACTTATGGAAGTGTGATGATTTACTATGGAATTCATTCGTTCATCCTCGTTCGAATGTTTATTGTGAAGACTATATGTTGCAATTTCTATCCGTTGATTCTACTTATCTATTTGTCTATCAAGATGCTAACGGATGTCACCCTCTTCAGGATGGCTCCGCCAACGCGTCAGAATCCGGATCGCAATGAAGGGAGTCAAGCGAACCCTCCGCCACCACCTCCGCCTCCGGAGGCATGGCAAGGTATCATGGCAGCCACCAACGCCAATGCTCAGATGATTCTGCAACTCTTGCAAGAACGCACCCAAGGCCAAGGCAATCAAGGCAATCAAGGTCAAGGCAACAATCAGCCTCACTTCGCTACACTCAACCAGTTTCTCGCAAATCAGCCCAAGTCTTTCAGCTACTGTGCCGAGGCCACGGATGCCGATGATTGGCTCGTGGACATCAACAAGCATTTTGAATGTAGCAATGTCAGGCCTGAGGACTATGTCAAGTTCACTTCTTTTCAGCTCAAGGACCAAGCTGCTGATTGGTTTCAGCAATACAAAGATTCCAGAGGAGGTCGTGTGATCACTTGGACTGACTTCTGTCGGGATTTCAAAGAGCACCACGTTCCATAAAGTGTTGTTGAGAGCAAGCGTGAGGAGTTCCGCAATCTCAAGCAAGGCAACATGTCTGTGTATCAATACAACATCCAGTTTCAGAAACTTGCTCGCTTCGCTAAACAGGACGTTCCTGATGAAAAGAGCATGATCTATCACTTCAGAGGTGGCCTTAGAGAGGATCTGCAGTTAGCTCTCGTTCTTGTTGAGCCTACTCAGTTTGATCAATTCAACAATATGGCACTGAAGCAAGAGGCTGCTCAGCTCAAGTGTGAGGCTTCGAAGAAGAGAGTCAGAGACGCAGTTCAGTCTTCTTCTTCCTCACTTGTGGCAGCTAAGCAACAGAAGTTCTGGTTGCCTCCTCCTCCTCCGTTTCGTCAGCCTTACCAGCAGAAGAACAAAGGTGGCCATGGTTCTTCAAACTCTTCCAACTCTGGCTATCAGAACAAGTCTCAGAATCAAGCTCAAAAGTCCAATGCTCCTTATCACCGTCCACTCTCAGAGGTGACTTGCAACAAGTGTCAGCAGAAAGGTCACTATGCTAACAAATGCTTCAACCAAAGGCGTCTTCTGCCTCCTCCTCCTGTCAGATCTTCCAGCAATGCAGTGGTCAAGCATAATCCAAAGTCTGCAAAGGTGAACATGATGAATGCAGCTCAAGTGGAGGAATCTACTGATGTGATAATGGGTAATCTCTCAGTTAATGATATTCCTACAAAAGTCTTATTTGATACTGGTGCATCGCTTTGTTTCATGTCAAGACCGTTTT
Source organism: Aegilops tauschii subsp. strangulata (assembly GCF_002575655.3). Lineage (NCBI taxonomy): Eukaryota > Viridiplantae > Streptophyta > Magnoliopsida > Poales > Poaceae > Aegilops > Aegilops tauschii. Next base: position 355,854,873 of record NC_053039.3, read on the forward strand.
TTGCCAAGCATGAATTCACTTGGTCTTATCTGGATAAACCATTGGGTGTTGTTTCTCCGGGAAAGTCAATGAGAGATAACTCGATAGTTCCGGATGTTTCCATCAAGATGGGAAACTATAAATTTCCGTCTTCTCCAATGGTTCTTGGTGACTCGGATATTGATTTAATTCTCGGGATGGACTGGCTTTCTAAGCACAAAGCTCAACTTGATTGTGCTGCCAGGGAAATTCTTTTGGCACACTCTTCTGAGGATGTTATCATTTATGCCGCTCGTGATGAAACCATTCGGTTATTTTCTCACAATGAGAAGGGCGAATTGAATGCCATCTCTCAAATTCCAGTCGTTTGTGAGAATCAAGATGTCTTTCCAGAAGAGCTTCCGGGTATGCCTCCTCATCGGCCAGTTGAGTTCATTATCGAACTAGAGCCTGGCACTGAACCCGTTTGCAAGCGTCCATACAAGCTTGGACCCAACGAGCTGAAGGAATTGAAGAAACAGCTCGATGAACAAGAGCGTCTGGGTTTGATCAGACCGAGTTCATCTCCATGGGGTTGTGGTGTTCTTTTTGTCAAGAAGAAGGATGGCACGGACCGACTTTGTGTCGACTACCGTCCATTGAACAAGAAGACAATCAAGAACAAGTATCCACTTCCCAACATCAATGAGCTATTCGAGCAACTCAAAGGTGCTAAAGTATTCTCGAAGCTTGACCTTCGTATGGGTTATCATCAGATTCGTATTCGTGAAGAAGATATTCCCAAGACAGCATTCAGAACAAGCTTTGGTTCTTATGAATATACTGTCGTGTCTTTCGGCCTTGTCAATGCTCCTCCGGTATTCTCTCGGATGATGAATTTCATCTTCAACCCCTATACCAATGAATTCGTCCTGGTGTATCTAGATGATATCTTGGTCTTCTCCAAGAATAAGAAGGACCATGCCAAACATTTGCGATTGGTGCTCGACAAGCTCAGAGAGTATCAATTCTATGCGAAGTTCTCTAAATGTGAGTTTTGGCTTGATAAAGTTCTTTTCCTTGGTCACATCATCTCTGCCAAGGGCATCGCTGTTAACCCCGAGAAGGTGTCCGCAATTGTGAATTCGGAACCTCCTCAGAATGTCAAGCAGCTCCGCAGTTTTCTTGGTCTTGCAAGCTATTGTCGAAGATTCGTTGAGAATTTCTCCAAGATTGCAAAGCCTCTTTCCAACCTCCTCCAGAAGCACGTGAAGTATGTCTGGTCTCCTGAGTGTGACGTTGCTTTCAACACTCTCAAAGAGAAACTCGTCACCGCTCCTGTCTTAACTCCTCCTGATGAACCCAAGCCATTTGAAGTTTTCTGTGATGCTTCTCTCCAAGGTCTCGGTGCTGTGTTAATGCAAGAGAAGAAAGTTGTGGCCTATACCTCTCGTCAGTTGAAGCCCAATGAGAAGAACTACCCCACTCACGATCTTGAGTTGGCGGCAGTTGTCCATGCATTAATAACGTGGAGACATCTCTTGTTGGGAAGACAAGTGGACATTTTCACCGATCACAAGAGTCTCAAGTATATCTTCACTCAGCCCAACCTCAACCTCAGGCAGACTCGATGGGTCGAAATGATTCAAGAGTACAATCCGAGTATTGAATATACTCCAGGCAAGGCCAATGTCATTGCAGATGCTTTAAGCAGGAAGGCTTATTGCAACAGCTTAATTCTCAAGCCATTCCAACCGGATCTTTGTGAAGCTTTCCGCAAGCTGAATCTCCAAGTTGTTCCTCAAGGCTTTCTTGCCAACCTCATAGTCTCTCCTACCTTGGAAGATCAAATTCGTGAGGCACAACTTCTTGATGCCATGGTGAAGAAGGTGAAACGTGGTATCGACAAGGGTCTTTCCAAATACAAGTGCTATCGCATTGATGACAGAGACACTTTATTCTTCGAGGACCGGATTGTGGTTCCTAAAGGTGATCTAAGGAAAGTCATTATGAACGAGGCGCACAATTCTCTTCTTTCCATTCATCCTGGAAATACGAAGATGTACCATGATCTCAAGCAGTCGTATTGCTGGACTCGAATGAAGCGAGAAATTGCTCAGTTCGTGAATGAATGTGATGTCTGTCGAAGAGTGAAAGCGGAACACCAACGAGCAGCTGGTCTCCTCCAACCTCTTGCTATCCCAGAATGGAAGTTTGATCATATCGAAATGGACTTCGTGACTGGATTTCCAAAGTCCAAGCGTGGAAATGATGCTATCTTCGTTGTCATCGACAAGCTTTCTAAAGTGGCTCATTTCCTTCCAATCAAAGAATCCACCACAACAGCTCAGTTGGTAGAGCTATACACCTCCAGAATTGTCTCTTTGCACGGCATTCCACAATTGATTTCTTCAGATCATGGAAGCATTTTCACCTCTAAGTTCTGGGACTCCTTCCAGAAGGCCATGGGCACAAACATTTGCTTCAGCACAGCTTTCCATCCTCAAACTAGTGGCCAAGTCGAGCGAGTCAATCAAATTCTTGAAGATATGCTCAGGGCTTGTGTCATTTCCTTTGGCATGAAATGGGAAGATTGTCTTCCATATGCCGAATTCTGCTACAACAACAGCTTCCAAGCGAGTTCGGGCAAGGCCCCGTTCGAGATTCTCTATGGCAGAAAGTGCCGTACTCCTCTTAATTGGTCAGAGACTGGTGAACGCCAACTTCTTGGCAATGACTTAATCACTGAAGCTGAAGAAATGTGTAAAGTCATCCGTGATAATCTCAAAGCCGCGCAATCGCGCCAGAAGAGTTACTATGATAGTAAGCATCGCGATGTGGCTTTCGAGATCGGAGACCATGTCTACCTCCGCGTCTCTCCAATGAAAGGCACTCGTCGTTTCGGTATCAAAGGGAAGCTTGCCCCTAGATACGTGGGTCCTTTCAAGATCATTGGGAAAAGAGGCGACCTCGCCTATCAACTTGAGCTTCCTTCCAACTTCGCGAACGTGCACGATGTATTCCACGTGTCACAGCTCCGCAAGTGCTTCAAGATGCCTGAGCGCACCATCAACATCGAAGAGATTGACCTCCAAGAAGATTTGTCTTATCATGAGCACCCCGTTGCTATTCTTGAAGAAACTGAGCGCAAGACTTGCAACAAGTCAATCAAATTCCTGAAAGTGAAGTGGTCGCACCATTCCGGCCGGGAAGCCACCTGGAAACGCGAGGACCATCTCCGTTCCGACTATCCGGAGTTCTTTCAGTCCTAGATCTCGGGACGAGATCCTCTCGTAGTGGTGGAGTGTTGTAACACCCTGCATGTAACTTTCCATATTTGCAACTCCGACTCTTGCCATTTTCGGCTATGTGATATGATATTCCGTCCGTGGTCAGGTTTTGTCTTTCGTTTTTTATTTTGTTCATGTCATGCATTTCATATCATTTCATCATGTGCATTGCTTTTGCATACGTGTTCGTCTCATGCATCCGAGCATTTTCCCCGTTGTCCGTTTTGCAATCCGGTGCTCCTATCTCCTCCAGCGCATCCCGTTTGTTTTCTTTCGTGAGCGGGTGTCAAACATTCTCGGAATGGACCGAGGCTTGTCAAGTTGCCTTAGTATACCACCCGGAGACCACCGGTCAAGTTTTGTTCCATTTGGAGGTCGTTTGGTACTCCAACGGTTAACCGGGCATCCGCAAAGGCCATCTGTGTGTTCCAGAAAACCCCCCCTAAAAACAAGCCCAAAACCCACCAAACTCTCTTCCATGTTGTAGGTCGTTCGATCACGATCGTGTGGGCGAAAACCGCACCCCATTTGGACTCTCTTAGCTCCCTCTAGCTATATAAGTGCATCCCCTCCCGTATACATTCGCATTCCAAACCCTACCCTTCTTCCACCTCGCGCCCGGACAAACCCGCTGCCGCCGGACACGTCCACCCGCCACCTCACCTCGGCCAATAGGGCGCTGCCACGTCGCCTTCACCGCCGCCCCGGCCAACCAGAGGCCGCCACCTCATCCCGCGCAGCGCCCTCTCTCTCCTCCCCGCGCCGCCGGCCCGCCGGGCCCAGGCGGGGCCCGCCGGGCCCGATCCGCCGCCGCGGTGCCGCCCTCCGCACGCCCGACCCGCGCCGCCGCCTGTGCTCGCCGCGCGGCCGCCTGTTTGCCGCGCCGCCGCCGCCGGGCATCACCGTAGCCGCGCGCCGCCTCCCCGCCACCGTCGCCGCCTCCTCGCCGCGGCCCCGCCGTCGCCGGCCACCGGCGCCCCCTCGCCGTCGCCTCCTTCCACTTCCCCGACTCCGGCCGCCTTCCATCGCCGGCCCCGAGCCCGAGCTCGAGAGCTTCGGCCTCGATCCGATCTGGTACTGCCGTTGACTTTCCCGTGCCCGAAAATTTCCCGTCTTATGATTTTTCTCAGCATGTGCCCATGTTTAACTGTGCATAACTCTTTGCATGTAGCTCCGTTTCGCGCGTGTAATACGTCAAATTGTTCGCCTCGTGATGCTCTACATTTTTTTCAATGGCGCCATGTTCATTCAAGGTCATCTTGATGCCCAAATATCTGTTGCAAGAGGGCTAGTTGCTGTTATCTTCTGGTTCTTATCAGAAGTTGGAGATTTGTCATTTTTGTATCATTTAATCTGTGGATCTTATGGGCATGAGCTCTACATGTGTTTTGTGGTATGCCATGCCATCTTTCCAGTGGTGTATGCGTTGTATTTTTGTGATCTCTGTGGTGACTAGCACAAGCATGAAAACTAGGCCCCGTAATGTTTCTGATTTCCGGGACTTAGTATTTTCTCCAAGTCCTTGTCTGCTGTTATTTTGTTGCCATCTAAACTTGATGCTACAGAGAGATACATGCATATTTTGGAGATCTTCAGTAAGTATGTTTTGTAGCTTTTGTTGTAATTGATATATTACTGCCCTTTTTTGCAATTATGGAGTGCCATAGCATGACTCAATCTTGCTCTACTTTTGCTATAAAATATTTCTGGCAGATTGTTTATGTGTTATTCAATTTTGCCAAGCTTATTGTAGTTGATCTATACATGCTATGCTTTTACTCTTGCCATGGTTAGCTTCATACACATTCCATCTTGTTGTAGGTATTCTAGTTTTGTCATGCATTGCTCTTTAGTGAGTGCATCAAGCTCACAAACATGCCTTCATATTATTGTTTCTGCCATGCTCTGTTTTCTGCTAAGTCTGAAACCTGATAACGAAACTTGCTATGTTTACATGCTTGCCATCATATCTTCTGGTCCTTTTTGGCTTATGGTCATTAAGGGACTTTTGTCATATGCATCTAGTAGATCACTGACATGCCTTGCTTTGCTATCTTAAGTTCCTGTAGTATGTTGATTTCTGCTAAGTCTGTGAACCTGTTATCTTTTGCACTTTTGCCATGCTTGCTGGAGCATGTTGTGTTGTGAACTAGCCGTAGCTCAGTGTTCATCTTTTGTCAAGCATCTCTTGTAGATTACTGCCATATGCTTTGTTGCTACGTTGGAGTGCTGTAGCATTGTTGCTTGTTGCATTTTAAGTGCTATCATGCTGTTAATCGCAGATTCGTGTCATTCTTGTTTTGCTTGCCATTTGCAAACCGTGCATCCGTTTCCGGTGATCTTTATATCGATTTTGACCGAAATCATCTCATATTTCCAGTGGCATGCTTGGTTTGCCAAGTTACTGCCTTGTTCATCATTTTCCTCCCGGGCATTCATACGCACCGCATATCATATCTCGCATATCATACATGTTTTGCATCATGTTGCTTGTGCATTTCTCGTGATTGATTGTGGTTCCGTTGCTTGTGTTCTTATCTTGGGTAGAGCCGGGAGACGAGTCCGTGAACGAGGAACCTGTTGAGTACGCTTACGAGGATCAAGCTTTCAACAACTCTGAGAACCTTGCAGGCAACATGACCACCCCTCGAAATCACTTCTATCTTTGCTTTGCTAGTTGTTCGCTCTATTGCCATGCCGCGCTACCTATCACTTGCTATATCATGCCTCCCATTTTGCCATGTCAGCCTCTAACCATCCTTTCCTAGCAAACCATTGTTTGGCTAAGTTACCGCTTTTGCTCAGCCCTTCTTATAGCGTTGCTAGTTGCGGGTGAAGTTGAAGTTTGTTCCATGTTGGAACATGGTTATGTTGGGTTATCACAATATCTCTTATTTAATTAATGCATCTAAATATATTTGGTAAAGGGTGGAAGGCTCGGCCTTATGCCTGGTGTTTTGTTCCACTCTTGCCGCCCTAGTTTCTGTCATACCAGTATTATGTTCCTTGAGTTTGCGTTCCTTACGCGGTCGGGTGATTTATGGGACCCCCTTGACAGTTCGCCTTGAATAAAACTCCTCCAGCAAGGCCCAACCTTGGTTTTACCATTTGCCACCTAAGCCTTTTCCCCCGGGTTTTCGCGAGCCCGACCAGTGCTCCTTCGAGTGCTGGCCCAAACTGGGCGATGTCCGGCGCCCCCTGGGCAACCAGGGTCTATGCCAACCCGACGTCTTGCCCATCCGGTGTGCCCTGAGAACGAGATATGTGCAGCTCCTATCGGGATTTGTCGGCACATTCGGGTGGCTTTGCTGGTCTTTTTTTTACCATTGTCGAAATGTCTTGTAAACCGGGATTCCGAGACTGATCGGGTCTTTCCGGGAGAAGGTTTATCCTTCGTTGACCGTCAGAGCTTATGATGGGCTAAGTTGGGACACCCCTGCAGGGTATTATCTTTCGAAAGCCGTGCCCGCGGTTATGAGGCAGATGGGAATTTGTTAATGTCCGGTTGTAGAGAACTTGTCACTTGACCCAATTAAAATACATCAACTGTGTGTGTAGCCGTGATGGTCTCTTCTCGGTGGAGTCCGGGAAGTGAACACGGTTTGAGTTATGATTGACGTAAGTAGGAGTTCAGGATCACTTCTTGCTCATTGCTAGATGACGACCGTTCCGTTGCCTCTCTTCTCGCTCTCAGTTGCGTATGTTAGCCACCATATATGCTTATTGCCGCTGCAGCTCCACCTCATTACACCTTCCTTCCCTATAAGCTTAAATAGTCTTGATCTCGCGGGTGTGAGATTGCTGAGTCCTCGTGACTCACAGATTCTACCAAAACAATTGCAGGTGCCGACGATGCCAGTGCAGATGATGGGGTCGATCTCAAGTGGGAGTTCGACGAGGAACGTGGTCGTTAGTATGTGTCTTTTCCTGATGATCAGTAGTGGAGCCCAGTTGGGACGATCGGGGATCTAGCTTTTGGGGTTGTCTTATTTTCATCTGGATTTTGACCGTAGTCGGTCTATATGTTTGTATTTCTGATGATGTATGATTTATATTCATATATTGTGTGAAGTGGCGATTGTAAGCCAACTCTTTATCCCATTCTTGTTCATTACATGGGATTGTGTGAAGATGACCCTTCTTGCGACAAAACCACTATGCGGTTATGCCTCTAAGTCGTGCCTCGACACGTGGGAGATATAGCCGCATTGTGGGCGTTACACACCATTAGGGGGAGATTACTGTAGCTTGACACCGGGTGTTACCTTTACCTCCGGTGCAAAAGAGCAGAGCTTTCGCTCAGCACCTCACCCGCGTAACCATGAGGCCCCAAGGGCTAGAGAGATGTGCTCAGACCCCCCAGATCTAGATCTGGGTGACACGGAAGACGACGCGCCCGAGCCACCAATTGCTACCCCTCTCGTTCCCACATGACTACGGGAAGCCACCACCGCCGCCATGATGCCCCCCAGAGAGCCAACAATGCGGACTGCCTTCCGGAGCCACCGCTCGGACATCAATGTCCGAAACATCACCCACCGCCAACAGCACGAAGAAACAATCATGGTAGGAAGAGTAAAATGCCGCCTTCTCACTCCTAGCCAGGCATCACATACTAGATTTTCAGTGTTGGAAAATTCTTTTCCCAATTTGGCTTCTATCCTTTTCATTCAGTATTGTTTGATTGTTTGCACTATTTATTTGAGAATAAATGTCTTGCCTATTTACTTAGGATTAGGTTTTTTTCCTCCAAACCCCCAACTGCCATATCTTTTATTTAAACCCCAAAGGTCCATGTTGCACCGGACCAGCATTTTCCTTGCACCAGCGCCTCCCCAAATTATTTGTAGATATTCTCCTACAAATATCTTTACCATTTCCATCCACAAACCCCCACCCCTAACTCAAGTTTTGACCAGAACAAATCCATCCAGGGTTCTACCGGATCTGTCATTCTATGAACCAAGTGCACTGTGCCATCATGCCTTGAAGCTGAAATTTTCTAGACACACTCAAAAATTCATATCATGCCTATCCCAAAAAACTAGAGCATCTACCAACCACCAGAACTCCCTACATAATTTTCCAAGTTTGCATCCAGCTGACCACCTTGTGAAGGAAGTACATTTTGCTTCCACCCATTTGAGCTCAAACTTGCCATGGTGATCAGCCATGATAAAACACCACTACCACCCTATTTCCATGAATTTCCATCCAACCATTTGACCACAATAACCTCTCAAAGTTTCTAGACACGGAACAAGATTACACATGAATCACCATCCACACTCATCCAATTGGCCTACAAATTTGCATACATACTCACCACCATATTAAACAACACCACAAGAAAATTCAGCTTTGTTCACTTCAGCAAATATCCAGGGCGTAGTACAAACACCTTATGATACGTCCATTTTGCATCATGTTCTCCTACTGATATTTATAATGTTTTTATGTGTAATAATGCTTTTTGGAGTATTTATAATGCCTTTTATCTCATAATGTGTAAGGTTTACACAAAGAGGGATAATGTCTCGAGCTGGAATTCTGGACCTGAAAAAGCCACGCCAGACTTACCTATTTTGTACATCTCCAAATAAGTTGAAACTTCACGAACATTTTTTATGGAATATTTAAGAAATATTGTAGAAACTAACTACCAGAGGGGGACCACCAGGTGGGCACAACACACCTGGGCGTGCCAGGCCCCCCAGGCGTGCCCTGGTCGGTTGTTCCCTCCTCGGCCCCCCTCCGGTGCCCATCTTCTCGTAGATAGGTCATTTTGACCTAGAAAAAACCAGAGGGGGAGTTTCGGAACGAAGCGCCGCCGTCTCGAGGTGGAACCTCGGCAGGAGCATTTTTGCCCTCCGGTGGAGCGATTCCGTCGGGGGAATTTCCCTCCCAGAGGGGGAAATCATCGTCATCATCATCACCAACAACTCTCCCATATTTGGGAGCGCAATCTTCATCAACATCTTCAACAACACGATCTCCTCTCAAATGCTAGCTCATCTCTTGTGTCCAATCTTTGTACCGGAACGTTAGATAGGTACTTGTGGGTGACTAGTAGTGTTGATTACATCTTGTAGTTGATTACTGTACGGTTTGTTTGGTGGAAGAATATATGTTCAAATCCATTATTCTATTTAATACCCCACTAATCTTGAGCATGATTATCATATGTGAATAGTTACTTTTGTTCTTGAGGTCACGGGAGAAGTCATGTTGTAAGTAATCATTTGAACTTGATATGTGTTCGATATATTGATGATATGTATGTTGTGATTCCCTTAGTGGTGTCAGGTGAACGTCGAATACATGGCACTTCACCTTATTAGGGCCTAAGGGTATGCATTGTGGAGTAGTTATTAGATGATGGGTTGCTAGAGTGACAGAAGCTTAAACCCTAGTTTATGCGCTACTTCATAAGGGACCGATTTGGATCCGATAGTTTAATGCTATGGTTAGATTTTATTTTAATACTTTTCTCGTAGTTGCGGTTGCTTGCCAGGGAGTTAATCATAATTAGGAGGTTTGTTCAAGTAAGAACAACACCTAAGCACCGATCCACCCACATATCAAATTATCAAAGTAGCAAACACGAATCAAGCCAACATGATGAAAGTGATATGCTGAAATTCCCGTGTACCCTCAAGAACGCTTTGCTTATTATAAGAAACCGTTTTGGCATGTCCTTTGCCACAAAAGGATTGGGCCACCTTGCTGCATTTTATTTATCGTTACCATTACTTGCTCGTTACAAATTATCTTGCTATCAAACTACCTATGACCGACTATTTCAGTGCTTGCAGTTAATACGTTGCTGGAAACAACTTGTCATTTCCTTCTGCTCGTCGTTGGGTTCGACACTCTTACTTATCCAAAGGACTATGATTGATCCCCTGTACATTTGGGTCATAAAGCCTCTTTTCTGGAGCCGTTGCCTGGGAGCGAAGTGCTCTTAGTAAGTGGAAATTGGTAAGGAAAAATTATTACTACATGCTGAAATTTATTGTCACTTGTTACTACGGAGAATCATCCTTTGAGTGGTTTGTTTGGGGTATCTTCACCTCGATCGGAACCACAATTAGTTACCCGTCAACCTACTGCACCTATTGAAAATATTGGTTATGAAATCCTTTCGGGTATGATAGAACAACTACTAGCTAATCCTTATGCAGGAGATGGAACTGAACATCCTGATATGCATTTGATATATGGATGAAATTTGTGGATTATTCAAGCTTGCAGGTTTATTCGGAGATGAAGCTAAGAAGAAGGTTTTACCTTTATCTTTGAAGGGAAAGGCATTGACATGGTATAGCCTATGCGATGATATTGTATCTTGGATCTGGAATCGATTGAAATTGGAATTTCAACCAAGAATTTATCCTATGATTCTAGTTCATCGTGATCGGAATTATACATATATATATATATATATATATATATATATATATATATAGGAAAATACATCCTACCACCTGGGGGTAGTTACCCCACATGTCTCATATACTACCATGTGGTACCTTATATAGTACTTTATCATTCTAAATATGTTCATATACTATATATAAGATATTTCAAAGCAAGTTACATGAAAAAAATTGCATATGAGCCCATAGTTTCTGTTATATTTATGAAATACGTACATATTTGTACGTATAAAAGAGAATGCTTAAAATATGGTACATACTACCTAAGAAGTAGTATATATACTACCTAAACATTGTTATATACTACATACTACACATACATAGTCGCGGTTTTGACAGATACTACATACAACATACAAAACTCAAGTGGTGGTAACTACCACTGGTGGTAGATAAAATTTGTCCTATATATATATATATAATTTTTCGCCTCGTGAAGGAGAAAGTATCTCTCTAGCTTGGGGGAGGCTTAATTCAATGTTATATTCATGCCCCAATCATGAGCTCTCAATAGAAATTATTATTCAGAATTTTTATGCTCGGCTTTCTCGTGATGATCAATCCATGCTCGATAGTTCTTGTACTGGTTCTTTTATGAAGAAGACTATTGAATTCAGGTGGGATCTTTTAGAAAGAATTAAACACAACTCTGAAGACTGGTAACTCAAGGAAGGTAAAGAGTCAGGTATTAAGCTTGAGTTTGATTGTGTTAAATCTTTTATGAATACCGATGCTTTTCAAAAGTTTATTAGCACTAAATATGGACTTGACTCTGAGATAGTAGCCTCTTTCTGTGAATCATTTTCTACTCATGTTGATCTCCCTAAGGAGAAGTGGTTCAAATATCATCCCCCTATTAAAGAAGAAACTAAAGAACCGGTCATACCTAAAGATGAAACTATAATTACAATTTTGATCCAATTGTGCCTACTGCTTATATTGAAAAACCACCTTTCCCTACTAGGAGAGAGGAACATGCTAAGGTTTCAATTGTGGTTCGCAAGAGTAATATTAGAGCACGTAAACCTGCTGAACAAATTAAAGGAACCTAGTGTTGTTATGGTTAGACCTCTCCTGGTAGAAAATGTTGATGGGCATGTTATTTACTTTTGTGATGAAGCTGCTAAAATTCCCAAACCCGATGAAAAAGATAAACATATACGTGTTGTTGGCATGCCTGTTGTCTCATTTAAAATAGGAGATCATTGTTATCATGGATTATGTGACTTAGGTGCTAGCGTTAGTGCTATCCCCTTTACCTTATACCAAGAAATTATGAATGATATAACACCCACTGAAATATAAGACATTGATGTTACTGTTAAACTTGCTAATAGGGACACCATCACACCACTTGGGATTGTCAGAGAATTTGAAGTCTTGTGTGGGGAAGTAAAATACCCTACTGATTTTCCAGTTCTTGGTTCCCCACAAGATGAATTTGTCCCATTATTTTTGGTAGACCTTTCTTGAACACCATTAATGCTATAATTGATTGTCATAAACAAAGTATCGGTATTAGCTTTGGTGATGAGTCTCATGAATTTAATTTCTCCAAGTTTAATAGACAATCTCATAAGAAAGAATTGCCTAGTAAGGACTAAATAATTGGCCTTGCTTCTGTTGTCGTGCCTCCTACTGGTCCACTAGAACAATATTTGCTAGAACATGAAAATGATATGCATATGCATGAAAGAAATGAAATAGATAAAATCTTCTTTGGACAACGACCCCTGCTCAAACATAATTTGCCATTGAAACTCTAGGAGGTCCTCCTCCACCTAATGGTGATCCTGTGTTTGAATTAAAACAATTGCCTAGCACTTTTAAATATGCTTATCTTGATGAGAAAAACATATCTCCTGTTATTATTAGTGCTAACCTTTCAGAACATGAAGAAGAAAGATTATTGAAATTTTTAAAGAAGCACCGGGCTGCTATTGGATATACTCTTGATGATCTTAAGGGCATTAGTCCCACTCTCTGTCAGCACAACATTAATATGGAACCTGATGCTAAACCCATTGTTGATCATCAACAACATTTGAATCGTAAGATGAAAGAAGTGGTAAGAACTGAAATATTAAAGCTTCTGGAAGCAGGTATAATCTACCCATAGCTGATAGTAGATGGGTAAGTCCCATTCATTGTGTCCCTAAGAAGGGAGGTATTACTGTTGTTCCTAATGATAAAATGAACTTATTCCACAAAGGATTGTTACTGGTTATAGAATGGTAATTGTTTCAGAAAATTAAATAAAGCAACTACTCCCTCCATTCCCTTATACAAGGCCACTATGAGAAATACATTTTGCATCTATACAAGGCCACTAACAGTACTCGAGGCAAAAATTAATGAAGTTTCCTCGTACTACCAACTTGTTTAATACTTGCATGCATGTAGTTATAATGACGATGTGCTAGTTCCTTCTCAGTTCTTCCTTGCATGCATGCAGACGTATTAATGATACCGGTTAACGAAAATAAAAGTTGACTTGCAAAGCAGTCATCAAATTTTAGCTTGGTACCTGTAATTTAAGTTTGTGGCCTTGTATAAGGGAATGGAGGAAGTAGAAATGATCATTACCCTTTGCCTTTTATTGATCAAATGTTGAAAGATTACCTAAGAGCACACACACTTTTGCTTTCTTGATGGATATTCTGGTTTTTCTCAAATACCCGTTTCACAACCCAATCAAGAGAAAACAACCTTTACTTGCCCTTTTGGAACTTACGCTTATAAACGTATGCCTTTTGGTTTATGCAATGCACCTGCTACCTTTCAAAGATGTCTGAGTGCTATATTCTCTGATCTTTGTGAAAAGATTGTTGAGGTTTTCATGGATGATTTTTCTGTTTATGGAACTTCTTTTGCTGATTGCTTGAGCAACCTTGATCGAGTTTCGTAGAGATGTGAGCAGACTAATCTTGTCATGAATTGGGAGAAGTGCCATTTTATGGCTAATGAAGGTATTGTCTTAGGGCATAAAATTTCTGAACGAGGTATTGAGGTGGATAAAGCTAAAGTTGATGCAATAGTGAAAATGCCATGTCCTAAAGATATTAAAGGTATTCATAGTTTCCTTGGTCATGCTGTCTTCTTTAGGAGATTTATTAAAGACTTCTCTAAAATTTCTAGGCCCCTTACAAATCTTTTACAAAAGGATGTTCCCTTTGTTTTTTATGATAACTATGTGGAAGCCTTTGAAACACTTAAGAAAGTCTTAATTTCTGCACCTATTGTTCAACCACCTGATTGGAACTTGCCTTTTGAAATCATGTGTGCTGATAGTGTTTATGTTTTTTTACTATTTACTGTAGAGCAACAGCCCCAAAGTCCTTTTAATGTAGAAATTTTTTCCCAAGCCTGTTTAAATCCGCTCCCTCCGAGAGTCGAACCCAGGACCTGGGGTGGTACTAAGGTCGCTGCAACCACTAGGCTACATGCCCGTTCACTAGTGGTTATGTTGTTGGTGCTGTTCTAGGAAAAAGAGTTGATAAGAGATTAAATGTCATCCATTATGCTAGTAAAACTCTAGACAATGCCCAAAGATATTATGCTACAACTGAAAAAGAATTTCTAGCAGCCGTGTTTGCTTGTGATAAATTTAGATCCTACATTGTTGATTCCAAAGTAATTGTTCACACTGATCATGCTGCTATAAAATATCTTATGGAAAAGAAAGATGCTAAACCTAGACTCATTAGATGGATTCTACTACTACTACAAGAATTTGATTTACATATCACTGATAGAAAAGGAGCTAAGAATCCCGTAGCTGATAACTTGTCTAGGTTAGAAAATATTCTTGATGACCCACTACCTATTGATGATAGCTTCCCTGATGAACAACTAGCTACAATAAATGTGTCGAAGTAAATGACCACGAGTAGCCTCATCAACCCCCATGGTATTTCAAGACATCGGGGCCGACTGCGCCCCTCAAGCATCAAAAACCAAGGACCGCCTTCTTGGGGCCGGCTACTAGAAGGCGGCGAAATCCAGAAGGCGGCCATGAAGCGAGCCGACTCCTAGCAGGGCGGCCTCCAGGGAGGTCGGCTCCTAGCAGGTGGCCCCTCGTTCCCTTGAAGTCAGCACCTCATAACAACGATGAGACGGGGCGTGGCTACGGTGCAGCCTGCCACCACTGAATCCAGGGCAGAACGTGGCCACAGTGCAGCGTACCGGGCGAACATCCCACGCCCGGCGCAACACTGTTGCCATGTTGCCCATGGCATCATCCATGGTAGAGGAAGCCATGCTCCCACGACGGGCTGTCGGTACGGCCCGCAGGCGGCGGGCCCTACCAGCCCGTGAGAAGCCAGAAGGCGGCGAGCCCTGACCAGCAGGCGTGGGGGTGGGCCGTCTTCCAACAGGCGGCCCCCTCTCCCCCCTCAAAGTCTATGCGCCATTAACTAGAAGAGATGGGGAGTGGCTACAGTGAACGTCCGCCAGGCGGCGGGAGTGTAGCCACACTTTCCCCGACAAAGCATGCATCATCAGTGGCACGACTACAGTACTAAGCAGCCGGCAGGACCCGCAATCAGCGGGCATGGCCTGTCGGCTAAGTACAAGACAACCGGCAGGACCCACCAGGCGGCGGGCCCCAGCAGCCGGCGGAGAAGCCGGCCACCAGAGACACTGACGGCTGGGTCCTACACCCGACCGAATTACCATTGTACCCCTGGGGGGTAGGCCTATATAAACCTCCCAGGCCACCCATGCAAAGGGTTCAGACCTTAGAACACACACACACACATAGAGAGAGGAGTAGAGCTAGCTGTGCCCTTCTTCTTCCTCTAGCCCGAATAGCTCAAGGAGCAAGCTTGTAGCTACTTGTTGAGATAGTGATCATGCGGAGACCCTGCAGAGAAGGACTAGGGGTGTTATCTCCAAGGAGAGCCCCGAACCTGGGTAAGATGCGTCAGCGTACATGCTTTCGCCTTATCCCACTTCCAGGCACCGGCGATGTACTTCTGTCCCCCACCATGATAAGCCATCCCCTGGCATATGTCGCTAGATATCCCCGACATTTGGCGCTCACCGTGGGGCAAGGTGCACCATCGTCCAGAGACCTGTTCTGGACGGGAACCCTATTCCTTCCTGGCAAGCGCAGCCAGCCCGACACGCCCGATGGCGTTTGCGCCGACACGCTCATGGCGCGGAAGCCGCTTGCGCAGCGAGCGGCCTCGCCGATCTCATCAGCGGGATCCACCTCTCCGATGAGCAGCCAGCTCTGAGAGCTGCATCGTTGACCTCATTGGCAAGCAACACATCGCCAACGAGCCGGCCTCTAACCTAGAGTCAATTGGCTCCACCGACCCGATGCTTGTTGACTCCGACGGAGCATCCCTCGATGCTTTACCCACCAACGTGGTGGTCATCGACGACCTGCTCCCTCGCGAAGACAGCAGCGGCAGCACTGTCACAGAGGTGCTCCTCATTAGCCATGACGAAGCTTCTAGCGGAGCCGGCCAGGATCTGCTCCAAGCGGCACTGCGAGACCTATCCGCGCCCATCGCGGCAGATGCCAACGCCGAGACACTGGAGGCCTGCCGCGTCGCGCTCGTCAAGAGCGCCAAGAAGTTGGCCACCATGAGACGCCTCTCCGAGGACTACCAGCGCGAGATCGACCATGCTGTCGGCGGTACGCCAGTTGCTGGCGAGCAAAGCCGTGTGAGCACGGTCCGACAATGCGGCGCTGCCATCGCCAGCATGTTCGGGGTAGACTGCCCTATCTACGCCACGCCCATGGAGAACATACGTGCTGCCCAGGCGGCAGCAGATGAGCTAGACCACCTGGAGGGTGACGAACGTCACTGCATGATGGAGCACACTCAGCAGCTCCTCGATGCGGCCACCGCGTAGCAAGAAGCCGGCCGCCGTGTGGTAGAACCCCGCACGCATGCTGAGAATCCTCCCCCTCGCCGAGACCAAGGCGCGACCTTCCGGACGCAAATAGGCGGTGTCCGCGACAGAAGAGATCGAGAGCCGGCTGCTAATCGCAGCAGGACGCGTATCACCATTGAGCACGACCAAGACGGCCGCCCGCGAGCAGTGGAACGACGGCACGATCATCAGCCTCCCCCGCGCAGGGAAAGGCGCGTCTCCCCGTCGCCTGTTGAGCACCCGACTCTCGGAGGTCGGCTGGGCCCCCGTGAAGGAGTCAGAGAAAATGACGCTCGCCATCGGATCGACCGGCTGGCTCGATCCCTGGCCCTAGAAGAAGAAGATGCAACCGGTCTGCCCTGTTTTCGCCCCCGCATTCGCATCGAGCCCTTCCCCAAAGGGTTCTCACTCCCACGAGACACGCCCAAGTACAACGGCTCGGTGAAGCCAGAAGATTGGTTGGTTGATTACTCTACCGCTGTCAACATAGCAAACGGCAACATGCGCGTTGCCGTGAAGTACGTTCTGCTCATGCTCCAGGGCATGGCCCGGACATGGCTGAACAGCCTAAAGCCCTACAGCGTCAATAGGTGGATAGATTTCACCAAAGTCTTCATCTGCAACTTCACCAGTACCTACAAGCGGCCACCCAAGACTCGCCAGCTCTCTCTGTGCATCCAAGGTCCCACCAGATCCGCCCGCGACTATCTGATGCGGTGGGCCGAACTGCGCAACTCCTGCGAAGGGGTGCACGAGGTGCAAGCCATAGAGTACTTCTGCGTCGGGTGCAGAGAAGGCACCCTACTCAAGCACCGACTCCTCTGCGACGAGCCGGCCACCGTCAACGAACTGCTGATCATAGCAGACAAGTACGCCACTACCGACTCCTCCATGAAGTCGGAGCTCCAGGTGGACGCGACCGGGAAGGTGCTCCCTCCGGCTGCTCGGACGCCGGCTGGTGACAACAGTCGGCGCCAGCAACAGAACGACAACAAGCGCAAAGCCCTGCAGCCGCCTTCTACCAGTCGGCAAGTGGCAACAGTTGAGGACTAGCAGCCGGAGGGACAACCCGGCCCCAAGCGTCAGAAGGGCGGCAAGCCAGCCTGGTTGCCCGCCTTCTCCTATGAGCAAACCCTCGGTGCTCCTTGCAAGTTCCGCAGCGGCGCGAAGCCGTCCAATAACACCACCCGGAAGTGCCACTGGCTCACCCGAATCTCCAAGGGCGAAGGACTGTTGCCTCCTCCGCCTGCTGGCCAGCCGGCGCCGCCTCCTCCTCAGCAGCAGCCGGCCCGTCCAGTCGCCGCCATACATGACGAATTTCCTGAAGAACACGAAGCTTACGTCGTCTTCACTAGCGTGGCCGACAACAAGCATAGCCGAAGTCAGCAGCACCGAGAGGTGAATGCTGTCGCCTCAGAGGTCCCAGAGTTCATGCACTCGTCCGAGAAGCCCATAACCTGGAGCCACGCCGACCACCCGGAGGTGATGCCTTCTCCGGGTTCCTATGCCCTGGTGTTGGACGCCACCTTTGCAACAGAGAGGCGAGCTACTCGTTTCTCCCAGATTCTGATAGACGGCGGTAGCAGCATCAACATCCTTTACCACGACACCATGGAGAAGTTGTGCATCAAAGAGAAGCATCTCCAGCCCAGTCGGACTTTCTTCCATGGCATTGTGCCCGGCCTTTGCTGCTCACCAATCGGCAAGATCAAGATAGGTGTCCTCTTCGCAGACAAGGATCACTTCCTCCGCGAGGCAATTTGGTTTGAGGTGGTTGACCTGGAGAGTCCTTAATATGCGCTCCTAGGCCGGCCAGCACTAGCCAAGTTCATGGCGGTGCCACATTATGCCTACCTCAAGATGAAGATGTTGGGAACCAAGGGCATTATCACTGTAGCCGGAGACTACAAGAAGTCGGCCGCCTGTGCTGCTGCTAGCAGCCGGCTGGCCGAGTCCATGGTGATCGCTGCCGAAAAGAAGCTCCTTGACCGGGTTGTGGCCATGGCCAGCAAGCAGCTAGACCTGTGACCAGACCCCAAGGAGTCGGAAACCCAGGGCTCCTTCCAGCCGGCCAAAGAAACCAAGAAGATACCCTTGGACCCGAACCACACAGAGAGGTTTGCTATCGTGGGTACCAATCTCGATAGCAAATAGGAAAGCGAGCTCGTCGATTTCCTCCGTGAGAATCGGGACATCTTCGCATGGTCTCCCAAAGACATGCCGGGTGTTCGGACGGATTTCACCGAGCACAAGCTACATGCCCGAGCAGATGCAAAACTAGTCAAGCAACCCCTCCGCCTCCTATCAGAGGAGAAGAGAAGAATTGTTGGTGAAGAGATAGCCTGGATCCTAGCAGCCGGCTTCTTATGGAAGTGTTCTTTCTAGAATGGCTTGACAACCCAGTCCTTGTACTGAAGAATAACAAGAAGTGGCGCATGTGTATTGATTATACCAGCCTCAACAAGGCCTGCCCAAAAGATCCGTTTGCTTTGCCACGGAGAGACCAAGTGATAGACTCCACAGCCGGATGCGAGCTGTTGAGTTTTTTGGATGCCTACTCAGGATACCACCAGATCAAGTTGAACCCGGCCGATCGGCTGAAGACCTCCTTCAGCACACCATTTGGAGCCTTCTGCTACCTCACCATGACATTCGGCTTGAGAAATGTCAGTGCCACTTTTCAGCATTGCATGCAGAAGGGCCTCCTCAAGCAACTCGGCAGAAATGCCCACGTCTATGTAGACGATTTTGTGGTGAAGAAGGAGAAGCGTGGCACCCTCTTGGAAGATATTAAGGAGACTTTTGATAATCTGTGCCATTTTCAAATCAAGCTCAACCCGGAGAAGTGTGTGTTCGGAGTACCGGCCGGCCAGCTCCTTGGTTTCCTTGCCTCATAGAGCGGCATCGAGTGCAACCCTGTCAAGATCAAGGCCATCGAGAGGATGGAGAGACCTGCATGACTGCGAGACGTCCAGAAGTTCACCGGGTGCTTGGCATCCATCAGCCGCTTCATCTGTCGGCTGGGCGAGAAGGCTCTTCCCTTGTACCAGTTAATGAAGAAGACCACTCACTTTGAGTGGAATGACAAGGCGGACGAGGCCTTTCTCCAGCTGAAGAAGATGCTGACCACGCCACCTGTCCTGGCGGCTCCGGCTGCTAAGGAGCCCATGCTCCTCTACATCGCCGCCACCAGCTGGGCAGTCAGCGCGGTCATAGTGGTAGAACGCCAAGATGATGACAAAGCACTACTGGTCCAGAGGCCCGTGTACTACTTGAGTGAGGTGCTGTCAGCCTCCAAGCAGAACTACCCCCATTACCAGAAGATGTGCTACGGCGTGCACTTCGCCGCCAAGAAGCTCAAGCCATACTTTCAATAGCACCCCATCACGGTTGTCTGCACCGCCCCGTTTGCTGAGATCATAGGCAGCAGAGATGCATTGGGCCGGGTGGCCAAGTGGTCCATCGAGCTAGCCCCCTACACCATCTTCTACCAGCCACGCATCGCCATCAAGTCCCAAGCACTGGACGACTTCCTCGTCGACTGGGCCAAGACCCAGTACCTGCCGCTAGCTCCGGACTCCACTCATTGGCGGATGCACTTTGATGGCTCGAAGATGTGAACTGGTTTTGGAGCCGGCATCGTCCTCACCTCTCCCAAAGGCGACAAGCTTAGATACACACTAAAAATCCACTTCGCCACCTCCAACAATGTGGCCGAGAATGAGGCGCTAGTACACGGACTCCGGTTGGCCAAAGAGATCGGCATCCGCCGGATCCTGTGCTACAGCGACTCGGACCTGGTGGTCCAACAGTCGTCTGGCGACTGGGACGCCAAGGATGCAAACATGGCGAGCTACCGCTTCCTCGTCCAGCAAATCATCGGATATTTTGATGGGTGCGAGTTCCTTCACGTGCCACGGGCCGACAACGAGCAAGCAGATGCCCCGGCACGGATTGGCTCCACCCGGCAAGCCATACCAGCCGGCGTCTCCCTTCAGCGCCTCCTCAAGCCGTCTATCAAGCCTTCGCCGGAATCAGAGTCTATCTTCATGCCGACTGCCCCCGGAGCAGTCGGATCCGACTCGGAGCCTGCAGCAGTCGGCCCGGGGACTTCGGCAGGCGGCTCGGGGACTGCAGCAGTCGCACCCGGCCCGCGGACTTCAGAGCCCGGCCCGGGGGCTGCAGTAGTCGTCCTGGGGACTTTGGCAGGCGGCTCGGGGACTGCAGCAGTCGCACCCGGCCCGGGGACTCCAAAACCCAGCCCGGGGCTGCGGCAGTCGGCCCGGGGACTTCAACAACGCAGCAAGTGGCGGCAGACTCCACCCGACCACCTCCCAACCCAACCTCCCTAGTACCAGTGGCCGTGACAGTGCACCAAGTCGAAGCACCATCATGGGCGCAACCCATCCTCAACTTCCTGGTGAGCGGAGAGCTACCAGCCGACGAGATCTTGGCCCGACAGGTGCAACGTTTGGCAGCAGCATACACCATCATCAAGAGAGAGCTTGTTAGGCGCAGCGTCACTGGTGTGTTCCAGCGCTGTGTAGAACCAGAGAAGGGCAAAGCAATCCTTAGAGATATCCACCAAGGCGAGTGCGGCCACCACATGGCCTCCAGGTCCCTTGTCGCCAAAGCTTTCCACCATGGTTTCTTCTGGCCGACTGCTTTGGAGGACGCCAAGGATTTGGTCAAGAAATGGAAGGGGTGCTAGAAATTCAGCTCCAAGCAACACCTGCCGGCTTCTGCACTCAAGACCATCCCCCTTACTTGGCCTTTTGCCGTCTGGGGGCTGGACACGGTGGGCCCATTCAAGACAGCACGCGGCGGCATGACCCATCTGCTTGTCGCCATAGACAAATTCACCAAGTGGATTGAAGCCAAACCAATCAAGAAGTTGAATGGTCCGACTGCTGTGACTTTCATCGCAGATATCACCGTCCGGTACGGTATACCACACAACATCATCACCCACAATGGCACAAACTTTGCCAAGGGTGCCTTGGCTCATTTCTGCACGACGTAGGGCATCCGATTGGAGTTAGCGTCCGTTTCCCATCCGTAGTCAAACGGTCAAGTCGAGCAAGCAAACGGCCTCATCCTCTCCGGCATCATGCCCCGACTAGTCGAGCCACTGGAGTGCTCAGCCGGCTGCTGGATCGACATGCTACCGGCCGTCCTCTGGAGCCTACGCACCACTCTGAACAAGTCAACAGGCTTCACGCCCTTCTTACTCGTGCACAGGGCTGAGGCGGTCATCCCAACTGACATTGAGTTTGACTCACCTCGCGTCACCATGTACACGGAGGCGGAGGCGAAGGAAGCACGAGAAGACGGCGTCGATCTACTGGAAGAGGGCCGGCTGTTGGCACTCAGCTGGTCCACCATCTACCAGCAGAGCCTGCGCCGTTATCATAGTCGGAAGGTCAAGCCAAGGTCCTTCCAAGAGGTGGACCTTGTGCTCTGGCTGATCCAGCGAACAGCCGGCCAGCACAAGCTCTCGGCCCCTTGGGAAGGGCCCTTCATCATCATTAAAGCCTTGGGCAACGACTCCTTCTACCTGATCGATGCACAGAAGCACAGGGCGCGCAAGAGGGACGACTCCGGCAAGGAAACAGAGTGCCCATGGAACGCAAATCTCCTCTGAAGATTTTACAGTTGATGCAGTATGTACCATGCTACCTTTTGTATTAAGCGCAAAGACATCGGGACCCTCGAGGAGCACTCGGGGGCTACCATTTTTATCTATATGATAAGTTTTATGCCTATGAATGTGTTATTTCATTCCTTCGCCTAGCACCGGGTTCGACCAGTCGGCCCGGGGGCTTGCCGCCTTGTACTATGTTGATGCTACCTGTAGTCGGACAAGTAGTGTACCAGCACCTAAGCTCCCTCTTGCCATAAGCCGCAGCTCGCAGAGCGATTGTTCGGCTGGCAAGAGTTAAAGGCAGGAAATGGTGTCCACACGAAAAATGGCTAAGGAACAATGCACCAACATAGGTCAAGCCGGCTCCTCGCCTCATCGTGTGGCTGCTGAGCAGCCGGCCGGCCGGCTTCTCTCTTAACTTGCTACGTTCTAATTGGCCAAAGCACTTGCCTTACCAAAATGGCCAAATACCTGACCCAGCCACAGACCCCAGAGCGGCTGTCCGGCTAGCAAGGTGACAGCCAAGGGAAGGTGGCAAAGGAAAGAGCCAAAAAGAACAGAAAAGCAAGACAAGTCAGAACCCGGCAAAGCACAATTCGTGCGAATAAAAGTTATCTTACATAAACAAAAGGCCCTCGGCCAGCATTCAACAAGTTTGAATACACCCCCAGCGGGTGGAACTGCGCAAATTTAACGAGCTTGTTCGGGAGATTACAAAGCAGGAAAAGACAAGATAAAACTGGCGCCTAGGCCAGATGAGCAGCAGGCGGGTCCGGCAAGTTGGTGGAGTCGGCTGCGCCGGCTGGTGGAGTGGCCGCCTGGCGGGTCTCGGCCTGGTCAGCATCAGTAGCAGTCGGCGCACTCACACGCGGCTCGTTGCTTGAGGCTCGATCGACCTGGAGCTGGCCGTCCGCTTCGCTCTCCGGTGCATCGTCTTCACCATCCTCGCCCTCTTCGTCCTCGCCCTCATCGCTGGAGGCGATCTCCTCCGCTGAGTCCTCGCCACCTTCCGAGTTCAGCCCGAACCAGTTGGGCGGCACCTCGGTGCCCTCCTCGTCCAGCTTGGGATGAAAACACTGCTGTTGGTGTACTCGGTGATCGCCGCCGCAGGTTGAGTGAGCGCAGGCCCCACCGCCACCAACTCTTTGCTGGCCTCCTGACGGAAGGTGACCAACTGGGCTAGGTTCAGCGTAGGGTACCATGCTTTGGCAAACTCCAAGGCCCTCCGGGCACCGTCATGAGCCGCGGAGCCCTTCCAAGCGTCCAAGCGGCCGACTGCCACTTCTAGCCACTCGGCAGTCCGCTGGGAGTGCGTGGGATCTGGGCTTTCGGCCAGAGGGCGGTCAGCACATGGGCCCCGACGCGCTGCAGGCGGCGGAGCATCCGATGAGCCGGTTGAAGGCGAGCTTGGATGGCGAGAAGCTGCTCGCTGAGGGTCCGGCGCGCGTTGGGTGCGATCTGTGCACCAGCCCGTCTTTTCTCATCGCGGCAAGCCTCGACGGCCTGGCTGGCGGCAATGGCATGACCAGGGAAGAATTCTGCGCAAGAACAAAAAGAAGTCTGAAGCCAGAAGCTGACTCATATAACAGTCGGCGGCTGAAAGAAAGGAAAGATAACTCACCGTCGATCATATCTTCGATCTCGCCATCGACGTCGTTCAGCGCCTTCTCCTTCGCGGCCCAGCCTGAGCGTTCAGTCTCGAACTCGTCCTGGAGGTTGGCCTCACTATCCTTCACCCTCTGGAGCTCCGCCTTGTGCCGATCCACCTGGTCAGCGAGCTCCTTGACCAGGCGGTTGCGCTCCTGGGCCGCCTTGCTGCACTCCTCCTCCTTGGTGCGCAGCTCGGTTTAGACCTCGCCCAGGCGCTGCTGCAGTGCGGTGGCCGCTCCTGTAGAAGACAAGAAAGAATAGAACTTCAACACCAACAAAGAAGACAAAGTAGTTGCCGGGACATCCGGCCCGACTGCTCAGCAGTCAGCCCGAATCGCGGGGCTACACCCAGCGGGTGCGCTGACGCGCCCCCGCAAGAGAGAAAAGATGGAGTGCTCACTCCGGCTCTCAGTCAAATCAGTGGTCCGCTTGGCCAGCTCCTGGACCTGGGAGTTGAAGGCGGCCGCGCAGACGTTGTGGTAATCCTGCAATGAAGACAACAGAAGGAAAGAAAAAAGTTAGCACTCGGAACTCACCTTTAAGTTCCGAGCCACCTGCTCAGCAGCCGGCCCAGAATTCGGGGGCTACACCCAGTGGGTGTGCTGGCGCGCCCCCACGAAACAATACAAGAATCAAAAACAAAGAACAAGAAGCATACCCGGACGGCCGCTCGGGTCGCCAAGAACGCCTTCGTGTACTGTTGGAGGGCGGCACCTTGGGCCTGGAACTGGGCCTGGACGTCCTGCGCGGCCGTGTTCAGAACACCCGTACTGCCCCAGGCGTCCACTCCGGAGGGGCGGCACTGGTGGCCTCGGCATCAGGAGCCGATGAGCTTGCGGCTCCGACCTCCAGCGGCCGCGGTGCTGAAGCCGCCTTCACCGCACGCCAGCGCACCGGAGTGTGGACCATGGGAGTCGAGCCCACCACCAGCTCGCCGCCGACCGGCGGCACCGGTGGCACGTCAGGCTGACTGCCCTGGGTCTCAGCAGTCGGCGATTGCGGGGGCACCTCCGCCTCCAAGATGATGGCATCGCCTCCTCCCCTCTCCAGGACCGGCTGGTTGTCGCCAGCTCCTCCGGTCAGTGCATGGCTCTCCGGCGCTGGTGGGATAGCCCGCAGTAGGACGACGAGCAATGGAGCCCGGCTGCGGGCCGCCTCCGCCTCCTGCGTCTTGGTGATCACGTCCTCCTACTCCTTGGCCGCGGCGTCGTCCTAAGCCTTGGCTGCCTCATCGGCTTCCGCATTGGCCGTGTCCGCCTTCTCCCACTCTGCCCTCTCCCGCTCCTCGCGCGCTCCACTGCGTCGCCTCCTGGAGCTTACCATCGGGGGCTGCTTCGGGGCTTTCTGGAATGGGGCCGCCTTCGCAGCGGCCTCCCGCCGCTTGGTCGCGGCGGCCATGTTTTTGGGCTTCTTCGGCCGGCTGCCGAACAGCAATGAGTCGGCTCGGCGTTTTGGCGCGCCGCCTGGGGCAGTTGGCGCTGAGGCAGTCCGGGATTAAGGGGTCCTCGGGCGTCCGGTCTATGTGACATGGGCCGGACTGATGGGTCGTGAAGATACAAGACAGAAGATGACACTCCCGTGTCCGGATGGGGCTCTCCTTTGCATGGAAGGCAAGCTTGGCGTTCGGATATGAAGATCCCTTTCTCTGTAAACCGACTCTGTACAATCCCTCCGATGTCTATATAAACCAGAGGGGTTAGTCCGTAGAGGCAATCACAATCATACAGGCTAGACATCTAGGGTTTAGCCATTACTATCTCATGGTAGATCAACTCTTGTAATCTTCATATTCATCAAGATCAATCAAGTAGGAAGTAGGGTATTACCTCCATCAAGAGGGCCCAAACTTGGGTAAACATCGTGTCCCCCGTCTCTTGTTACCATCGACCTTAGACGTAAAGTTCGGGACCCCCTACCCGAGATCCACCAGTTTTGACACCGACATTGGCGCTTTCATTGAGAGTTCCGCTGTGACGTCGAAGACATGATTGATGGCTCGCCTTGTTATCAAGGACAGTATCATCTCCGGAAGAGCCCTGGTCTCAGGCCAAACCCTCCGCTGGGCGGCTTTACCATGACCGCCCGCTCGGCAGTCAAGCCAATGATGACTTCTCAGCTCATCGAAAATCGTCTCCATGTTGACTCCTTATACTCCAAACGGATTGATCTGGCGGAGTTGTCGTCTTTAAATGAACTCCTGGATCACATCACCGCCATGGGGGTCTCTACAGACTATGATCAGATTGGGCTTAAACCCGAAAAGATAGAAATCAAATCTCCGCCGATCACCCATCAGATAGCGGTCGTAGAGGAGCAAAACAACAACTCTTCCCCTATGTTGAAGACGAGTTGTGTTCGGATTTCAGAGCTCGAAGAGATGGATACCCGTCTGCGGGACGACACTCCCGGTCCCCCGAAACTAGAATCGAGCGTCGAGCCTGGAAAATCATTTAACATCCCGGAGCCCGAACTAATAAGCTTAGAAGTTCTTCGAACTCCGGACTCCAAATTGGGTCAGGGATCGGATTTAAAGCCACCCACCCACAACAAGCAATATTCGGAAAGCATTTCCGGCCCTCCGGATATATGCGACCTCATGTACGTACGACATCAGTCTCAGGAAACAGACCATCACTTTTTAGCCAGATTCCTCCTAGTCAAAGACAAGATTAAAGATTGCCGCGACGAGGACGCGATTTCAGTATTCTGCAATAATTGCATAGACGAAGGAATCCTCAACGCCATCAACCGCTGTCGCGTATTACACTTCGCTGACTTGGCAACCATAGTACAGAAGTACTGCCCAATGGAAAGCGCTTGGAAAACTCAGACAGCTCGCTGGGAACCACCGGTCTCCACTCAACCCCCCTGGCGAGCAAAAAGGATGCACCCTCGCGGGGCACCTGACCCCATAGCGAAGAAAACTAAGCCCACTACGGGACGCGGAACCGTTCTGGAGGGATGGCTCGATAGGCCATGCAAAATACACACGACACCAGATACAACACCAACCCACAGCCTTAGAGCATGTTGGATACTCCGGCAAGTGGCCAAGAGCGGCGAGGATATCCTCACCAAAGACACCCCAGAGCAACACCCCCCGGAGGACGATGACCTCAGAGTATTGACGGTCTTCGAGACTTCCGCTTCAAACAATCGGCGCAAGAGGGCACTCCGCGACCTCGGCGAAGTCTGCCAAGTCACAGCAATAAACCCCTGGAACGACATGGCCATAACTTTCAATGCCAGTGACGAACCTAAATTCTGGTCAGTCCGGGCACCAGCCGCCCTGGTCCTCAATCCAATTGTGGATGGCTTTCGGCTCACTAAAGTGCTCATGGACGGCGGCAGCGGGCTAAACCTCATCTACGAGGACACACTCAATAAAATGGAAATAGACAGGAGCCGCATCGAGCAAAGTAATACAACCTTTCCAGGAATCATTGCCAGTCGGGAGGTGTGATGCGCGGGGAAAATTACACTTGACGTGGTATTCGGCACGCCGGAGAACTATCGGTCCGAAGAGATAACCTTCCAAGTGGCCCCTTTCAACAGTGGATATCACGCCCTGTTGGGGCGAGACGCATTCACACGGTTTCAAGCCATACCTCATTACGGGTATATGAAGCTCAAGATGCCCGTGCCCAACGGTATTATCACTCTCACCAGTGATCCGGACATAGCCCTCCGCGCCGACAACAAAACTGCATCCCTGGCCCTCAAGGCACTGTCGGAGGCCCTCGCGGCCGAAAAATTAACCGCACTACGCTCCACAGTGGATAGGGACGACGTAATCCTCGATAAGCGGCCCAAATTCACCTCTTTCAAACCATCAAACGAAATAGTCAAATTTGTAGTCCACCCAACGGACCCCAAGAAGACAGCTTCCATCGGGGCACAACTGGAACCAACGGTTGACGCCGCACTACGAGCGTTCCTGCGCGAGAACTGGGACATATTCGCCTGGCACCCTTCTGATATGCCAGGAATCCGACGCAGGTTGGCCGAACACAGCCTCAATATATTGAAGGGATATAAGCCGGTCAAGCAAACACTGCGGCGCTTTTCCGAACCCAAACGACAAGCTATGGGGGAGGAGCTAGCCAAGTTAATCGAGGCCGGATTCATTAGAGAAATAAAACACCCGGACTGGCTAGCAAACCTGGTGATGGTGCCAAAGAAGGATAAATCCTAGCGCCTGTGCGTCGATTTCAAAGACCTCAATAAGGCCTGCCCTAAGGATCCCTTCCCCCTCCCCCGCATCGATCAGATTATTGATGCTACTGCAGGACACGACTCACTGTGTTTCCTCGACGCATACTCCGGATACCATCAAATCAAAATGAAGGAGTCCGATCAAGCCGCAACGGCATTCATTACCCCATACGGGCCTTTCGGCTTCAACACCATGCCCTTCGGGCTCAAAAACGCTGGCGCCACCTACCAATGCTTGATTCAAACATGCCTGGAGAAACAAATCGGCAAGACAGTTGAAGCATATGTGGATGACATCGTCATCAAGACTAAGCACGTCGAGTCATTAATAGACGACCCGCGTCTCACATGCGACAACCTCCGCACATATGACATCAAGCTCAATCCGGAAAAGTGTGTTTTCGGCGTTCCTGCTGGAAAACTGCTGGGCTTCATCGTTTCCAATAGAGGAATTGAGGCAAATCCAGCCAAAATCCAAGCTTTGTCACAATTGGCTACACCAACAGACCTTAAACAGGTCAAAAACTAGCCGGATGCGTGGGAGCGTTAAGCCGCTTTATCTCCAGACTAGGAGAAAACGCATTGCCACTTTATCGCCTTCTCCGACGCACCGACCACTTCGAGTGGACGAATGCGGCAACGGTCGGACTGGAAGAAATAAAGGCTCTTTTAGCGAGCAACCCAATCCTGGTCGCGCCGAACGTCGGCGAACCGATGCTATTATACATCTCTGCAACACACTAGGCAGTGAGCGCGGCGCTCGTCGTTGAGGAAGAGGAGGACGGACACAAATTCCCACTCCAGAAACTGGTATACTACGTATCCACTGTCCTCACACCATGCAAATCCCGGTACCCTCATTACCAAAAGATAGCATATGCGGTCTTCATGGCATCCCGGAAGCTACGACACTACTTCCAAGAGTGCTCGATCATGGTGGCTTCCAAAGTACCACTCAATTCCATAATAAACTACCGCGACACTACTAGCCGGATTGCCAAGTGGGCCATTGAGCTCCTGCCATTCGACATAACATACAAACCACGCCGAGCAATTAAATCCCAAGTATTGGCCGACTTCGTCGCTGAATGGACGGAGGCCGAACACCCTAAAGAGTACGACACATATTCCAACTGGGTCATGCACTTCGATGGCTCTAAAACGCTGGCTGGCTTGGGAGCGGGCGTCGTCTTAACGTCCCCCACTGGAGACACAGTCTAGTACGTACTCCAAATATTATACACAGACTCCTACAACACAGCCGAATACGAGGCCTTATTGCACGATCTTCGGATGGCCGCCTCCATAGGCATACAACGCTTGGAGGTACACGGGGATTCAAATCTCGCAATATCCCAAATAAATGGAGACTTCGACACCAAAGATCCGAAGATGGCGGCCTATCGTAACGCCATACTCAAAATATCAGCTAGGTTGAGGGACTCGAGTTTCATCATGTGGCTCGAGAAAGTAATCAAGCGGCGGATGTCCTTGCTCGCATGGGCACCAAGCGTGACCCCGTCCCGCCTAACATCTTTCTGGAAAGGCTCTTCAAAACCAATTACACCCCAGATTCCGAAACGATACCGATATCATCAGAGGCTCAGCCACCGAAATAACAGCATCGGCCCACCTAATAATGGCAGTAATTGCCCCATGGACCGAACCCTTCTTGGCCTACCTTAATAGGCGAGAGCTCCCTAAGGACCAGAATGAGGGTCGCTGCATTGTTCGGCGCTCGAAAGCCTACGAGGTCCATGACAGAGAGCTCTACAAGAAAAGCGCCACCGAAGTTCTTCAAATATCTATCTCCGAAGAAGAGGGACGACAGCTCTTGGCCTAAATCCACACTGGTCTCGGCGGTAACCACGCCGCAGCTCGGGCCCTCGTAAGTAAGGCCTTCCGTACAGGCTTCTTTTGGCCGTCCAACGTTGTGTCGGATGCCAGCTTTTCGCTAATCAGAGCCATATGCCGCCTACCGCTCTACAAACCATCCCCATCACCTAGCCTTTCGCGGTCTGGGGGCTTGATATGGTCGGACCCCCTAAAGGAGGAAGCCATAAGAAAAAATATCTGCTAGTCATGGTAGATAAATTCACCAAGTGGATAGAGGCCAAACCAGTTAAAACGGCCGAAGCCGGACCGGTGATAGACTTTATATCCGGTGTCGTGCACCGTTATGGTGTCCCACATAGCATCATCACCGATAACGGCTCCAATTTCACAGCCGATGAAGTGAAAACCCGGTGTGCTAAACTGGGCATTAAGCTCGATTATGCCACGGTCTAGCACCCACAAACAAACTGTCAAGTCAAACAAGCTAATGGTCTTATCATGAGCGGCACTAAGCCTAGACTAGTGCGGTCTTTGAAAGAATCAGACAAGCACTGGGTTAAGGAGCTCGACTCCGTACTCTGGGGGCTGCGGACCACGCCCAATCGCACTACCGGATACACACCATTTTTCATGGTATACTGCGCAGAGGCCGTTTTGCCCTGCGATATCATTCATGACTCACCTCGAGTGCGCATGTACGAAGAGAGAGAGAGGCCGAGCTGGATCGGCAGGACAATCTAGATACCCTGGAGGAGGAGCGCCACGTTGCAAAAGCACGTTCTGCATTCTATCAACAACAAGGTCGCAGATACCAAAGAAGAGAAGTGCGGGCCAAGAATTATAATGTTGGGGAACTCGTTCTACGCTTGCCAGAAAAGAAAAAGGACAAAATCAATCCCAAATGGGAGGGTCCCTTCATCATAGATGAAGTTCTCACTGGAGGAGCATACCGCGTGCGTGATGCCGGACAATCGCTTAGAGCTGAACCCGTGGAATGCCGCCATACTCCGAAGATTCTACGCCTAGAGCCGTACTATTTGTTCGTCTTCTTCTCCCTTTGCTCCCATTTTTCTCTCTTTCCCTTTTTCCCAGCTCTATACCTCTTGTGCGGCTAAACCGCACACCTATGACGTACACATCCTTAAATGTCTATGCTCATGATACCTGGGGGCTTCTTTTACATAAGCTTATTATTATTGTTATTTTCCGAGCATCAAGCTCCCCACATATGTGTCCTTTCCTCATATGTACCTTTTCTTCGCCATTATATGCACCGTTATCACTTAAGTTTTTCCCAAGCTGGGTTGCCTGGCTCCTGTGCTTATGCCCGACATTCCCGTTTGTTCGGCTAGGGCATAAAGGGAGCACCTCTGCGATTGTTACAGCCGGGTAATCCGGACTTGTACCTCAGACTGGGTGAAGCCGAAAGCTAGCGCTCTTAAGGGATTATTCGGTCGGCGGACTAAAGACATTTTACCCTTATTACACTATGAACCCCCAGATGTTACGTATACTACATTTTTTCAATCACAGTTCGCGCACGCACACTAACGCATGTTCACCCAGGGAAAGGAACCCTTAACGGAACTATTCTCCCTGGAAGATATTTCTTACAATTAGCATGTAATATAACATAGCTACCCAGATACAACTTGTCTGTTCAAGCAACTATGACCCCTACGCCTGGTTTCCACGCATACCCCGGTCTATATTGCCGCTCTGGTATTCGGAAACACTTCGCACCTTTAGGTCCAGAGGTCGAAGCGAAAAGGTCTGCCATGACAATCGTTTCACAATCCGGCTAGGGACAAATTTGTCAATTGAAGTACATAGTCACTTGGACTCAAAAACTTCTTCCTCTATTCCGTCTAATAGGCTGCCTAGCTTAGAATCCTGTTGGGAGAACTTGGCGGCTATCTTTACTTGGTCATATACCAAACTCACTGGAATTTCTTGTCCATCTGGCCCCCGAGGTCCGACCCGGGCCATATGATTCGGATCAAGCTTGGTGTACCATGTTTTTATCATTGCCCAGGCCTCTCACGCACCTTCTTGGCAGGCCGATATCTTCCATAATCGAAAGCGCCGCTGAGCTCCCTGGAACAACTTCACAAGCTCCTCCATACTTCCTGGAGGGGAGGCGGATGGCCACAAAGCCTTGTCAATGCTCTGCATTGCTTGCCGAGCTCGCTCGTGCACTTGGGATAGCTCTTGCAGCAGATCGCCCCGAGATCCAGACATTTCCTCTTCGGGACGGCCAGTCAGCATACCTGCAGACATAAATCTGTCAGCTCATTTTTTTGCTGAATTACATGGAGGCAAGTTCAAAAGCATACTGAATATGCCACCTCGTAGCCTCCTATTTTCCTTCACGGCGACAGCTAGCTGGGCTCGTACATCTTTTTGCTCTTCGGCCAGCAGGGTGTTGGAATCCTGCAGCTTATTCTTCTCATCCCTGACCCGTGTCACCACACGCTCACCTGTGGCCAGTTGCCTTTTGGCCTCTTGTTCATCCGCCCGCGCGACTTTCAGTTCCTCTTTCAGTTGATCTGCTTATGTAACGCCCCACGATGCGGCTATATCTCCCACGTGTTGAGGCACGATTTAGAGGCATAACCGCATAGTGGTTTTGTCGCAAGAAGGGTCATCTTCACACAATCCCATGTAATGAACAAGAATGGGATAAAGAGTTGGCTTACAATCGCCACTTCACACAATACATAATTATTATTCATACATCATCCAAAATACAATCATAAAGACCGACTACGGTCAAAATCCAGATGAAAATAAGACAACCCCAAATGCTAGATCCCCGATCGTCCCAACTGGGCTCCACTACTGATCATCAGGAAAAGACACATAGTAACGACCACGTTCCTCGTCGAACTCCCACTTGAGATCGACGCCATCATCTACACTGGCATCGTCGGCACCTGCAACTGGTTTGGTAGAATCTGTGAGTCACGGGGACTCAGCAATCTCACACCCGCGAGATCAAGACTATTTAAGCTTATAGGACAAGGAGGAGCAAAGAGGTGGAGCTGCAGCGGCAAAAGCATATATGGTGGCTAACTTGCCCAAAAGAGAGCGAGAAGAGAAGCAAAGGAGCGGACGTCATCTAGCAATGACCAAGAAGAGGTCCTGAACACCTACTTACGTCAAACATAACACAGACCGTGTTCACTTCCCGGACTCCCGCCCCAGTACTGGGGCGGGAGTTCGGGAGTATTGCCATAACTTGTATAACGGATGTTTTTCGAAGGTTGAGGTAAACGATTTCCGAAGGTTTCTTGGTTATGTGTTGACGGATGGATACAGCTGGATCTAGGGATTGTTAGTTTGGGTGATATATATTTGTGTCCCCTGTATCCCCTACACCAGATTGCATAACCAGAAAGTTTCGGGAGTTTATAAGTGGGAATTCAAGTAGCCTTAGGATTTCTTTCCGACAGACGCATGATATGAGATTGGGGTTCGACGTCTAGTGGTCCGCCTGTATACGGTTGATTCTACAGTGGTCTCGTTGTGTCTTAAAGAGTCCATGGCTTTGCCGACTCGGGGACGCTTCGTATGTCATGTGCACAGCCTTGTACATGATGGTGCTGTACGATTGAGCCCGTGTGGGCCCCACCACAAAAACTTCGGACGAAATATCTATCATATGTTTGTTCCGGCTTATTCTGCAAGCCAATACTTGGTTTTAATTTGTATTGTGGTATTCGAGTTCCCTTCGAATTCATATGTTCATTCCATATCTTTTTCAAGTGGCTTCTCAACTTATGGAAGTGTGATGATTTACTACGGAATTCATTCGTTCATCTTCGTTCGAATGTTTATTGTGAAGACTATATGTTGCAATTTCTATCCGTTGATTCTACTTATCTTTTGTCTATCAAGATACCAAAGGATGTCACCCTCTTCAGGATGGCTCCGCCAACGCGTCAGAATCCGGATCGCAATGAAGGGAGTCAAGCGAACCCTCCGCCACCACCTCCACCTCCGGAGGCATGGCAAGCAATCATGGCAGCCACCAACGCCAATGCTCAGATGATTCTGCAACTCTTGCAAGAACGTACTCAAGGGCAAGGCAATCAAGGTTAAGGCAACAATCAGTTTCACTTTGCCACTCTCAACCAGTTTCTCGCAAATCAGCCCAAGTCTTTCAGCTACTGTGCCGAGGCCACGGATGCCGATGATTGGCTCGTGGACATCAACAAACATTTTGAATGTAGCAATGTCAGGCCTGAGGACTTTGTCAAGTTCTCTTCTTTCCAGCTCAAGGACCAAGCTGCTGATTGGTTTCAACAATACAAAGATTCCAGAGGAGGTCGTGTGATTACTTGGACTGACTTCTGTGGGGACTTCAAAGCGCACCACATTCCACAAAGTGTTGTTGAGAGCAAGCGTGAGGAGTTCCGCAATCTCAAGCAAGGAAACATGTCTGTGTATCAATACAACATTCAGTTCCAGAAACTTGCTCGCTTCGCTAAACAAGACGTTCCTGATGAGAAGAGTATGATCTATCACTTCAGAGGTGGCCTTAAAGAGGATCTGCAGTTAGCTCTCGTTCTTGTTGAGCCTACTCAGTTTGATCAATTCTACAATATGGCACTGAAGCAAGAGGCTGCTCAGCTTAAGTGTGAGGCTTCTAAGAAAAGAGTCAGGGACGCAGTTCAATCTTCTTCTTCCTCACTTGTGACAGCTAAGCAACAGAAGTTCTGGTTGCCTCCTCCTCCTCCGTTTCGTCAGCCTTACCAGCAGAAGAACAAAGGTGGCCATGGTTCTTCCAATTCTTCCAACTCTGGCTATCAGAACAAGTCTCAGAATCAAGCACCAAAGTCCAATGCTCCTTATCACCGTCCACTCTCAGAGGTGACTTGCAACAAATGTCAGCAGAAAGGTCACTATGCTAACAAGTGCTTCAACCAGAGGCGTCTTCCTCCTCCTCCTCCTCTCAGATCTTCTAGCAATGCAGTGGTCAAGCATAATCCAAAGTCTGCCAAGGTGAACATGATGAATGCAGCTCAAGCGGAGGAATCTACTGATGTGATAATGGGTAATCTCTCAGTTAAGGATATTCCTGCAAAAGTTCTTTTTGATACTGGTGCTTCGCATTCTTTCTTGTCATACCCATTTGCATCGAAGCACAATGTTGACACAGAGATTTTATCCAAAGTTATGCAAGTTGTTTCTCCGGGTAAGCTTTTGTCGTCTAGTTTGGTTGCTCCCGATGTGTCCATCAAGATGGGCGACTATAGATTCCAGTCTTCTCCAATTGTTCTTGGTGATTCGGATATTGATATTATTTTCGGGATGGACTGGCTTTCTAAGCACAAGGCTCAACTTGATTGTGCTGCCAGAGAAATTCAATTGACACACTCGTCTGAGGATGTGATTATTTTTGCCGCTCGTGATGAAACCATTCGGTTTTTCTCTCTCAATGAGAAGGGCGAATTGGATGCCATCTCTCAAATTCCAGTCGTTTGCGAGTATCAAGATGTCTTTCCAGAAGAGCTTCCGGGTATGCCTCCTCATCGGCCAGTTGAGTTCGTTATCGAACTAGAGCCTGGTACTGTACCCGTTTGCAAGCGTCCATACAAGCTTGGACCAAACGAGCTGAAGGAATTGAAGAAGCAGCTCGATGAACAAGAACGTCTGGGTTTGATCAGACCGAGTTCTTCTCCATGGGGTTGTGGTGTTCTTTTTGTCAAGAAGAAGGATGGCACGGACCGACTTTGTGTCGACTACCGTCCATTGAACAAGAAGACAATCAAGAACAAGTATCCACTTCCCAACATCAATGAGCTATTTGAGCAACTCAAAGGTGCTAAAGTATTCTCGAAGCTTGACCTTCGTATGGGTTATCATCAGATTCGCATTCGTGAAGAAGATATTCCCAAGACAGCATTCAGAACAAGCTTTGGTTCTTATGAATATACGGTCGTGTCTTTCGGCCTTGTCAATGCTCCTCCGGTGTTCTCTCGGATGATGAATTTCATCTTCAACCCCTATACCAATGAATTCGTTCTGGTGTATCTCGATGATATCTTGGTCTTCTCCAAGGATAAGCAGGACCATGCCAAACATTTGCGATTGGTGCTCGACAAGCTCAGAGAGTATCAATTCTATGCGAAGTTCTCTAAATGTGAGTTTTGGCTCGATGAAGTTCTTTTCCTTGGTCACATCATCTCCGCCAAAGGCATCGCTGTTAACCCCGAGAAGGTGTCCGCAGTTCTGGATTGGGAACCTCCTCAAAATGTCAAGCAGCTTCGAAGTTTTCTGGGTCTTGCAAGCTATTGCCGAAGATTCATTGAGAATTTCTCCAAGATTGCAAAACCTCTTTCCAACCTCCTACAGAAGCATGTGAAGTACGTCTGGTCTCCTGAGTGTGACGTTGCTTTCAACACTCTCAAACAGAAACTAGTCACAGCTCCTGTCTTGACTCCTCCTGATGAATCCAAGCCGTATGAAGTTTTCTGTGATGCTTCTCTCCAAGGTCTCGGTGCTGTGTTAATGCAAGAGAAGAAAGTTTTGGCCTATACCTCTCGGCAGTTGAAGCCCAACGAGAAGAACTACCCCACTCACGATCTTGAGTTGGCGGCAGTTGTCCATGCATTGATTACGTGGAGACATCACTTGTTGGGAAGACAAGTGGACATTTTCACTGATCACAAGAGTCTCAAGTATATCTTCACGCAGCCCAACCTCAACCTCAGGCAGACTCGATGGGTCGAAATGATTCAAGAGTACAATCCGAGTATTGAATATACTCCAGGCAAAGCAAATGTCATTGCAGATGCTTTAAGCAGGAAAGCTTATTGCAACAGCTTAATTCTCAAGCCTTTCCAGTCGGATCTTTGTGAAGCTTTCCGCAAGCTGAATCTCCAAGTTGTTCCTCAAGGCGTTCTTGCCAACCTCATAGTATCTCCTACTTTGGAAGATCAAATTCGTGAGGCACAACTCCTTGATGCCATGGTGAAGAAGGTGAAACGTGGTATCGACAAGGGTCTTTCCAAATACAAGTGCTATCGCATTGATGACAGAGACACTTTGTTCTTCGAGGACCGGATTGTGGTTCCGAAAGGTGATCTAAGGAAAGTCATAATGAACGAAGCGCACAATTCTCTCCTTTCCATTCATCCTGGAAGTACGAAGATGTATCATGACCTCAAGCAGTCGTATTGGTGGACTCGAATGAAGCGAGAAATTGCTCAATTCGTGAATGAATGTGATGTCTGCCGAAGAGTGAAAGCAGAACACCAACGACCAGCTGGTCTCCTCCAACTTCTTGCTATCCCAGAATGGAAGTTTGATCATATCGAAATGGACTTCGTGACTGGTTTTCCCAAATCCAAGCGCGGAAATGATGCTATCTTTGTT
The DNA here is from genome assembly GCF_002575655.3 of Aegilops tauschii subsp. strangulata. Classification (NCBI taxonomy): domain Eukaryota; kingdom Viridiplantae; phylum Streptophyta; class Magnoliopsida; order Poales; family Poaceae; genus Aegilops; species Aegilops tauschii. The sequence continues at coordinate 355,892,177 of NC_053039.3, forward strand.
GTCATCGACAAGCTCTCTAAAGTGGCTCATTTCCTTCCTATCAAAGAATCCATCACAGCAGCTCAGCTGGCAGAGCTCTACACCTCCAGAATTGTCTCTTTGCACGGCATTCCACAATTGATTTCTTCTGATCGTGGAAGCATCTTCACCTCTAAGTTCTGGGACTCCTTCCAGAAGGCCATGGGCACAAACATTCGTTTCAGCACAGCTTTCCATCCTCAAACTAGTGGCCAAGTCGAGCGAGTCAATCAAATTCTAGATATGCTCAGGGCTTGTGTCATTTCCTTTGGCATGAAATGGGAAGATTGTCTTCCATATGCTGAATTCTCCTACAACAACAGCTTCCAAGCGAGTTCGGGCAAGGCCCCATTCGAGATTCTCTATGGCAGAAAGTGCCATACTCCTCTCAATTGGTCAGAGACTGGTGAACGTCAACTTCTTGGCAATGACTTAATCACTGAAGCTGAAGAAATGTGTAAAGTCATTCGTGATAATCTCAAAGCCGCGCAATCGCGCCAGAAGAGCTACTATGACAGTAAGCATCGTGATTTGGCTTTCGAGATCGGAGACCATGTCTACCTCCGCGTCTCTCCAATGAAAGGCACTCGTCGCTTCGGTGTCAAAGGGAAGCTTGCCCCAAGATACGTGGGTCCTTTCAAGATCATTGGTAAAAGAGGCGACCTCGCCTATCAACTTGAGCTTCCTTCCAACTTCGCAAACGTGCACGATGTGTTCCACGTGTCACAGCTCCGCAAGTGCTTCAAGACGCCTGAGCGCACTATCGACTTCGAAGAGATTGACCTTCAAGAAGATTTGTCTTATCATGAGCACCCAGTCGCTATTCTTGAAGAAACTGAGCGCAAGACTCGCAACAAGTCTATCAAATTCCTCAAAGTGAAGTGGTCGCACCATTCCGACCGGGAAGCCACCTGGGAACGCGAGGACCATCTCCGTTCCGAATATCCGGAGTTCTTTCAGTCCTAGATCTCGGGACGAGATCCTCTCGTAGTGGTGGAGTGTTGTAACACCCCGCATGTAACTTGCCATATTTGTAACTCCGACTCTTGCCATTTTCGGCTATGTGATATGTTTTCCCTCCGTTGTCGGGTTTTGTCTTTCGTTTTGTTTTTTGTCATGTCTTGCATTTTCATATCATGTCATCATGTGCATTGCATTCGCATACGTGTTCGTCTCATGCATCCGAGCATTTTCCCCGTTGTCCGTTTTCCAATCCGGCGCTCCTATCTCCTCCGGTGCACTCCTCTTGTTTTCTTTCGTGTGCGTGTGTCAAAATTTCTCGGAATGGACCGAGGCTTGTCAAGTGGTCTTAATATACCACCCGGAGACTACCGGTCAAGTTTCGTTCCATTCGGAGGTCGTTTGGTACTCCAACTGTTAACCGGGCCTCTACAATGTCCATTTGAGTATCCAGCAAAACCCCCCTCCAAAACCAGCCCAAAACCCACCAAACTCTCTTCCATACTCTAGGTCGTTCGATCACGATCGTGTGGGCGAAAACCGCACCTCATTTGGAGTCTCCTAGCTCCCTCTACCTATTTATAAGTGGGCATCCCGAAAAACGGAATCGCAGTCTAACCCTAGCAAAATTCCCTCGCGCCGCCGGACAGCGTCCGCCCGCGCCGGACACGTCCGCCCGCGCCGGCGGACGAATCGCCCGTCACCACGTCAGCGTCCGCCGCCGCCGTTCCCCGCCGGCCCGCGGGCCCGACCCCGGCCCCCGCGGCCCACGCCCGCCGCCGCGCGCCTGCCCCGCCGCCGGGGGCCGCCTCCGCCGCCGCCTCCGCGCCGACCGGCCCGCCGCCGCCGCCATCGCCACCGGCCGCCGCCGCCACGAGCTCCCCCGCCGGCCCCGCGCGCTCGCCGCCCGCCGCCGGCCACCTCCCCCGCCGGCGCAGCCCCGCCGGCCTCGTCCCTCCGCCCGAGCCCGCCGGCCTCTCCTCTCCTCCCGCCGGCGAGTCCACTGCCCGAGCCGGCGAGCTCCTGTAGCGAGGCTTCGATCCAGATCTAGTTGCTGTTAATCTCTGGTTCTTATCAGAACTTGGAGATTTGTCATTTTTGTATCGTTTATTCTGTGCATCTTTTGAGCATGAGCTCTACATGTGTTTTGAAGTATGCCATGACATCTTTAAGTGGTATAGTCCATGTATTTTTGTGATCTTTGTGGTGACTAGCACAAGCATGCAAAGTAGGTCCCGTAATAATTCTGATTTCAGGGACTTGGTGATTTCTCCAAGTCTTTGTCTGTTGTAATTTTGTTGCCATGTAAACTTGATGCTACAGAGAGATCCGTGCATATTTTGGAGATGTTCAGTAAGGATGTTTTGTAGCTATAGTTGTAATAGATCCATTCCTGCAATTGTTTGCAATTTTAGAGTACCATAGCATGACTCAATCTTGCTCTACTTTTGCTATAAAATATTTCTGGCAGATTTTTAACATGACATGCATTTTTGCCAAGCTTATTGTAGTTGATCCATACATGCTATGTAATTGTTCTTGCCATGGATAGCTTCACAAACATGCCATATTGCTGTAGGTATGCTTGGTTTGTCAGGAATTTCTCTGTAGTGAGTGCATCAAGCTCACAAAAAGGCCTACATATTAATATTTCTGCCATGTTCTGTTTTCTGCCAAGTCTGAAACCTGATAACGAAACTTGCTATGTTTACATGCTTGCCATCATATCTTCTGGTCCTTTTTGGTTTATGGTCAGTAAGGGACTTTTGTCATGTGCATTTAGTAGAACACTACCATGCCTTGTTTTGATATGTTAAGTTTCTGTAGCATATTGATTTTGTGCTCTGAACATTGCTACCTGATGCTGATTTCTGCCATGTCCAGTTTTTCACTAAGTCTGTGAATCTGTAATTTGTTGCACTTTTGACATGCTTGTTTGAGCTTGATATGTTGTGAACTAGCAGTAGCTCAGTGTTCATCTTTTGTCAAGCATCTCCTGTAGATTTCTGCCATGTGCTTTGTTGCTATGATGGGGTGCTGTAGAATTGTTACTTGTTGTATTTTAAGTGCTATCTTGCTGTTTATCGCAGATTAGTGTCATTCTTGTTTTGCTTGCCATTTGCAAACCGTGCATCCGATTCCGGTGATCTTTATATCGATTTTTACCGAAATCATCTCATCTTTCCAGTGGCATGCTTGGTTTGCCAAGTTACTGCCATGTTCTTCATTTTCCTTCCGGAGCACGCATATGCATCGCATATCATAACTTGCATATCATACATGTCTTGCATCATGTTGCTTGCGCATTTCTCGTTGTTGATTGTGGTTCCATTTGTTTGTGTTCTTGTCTTGGGTAGAGCCGGGAGACGAGTTCGTGAACGAGGAACCTGTCGAGTACGCTTACGAGGATCAAGCTTTCGACAACTCTGAGAATCTTGCAGGCAAGATGACCACCCCTCGAAATCACTTCTATCTTTGCTATGCTAGTTGTTCTCTCTATTGCCATGCTCGCGACCTATCACTTGCTATACCATGTCTCCTATTTTAAGCCATGTCAGCCTCTAACCATCCTCTCCTAGCAAACCGTTGTGTGGCTATGTTACCGCTTTTGCTCAGCCCCTCTTATAGCGTTGCTAGTTGCAGGTGAAGTTGAAGCTTGTTCCATGTCGGAACATGGACATGTTGGGATATCACAATATCTCTTATTTAATTAATGCATCTATATATTTTGGTAAAGGGTGGAAGGCTCGGCCTTATGCCTGGTGTTTTGTTCCACTCTTGCCGCCCTAGTTACTGTTATACCGGGATTATGTTCCTTGAGTTTGCGTTCCTTACGCGGTCGGGTGATTTATGTGACCCCCTTGACAGTTCGCCTTGAATAAAACTCCTCCAGCAAGGCCCAACCTTGGTTTTACAATTCGCTACCTAAACCTTTTTCCCCCGGGTTTTCGCGAGCCCGAGGGTCATCTTATTTTAACCCCCCCGGGCCAGTGCTCCTTCGAATGTTGGTCCGAACTGAGCAGACTGCGGGGGCCCCTCCTGGAAACTCGAGGTCTGGTTTTACTCGTAGGATGTCTCATCCGGTGTGCCCTGAGAACGAGATATGTGCAGCTCCTATCGGGATTTGTCGACACATTCGGGTGGCTTTGCTGGTCTTGTTTTACCATTGTCGAGATGTCTTGTAAACCGGGATTCCGAGACTGATCGGGTCTTTCCGGGAGAAGGTTTAACCTTCGTTGACCGTGAGAGCTTATGATGGGCTAAGTTGGGACACCCCTGCAGGGTATTATCTTTTGAAAGCCGTGCCCGCGGTTATGAGGCAGATGGGAATTTGTTAATGTCCGGTTGTAGATAACTTGTCACTTGACCCAATTAAAATACACCAAGTGCGTGTGTAGCCGTGATGGTCTCTTCTCGGCGGAGTCCGGGAAGTGAACACGGTATGTGTTATGTTTGACGTAAGTAGGTGTTCAGGACCTCTTCTTGGTCATTGCTAGATGACGTCCGCTCCTTTGCTTCTCTTCTCGCTCTCTTTTGCGCAAGTTAGCCACCATATATGCTTTTGCCGCTGCAGCTCCACCTCTTTGCTCCTCCTTGTCCTATAAGCTTAAATAGTCTTGATCTCGCGGGTGTGAGATTGCTGAGTCCCCGTGACTCACAGATTCTACCAAACCAGTTGCAGGTGCCGATGATGCCAGTGCAGATGATGGGGTCGATCTCAAGTGGGAGTTCGACGAGGAACGTGGTCATTACTATGTGTCTTTTCCTGATGATCAGTAGTGGAGCCTAGTTGGGACGATCGGGGATCTAGCATTTGGGGTTGTCTTATTTTCATCTGGATTTTGACCGTAGTCGGTCATTATGATTGTATTTTGGATGATGTATGAATAATAATTATGTATTTTGTGAAGTGGCGATTGTAAGCCAACTCTTTATCCCATTCTTGTTCATTACATGGGATTGTGTGAAGATGACCCTTCTTGCGACAAAACCACTATGCGGTTATGCCTCTAAGTCGTGCCTCGACACATGGGAGATATAACCGCATCGTGGGCGTTACAGCTTATCCTGTCATTGGAAACGCAACAGTATTAACATTACTAGTACATGATTATACTTTTTCTGGATGGAGGGGAACATTACCTGGCGGTGCCTCCTTGGAGTTCTCCAGTTCGGCAGTAACAACTGCTAGCTGAGTGTGGCACTTTTCCAGCTCATGAGACAGCATGTTGTTCTTCTCCGTGAGTACCTAATTATAAAATGATCCTTAAATCAATTGTTTCAACTGTTTCAAGTCTCGGGGGCTACTGGTACATGATTACCAGATCTGTACAAATGCGTACTTACCCACTTATGTTTCAAATACTGGTCAGTGGCTCTGGTAAGCCCATCCCGAGCAGCTCGGATGTACGCATCAGCCAAGCTGAAGGCGTCGAACGCCTCCTTAGCAAAGCCAGGGTCGCGAAGAGAGGCCCTCCGGCGCCGATGATTCATGGCGCTCTCGACTTCAGAGTTCGTGACGGATACATTATCCGAATCCTCTGAAGGAGGACAATCCGGCGTCGCTCCCGTGCCAGCCCCCGCCCTAGAGGTAGGGTCTGGAACCTGACTGAGGAGGCATGATCGGTAGGATCCCCGGACATAGTCCGGCGAACACTCTTCCTGATAAAACACAGTGGACAATGTCACGGTTCGATGTGACTGCTAGGGGGCATATTAAAAGTCATACCTCTTTGATGAAGGCTCGGCCGCGTTGTCATTTGCCTTCCTCTTCGAAGACCCACCCAGCGTAGGCACCGTCTCTTATGAGACGCTTCTGGTGCGGCATGATGCGCCGAGCACCTCCCCTTTGAAGCACGAGACAATGCGGTGGGTGAGGCATAATGAGGAAGCTCTTTCGGCGGAGATGTCTCCTGGCTACTTACATGTGAGGCACGAAGGAGGCCAGGATAGCCACAATGGCCACTTCTGTGCCATCATAGCTCGCCTGGTAGAAGACTCCCTCTTGGAGTTCTACAAATATGTCCGGATCTTCTTCAAATCCTGGATCGAGGTCTCGATTATGGTCCTCCAGCTGTGGAGTGGGGCTATAAATCCCCGCGATAGCTTTCCGCCATTCCTGTTAAAAATGGACGGGTAAATGTCAATTAAACATGACCCAGGGAAAGGATTGAGTGAGGAGGTGGAATTAAAACTCACCCAGCTAGGGGGATTGTACATGGAGAATCCCTCTTGGCGCTTAAGTCGAGTGAACTTCTCTTTCTCCCCTTTATACAGATCGGCCAATATTGTGGCCAGGGCGGCAGGGATGTCCGGACCTTTTCGTCTGCAGCGTGAGGCGTCATCTTCCCCATTGTAGTGCCACATAGGAAGCCCTCTGAATTGGAGCGGCTGAACACCCCGCACTATGGAAGTTGCCATTACCTCGATTATTGATAATCCGGACTGGGCCAGTGTCCTTATCTTGCCCATTAATTGTCGTACTTCTGCACTGTCCTTCTCCTCGAGGCTCCTAGGACGCCAGCTGTGGTGATTCCTCAATGGAGCACAGGAAAATTCGGGAAGGCCCATTCGGACTGGGTGGGGGAGAGCGGCATCTTCAATATGAAACCACTCCGAGGGCCACTCTTCGGATGTTTTCTTCGGCATGCCGGATAGGTATCCGGTCCCTGCTATGCGCCATATCTCGGCACCAGCCACCTCAAATACGGATCCCTTTAGGGTATGAGGGACGAGGCAGAAAAATTTCCTCCATAGATCGAAGTGGGCCTCGCAGCCCAGGAATAACTCGCAAAGAGCGACGAAACCAGCAATATGCAGGATGGAGGCTGGAGTTAAGTTGTGTAGTTGGAGGCCGTAGTATTCTAGAAGGCCTCGGAGGAAAGGGTGAATTGGAAACCCGACGCCTCTTATTAAGAAGGATATGAAGCACACTTGCTCCCCCCTGGTCGGATTAGGGAAATTTTCCGCCAGGGCTTCGCCTGTAAAAGAGGTTAATCCTGCTCGGACGGGGACTAGATCCACGGGGGGAAGGAATCCATGCGTTTGAAGCTTACTCAGCTGGTCATGGGATACTGAACATTTCTCCCAATTGCCTTTTTCGGAGCCGTGGGGGTGGGAGGAAGAACTGGGAGCGCTAGTCATGCTGGAATGGTTTCTCCTAGCAACCTCTAAGGATTTTACGCCTGGTGTGAGATGGCATCTGAGATCCAATCCTCTTAAATATACGCCTTTCTTACACGGCCAGGGTGTTATGTGCAAAAATACTCTGACCTTTCGTGTTCGCTCGACATGTTGAAACCGAAGCAATGGAGGCGCAGAAGCCAAAAGGTACGACATTAAATGGAAAGTTGAATATAACTCTTTGGATCAAAACGCTTTGAAGTATTCGAAGGAAGAACCCGCCTTGCAATGCCAAAGACTATCAGCGAACCGGACACACCGTCATTGAAGTCTGGTTCGGGGGCTACCGAGGGAGTCCTGGATTAAGGGGTCCTCGGGCGTCCGGTCAATGTGATGTGGGTCAGACTGATGGGCCGTGAAGATACAAGACAGAAGATGACACTCCCGTGTCTGGATGGGGCTCTCCTTTGCGTGGAAGGCAAGCGTGGCGTTCGGATACGAAGATTCCTTTCTCTATAAACCGACTCTGTAGAATCCTAGGCCCTTCCGGTGTCTGTATAAACTGGAGGGGTTAGTCCGTAGAGGCAATCACAATCATACAGGGTAGACATCTAGGGTTTAACCATTACAATCTCGTGGTTGATCAACTCTTGTAATCTTCATATTCATCAACATCAATCAAGCAGACTGTAGGGTAGTACCTCCATCAAGAGGGCCCGAACCTGGGTAAACATCGTGTCCCCCGTCTCCTGTTACCATCGACCTTAGACGCACAGTTTGGGACCCCCTACCTGAGATCCGCCGGTTTTGACACCGACAGGCGCGGCTGAAGAGCTCACACCCGCCTTGTCGGCGCCTTGCATGCGGCGCGGCTCGTTCTCCTCCTCGTCGTCATCCGGACAGTCCTCGAGGCCTCCTCCTCCGGAGCCGCCTGCTCCACCGCCGCCACGGCCGCCCCTAAGCCAGGGTCATCAACATCGCTTCTCGACCTGTCCGGCATGTACTCATGGCCCGGCTCCAGGTCGTCGGCGGGTGACTGGGTCGAGAAGACCTGCATCATGGCCGACTGATCATACGGCAAAGAAGAACTCAGACAAGCAAAAAAGAAAACAGAATTACAAGACTCACCGCAGGCGGTGGGTGCGCGTGGTCGTACGGCTGCTTGCCGAATTGCCAATCCTTCTTCGACAACTTGCAGTTGGAGAAATAGTTTACTAGCCGGACCACCTCCATGTCCGGCAGCTCCCGTGAGCACATCCGGCATGGGTCTCGGTGCCTACTCATGCGGCTGATGATGTGGGGGCTGGCTTGGAGAGGGAGCACTCGGCGCGCCACGTAGGCGGCCAGCAAATCCGTCATCACCTGAAGTCGGGTGAGGGCAGCGTTGGAGGCGGCCGATAAGGTGCTCGGCTTATACCGCCAGTTGGCGCGCGGCTCAGCAGGCGGGCCGGCTACATAAGCCGGCAAGTTGATGTTCTTGATATAAAAATAGGATTTCTACCACAGTTTAGCCGACTGCAGCAGGGAGACTGGTGGGAAGCGATTCTCGGCACCCGGACGCCGCACCGCCACACAAGCTCCGCATTGAGCCACCGTGCCTTTGGCGGCGGTGCCGAGCTTGAGGTAGAAGCACTCTCCCTAGAGCTTGAGGGTGGGGAGAGTACCAAGGTAACCTTCGCAGAGGGTGACGAAGGCGGCCAACAAGACCACCGTGTTTGGCGTGATGTGGTGCGGCTGGACTCGGTAGAAGTTGAGGAATGAGCGTAGGAAGCCGCTCACAGGAAGGCCCAAGCCACGAAGAAAATGGGACCGGAATACGACGCGTTCGTCATCCTCCGGCACCGGTGAGATTTCTGCCGCGGGGGGATGCTCACCTTCACGTGCGCCTCGCGGGGCAGGCGCTGCGTTTGGTGGTGAAAGGCGAGATGATCCTCGTGGACATTGGAGCCGTCCCAGTCCCCGGCCCGCGCGCCAGCCATGGGCTCAGGTGCTCACCGGAGGCGCGGCACGGCGACGAGCGCGCGAGTCTGCGGCGGAGCAATGAAGCCGCGGCGAGGAGAGGCCCGGCGATGGTGGGCTGCGGCAGCGCCTCGGCGAGGCGAAGGGGCGCTGCAGCGGCAGAGAGGAGAGGAAGAAGAAAGGCAAAGGGTGTGGAGGGCGCACGTGTGTCTGCCGCCCCCTCCTCCCCCTACTTATAGCCCTGGGCTACGAAGCCGAGGGGGCAAGGCGTGGGGGGTCGTGGGGTTAACTGCGCCCCACTCCCCCCACGATCCCACGTTTACTGCGCCAATAAAGGCATGTGTTAACTGCCGCAGAAGCCAACCGTCTGCCTCGGCCGCAGCGGATCCGCACGCGTGTCGAGGCCTAGTAGTGGCGGGCCCCGCCTGCGGCGACGTCCGATCGCGCGCATGGGCTAACAGGCCGGCCTGGTTTGCTGGCACCACGTGGCGTGCGGGCAACGGGCGGAAAGCCTGACGTCAGGCTAGCGTGCCACCTGGCCCCCACCGCGACGTTTTGATTCACCAAGCAGTCTGCCTTGTCACGGCCGGTTCCTAACAGTCGGCACCTCAGAAGACGGACGAAGCCAAGCTACCAAACCACTCGTTGTAGGAAGCTGTTGAGGCTCCTTGCCTCCTCAGCCGCGGCGCTCCACTAGCTTCGGGGACTACTATCGGAGTAAATGACCACGGGTAGCCTCATCAGCCCCCCATGGTATTTCAAGACATCGGGGCCGGCTGCACCCCTCAAGCGTCAAAAATGAAGGACCGCCTTCCTGGGGCCGGCTAGTCCAAGCGGTCGGCTGCTAGAAGGCGGCGGAATCTAGAAGGCGGCCATGAAGCGGGCAGACTCCTAGCAGGCGGCCTCCAGGGAGGCCGGCTCCTAGCAGGCGGCCCCTCGTTCCCTTGAAGTCAGCACCTCATAACAACAACGAGACGGGGCGTGGCTACAGTGCAGCCTGCCACCCCCGAATCCAGGGCAGAACGTGGCCATAGTGCTACGTACCGGGTGGACATCCCACGCCTGGCACAGCACTGTTGCCATATTGCCCATGACATCATCCATGGCAGAGGAAGCCATGCTCCCATGACGGGCTATCGGTACGGCCCGCAGGCAGCGGGCCCTACCTGCCAGTGAGAAGCTAGAAGGCGGCGAGCCCTGACCAGCCGGCGTGGGGGTGGACCGCCTTCCAGCAGGCGGCCCCCCTCTCCCCGCTCAAAGTCTGTGCGCCATTAACCAGAAGAGACGGGGAGTGCCCGCCAGGTGGCGGGACAATAGCCACACTTTCCCCGACAAAGCATGCATTATCAGTGGCACGACTACAGTACTAAGCAGCCGACAGGACCCGCAATCGGTGGGCGCGGCCTATCGGCTAAGTACAAGACAGCCGGCGGGACCCACCAGGCGGCGGGGCCCAGCAGCCGGCGGAGACCCAAACAGCTCAAGGAGCAAGCTTGTAGCTACTTATTGAGATAGTGATCATGCGAAGACCCCCGCAGAGCAGGACCAGGGGTGTTATCTCCTAGGAGAGGCCCGAACCTGGGTAAGATGCGTCAGTGTACATGTTTATGCCTTATCCCGCTTCCAGGCACCGGCGATGTACTTCTGTCCCCCACCATGATAAGTCACCCCCTGGCATATGTCGCTAGATATCCCCAACAAAATGTTTCTCAAAATACTCCTCGGTATGTTGACTATGCTAATTATATTGTTGCTAAATATATACCAACTAGTTTCACATACCAACAAAAGAAAAAATTCTTCTATGATTTAAGACATTACTTTTGGGATGACACACGTCTTTATAAAGAAGGAGTAGATGGTATTATTAGACGTTGTGTACCTGAGCATGAACAAGACCAAATCCTACGGAAATGTCACTCCGAGACTTATGGAGGGCATCATGCGGGAGATAGAACTGCTCATAAGGTATTGCAATCTGGTTTTTATTGGCCTAATCTCTTCAAGGATGCCCGTAAGTTTGTTTTATCTTGTGACGAATCTCAACGAATTGGTAATATCGGTAAGCGTCAAGAAATGCCAATGAATTATTCACTTGCTGTTGAACCATTTGATGTTTGGGGTTTGGATTATATGGGACCTTTTCCTTCCTCTAATGGGTATTCTCATATTTTGGTTGCTGTTGATTGTCTTACTAAGTGGGTAGAAGCTATTCCAACTAGTAGTGTGATAGCCCATAAGTATAGGGGATCGCAACAGTTTCGAGGGTAGAGTATTCAACCCAAATTTATAGATTCGACACAAGGGGAGCCAAAGAATATTTGAAGGTATTAGCAGCTGAGTTGTCAATTCAACCACACCTGGAGATTAATTATCTGCAGCAAGTAATCAGTAGCAAAGTATTTTGATAGTTTTGATAGTAGTGACAGCAGCAACGGTAACAATAACAATGATAGCAGTAATTTGTAGCAAGTGTAACAGTGATGATAGCAGTAGTAACGCAACAAGAACAGTATAGGATAAATTCGTAGGCATTGGATCAGTGACTTGTTGGATGATATTCATCATGTGACAGTTATAAGCTAGGGCGATACGACACTAGCTCAAGTTCATCGATATAATGTAGGCACGTATTCCATAAATAGTCATACGTGCTTTATTAAAAGAACTTGCATGACATCTTTTGTCCTACCGTCCCGTGGCAGCGGGGTCCATATTGGAAACTAAGGGATATTAAGGCCTCCTTTTAATAGAGAGCCGGAACAAAGCATTGACACATAGTGAATACATCAACTCCTCAAACTACGGTCACCACCGGGAGTGGGCCCGGTTGTTGTCACTCCGGGGTTGCCGGATCATAACACGAAGTAGGTGACTATAACTTGCAAGACCGGATCTAAAACATGGATATAATGAGGAATTCATAAACGGTTCAGATCTGAGGTCATGGCACCCGGGCCCAAACTGACAAGCATTAAGCATAGCAAAGTCATAGCAACATCAATCTAAGAACATAGTGGACACAAGGGATCAAACCCTAATAATACTAACTCGATTACATGATGAATCTCATCCAACTCCTCACCGACCAGCGAGCCTACGAAGGAATTACTCACTCCCGGTGGGGAGCATCCTGGAATTAGCGATGGAGATTGGTTGGTGATGACGAAGAACGAAGATCCCTCTCTCCGGAGCCCCAAACGGACTCCAGATCTGCCCTCCCGAGGAAGAACAGGGCTTGGCGGCGGCTCCGTCTCGTGGATCGTGATAATTCTTTTTCCCTCATTTTTTTCTGGAATAATGTGAATTTATAGTATCAGGGTGTCGGATTTCAGGTTCCGGCAAAACCCTTGAGGTTCGGACACTAGTGTGCGCACGAAGATCTCTCTCTCCCTGGATCACTCTCGCAACAATCGCAAGGCCTAGCTCGACGAACCCAAAGAACAGGAGACACAAGAGTTTATACTGGTTCAGGCCACCGATATGGTGTAATACCCTACTCCAGTGTGGTGTGGTGGATTGCCTCTTGGGCTGAGGATGAACAATTACAAGGGAAGAACAGCCTCTTGAGGAGAGGTGTTCTTGTGCTCGGTGAGCTTGTGTGGTTGAGGATGATCTGGATGATCCGCCCCCCCCCCCTCTAAGGTGGTGGCTAGTCCTATTTATAAAGGCCCTGGTCCTCTCCCCCAAATATTGAGCGGGAAGGGATCCAACAATGGCCAAATTCGAAGGGAGACAACTAGTACAAGTTATCCTAACTAAAGGTGGTCTTCGCCTGCCAAAGGCTCTCGTGGAGAAGCCGTCTTGGGCTCCACGGTGACCTCCGTCCTGCCGTCCTGCTGGTGTTGGTCTTGTTGCACCGATATGGAAACCTTTGCCTGATGCCTCGGGACTCCTCTCCTGCGCTTGCCTCTTTAGCACCAAAGAGGAAACGAGGACACTGCGCACGCTGGCGCCCGCCTGACTCCAGGCGTCATGGCTTGCGTCACAGGAACCTCGCGAGGTGTCCCTTGCCTTGATCTCTCCGCCCCTCGCGAGCTAGCTTGGTGAGGCCGCCCCTGAGGGGGTCTTGCGTCGTCTGCCTCGTGAGGCTTGGCCCCTCATGAGGGTCTTGTGTGTTTGTTGGTGAAGATGGGCCGTACAGGGCCTCTGGCGGAGCCACGCTGTGGGCCGCAGGCAGGCAAGTCTGGGGACCCCCGGAGATGAGCGACGACAGCTATGTGCCCCTGAGATCTCGCCGGGCCTGGAACAAGGCCGCAGCATCCGGTCTTCGCTGATCTGGATGGGGTTGGTGCCGGCCTCCCGTGGCCCACTGTTGATGAAGGCGTCGGCTGCCCTGGCGCGTGTAGATAGAGCTCCTAGGAACTCCCTTATTTTGTTCCCTACGAGGAATCAAAATGGGTCCCGTCGGGCATGTAATGGGTCCGCAATGCCTTCTGTTCATATTATCCCTATTATGAAAATTTGCGAACGCATGTCTTGTTTTGGCTCGCTCTCCCCTTTCCAACCCCACGGCAGCTTGGTGCTCTACGCCGACAGGTCCCGGTCCCGAGGCGGGCTGCAGCCGTTGCTGGTATGCCAGGTCGCGATGCCGTGGTCAAGGCCAGGAGGTGAGCGGCCCGAGGTCCAGTAAGAGCTCCTGAGGCGTGATGCTCAAGAGGTCCCCTTTAGCGCTCAAGCAGCCACCTCTCTGTATCGGCGTCCTGGGAACGAGGGTCCCCAGACTTGCCTGGCTGCGGCCGACAGCGTGGCTGCGCCAGCGGCCCTGTACGGCCCATCTTCACCAGCAAACACACAAGACCCTCGGGAGGGGCCAAGCCTCACGAGGCGGACGATGCAAGACCTCCTCAAGGGCGGCCTCACCAGGCTGGCTCGCGAGGGGCGGAGAGATCAAGGAAAGGGACACCTCACGAGGTTCCTATGACGCAAGCCATGACGACTGGAGCCAGGCGGGCGCCAGCGTGCGCAGTGTCCTTGTTTCCTCTTTGATGCTAAAGAGGCAAGCATAGGCGAGGAATCTCGAGGCATCAGGCAAAGGTTTCCATATTGGTGCAATGAGACCAAGACCAGTAGGATGGCAGGACGGATATCGGATGTGGGGTTCCGGCAAACCCTTAAGGTTCGAACACTGGGGTGCGCGCGAAGTCTTTCCCTCCTACCGATCTACGCCCTAGCTCGCTAAGGTCTCGCGGACGAACTCGCAACACAGAAAGACACAAGGTTTATACTGGTTCGGGCCACCGTTGTGGTGTAATACCCTACTCCAGTGTGTTTGTGGTGGATTGCCTCTAGGGCTGATGATGAAGAGTACAAGGGAAGAACAGCCTCCTGAGGTTGAGGTGTTCTTGTGGCTAGGCTCTCCATCGGTTGGCTCAAGCTAAGATCAGATCCCCCCCCTATGGTGGCTTGTTCTACTTATATAGGCCCTGGTCCTCCCCAATATCGAGCGGGAAGGGAGCCAACAACGGCGGGCAAATTTGAAGGGGGACAACTAGTACAAGTTATCCTGACAAAAGTGGTCTTCGCCTGCGAAAAACTCTGGTGGTGACGCCGTCTTGGGCTCCACGATGACCTCCATCTTGCCGTCCTCCTGGTCTTGGTCTCGTTGCACCAATATAGCAACCTTTGCCTGATGCCTCGGTACTCTTCGCCTGCGCTGGCCTCCTTAGCACCAAAGAGGAAATGAGGACGCTGCACGCTCTGGCGCTCGCCTGGTGCTGTTCGTCATGGCTCACGTCACGAGAGCCTCGTGAGTTTTTGCCCTGCCTTGATATCTCCGCTCCTCGTGAGCCTGCCTGGCCAGGCCACTCTAGAGGAGGTCTTGCATTGTCCGCCTCGCAAGGCTTGGACCCTCGCGAGGATCTTGGATGCCTTGTTGATGAAGATGGGCCGTACGGCCTGCTGGCTTAGCCATGCTGTGGGCCGCAGGCAGGCAAGTCTGGGGACCCCCGTTCCCAGAACGCCGACAGTAGCCCCCGGGCCCAAGGTGCGCTCGGGCTTGGCTTCGCGGCAAAGCCAAGGGTCAAGTTCGGAGCACCGCGGGCCCCAAAAGCCTGCGGCCTCTGTTGACGCGTGGCGGTTGATTGGACGTGGGCGCCTCCGCTTCCCCACGCTGCCTCGGCAACTGCACGACTTGACAAGTCCCTGCGACATGCAAGGAAAACCATCATTGCCTGCGATCGTGGGAGATGCCGGTTGGCCTTCTCTTGCTATAAATGGGGAGTGGGGCGGAGCCCCCGTCGCCCATCTCTTCCCCGCTTGCTTGCTTCTTCCTCTTCGCTCCACTGCTTGTAGCGCCACCGATGGCGCCACGAAGGAAGTTCTCCGCGGCCGAGAAGGGAAAGGCTCCTCGCAAGGGACCCGGCTCCCCAGCGCCCAAGCGCGGCCGCGGCCGCCCGCGCAAGCATGACGCGACCCCCGCCGTGGCCCATTGTCGAGACGGCGCCACGGCACGCGGAGTGGGTCATCCCAGCCATGGCGGTCCAGTTGATGAGGGGAGGCGTGCTATGGTGGCGCGGCCTCCTCATCCGCGCTTTCACACGGCGGAGGCGTCGCCGGAGTTTGTCGTCTGGTCGGAGAACCCAGCCGGCAACTGGCTCCAACTTCCGCACTTCTTCGCCGGTGAACTGCCGGCCTCTGGTCCATGCGGACTCTGGCTGCAGGCGGATGGCTGCTGCAGCAAGGCCTCTTGGGTTGCGGTTGAGACTTCCGCCGTGGGCAACATAGCTCTGGCCCGCGGCTGGCACACATTCGCCCGCGCGCCCGGCTTGGGCAGGCGGTGCACCCTCCACTTCAGGTACGATGGCGGATCGACCCTCTATGTGAGGGTGTTTGGGGAAGATGGTCGCCGCGTCGGGTGCTGCCCCGAGGCGAACGACGGTGAGGAGGTACTCGGCCTTGGGGACGGTCGCGATGAGGACGAGGGCGAGCCCGCCCTCGGCGGCGACCCTGTCTCATCCAGCTACGGCGGCTCTTCCTGTGGCGACAGCTCCAGCAGCGGCGGCTATGACCAGCCGCCGCGCCCGTTTTGAAGGCGGCAGTGGGTCGTCTCATCGCCGCGCCTCCGTGAAGCATGAGGAAGGATCCGGCTAGGCCCGGGGTAGTGCTAGGGGCCTGTCTTCACAGATCGTTGCAACGCTACTTTTCTTTTACTCTTCTCCTGAATCAAGAATCAAACTAGTATGGGCCCAGGGGGGCGTGTATCGAACTATGGTTCCTTGGTTATAACAGTATGCGTGTTGTTCTCGTGCTGTGTCGTTATTTTGCACAGAGATAACTTAACCTGGTATACTCAGGACGCCCTCTTCCTCGCGAGGCGTTTATTTCCTCTCATCCATCTTGCCTCGGTGGCTTGCATTCGCTCAGGAACTGCGAAAAACTCGTTAGGAAGTGCGTTAAAAAAATTGCCGTTCATCCTGGCCCTGACCTGGCGCTTTGTATCGCGGTACCCGAGGGGCACGGACTAGGAGAGGTGCGCCAACTTTTGGGCTCGAACGAGGGTGGCTCGCGAGAAGGCAGAAAGGAAGAAAAATGCTCGCGAGGGCACCTGCCTAGCCCCCTCGTGAGGCATGCGAGAGAGAACACGAGCAAATTCGAGCCCGAAAAAATGCAGTGAGAGGCGAGGGAACCAAACCAGCAAGGAACGCCAAGGGCAAACTTTGATTAAGGAAAAGTGAGCCAACTACGAAAAGCAAATGAAAAGCCGCGTCCGGCACCTAGTCTAGTCTTCAAGTCTTCTCACCAGCGCGGAGCTAAGTGCTGTCCACTAGGATTGGGAGGGAGCCCCAGGGCCTGAGGCCGGCGCTCCTGAGACTCCGGGGCGTGTATAGCCCCACTCATTATTACGTGAGAGTATCACGGGCAGCGATTCTTCACAGGCACCGGGCCTTCTTCACAAGCTCTGGGCCTTTCTTCTCAGGCTCTGGGCCTTTCTTCTCAGGCTCTGGGCCTTGCTTCTCAGGCTCTGGGCCTTGCTTCTCAGGCTCTGGGCCTTGCTACATGGATAGAACTTCCGGAGGTGCTGGATGTTCCAGGCGTTCTGGATGGGTATCCCGTCCTGCGTCTCCAGGCGCGCTGCACCCGGCCTGGAGACATGGACGACCCTGAACGGGCCCTCCCACATGGGCGAAAGCTTGTGCAGCCCTTCTCTGGAGAGGACCCGCCTCAGGACGAGGTCGCCCACCTCGAGCGTCCTGGAGCGGACGTTGCGGCAGTGGTATGGCCACAGAGCTTGTTGGTACCTTGCCGCCCTCAATGCAGCTTCGCGTCGGTGTTCCTCCCCCAGCACGAGGTCCATCCCCCACATGGCGTCCTGCCGCGTTTCATCGAACACCAGGACCCGCGCGGAGCGATGCTTGACCTCGTGAGGGAGGACTGCTTCAGCTCCGTAGACGAGGAAGAATGGAGTCTCGCCCGTTGGCTTGGTGGCGGTCGTTTGGATGGACCATAGCACAGACTGGAGGTCGTCGTGCCAGCCCCTGCTGCAGGCCTCCAGCTTCTTCTTAAAGGTCCTGGTCTTGAGGCACCTCAGGACCTTCGCGTTAGCACGTTCGGCCTGACCGTTACTCCTGGGGTGGGCCACCGAAGCATAGCAGATCTGCGTTCCAAGGTTAGCACAGTAGGTTTTGAAGAGGTTGCTAGTAAACCGCGAACCATTATCTATGATGATGCGGTTGGGGACCCCGAAGTGGCTCACGAGGCCTTTGATGAACTTGACAGCAGAGCCGGCTGGAATGGTACGGACGGCTTCCACTTCCGCCCACTTGGTAAACTTGTCGATGGCGACGTAGAGATAGCGGTAGCCCCCTGGCACTCGAGGGAACGGGCCTAAGATGTCCAGCCCCCAGACCGCAAACGGCCACGTGAGCAGGATGGTTTGGAGGCCCTGAGCAGGCTGACGGATCTGCTTTGTGTGGAATTGGCAAGCTTCGGAGGACTTCACCAGCTCGGCCGCGTCGTTGGGTGTTGTAGGCCAATAGAACCCACTGCGGAACACCTTGCCGACGAGGTTCCGTGACGACGAGTGGTGTCCGCAGTCACCGTCATGTATGTCAATCAGCAACTCCCTTCCTTGATCGCTGGAGATGCAGCGCAACGTGACATCGTTCGGTCGTTTCCTGTATAACTCGCCGTCTTGGATACAGTATGCCGTGGCTTGCCGGGCCACGCGCTCCGCATCCTCTTCCTTCTCCGGCAGCATCCCGTGCATGAGGTACTCTTTGAATTCCTTGGTCCAGCACTCCTCCTGGGGCTCGAGCGCCAAGAGCAGCCGAGCTCCTGAGGTCGGGCCGCAGGCTGGGGCTCCCATGGCCGGGGGCTGCAGGAGCTCCTCCCGAGGCTGAGTCGTGCTTGAAAGAGGTGGTGTAGCTGATGGCTTGAAGAGCCGCTCTTCGAAGACGCCGGGATCTTGCGGTTGCCGCTTGGATGCTCTCCTGGCGATGTCGTCGGCTTCCTTGTTGGTGCCCCGAGGCACGTGCTGCAGCTCCAGGCCCGAGAACTGCTTTTCCATCTTGCGTACCTCCGCGAGGTAGGCCTCCATGTGCTCATCCTTCGGCTTGTACACCTTGTTGGAGAAGTTGACGAGGAGCTGCGAGTCGCCTTTGATTGTGAGGCGCTTCACCCCTAGAGCCGCCGCAGCCTTCAGGCCTGCTATGAGGCCTTCGTATTCTGCGATGTTCTTGGAGACCTTCTCGCCGTGCTGAAAACAGAGTTGCAGGGCGTAGTAGAGCTTGTCCTGAGTGGGTGAGATGAGCACTGCTCTAGCCCCGCGCCCTGGTGTGTGAAGGCGCCATCGAAATACATGACCCAGCCATCTGGTGCCTCGCTTCCTGGGGAGGTGGACCGGTCTTCTCCTTCCTCAAGAGCCGGGGCATCTGCCCATTCTGCCACAAAATCAGCGAGCACAGTTCCCTTGATGAGCCTGGTAGTGCCGAACTCCAACTGGAACGCTTGCAACTCGATGTTCCACTCAGCGACCCTTTCCGGCTGAGTTAGGGCTCCTGAGTACCCTCTCCAATGGGTAGGCTGAGATGACCTTGATGCGGTGGCCCTGGAAGTAGTGCCGCAGCTTGCGCGAGGCCACCAAGAGTGCGAGCAGGAGCTTTTGCGGCATGGGCTAGCGCGCCCTCGCCTGCCGCAGTACGGTGCTGACGAAGTACACCGGGTGCTCGACGAGGGCTAGTACACTATCAAGGCTCGGGTCCTGCGGAGATTGTGGCATATCCTGAGGTGGTGGGTTTCCTGAGACCTGACCGTCTTCAAGAGCTTCTACGATGTTGCCCTGCTGAGCTGGGTCTTCCGCCGCTGATGGCTTTGCTGCGCCTTGCTGACCCTGCGCTGCATCAGATCCGGCTTGGCGCGGCACACCCTTGTCTTGGCGCTCCTCCCGAACCGCCACCAGCGCCGCGCTGGCGGAGTACAGGGTGGCGGCAAGGTAGAGTACCAGAGGCTCGAGTGGCCGCGGTGCCACCATCACCGGGGGGCTGGTGAGGTATTTCTTGAGGTCTTGGAAGGCCCGGTCGGCCTCCGGGGTCCACTCGAATGGGCCCTTCTTCTTCATGAGCTTAAAGAAGGGTAAAGCGCGCTTGCCTAGCTTGGAGATGAAACGCCCTAACGCGGTCACCCGCCCTGCTAGCTTCTGCATTTCCTTGAGGGTCTGTGGTGGGCTCATGTCTTCGATGCCCTTGATATTCTTCGGGTTCGCCTCGATCCCTCTGTGGGATATGAGGAACCCTAGTAGCTTGCCGGAGGGGACGCCAAACACGCACTTCTCCGGGTTAAGCCTCAAGTTCACTTGCCGTTAGGGCGCAAGCTCTCGAAGGTCTCCTCCAAGTCTTGAATCAACGTCCTCGCCTCGCAAGATTTGACCACTATGTCATCAACGTAGGCCTCTGTGTTTCTGCCGAGCTGCCGCCCCAAAGTGATGTGCATCAACCGCTGAAAGGTTGCGCCCGCGTTGCGCAGCCCGAAGGGCATGCGGGTGTAGCAATACACCCCGCATGGTGTTAGGAAGGTTGTCTTCTCCACATCCTCCACCGCCATCTTGATTTGGTGGTATCCTGAGAATGCATCCAGGAAGCATAGCAACTCGCACTCGGCGGTGGAGTCGACGATTTGATCGATGCATGGAAGTGGGAACGGATCTTGGGGGCAAGCTTTGTTAAGGTTGGTGAAGTCGACGCACATCCGTTCCTTCCCGCCTTTCTTCGGTACGACGACGGGGTTTGCTAACGATTCGGGGTATCGAACTTCTCGGATGGTACCTGCCGCCTCCAGCTTGCGTGTCTCTTGGACGATGAAGGCCTGCTTCTCAGTGGACTGCCGTCTTGCTCGCTGCTTCACGGGGCGTACGTGGGGGCACACCCTTAGATGGTGCTGGATTACCTCTCTCTGGACCCCTACCAGCTGATTGGGCTCCCACACAAATATCTCCTGGTTCGCGCGCAAAAACCTCACCAAAGCTTCTTCTTGTCCCGGGTCATTGCCGGTTCCTATGGTGAAGGTGGCTCCTGAAGACCCGTCCTCGTTGACCGGCACCTGCTTGGTCTCCGCCTTGTCTTGGGTGAACAGGTGCTTCTTCTTTGTGGGCGCGGTCTCCTTGGCCTCGGGCGTACCGGCGAAGGCTGGCTGTGCTGCTGCCGGGGTCTTGAAGGCGAGCCTGAGCGCCGTCATGGCCTCCTTAGTGTCCCCCTTGATGGTGAGGACGCCCTTGCTCCCTGGCATCTTCATGAGGTTGTAGGCCGGGTGAGTCGCCGCCATGAATTGAGCGAGAGCCGGGTACCCGAGGATGGCATTGTACGGGAGACCGATGCGGGCGATGTCAAAGTCCATAGCTCGGTGCGATAGTTGTCTCGCGTGCCAAAGGTGACAGGGAGGCGGATTTGCCCCAGAGAGTGGGCAGCTCCACCCCCCACTCCCGTGAAGGGCTTCCTTAGGCCGAGCCGCTCGAGCAGCACTTGAAAAAGGCTGAAGGCTTCTACGGAGAGCAAGTTGAGGCCGGCGCCGCCGTCGATGAGGGTCTTGGTAACGACCACGCTGCATATGGTGGGCATGTAGAGCATCGGGAGCATCCCGGAGCCGGCGATGGAGTCGGGATGGTCTTCCGAGGTCGGCCTCCGGCGCAGCCCAACCGGGCGGAACCCCTGGGCGCTTGGAGGCTGCCCCAATCTGATGGAAGAAAGGTTTGACGTGGCGATCTAAAGGCGGTGCTTGAGAGCCACCCAGCAGTGCCCTGACTGCGTGGTGCGCCAGCACCGCGTAGCGCGCGGTGAAGAGGTTGCGGAGTTCCCCCAGGATGCCACCGTGGATCCCGGGAGGTTGAGCAGCCAGGCGTGCGGCTCGCCGGCGAGGGCCATGGGGAACCAGTTGGCCATGATCTTGTCGTCGCCCCCGGTTCCGAGGACGGCCTCCTCGTACGCCAGCAGGAACGATGCTGGGTCTGCCGCGCCATCGTAACGCGGCGGCATCTCCAGCTTGAACTTGGTTGGCCACTGCACTCGCCGCAGGGCGGGTCCCAGGGATCGGTACCCAGACTCCCCGCTGTCGATGTAGGTCACGGTGGTGGATGGCGGGGCACCCGCCATGGGAGCGAAGTGCGGCGGCACGGGGCGCAGGTTGGTGGAGAGGAGCTCCGGCGCACCCCTACATAGCGTGCCAAATGTCGGATGTGGGGTTCCCGCAAACCCTTAAGGTTTGAACACTGGGGTGCGCGCGAAGTCTTTCCCTCCTACCGATCTACGCCCTAGCTCGCTAAGGTCTCGCGGACGAACTCGACGAACTCGCAACACAGAACACAAGGTTTATACTGGTTCGGGCCACCGTTGTGGTGTAATACCCTACTCCAGTGTGTTGGTGGTGGATTGCCTCTAGGGCTGATGATGAAGTGTACAAGGGAAGAACAGCCTCCTGAGGTTGAGGTGTTCTTGTGGCTAGGCTCTCGATCGGGTTGGCTCAAGCTAAGATCAGATCTCCCCCCTATGGTGGCTAGCTCTACTTATATAGGCCCTGGTCCTCCTCCCAAATATCGAGCAGGAAGGGAGCCAACAACGGCGGGCAAATTTGAAGGGGGACAGCTAGTACAAGTTATCGTGACAAAAGTGGTCTTCGCCTGCGAAAAGCTCTGGTGGTGACGCCGTCTTGGGCTCCACGATGACCTCCGTCTTGCCGTCCTCCTGGTCTTGGTCTCGTTGCACCAATATAGCAACCTTTGCCTGATGCCTCGGTACTCTTCGCCTGCGCTGGCCTCCTTAGCACCAAAGAGGAAATAAAGACGTTGCGCGCTCTGGCGCCCGCCTGGTGCCGTTCGTCAGGGCTCGCGTCACGAGAGCCTCGTGAGGTTTTGCCCTGCCTTGATATCTCCGCTCCTCGTGAGCCTGCCTGGCTAGGACACTCCAGAGGAGGTCTTGCATCGTCCGCCTCGCGAGGCTTGGACCCTCGGGAGGGTTTTGGATGCCTTGTTGATGAAGATAGGCCGTACGGCCTGCTGGCTTAGCCACGCTGTGGGCCGCAGGCAGGCAAGTCTGGGGACCACCGTTCCCAGGACGCCGACAACGGAGGTCACCATGGAGCCCAAGACGGCGTCACCACCAGAGCCTTTGGCAGGCGAAGACCACCTTTAGTCAGGATAACTTGTACTAGTTGTCTCCTTTCGAATTTAGCCATTGTTGGATCCCTTCCCGCTTAATATTTGGGGGAGAGGACCAGGGCCTTTATAAATAGGACTAGCCACCACCATAGAGGGGGACGAATCATCCAGATCATCCTCAACCACACAAGCTCACCGAGCACAAGAACACCTCTTCTCAGGAGGCTTCTCTTCCCTTGTAGCTGTTCATCCTCAACCCAAGAGGCAATCCACCACACCACACTGGACTAGGGTATTACACCACATCGGTGGCCCGAACCAGTATAAACTCTTGTGTATCCTGTTCTTTGGGTTCCTCGAGCTAGGCCTTGCGATTGTTGCCAGAGTGATCCAGGGAGAGAGAGATCTTCGTGCGCACCCTAGTGTTCAAACCTCAAGGGTTTTGCCGGATCCCGAAATCCGACATTTGGCGCGCCAGGTAGGGGTGCGCCGAAATTTTCCTTCCGCCAATCCGTGTTCCACCGTTCCACCGCGACCATGTAAGACCCGCGCCGAGCCAGCACTGAGCGCCGGGCCGCCCTCGCCGCTCAGACTGCCCCCGTCGGCGGGCCTCCCCGTCGTTCTCCGTCACCCGCCGCCAACGCCGCCACCCGCCCAACGGGAAACGAGCAGCAAGCGTCCTCGCGGCACCCCTCGGTGCGGCGGGGCGGCCGCACCGCCACTCCGTCGCTGACCCTAGCCGGCTCGTCATCCCATGCTTGTCGCGCTCCCACCGACGCGCAGGCCGCGCTGCTCATGGCGCGGGAGCTCCTGCGCTACCGCCCAGTCAACGACCTCTACGAGGACTGGCTGGACCACATCGCCGAGCTCGTCAGCACCGCAGGGCGCTCCCCCGTGCCATCCCTCTCGCTGCCACGCCCTCCGCCAGCTGTGGGCAACGTGGCTCGCGGAGCGCCTCCACCACCTCTGCACCAAGACGGTGCTCTGGCGCCAAGGTGCGCGGCCCCTCCGGCGTGACCCACCGCGTCGGGCGCCCGCGCGAGAAGAAGGAAGCTTCCAAGAAGTTCCACGGTCGCAAGAGAATGCTCCCGCACTCCCACTGCCACCACGACAAGACCGCGTGCCGCCTGCTGTGGCGGTGCGCGGGCACCAAGGACAGGCCCCACCTCTGCAAAGGGCCCCGGTGGCCACGGCAGGCTGTCGCGCCTTCACTCCGGAGCTGCGTAGGGTCGCTTGGTCGGGCAAGTTCAAGGCAGACCTGCCTCCTCGCTACGACGGCACCCCCGACCCCACGGAGTTCCTGCAGCTCTACGAACTGAGCATCGATGTGGCCAACGGTGACGAAAAAGCCATGGCGAACAGGTTCCCCATGGCTTTCAAGGATGGTGCTCACTCGTGGCTCCTGAACCTGCCCCCGGGCTCGATCTCCTCCTGGGACGAGATGCGCGACCGCTTCGTCACCAACTTCCTGGCCACTCGCGACCGCCCTCCGGCCGTGGGTGACCTACGCCGCGTCAGGAAGCAGCTAGGAGAGACCCTGCGAAAGTACATCCAGTGCTTCAACAACGTTCGCCTCAAGATCCCCAAGGTGACGCATGAGGCCATCATTTCGGCATTTTATGATGGCATTCGCGATGTCAAGATGAAGGAGGAGCTCGCCATCCACGAGGAGCTATGCACGGCTTTGGAGCTGTTCAACCTGGCGACCAAGTGCGCAAGAGCTGAGGAGGGGCGCCTTTCCCTCCTCGAGCTCCCAGCTACCGACCTGGAGGAGAAGTAAGCCAAGGCCAAGGACGTGAAGCGCAAGGGAGTAGCCGTGCTTGCGGCGGAGCCAGATATGAAGCGCGGCCGGGACCACCTCGAGTCGTCCCAGAGCAGCAGACTGTTCTCCGCCTTCCACAATGTACACAGCCACAAGACCAACGACTGTCAAGAGCTCAGGGCCATTCGATATGGATGCTTCGGTCGACGCCCCGAGTGCAACGACCGGGGCTACGGCCGAGGAGGAGGACGAGGCGGAGGACGCTGGGACGATTGCAGTCCCCGCCAGGAGTGGTGCGACCGGCCTCGCGAGGACCGCTGGGAGGACCAGCCTCGTGAGGGCGCATGGAGGGACCACCCTCGCGAGGACCGCCCTCAGGGCACTGCCGGTCTTCCTCCGCTGTCGCCACCGCCAAGAAAGAATGACGACGACCATTAGGACGAGGGGGCTGGGGGCTTCCAAGGACCGCGTGCCATCGCCTGCATCTTGGGCGGAGCTCAAGCCCCAGCCTCTCAGTGCATCTTCAAGCAGTTTGCTCGCGAGGTGAACGCAACCCTTCCCAGGCTTAAGGCCACATGTCCCCTCCGGTGGTCCAAGTGTGCCATCACTTTCAGCTCGGCGGACCAGCTCAAGTGCGCGGCCACCGCTGACGCCCTCCTGATGCTCTACTCACCCGTCATCAACAATGTGCAAGTCACCAAGACCCTCATCGATGGCGGCGCAGGGCTTAACGTCCTGTCCGTCGAGACGTTCGACAGCCTCCAAGTGCCATACGATCAGCTTCAGCCTTCCAAGCCCTTCTCAGGAGTGACCGATGGCTCCACCACCCCGATAGGGCAGGTCCGCCTCCCTGTCACCTTCAAACAACGCGACAACTACCGCACCGAGCTCATCGACTTTGACGTTGCTCACATCCATCTACCGTACAATGCCGTCCTCGGGTATCCGGCCCTAGCCAAGTTCATGGCGGTGACCCACCACGGCTACACCGTCCTCAAGATGCCAAGAAGCGGCGGGATCATCACTGTCCCCTACAAAGAAAGAGATGTAGTGTGCTCCCTCGAGCGTGCCTTCCAAGACGTAGCGATCAAAGACCCCGACAACAATGGTGTGCAGTACCCTCCTGAGGCCATCCCCAAGAAGAAGAAGCAGCTACTCCGCACAGGGCCACAGGGGAGCGGCGTCTCTGGCGGTGCAACATCAGGATCGGCGCCCGCGCCTCGGGCGCCTCCCTCCCTCGCATAGGAAGGCGCGCCCGGCGCCCTCCTCGGGCAGGGCTTGGGGGCTCTCTTCTGGAGGGCCTCAGACCTAGCCAACATCACGAGGGAGGGGCTCGGGCACCACATGGAGGCGTGCTTTGCGGCATGTTTCCCTCAGGAGAACACCGGGCGAGGAGTGCCCGACGCTAAGGAGTTCATCACCAAGGTCACTCAGGAGCTTCAAGAAGCGAGAGCCATGCGCGGCGACCGCCGCCCACCTGGCGCAGCTCCCCATCCAGGCGAGGATGGTGGGCTGCGTGTCTGCATCGACATCCCAGGGCTCAACAGGGCCGCATCTCAGGAGCTCTTCTGGCCTTCGCGCATGGGACGTTGCAAGGGCCCACCTCACAGCTATGTTCGCATGCCATTTGGCCTGCCGAGCGTGGCAGCCGCCTTCCAGCGCAACCTGCAGAGCATCCTGGCAGGTCAGGAGGCCAGGCATCACGCAGTCCTGGTGAAGATGGAGACGGTCCTCAAGGAACCACCCGGACCCCCAGAGCCTCCCGAGGCTCAGGGCTTCGGTGGCTCATCAGGAGCAACCCCTTCGCTATGCATCTTCAGCTACTCCAACATCTCTTCGACAACGGAACCAGGTGACATTTTCCAAGTTTATTTAGCTGGGAGCGCCCCCCGGGCTGCATCATTCCCAGGCCACGTGGGCCTATCCCTGCGGCATGTATCCTTTTACGTCTTTAACATTACTTTGCTGGGGGCGCCCCTCGGGCTGCATCATCCCCAGGCCGCTCGGGTCCAACCCAGCGGCATGTATCGTTTTTGCATTTACCTAAGCTAGTTCGTTTTCCATGCATAATCCATCTATGGTTATCACCTGCTTGATTATCACCCACCACGGGAGCTACACATGCTGGCACGGCGCTTGTGCTCGGGTCCGTCCCTGCCACGTCAACAAATCTGAGCGGTCGAGATCTGGCTCGCGGCACGCCTCACGCACGCCACCTCACCAGGCCCTCAGTACCTTCATCCTCTTGCAGAGCGACATGCAGCAGACCGACAATCATCATGGCGATCTATGTCCCTCCTCGTGCTAACCTGCAGGGACCTCCCGAGGACGACAGTGGGCGGTACCACGGGCTCCTTCTTCTCCCATGTGATTCGCTTGCGCGTTAAAAGGGGGGCTCCTGAGTATCGCGACTCAGGAGCTCTTACTGGCTCTCCAGCCCTCACCCCCTGGCGTTGACTACGGCATCGCGACCTGGCATACCAGCGGCGGCTGAGCTCGCTCGAGGGCCGGGACCTGAGGACGCAGAGCACATAGAAGAGCATGGAGAAGAGGGGGAGGCTCGCACGGGCCTAACATAGCTACCCAACAGTAGTCGACGCACAAGTCTGGCGCAACACAAGGACCCAGCTCCGGAATGCCAAGATAAGTCTCGCGCCTGGATCGACCCAGCGCTAGTTCTTTGCTCCAGAAATTCTTATTATTGATATAAAAATCCTCGCAAAGTTTCGTTCCATTCCAAGAACTTTAATTTCTGCACAAAAACAACACCATGGTAGTTCTGCTGAAAACAGCCTCAGTCGGGGGTTACTTTCATTCAAATCATGCAAATTAGAGTCCAAAACAAGAGGAAAAGCGTGAGAAAAAGTAGATACGTTGGAGACGTATCATAGTGCTAATCATAACATCCATTAAAATGCTTAAGAAGTTATTTTCTCGAGGTTTGTAGTCCCTCGATACTTAATGACTGATGGTGGTTCACACTTTATTCATGGTGCTTTCCGTAAAATGCTTGCTAAATATGATGTTAAGCATATAATTGCATCACCCAATCACCCTCAATCTAGTGGTCAAGTTGAACTTAGCAATAGAGAAATAAAGTTTGATATCACAAAAAAATGTTAATAGGTCCCAAAAGAATTGGTCTAAGAAATTAGATGATGCACTTTGGGCTTACAGAACAGCATATAAAAAATCCTATGGGTATGTCTCCTTACAAAATGGTTTATGGAAAAGCTTGTCATTCGCCTCTAGAGTTAGAACATAAAGCATATTGGGCAATTAAAGAACTCAACTATGATTTCAATCTTGCCGGTGAAAAGAGGTTATTTGATATTAGCTCACTAGATGAATGGAGAACCCAATTTTATGAAAATACCAACCTATTTAAAGAAAAAGTTAAAAGATGGGATGACAAAAGAATACAAAAGCAGGAATTCAAAGTTGGTGAATATGTTCTTTTGCACAACTCTCGTTTCAGATTCTTTGCAGGAAAACTTCTCTCTAAATGGGAAGGACCATATGTTATTGAGGAGGTTTACCGCGTTGGAGCTATCAAGATTGATAATGCCGCAGGTACTAACCCGAGGGTGGTCCATGGTCACACAATTAAACACTATATCTCAGGTACACCTATTAATGTTGAAAGAAATATTATCCAAACCATGACACCGGAGGAATACATAAAAGAAACATTCTGGAACACTCCAGAAT
Source organism: Aegilops tauschii subsp. strangulata (assembly GCF_002575655.3). Lineage (NCBI taxonomy): Eukaryota > Viridiplantae > Streptophyta > Magnoliopsida > Poales > Poaceae > Aegilops > Aegilops tauschii. Next base: position 355,920,292 of record NC_053039.3, read on the forward strand.
AACTAAAAAAGAGGAGGTACGTGATACAGTAAGTAAACAGACTCTGAAAAATCCGCAAAAATATTTTCTGTTAGTTTTGGAATATTAAAAAAACTGGAAAATAAGAAACAACCAGGAAGGCAACCCTGGTGGGCACAACACACCAGGGCGCGCCTGGCTTGTCAGCCGCGCCCAGGTGGGTTGTGCCCACCTCGGTTACCTTCCCGACTCCGTTTTTCTCCCGTTTGCTTGTCCCCCAAGATAAAAAATCTTTATATACCCCTGTAGGTATTGACCACAGTATCACGGAGAAATCTTCTGTTCTTCTTTCTTGCTGTTTTCTGATTGATCTAGATCGCCATGGCCGCCTTGAGCTCCTCCAAGGACAAGTTCTTTGAGAACGTCATCAACCCATATTTGCGGGAGGTGATGTAGCACCCTCAAGCCATCGAGGTGCGTGAGAGGGTGCTCCATATCACGGACGTCCAGGGGCCCAAGAGGATGGGAACCGTGCAGGCCAGACTCGAAGCCATGGAGCAAGAGGTCTTCAACTGCAATGGGATGGTGGAGCGCGGACTCAATGCCAATCACCTCATGATTACGGATTTCACCCGTGATCTCAAGGTGGATGGCCGGTCCATGAAGTACGTCGTCTTCACCTTCAACGATCAAATCAACTTTCTTCAAAGTCAAATGATCTCCAAACCAAGTCTTTGAATATGAGGCAAGGTTTAAAGGTATGAGTTTGACTGCCAGTTGCAAGACTCGCGAGACTCATTCTTCTTCTTATGATGGTGAGCCACTACAATGGAAACCGGAGGATAAGCTTGCTACTACCTCTTCATCACCACCTCCTCCTTCATCACCAAAGGAGACTTGAGTTCATGGTATGGGCACTCCCCTTGCCTTGTGCCAAGCTTGGGGGAGGTGCCCCGATATCGTATCACCACCACTATCTTTGCCTTTATTTATCTTAGTTTGATCTTTCACTACTAGGGAAAACCTTAGAAGTAGCGCGGGTTTCATGGCCACTAGTAGCGCGGGCTGCCGCGCTACTAATAAGGCGCTACAGCTATTACTTAGCAGTAGTGCGTGCGACAAGCGCTACTGCTAAGACACATAGCGGCATCGCTTGTTCTATCCCGCACTGCTGCTAATCTAGCTAGTTGCAGCGTGTTTAGTATCCATCGCTACTAGTATTCTTTTTTTTCATTTTTTAGTGTATTTATACGCTGTTATATAAATTTTGGTACAATACCAATTATGAGGTTTATATCATTATGTCCATAATAGTGTGTCAAATGAAGGTGGATTAGGTTCAAGTGGAGGCAATATGTGGTGCATGTCAAAAGTATACTACTAATCCAAACTTGATCTAGTTTGGACTAGTAGTACTTCCGGTGTGCACCACATGTTGCCTCCACTTGAATCTAATCTGCCAGCACAAGCTATTTAATCATCATCATAGTCATTACCACCAACAGTATTTATTTAATCACCATAGTCATAGTGTAGCACATCATCATCTTCAATCTCATTTTAGCTAGCTAATCACCACCAACACTAGATGCGGTAGCTATCTAATCACCACCAACACTAGCTAATAATAATCATCATAGTCATTGCCACCAACACTAGCTATTTAATCATCATAGTCATAGTGTAGCACATCATCATCTTCAAACTCATTTCTAGCTAGCTAATCACTCCTGCTGCTCTCTCTCAGGTAAAATAACATAAAACATGTGTAGCTCTCCTCCTTCATCAAGTTGGATCATGCAGATGAACCCGTCTCCTAATCGTGGGCTGCACTTCTGATTGCTGCCCCCTAGTACTTCTGTGCTCCTCCATCACAAATAAGGTCCAGTCTTTCACTATTAAGACTTCCTTGCTCTTAGAAATCCTGAATGCACTAAAGTGCATTGTAGGATATCTTGGCCGTAAGCTAACAATACTCATGGTACCATTAGTCTCGATCCCATGAGGCACAACATTCATCGGGAGTCCCTGTTGAAGAACATCGTATAGTAACATACTTAACAATGAAGTTTAGCTTAAAAAATAATGTATGCAAAAGATGCACTGAGGACAAATAGTAAAAATCTTACCATCTTTCCTAAATAGATGTGGCCGTAGTTCATTACGAACACTATTGGTCGCACGTTTTCAATACTAACATTTCTAAGTGCAAGAAGAAAATTTGTCTTGACAGTATCAAGATCCTCAAGCCATGAAACATAATGACTTAGCTCCTCGCAGTTTAGTTCAGCCCCGGGACAGTAGTAGGTCCTGTCTACCAAGCGCTGGACATGTTTGCTTGAACGGAAATAAGCTGACAATAGAAATTAGTTGTCAACTATTTTTGAATAAACAATATCAAAGACATAAATATGGTTGAGAAACTCACATAATGGTATAACTGGAGGCGTCTGCACATCGACCTAGATGTCGGTATTAACTTCAATATCATCTTCCGGAGGAATATCAAAGGTGATAACCATATCAGGCTCAAATGCATAAGTCTTGCATAGTGCTCGCCAAGTTTTGCATCCAAAATAGGTGTAGTCGTCTGCATTGTATAATTTTGCGTGGAAAATATAACCATGCTCGGTCTTCAAGTAACCTTTCTTTACCTCCATAGTACGACTGAAACCTATCTTATCCAAGACAAAAACTCTTGCATGGCAGGGGATACGCTAGTAGAATAGTAAAATAAATAAATTATAAGTTGAAGCAAATGAAGCAGATGTCGTGCTTAATTACGAAAAAAGACTTGTCGTTGTGACTTACTGTATCCACTTCGAAGTTCACGTCCAGCTTGATGCTGAAGCGCCTATCATCATCTAGGAAGATTCTGTCGCACAGGCCATGCTCGTCTTCGCAGTATTTGCAAATACCGAAATCCTTTTCGTTGTCAGACATTTCCTATGTTCATAGTTGAAACATTAATTGAAAATCGATCGAAGACAACTACCAGGATACTCAAAATATCTTATAGGACTCATATTGACATGAGCATTCAATAAGCAAAACCAAATCATAAAATAAATAAGTATTCAAATTAGCATGCATTCAATAAGCAAAAGTAAATCATCTCATGTGTCCGTACATCGTCGAATATTATAACTAATACATCCCGAATAGTATCATACATATAACATCACTAATACAACTAAAACCCTAGCACACGACGGGTATCGGCGCGGGCGGTGGACACCCAAAGAGACGGAACCATCACAAGATCATAGCTCTAGTGAGATCCCTGGAGAACCTGCCAGGTATTGGAGAACCTGTGCTCAAACACAAACAAGTAGTGACGGACGTGCGCGTCCTCCTCACTGACACGGTGACGCACCACCTCCGCGGGGTCCTCGAGCCTCTGGACCGTCACTGGCCCACGCGACCGCCACCAAAGAAGGTTCGGGTCAACGACAGGCTGGCTCCTCACCAACCTGCGCCCCTGGTAGATAGCGCCTCCAAGTACCACCCCGGCGGAGCCCAGTCCCGGACATGGCCCATCTGGTGATGCAGGTGTCCTCCGCCGACTCGACGACGAGGATGTGGGCATCGTCGACGTCGATGCGTGAAAAATTTCTTTAACTAAAAAAATAACAACAAATGTGACATGTTCAACTAGTTCTATTAATTCAACTAGTTCTTACGATTAAATCTAGTCAATTAGTTCTATACCTAAAAAATGAATAGTGACATAAAAAAGGCCTATGCCTTGCAGGAATGTTGACTCCTTCCCGGTGCGGCAAATCCCGGGCACTCGATATGTCCTAGTTTGTAGCACAAGTCATGCCAAAATTCACGGAAAATTTCGGCATGACTTTTACTAAAAAGTGGACAAATCGAGAACCTGAAACTTGCCGGAATGGAAATGAATCAACATTCCGGCAAAACATAAGCCACTCGACTTCATTCCCTGGAAACAACAAAGCCACTTGGGCACAATCGAACCACTTCAATAATGGAATATGCAAATGAACATCAATGACATATATCATATAACAACAATCTTGTTTTTTATTTACATAGCATCAATTAGTTTAACCATGTTTTTGAATGAAAAAAATTCTGTTTTTTGTTTTTTGAATGAAATTACTGTTTAGGCATTTTCATAAAAATTTGCCCTAGCTAATTTCCTAAAAAAATTGCTAATCATTTTTCCTAAATGCTAAAAAATGCCTACTGTCCTAAACAAATCTAGGGTTCATATGAACATCACCACAGCATCAACACATATATGAATTGCCCTAGCATAGAGAGAGGAGGGTAGGGGAGAGGAGAGGCAGAGCCTTACGGTAACTGCGGCGAGGGAGGGGCAGGCGGCGCCGAGGACGGGGTCGGGGCTCGGGCGCGCGGCGGAGGGCGGCGTCGATGTCGGGGTTGGGGGCGGCGTCGAGGTCGGGGTCGGGGGCGGCCTCGAGGGTGTGCAGCGGGCGGCAGCGGTGGTGAGGTTGAGGGCGGCGGCGGTGAGGCCGAGAGCGGCAGGGCGACGGCGGCGATGGAGCAGTTGGGGTAGAGGGGGAAGTGGAGGGGAAGGACTTAGCGAAATTTTGAGCCCGCGCGGCCGGGGGTTAAGTCAAACTAGTAGCAGCGCATTTTGGCGGAACGCGCTATAGCTAAGTTGGCAATAGCATGTCAAGCGAAACGCGTTACAGCTATTCCTTTCTGTTTTATAATATCAGTAGCGCTTTGCCCAGAAAAAACGCTACTGCTAAGTCTAAGCATGTAAAAACTTCAAAAATATACATTGGTCATCATTGATCTTTTTGTGTAGAATCTAAATAGTCAACATGAATCCTCACAGTCCCTGTATAGGCACTGGTGAAGATTCATATTGCAGCCACAAATCCTACACATATAGTTCAATGAAGACCAAGTGCTCGAGATAGTTTGAGAAGTAACATATTTAAGGTGGTAAACACCTTGTTCGCTTAGCAGTATGGGACTAAACTTAATTAGCTGCAATACTTAGCAGTAGTGTGTTTTGAGGAAAAACTTTGCTACTAAGAACTTTAGCAGTAGCGCGTCCGAGGAAGGGCGCTACTACTATATCTAGCCTGGGGCCAACGTTGTGGCAATTATAGTAGTAGCGCTTGTTTCACCTAGACCGCTACTGCTACCGTGCTATTAGTAGCGCGGTTTTATGGAGCTCGCTACTGCTAATTAGCAGTAGCGTCTCTTTTTAAACCGCGCTGCTAAGATTCTGTGTATAAGGATTTCCCTAGTAGTGTTTATTTATCTTTTGAATTAGTTGAATAAAAGTTTAGTTTGAATCTTTTCTCTTCGAGTGTTTGCTTAGTGATCTACCTATCTATCTATGTAATCGTGTGCGAGATATATGATACGTCTCCGTCGTATCTACTTTTTCTAACGCTTTTACTCTTGTTTTGGACTCTAATTTGCATGATTTGAATGAAACTAACCCGGACTGATGCTGTTTTTTCAGCAGAACTACCATGTTGTTGTTTTTGTGCAGAAATAAAAGTTCTCGGATTGGAACGTAATTTTGCGAGGATTTTTTTATACAATAAAAGAGAATTTCTGGAGACAAGAACCACCGGAGGGGGCACCAGGGTGGGCACAACCCACCAGGGCGCTCCACCCCCTCCACGCGCGCCCAGGTGGGTTGTCCCCACCTGGTGGCCCCGCAAACCCTGAAACCAAAGCGTTCCACGAGACGGAGCCGCCGCCGTCTTCTGTTCTTCATCGGGAGGCTAGATCTGTAGTTCGTTTGGGGCTCCGGATAGGGGGATCTTCGATCTTCGTCATCACCAACCCTTCTCCCATCACCAATTCCATGATGCTCCCCACCGGGAGTGAATAATTCCTTCGTAGGTTCGCTCGTCGGTGAGGAGTTGGATGAGATTCATCATGTCATCGAGTTAGTTTTGTTAGGGCTTGATCCCTAGTATCCATTATGTTTTGAGACTAATGTTGCTATGACTTTGCCATGCTTAATGCTAGTCGCTTTGGGCTTGGGTGCCATGATTTCAGATCTCAACCGTTTATGTTATCACCATTATATCTATGTTCTAGATCCGATCTTGCAAGTTATAGTCACCTACTACGTGTTATGATCCGGCAACCCCGCAGTGACAATAGTCGGGACCACTCCCGATGATGACCTTAGTTTGAGGAGTCCATGTATTCACCGTGTGTTAATGCTTTGTTCCGGATCTCTATTAAAAGGATGCCTTAATATCCCTTAGTTTCCAATTGGACCCCGCTGCCACGGGAGGGTAGGATAAAAGATGTCAAGCAAGTTCTTTCCATAAGCATGTATGACTATTTACGGAATACATGTCTACATTATGTTCATGAACTGGAGCTAGTGTCGTATCGCCCTACGTTATAACTGTCACATGATGAATATTATCCAAGAAATCGCCGATCCAATGCCTACGATTTTCCTACATATTGTTCTTGCTAAGTTATTACTGCTACTGTTATTGTTGCACTTGCTACGAAACCATTGCTATCACTATTACTATTACTATCTGTGTTGCTACTACTATCAAAACTATCATACTACTTTGCTGTTGATCAGTTTGCTGCAGATAATTAATCTCCAGGTGTGGTTGGATTGACAACTCAGCTGCTAATACTTGAAAATATTCTTTGGCTCCCATTATGTCGCGGAAAACCACGGCCACCTATGGGACCAGGAGGCCCCTTGCTGGTTCGGCAGGGGGACGTCGCGTTACACAAAGAGCAGACTAGCGTGGGGCAGCACGGCAGAGATCACGCAGGAAGTTTTACCCAGGTTCGGGCCACTGCAAGGCGTAAACCCTTCTCCTGGTTCGGTGGATTGATGGTGGAAAGGTGGTGGTGGAGCGTAGTACACTTGCCCGACAGGGGTTGCCTTAGGGCGGCAGCGACTACGCGCGTATGGGGGTGTGAGTTGTCCAACCTTCTAACCCTTTCTATAGTTGCAATGCATGGGCCTCCTTTTATTGATCAAGGGGTTACCACAATGGCAAAGTAGTCATTATGCACTGATAAGATAGCAAACAGTGCTATCATACCTAACTCTGTGGGCTGACAGGGCGCATTAAATGCACTGCTTAATGTCACATCACTGGTTTCCCGGCAAGGCTTGCCAGGCTATCTTGCCACCTCCGCGCCTGTTCGCTTGACACGTCGCATGACGGGTGTCACCTATGGGTTTTTCCTGTAGGGAGAGGCTGCCATGTGGCGAATGGCTGCCACTTAGCCACTCTCCGACTTGACACCGCACTGATCGACGACGTGGGTCGTGGTGGAGTAGTTGGTGAGGTGGTTTTGCCTCCGTGAGTACCGGCAGGCTCTGCCGGGAAGCCTTGGTTGCCTGCTTCTGGGAGTGGCCACGCCCCTTGCCAGGCTCGCCTACCCGGCAAAGGAATCCCTTCTCTTGACGATATCTTGCTTCTCTGCTTGATCCTGGTCCCTCTGATCTTCATGTTGGTCCTTCGGATCTCTTGATTTCTTGTATTCTGAGTTGGGTTGGTGTTTCAATCTTGTTTCCGTGCTTGTGCACAGTCAGGGGAACAGACCTGGGGTTTGTTGCACCAACAGAAGTCCCCGGGCCTGCCCCGAACGCGCTGCCAAGCATCGTCGGGGTAGGGCCTAAGAAGCGCATAGGCGGGGTTGCTTAAGAGACTGGTCTCTTGAGGTCTTCTTTGCTTCTTCATTAGCCTTGATTCTGGGCTAGTTTCCGATTTCTCCACACGTCGCATAAAGCCAATAGTGGTGGGGCAGCTCCAGTAATGGCCCGTGAATGACTTTAACGCACAGGGTAGAAACCGCCAATTCACTCTTCCCACCATGCCCTTACGCTTAGCCACGTACGTTGGATGCATCGCGCGGGGTAGGTAACGGAGGCGCGTGGCGTGGGAGAGCATTAGGTGAGGGCCCGGTCGTCTTGAATTAGCGGAGGGGGACAGTGGCCGCCCATTGAGGAAGCGGCTCTCCTCCCCGGTCCGCCTATAAAAGGAGGGGCGGAGGAGGAGTGCAGAGTCACCCACCCTCGCATTCCTCCTCTCCTGTCTTCTGCTTCTGCTGGTTACATTAGTAAAAATGGTTTGGGGCCGTGCCCCGGGCCCCATCTTGAAACCTCTCCTGAGTTTGAAAGGGGGACTCGGGCGGCGCTGCGACAACACCAGGGGTGGCAACTCCAGCTTGCTCACCGCAGGGCTGTCCGTGGCCTTGACTTCAGTGGGAGGGGGTGCGGACGACACCATGTCGAGGCTCGAGACGGGCATGGCGCGTGGTAGTCAGTCGCCCCCATTCTTTTTCCCTTTGCGGCGCTGGAGAGGAGTCACGGAAGAGATTCGTCGTTAGTAGCGGTGAACCAGACTCCTCCCAGGCGCCATCTTCTTGCCACGCAGGAGGGCTTCTTGCTCTCATAAACGTCCTCGGGACGTGCAGTGACTTCTAACGCCAGGGCTCCTGGGGACAACCATGCTCTCCGTGGGGAGACCCAGAGAGCATGGTGTCCGGCGTGACGGCCGCGCCGAGGTCTTCGGGTGGTAGTGATGCGGATGATAGCGGCAACCCACGACACGTCAAGAACAGGGACGACCGTTCCAACGAGTCGTGTTTGCCAGTGACTCCGTGCCTCCCCATCTGGTCCTCTGGCAGCGTCACCATCCACGTCTGCCCTTCGATTTCTTCCTCCTTGCCGGGGCGCGGCGCCGTCCTGATCCTGGGGAGGCGCCGAATCCCTTTTGTGCCCGCCTCCGGCCTCTTCGACCTCTCCCTATAGGAGATCGATAGGGGCAAAGGCATCACGGGGCACTTATCTTTTTTCAATCTTAAAGCTGTAGGCACTTGCCAAATTTTAATTCAAATAATGTAATCTCTCGAGTCCATGTTTGTGTTTTGTAATGCTTGTACTTGTATCAGCATATTAATGAAAAAGATGAATCTTGCCGGGAACCCGTGCATGGGTATGTGCATGCAGAGGCGAGATGCCTCTTTAATGTAACTAAACAAGTATTCCCCGGCAAGCTATCCTGCCGTTACCCTTTTTGTCTGCCGGAGAACTACGTCTGCCGGGGAACAGACAAAGGACTAGCCCCCCGCCAACTTCTTTCTACCAAAGGCCGCTACAACCATCCTGTTCGAAGCAACGTTTGAGTCAAGGATGGGAGCACCTAAGTCTCAAAAGAGTGGCGAGGCTTTCTTACGCACAAGTTATAGCTTATAGAACTGAAAGGATCGATAAGAGGTGTCTAGAGGGGGGTGATTAGACCCTCAACAAACAAAAGTAGCATTTTTTAAATTCTTCAAGTTAAGGTGGAGTTCTAGCACAAGTTTAAACATTCACAATACATTTCAAGCAAGCATGGCAAGAGTATATGACCAGCGGAAAGTAAAGCATGCAAATTGCAAGAAAGTAAAGGGATGGGATTGGAGCGTGCAAACACAATTGGAGACACGGAGATTTTTGGCGTGGTTCCGATAGGTGGTGCTATCGTACATCCACGTTGATGGAGACTTCCCACGAAGGGTAACAGTTGCATGAGTCCACGGAAGGCTCCACCCACGAAGGGTCCACGAAGAATCAACCTTGTCTATCCCATCATGGCCATCGCCCACGAAGGACTTGCCTCACTCGGGTAGATCTTCACGAAGTAGGCGATCTCCTTGCCCGTACAAACTCCTTTGTTCAACTCCACAATCTTGACGGAGGCTCCCAAGTGACACCTAACCAATCTAGGAGACACCACTCTCCAAAAGGTAATAGATGGTGTGTTGATGATGAACTCCTTGCTCTTGTCGTTCAAATGGTAGTCTCCCCAACACTCAACTCTCTCTCACAAATTTTGATTTGGTGGAAATATGATTTGAGTGGAAAGCAACTTGGGGAAGGCTAGATGTCAAGATTCTTGTGCTTGGATTGGAATATCTTGGTCTCAACACATGAGTAGGTGGTTCTCTCTCAGAAAATGAATGCTGGAAGTGTAGGCACGTTCTGATGGTTTTCTCCACAAATGAAGAGTGGGTGGAGGGGTATATATAGCCTCCACACAAAATCTAGCCGTTACTCACAATTCACCAAACTCGGTGGGACCGAATAGAGAAACTCGGTCAGGCCGATTTGGTTCAAAATGTGAATGTTAGAGATTTCGATGGGACCAACATGATCAACTTGGTGGGACCGATGTGCTAGGGTTAGGGTAAAACCTAAACTTGGTTTGACCGATTAATTACACAAACTCGGTGAGACTTATTTTGGTAATGAGCAAAACAGGGAGTTGGTCAAGCAAACTCGATGGGGCCGATTGCATATCTCAATGAGACCGAAATAGTTGTAGCAGGAAACAGAGAGTTTGCAAGCCCATCTCGGTGAGACTGAGATCCCATCGGTGAGACCGAACTGATTAGGATTTCTGACAATGGCTATGTCAAATGAACTCGGTGTCGCCGGATAGATCAAATCGGTGGGGCCGAGCTTGACTTTAGGTTTAGGACATACGTGGATATGAGAAAGTGGTTGAGGGCTTTGGAGCATATCACTAAGCGTTTTGAGAGACTCGTACAAAAGAGTGGCTGCCGGGCAGGGCCTGACAGCCGCGCCTGGCGGGTAGAACTTGCGGAGATGCTCAATATTCCATGAGTTTTGCAACTGAGTGCCATCTCCGGTCTCCAGATGGACCGCGCCAGGTCTGGAGACTCGAACTACCCGGTAAGGGCCTTCCCACTCCGGTGACAACTTGTTTGTACCCTTGGCGGACTGAACGCGTCTAAGGACAAGGTCACCTTCCTGAAAACACCGGGCGTGAAGCCTGGAGCTATGATAGCGACGCGGGGCTTGCTGATAGCGTGCATCATGCGTAGCAGCCCGAAGACAGTTCTCCTCGAGTAGCACAGCGTCGTCATGCCGGTGCTGATCTTGCACTACTTCATCGTAGGCAAGCACTCGAGGCGACTCGTAAATGAGTTCCATGGGGATAGCAGCTTCTGCCCCGTAGACCAGGGAGAAGGGAGTCTGCCCGGTAGCTTGGTTTGGTGTCGTTCTGAGGGACCAGAGAACTACCGGCTGCTCCTCGATCCACCACCTGCCGTGCTTCTGCAGCGTATCAAAGGTTCTTGTCTTGAGTCCATGCAGCACTTCAGCGTTCACCCTCACAGCTTGTCCATTGCTTTGAGGGTGTGCCATAGAGGCAAATGATACCTTGCATCCGAGGGCATGAACATATTGCATGAAGGCGCGGCTCGTGAACTGGGTGCCGTTCTCGGTAATGATCCCTGCTGGAACTACAAAACGACACACTAGATCTTCCAAGAACTTGATAGCTGACCGAGCAGTCACCTTTCTCACGGCAGTCACTTTCGGCCACTTTCTAAACTAGTCAATAGCAACGAACAAGAATTCAAAGCCCCCGATTGCTCGGGGGAAGGGGCCGAGGATATCGAGCCCCTAGACCGAAGATGGCCATGATAGAGGGATTGTTTGAAGAGCTTGGGCAGGCGGGTGGGTTTTCTTGGAATGGAACTGGCAGGCTTCACATTTCGTGACTAGCTCGACCGCATCTTGGAGGGCTGTGGGCCAATAGAATCCTTGCCGGAATGCTTTCCCAACTAATGCCCTTGATCCGATGTGGGAGCCGCACATGCTTCTGTGTATCTCAGCCAGCAGTTCATTTCCTTCTTCCCGGCAGACACACTTCAATTTCACCCCGTTGGGCCTCCTTCTGTACAGAGTGTCATCGACAAACTGATATACTGGCCCCCGAAGCTCTCCGGTTTGGAGGAAATGGACAATGTGCCTTTCCCAAGTTGGAGCCTGGGGCTCGGCAACGAGGACTAGCGGCACCTCCTCTGCTGCGGGAGCACAAGCCTTGTTCGCAGGGTCCATGGGCCCGGCTGGAGGGGGTGGTCCGGGAAGCTGCGAGGAGTTGTTTCCGGCAGGGTCTCCGCCATGAGCGGACGACTTTACCGGGGGAGGCTTACCGGTTTCCAACTTTCTCCTTTTCCGGGCCATTGTTGCTGGGGATACGGAGGGCTGAGTGAGATGGAGAACAAAAGTCCCTGGTTCCACAGGAAGCTTCTGCGCAACACACTTTGCCAGATGATCGGCTATACTGTTTTCCGCACGGGGTACGTGCTCTGTTTGCAATCCGTCAAAGCGCTCCTCCAATCTCCTCACTTCCTCGACGTATGCCTACATTGTTTGGTAATCCTTGTTGACTTGTCTCACCACAAGCTTTGAATCTCCTCGAATGATCATCTTCTTAATTCCCAATTCAGCTGCAATCCCGAGCCCGGCAAAGAGCCCTTCATACTCAACTGTATTGTCGGTTGCTTCTTCCCGGGCAAAATGCATTTGGATGACGTACTTCAAGTGCTCCCCGGAGGGGGCAACGAGAAGCACGCTAGCTCCTGCACCTTGCAGGGAAAAATCACCATCAAAATACATAATCCATTCCTAGGGTGATTCCTTGCCGGGGATAATTGTATCTGTCACTTCCTCGTTAGGGGTTGGCGTCCATTCTGCAATAAACTCTGCCAATGCCCTGCTCTGAATAGTCAATGTGCTCTCAAACTTCAAACCAAAACTAGATAACTCAAAAGCCCACACCACTATTCTGCCGGTAGACTCAGGGTTTCGGAGTATCCTTTGCAACGGGAAACGAGTGATAACCGTGATCTCATGGGCTTGGAAGTAGTGGCCCAGTTTCCTTGAGGCCATGATGAGACCAAAAATCAACTTTTGCACGCCAGAGTACCTCGATCTGGTCCCCTGTAACAAGGAGCTGATAAAGTACACTGGGTGCTGCACCACTTTCTTCCTTGCCGCGTCCTTGGGGTTGCTCGCATTGTCGTGCTCACTGCTGTTCTGATCCTTCTCTAACTCTAGCAGCCTCTGCTCACTCTCTGCCTCATCCACTTCTCGCTGTGCTACCAAGGCTGCACTGACCACTTGGTTGGTTGCCGCTAAGTATAGCACCAACGGTTCCTGGGGTTTGGGGCAACCAAGGTAGGCACAAAGGACAAATAGGCCTTCAACTCTTGCAAAGCTGCATCTGCTTCCCGGGTCCATTTCATGGGCCCTGCCTTCTTCAAAATTTTGAAGAACGGTAGGGCGCACTCGGCAGACTTGGAGATGAATCTGCTTAGCGCGGCAACGCATCCTGTCAGATGCCTCACTTCCTTAACTGTCCTTGGCACTTGGATCTGCTCGATAGCCTTGACCTTGTCGGGGTTGGCTTCGATCCCGCGATGGGACACAAAGAACCCAAGCAACTTGCCGGAGGGAACACCAAATACACACTTGTAAGTGCATCTAGTGCCACCCCTAGCTGGTTTTGGAGTATTGACGACAAACTTGGTTGAGGGACTAATGTGTTTGTGAGAATTGCAGGATAACACAGGTAGTAGTCCCACATTGATTCGGTTTACCCACGAGAGATGACCCCTAAAAATGTATGAAGACAGTGAAGACAATAGTGGTCTGTGAAGATATTCACAACAAAGATTATGACTTGAGAAGACATTCAAGTGAAGACTATGGAGTGCGAAGACATAGTTGTTTCGTAGTTTCCTTTTCTTCTTTGTTGAGTCATAGGAACCACCATACTGTTAAGTGGGGCCCAAGTGAACAAAGTCTGAGTGACTAATGTGATGCTCAACCAAATCCGATGTCTTCGAGTGAAGACAATGAGAGCAAATCTTATCCAGAGTTGGATAAGTCAGCTTTACTTGTAGCCCAAGTCAAGCTGTCGCGTGTGTTTGAAATCGGACCGTTGGACACGTGTCAGTTCCTTAGTGACCCAGGGTCATTTCGGACAAATCAGGTCGGGTTGCCTCCTGGCTATAAATAGCCCACCCCCTACACCATAAATTGGGGGCTTCTCAGAGTTAGTGCACGGCTTTTGTCGTTTGAGAGCAACCCACCTCCGAAGCATTTGAGAGAGAGATCCTTGCGAGGACAAAGACCAAAACACCCAGAGCCAAAGATTGTTAGGCATCACTGAATTCTTTCTGTCCGCGTGATCTGAAGACTTGTTACACTTGAGGACTGTGAATCCTCCAGCCGGTTAGGCGTCGCGTTATGAGCATCCGATAGTCATTGTGGATTGCCGGTGAACGAAGTCTTTGAAGGTTTGGAAGTCTACCTTGAAGACTTACCAGAGTGATTGGGAGAGGACTGAGTATCCTTAGCTCAAGGGGAATAAGGTGAAGACGCGGTCTTCTGAGTTGAATCTCAGCCTCCCTAACCAGACGTACAATTGTCACAGCAACTGGAACTGGTCCAACAAATCCTTGTCCTCACCAAGCAATTGGTTCTATCCTTTACCTCTCTTTACTTACAGTTTGTCTTCGTGAAGTCATTGCCTGCTTGCATGATCTTATTGACTTCACTGTGTGAAGACTGTTGCTGTTTGGCTTCATACTATCTTCCATCCAGATCCATACTACCTAGCTGCTAATAGTCCTCGTGCTTTCACTTCATTGCTTACTTGACTATGGCTTGTCTAGTGTAGTCTACCTTCCGCTGCATATCAATAGGTTCATTTCTACTGTTGGTCTTCAAAGCCCTCGTGTTTTGTAGACTTTCATAAAAATCGCCTATTCACCCCCCTCTAGTCGATAACTAGCACTTTCAACACTTCTCCGGGTTGAGCTTCAAATTGATCTTGCGCAGATTAGCAAATTTCTCCTCCAAATCCTGGATAAGGGTGGCTCTATCCTTGGTCTTGACCACGATCTCATCCATATAAGCTTCTATGTTTTGGTGCAGTTGTGGCTCCAAACCAATCTGGACTGCTCTTGCAAAAGTGGACCCGGCACTCTTTAATCCGAATGGCATGCAGACAAAGCAGTAAGTACCACATGGAGTGATGAACGATGTCTTCTCTTCATCTTCCTTGGACATGAAGATTTGGTGATACCCATAATATGCATCCAGAAAGGAGAGAAAATCACAACCCGAAGTGGAATCCACAATCTGATCAATACGCGACAAGGGAAACGGGTCCTTCGGGCAAGCCTTGTTGAGATCTGTGAAATCTATGCAAAGCCTCCACTTCACGCTAGCCTACTGGACTACCACTGGATTTGCCAACCGTGTTGGATGCAACACTCCTCTGACCAAACCAGCTGCCTCAAGTTTCTTGATCTCTTCCGCAATGAACTGCTGCCTCTCCAAGGCCTGCTTCCAGACATTCTGCTTGACAGGCCAGGCATGTGGGCAGACATCAAGGTGGTGCCCGATTACCTCCCTGGGAACACCGGGGATATCAGATGGTTGCCAGGCAAACACATCGATATTTGCCCGCAGGAAGGCAACGAGCGCGCTTTCCTATTTGTAATCGAGGGTGGTGATGATAGTGAAGGTACCATCAACGCCAGCCAGCCCTGCCGGGACCTTCTTCACTTGGGGTGCGGCGACCTTGGATCTCTTGCTGTTGGTACACTCCAGCACGTCGTCAACGGGTGCCGTGCACTTGGTGGGGGCACGCTTCCCGGAATCTTTGCCGGAGTCCCTACAATCCCTCTTCTTTCCTTTACTTTCCTTGGTGGGAGCTCCTGCTGCCGCTGCCTCTGCTGCAACCGCGTCTCGGTACATCTTCTCCACACAAATGATTGCGTCCTTCTCATCTGATGGGATGGTGATGACTCCCAGTGGCCAGGCATCTTCAAGGTGTTGTAGGCATAGTGGGATGCCGCCATGAACTTAGTCAGAGCTGGGCGTCCAAGAATCCCATTGTACGGCAGGGGAGATCAACCACATCAAACACAATCCTCTTAGTCCGGTAGTTCAGTTTTCCCCCAAACGTTACCGGCAACGTGATCTTTCCTTTAAGATGACTCCTGCTGGGATTAACTCCTTGAAACGTGCCGGTAACCTCTAGCTCTTCCTCTGCTATTTGAAGCTTGCTGATAACTGCTAGGGAAAGCAGATTCAACCCGGCCCCGATGTCCACCAGCATCTTTGTGACCTTGAGGTTGCGAATTGTTGGGGAGACCAATGATGGCAAACACCCTACCGCAGTGGTACGGCTAGGATGATCCTCCTCGTCAAAAATGATGGGCGTACATGACCATTTGAGCGGCTTCCGGGTCTCTGGCGCTGGTTCCACGGCATTGACCTCTGGCGCTGATTGCCCACCGCTTGAGCTGATGGTGAGAAGTGTGTAGAGACGCACCTCCGTCAACAGAGGGCGTCTGTGGCCTTCTAAAACTCTTGCTCAATGGTGTCCTCTTCATCACTCCATCACTCTCATCATCACAGGTTTCCTTCTCTCGACCTCTGGCGGGCTTTCCTTGGTTCTGAAAGGGTTTGCCGGGGCAATTTACTTCACCACCTTGACCCTTACCGCCAACAACATTCTAACCCTTTTCCTTATCACGCTTCTCATACTCTGCTCTTTGTCTCTTGACAAGCTGCTCAACCTAATAACACTCTTGAAGGTCGTGGCCCTTGGTCCGATGAATCTTGCAATACGACCCATCACCTTTCCCGGCATTCTCGGCAGCAGCGGCTTCCCGGCAGTCATTGCACATGGCAGCTTCCTTGCTGGGGGCCTTAGCTTTGGCCTTCTTGCCAGTACTAGGCGTACCCGATCCTTCAACAGTCATCACTGCCTTATCTCTCAACTTCTTACTGCGCTTCTTGCTCTTCTTCTGACTGGTTGATTTGTCCTCATCCTATGAATCAACTTTGGTGCAATCTTGCTCTCCGGGCAACTTCCTTCACTCCTCCATCCGAGCACACTTATCCACCAACATGTAAAGCTCCTTCATAGTCTTCGGAAACCACACGTTCATCTTGGAACGGATCCAACGGTTGCGCACATTGGACTGGAACGCAGCTATTGCGGCTGCCGGATGGATATTTTGTATATTTCTACGAACTTTGCTAAATCTCTGTAAATACTCACGGAGGGTTTCTCCTTCCTTCTGTTGGAGAAGCTGCAAGTCGCTGGGTCGGCCCGGCTCTTGGTGGCCACCGGTGAAGGCACCGATGAACTCATGGCACGGGTCTACCCATGATGAAATGGAGTTCTCCGGTAGGTGCATCAGCCAAGACCTCATATTGGACTTGCGGGCCAAAGGAAAGTAGTTGGCAAACACCTTCTCATCTCTTCCCCGGCAGCCTGAACAACGATGGTGTAGATGCTCAGGAACTCTGCCGGGTTCAGCCTCCCGTTGTACTTCTCAGGTATCTCTGGCTTGAACATATGAACGGACGGCCAACGGACTTGCCGTAGCTCACGGGAAAAGGTAGGGCAGCCAACCTTGAAAGGTAGGCACCCGCCAATACCGAGCGTGGGCTCGTTGACTTAGGGGCCGCCGCACCCGTCGGTCCGGTGGAGGTCATCGCGGCGTTGCTCGACAACGACGCGCGTGTCTCCTCTCCACCCATCCTCCGAGGCTCGTCGTTGGCCTGGATGTGCTCGAGGGTCAAAAGAGGCCATCGAGACACCGTCGGGATCTAGATTCTGTCGCGCTCCCGCTGGCTGCCGTGGCGGGGACTGCACCGTGGGGACGGCTCCTTCCGTACGGTCAACAGCACGAGCCGTTGCTCTTGTTTGGGGAGGCCGCGGCGTGTCAGTCCGCCGTGAGCCCCCAGCTTCGACGAAACCGAGCAGACTTTGGATGGTGGCACGCCATTCGTGCATCTGCGCGGTCGCTGGCGGAAACCTCAGCAGCAGCAACTGAGCCTGCGCCATGGCCTCCAAAGCTGTACTTAGCATGGGTGATGATGAAGTCGATCGCATCGTCGCTCGGCTCCTGACGGTGCCAGCGGGGGCAGCGCTGCGCCCCCGCTGCTGCTGCGAGGCGACCACCTGGATGTGGTGCGGCGAAGGCGCTCAATGGCCAGCGGCTCCGTCGGGCGCAACGGCTTGGTCGACCCGTCCCGGGGGAGGTGCATGCGCTGTGGCCGCACCCATGGTGGGAGCGGCCGGAGGGCGACGGTTCGCCCCGGTCCGAGCGTCGTTGCTAAGGTTGTGCCCGTCAGTGGGAGAAAGGGGCGCAGATGGAGTGACCCCTTCACCTGTACCTTGGGGAGCATGGCCGTCGGGGTGTTGCTGATGTTGCTCTCCTCCGGCGTCTCCTGCTCCTGCGTTGGCCGCGGGGGAAGTAGTGACGGCGCTGCCTGCTCCGACCACATCCCCAGCAGCGTTCGCGTCCTCGGGTGCCTCCACACCCCCCGCGGCATTTGAGGCCGCGGGTGGTGGAGCCTTCGAGGTGGATGGGTGAGCCGAAGGACCGGGTTTCTTCTTGGGCGCATGGTTGATGGCGTCGTCGAAGGTGAAGACGGTGATGAAGATGACGCGCTGCACACGCCTTCAGGTTCGTGCAAGTGATCCCCCTACCTAGCACGCCAAAGATGTCGCGCGAAACCATGGACACCTATGGGACCAAGAGGCCCCTTGCGGGTTCGGCAGGGGGACGTCGCATTGCACAAAGAGGAGACTAGTGTGGGGCAGCACGACAGAGATCACGCGAGAAGTTTAACCCAGGTTCGGGCCACCGCGAGGAATAAAACCCTACTCCTACTTTGGTGGATTGATGGTGGAAAGGTGGTGGTGGAGCATAGTACACTTGCCCGGCAGGGGTTGCCTCAGGGAGGCAGCGACTACGTGCGTATGGGGGTGTGAGTTGTCCAACCTTATAACCCTTTCTACGGTTGCCATGGGCCTCCTTTTATAGATTAAGGGGTTACCACAATGGCAAAGTAGTCATTATGCACTAATAAGATAGCAAACAGTGCTATCATACCTAACTCTGCGGGCTGACAGGGCGCATTAAATGCATCGCTTAATGTCACATCACTGGTTGCCCGGCAAGGCTTGCCGGGCTATCTTGCCAGCTCTCTGCCTGTTTGCTTGACACGTCGCAGGACGGGTGTCACCTGTGGGTTTTTCCTGTAGGGAGAGGCTGCCATGTGGCGACACATCGCAGGACGGGTGTCACCTGTGGGTTTTTCCTGTAGGGAGAGGCTGCCATGTGGCGACACGTCGCAGGACGGGTGTCACCTGTGTGTTTTTCCTGTAGGGAGAGGCTGCCATGTGGCGAATGGCTGTCACTTAGTCACTCTGCGGCATGACACCGCACTGATCGACGACGCGGGTCGTGGTGGAGTCGTTGGTGAGCTGGTTTTGCCTCCATGAGTACCGGCACGCTCTGCGGGGAAGCCTTGGTTTCCTGCTTCTGGGGGTGGCCTCGCCCCTTGCCAGGCTCGCCTCCCCGGCAAAGGAGGCCCTTCTCTTGACGATATCTTGCTTATCTGGCTTGATCCTGGTCCCTCTGATCTGCATGTTGGTCCTTCAAATCTCTTGATTTCTTGTATTCTGACTAGGGCTGGTGCTTCAATCTTGTTCCCGTGACTGTGCACAGTCAGGGCAACAGACTCGGGGTTTGTTGCACCGACACCTTGTGTCGAATCAATAAATTTGGGTTGAATACTCTACCCTCAAAAACTGTTGCGATCCCCTATACTTGTGGGTTATCAAGACCTTTTTCTGGCGCCGTTGCCGGGGAGCATAGCTATATTTGTTGAGTCACTTGGGATTATTATCAAATTATCACTATGAAGAATCTGAAGGATGCCAAGGCTAAGATTTTGAGGGGAGGTAAGGAACTGCCATCTAGCTCCGCATTAGATTCACCTTCTGTTGTAAGTAAACTTGCAACACCACCACATGTTATCAATTCTGATATGTCGCAAGTTATTGATGATGCTACTTCTGCTATGAATGCTACTCTTGATGATGCTAGTACCTTGCTTGATGATAATGTGCCACTAGGTGAATTTCTTGATGAACAAATTGCTAGAGTAAGAGAACATGATATTTTTGAAACTGGTGATGAGCTTGAAACTGAAAATCTTGAAACACCTATTAGAACTAGACCTCCTAGATATGAATTGCCAAAGGTACCGGAAGGTTATATTATCAGTGAGGAGGCAACGAGAGATATTTTTGCGTGTAAGGATAGAGATGATCTAGAGAAATTATTATGCAAGTATAAAGAAAAATCTGTGAATTCTAGAATGAAGTGTGATCCTAAGTTTGCTACTTCACCTATATTTATTGATGATAAGGATTATGAATTCTCTGTCGACCCAGAGTCGATTACTTTGATTGATTCTGATCCTTTACATGGTTATGAAACTGAAACTGTTGTGGCACATCTTACTAAGTTGAATGACATAGCCACCCTTTTTGCTCATCATGAGAAAATTCGCTCTTACTATATTCTCAAATTATTTCCATTCTCATTAAAGGGTGATGCTAAAGCTTGGTACACTACTCTTTCTCCTGGTTGTGTGCATAGTCCCCAGGATATGATTTATTACTTCTCTGAAAAATATTTCCCCGCTCATAAGAAACAAGCTGCCTTACAGGAAATATTTAACTTTGTGCAAATTGAAGAAGAGAGTCTCCCACAAGCTTGGGGGAGGCTTCTCCAATTGCTTAATGCTTTGCCTGATCATCCTCTTAAGAAAAACGAAATACTTGATATCTTGTATAATGGACTAACCGATGCTTCTAGGGATTTCCTAGATAGTTGTGCTGGTTGTGTTTTCAGGGAACGAACTATTGGACAAGCTGAAGAATTATTGAAAAACTTGTTGAAAATTATGATGATTGGACTCTTCCTGAACCACCGCTTAAGCCCACTCCAAAGAAGAGGGGTATCTTATATCTCAGTCGTGAAGACATGCAAGAGGCAAAGAAATCTATGAGAGAAAAAGGTATTAAAGCTGAGGATGTTAAAAATTTACCTCCTATTGAAGATATACATGGGCTTGATACACCACCGCCACCTAAGGTGGTAGAGGTAAATTCTCTAATGAAATTCAATGATAATGATAATCCTCACAATATGCACCCTAGCCAACGCCTTTATGAGTTTGAAAATTATATTAGAAAGCAAGATCACTTGATTGCAAATGTTATGAAACAGTTGAAATACAATTCTGATATGATTGCTCGCTTGAGTGACTTGTTATTTAGAATCTGAAATGATGTTGAGGTGTGGGAATGCATGCTTCTATGGTTCAAACTCAGTTAGAACAAGTTGCTAAATCTCAAAGAGAGTTGCTAGATGAAATGAATAATAATATCAATGATCATGTTGTTAGAGTAATGACTAGAGGAGGTAGGATGACTCAGGAACCACTTTGTCCTAAGGGACACCCAAAAAGAATTGAACAAGACTCTCAAAGAGTTAACACTGATGCACCTAGTCCTTCTAAAAAGAAAAAGAAGAAGAAAAACGATAGGACTTTGCATGCCTCTAGTGAACCTAAAGTAGAAATCCCTCCTGATAATGTAATGAAGTTTCTATCTCTGATGCTAAATCCCAATCTGGTAGTGAAGACTCACTTTTTGATAATGAAAATGATAATGATGAGGTTCATGAAGATACTCAAACAAATAATAAAGAGCAACACAATGATGTTGAGATAGAACCAGTAGTTGATCTTGATAAGCCACAACCCAAAAAGAAAAGATATGATAAAAGAGACTTTGTTGCTAGAAAACATGGTAAGGAAAGAGAACCGTGGGTTCACAAACCGATGCCCTTTCCACCTAAGTCAACCAAAAAGAAAGATGATGGAGAATTTGAACACTTTGCTGAGATGCTGAGGCCAGTCTTTTTGCGTACTCGCTTGACTGATATCTTAAAAATGCCTCCTTATGCAAAGTACATGAAAGACATCATCACCAATAAGAGCAAAATACCGGAAGCTGAAATCACCACCATGCTTGCTAATTATACTTTTAAAGATGGAGTACCTAAAAAGCTTAGAGATCCGGGAATACCAACTATACCTTTCTCCATCAAATGAAATTATGTGAAAACTGCTATTTGTGAGTTGGGAACTGGTGTTAGTGTTATGCCTTTCTCTTTATATAAAAGACTTGATTTGGATAAACTCACACCTACTGAAATATCTTTGCAAATGGCTAACAAATCAACAGCCATACCTATCGGTATTTGTGAGGATGTGCCCGTTGTTGTTGCTAATGTTACTATTTTGACTAACTTTGTTATACTTGAGATGCCCAAGGACGACAACATGTCGATTATCCTTGGTAGACCATTCTTGAATACTGCAGGGGTTGTTATTGATTGCAATAAAAGCAAGGTCACTTTTCATATCAATGGTAATGAGCATATGGTGCACTTTCCGAAGAAACAATTCCAAGTGAATGGTATTAATGTTATTGAAAAATCTCCGGCAATCACTCTTGGAAGTTTTCAACTACCTCTACCTACTGTTGAGAAGAAATATGAAATGCTTATTGTTGGGGACATTCATATCCCCGCTGAGGTAACGTAGTGATTTACAAAAGTTCTTCGGTTTCATGCTAATCGAAAGGGGTTGTTAATAAGATTTGATCAACCTTATTAATGGATCACGTTTGAGAGGCATGAAGTTGATGAGTTTAGTGAGCACTACCTTGTGTCCCTACCTTTTGTTTTATGTTTTTATTAGTTAAATAAAATAAAATGCCATGATTTGTCTGTTTTCTGAATCTCTCGTGCAATAAAAGATGACCCAAAAATAAAAGTTCTCAGAATGCTCTGAAATTTTAATATGATTTTTTCCTAAATATTTAAGAATTTCCGGTGCAAATAATATCATAGGGAGGTGCACCAGGTGGGCACAACCCACCTGGGCGCGCCAGGAACCCCAGGCGTGCCCTGGTGGGTCGTGGTCCCTACATGGCCACCCTCACTTATCTCTTCATCCCACATCACCACCTACCTCTAGAAAAAATTCACCATTGCTCTCTTTCTCGCATTCTTGCTCTCAAACCCACGGATTCGATCTCTTTGGTCGAAGCTCCGTTTCCGAAACTGTTTCGAGGGATTGTTGCTTGGCATGTAACTCCTCCGTTTGTCCAATTAGTTTTTACTTTATTTTTTTATATTTTGAATAATTAGTTGCTCTTAGTGTTGCTGTAGATGAGCTTGCATGTTGAGTTCTTAGAGTTCTAAGTAGTTTGAATGCTTGTTATGGCCACTATGAGTAGTTGCTATCAATCTTATAAAGTTTTGTTGATAAATTTTTGTGACCCAATTTTTTGTCAGAAAATTGTACGCGAATATGAGAAACCTCTTTGGAAGGAGTTCTTCGAGGAGGAGATCCTTGGAGGCATCTTCTAGTAGCAACTTTGCTCGTCGGTCTTATGTTGAACCAAGTGAAAGTTCCATACAAGATGCCGCCACCAAAACATGCTTATGGCCATGAAACGATTATATGGTGAGCATGGGCATTAAGGAAGAATTTGAGCAATATGTTCACCATGCCGATCTCGGTCCCTACACTTCAGATAAGTGCAACCAACACCTCACTCTCACTGAATCATTTGTCAAAGAATTTAAATTCCATCCTAGTGAGTCCAGGGTGTCATTTAAACTGTATGAAAATCCATTTACCATATCATTAGAGAGATTTGCTCACCACTGCAATATCCCATTCTGGGGTTCGCTTGACGAACCACCAAGATCTGAGTTTCAAACATTCTTCACTAGTCTTTGCTATGGTGAGACTAGGGGAGTGACGCAAGGTAGAATAAAGAGCATTCATTTTCCAGCAATTCAGTACTTTGCATTATTCAATGGAAAATTTATTGTAGGTAAACAATATTGTAGTACACTTTGTGCTCCAGACTTGAGCCTCATATGCACCGCTCTCACCGGTGACAGAAGTTATAATCTTGGAGCGATTGTTGCACGCAGGTTGCAACACAACGCTAGTAGTGGTTATTTCTATGGTGGAATTTATGCCCCGCGCTTAGCAAGAGAGCTGGGTGTTTCCCTTTGCCCTATGACCCTATTTTACCCACGCAGTATTTAGACTTTGATGCTATGAAACGTTATAAAATCCTAAGAGGTGAACCCCATAATTTCACCTATAAATTGTTGTTTAATCAAAGTTCCGTTGTGTACACATATTTGCTTGCGCCTGCTCTCTTTGATGTTCACAGTAGGGGAAGATATTTTGTTCTTGAGAGCGAGGCCCGAGCTCATAACGTGGCGGTTGTGGCCGCACGGCAGGCTGAGGCATCCGCACCGAGAGCCTCCGTGAGCTATCACTCTGATCACTATGCAGGCTACTGACTGATTACCAAGTTAGGACAAAATCCTAAGCTTGGGGAAGTATGTATTTCTCACCGACATTACATTCATGTTCACACATTTCATTTCAGTTGTCGGTGTTCACACTTTTTCATTGTATCATCCATGCTAAATTTATTTTCTCGCTTTCTTCTTGTGTGTTTGAAAAACTTTGAGAAAATCCAAAAAATATATTTCCTGCTTCTTTTCGGTTTTTCTTCCTAGTTTAAATTGTTGTAGCACTAAAAGAAAAACCAAAAAGATTTCCTTGTTCTTCTTTTACCTGTTGGGAGTTTTCCCGTGTAGTAGTTTTTCTCGTTTTTGTTTTTCCCTTTTATTTGCTTGTTCAAGAAAAAAACCAAAAACTCCAAAAATATTTTAGTGTGTTTCTCTGAATTTCTTTTCTTTTTGTTGAGTCGTACCGAGGAAAAGACCATGATGAAAATGTTGAGTGGCTCTCATATGCATTATTCTTTACCTTGTCTTCTCCTTTTGAATAAAATGTTTGCAGATTCCAGCTTAGTCCATGGCACTCTTGCACTATTATCATTTTCATATCGTTCGCTCGTGCAAGTGAAAGGCAATAATGACGATATTTGATGAACTGGCCGTGGCAGAGAGAATCGGGTATGAACTCGACTTGTTTTGTTTTTGTAAATATGTTTAACCTAGTATCCATGATTCAGCCCATTATGATTAAACATGTTTGCAATGACAATTAGAGATTATAGTTCCTCATGCCATGCATAAGTAGCTAGGAGTGGATAATGATTTATCTTGGATGTCAACATTGCATTAAAATGATTGTGATGTAGTATGATGATATGGTATCCTCCTCTGAATGTTCGAGTGGCTTGACTTGGCACATGTTCATGCATGTAGTTGAATAAAACCAACATAGCCTCTATGATATTTATGTTCATGGTGTCCATATCCTACTCATGTTAGTATCCAATGTTACTTATGCATAATGCATGTTCATGACCGCTGTTGCTCTCTAGCTGGCCCCTTCTCAACCTAATTGCTAGCCTTCGCATGTACTGAGTGGAAATTCTGCTTGTACATCCAAAACCTGAGACCCAAGTTATTCCAGATGATTCCACCATACCTGCCTATACGCGGTATTACCCTACCGTCCTAAGTAAATTTGCATGTGCCACCTCTAAAAACTTCAAATAAATATCCTTTTTGTGTGCCTGGATTGTTCATAGAGCGACTGGAGGTAGACGGTATCTTCCATGCTAAGCGGGTTATTCTTAGGTTGAGTGTTTATTCACTCGCCATTGCACGAGAAGGGGGCGGTAATAGGGATTCCCAGTCCCAGATTGCAAAAAGAGCTTACAAATAATCAAACAAAAACTCCTATGGAGCAAGAACCTTTACTTTATCGCTTGGGAACCGCCGCTAATGTGTTTAGCATGGAAGATATTGATAACTGATGGTCGCAAAGTAAACAAGAAGGGTGCATTTCTAAAAATATCATTAACCTCTATTTTAAAAACTTGAGCTCTGGCACTGCTGCAAATCACTGCTTCCCTCTGCGAAGGAAATATCTATTTACTTTTATGTTGTGTCATCACCTTCTAAAATAAGCGCCAGAACCTGACAGCACTGCTGTCATGCTTATGCATTGTGTGTAGCTAATGTTGGGTGCATCATGACTGGATCTTTTCTACCATGAATTACAATGTTTAGTCGCTGCTTGAACTTTGGAGGTGCTTTGCATTTATGTTTTGCGGTCTCAGAAAGGGCTAGCGAGATACCACTATTGTCATATTATATCAAGGTTGTTTTGATAATGTGTTGTTGTTTGAGATATCTTATTATTGCTCGCTAGCTGATCATGTCATTGCTATGAGTTAATATAATTTTTAAGAGTTATTGTCGACATGGTCAGTTATAATATTGGCTGAAAACCTGGGTGTTGTTTAAGCTTATTTATGCAAAGAAGAGCAAAAGAGTTCGTAAAAGTTTTTCTTTTTCACTTTCAGTTTAGCAACTGAATTGCTTGAGGACAAGAAAAGGTTTAAGCTTGGGGGAGTTGATACGTCTCCGTCGTATCTACTTTTCCTAATGCTTTTCCTCTTGTTTTGGACTCTAATTTGCATGATTTGAATGAAACTAACCCGGACTGGCGTTGTTGTCAGCAAACTACCATGGTGTTGTTTTTGTGCAGAAATAAAAGTTCTCGGATTGGAACGAAACTTTGCGAGGATTTTTTATACGATAAAAGTGAATTTCTGGAGCCAGAACCACCAGAGGGGGGCACCTGGGTGGGCACAGCCCACTAGGGCGCGCCACCCCCTCCAAGTGCACCCAGGTGGGTGTCCCCACCTGGTGGCCCCGCAGACCCTGAAACCAACGCTATAAAAACCTGTTTTTCCAGAAAAAAATCAGGGAGAAGGAATTATCACGTTCCATGAGACGGAGCTGCCGCCGTCTCATGTTCTTCATTGGGAGGCCAGATCTGGAGTCCGTTTGGGGCTCCGGAGAGGGAGATCTTCGATCATCGTCATCACCAACCCTTCTCCATCACCAATTCCATGATGCTCCCCACCGGGAGTGAGTAATTCCTTCGTAGGCTCACTGGTCGGTGAGGAGTTGGATGCGATTCATCATGTAATCGAGTTAGTTTGTTAGGGCTTGATCCCTAGTATCCATTATGTTCTCAGATTGATGTTGCTATGACTTTGCCATGCTTAATGCTTGTCACTTTGGGCCCGGGTGCCATGACTTCAGATCTGAACTGTTTATGTTATCACCATTATATCTATGTTCTAGATCCGATCTTGCAAGTTATAGTCACCTACTACGTGTTATGATCCGGCAACCCTGGAGTGACAATAGTCGGGACCACTCCCGGCGATGACCGTAATTTGAGGAGTCCATGTATTCACCGTGTGTTAATGCTTTGTTCTGGTTCTCTATTAAAAGGAGGCCTTAAGATACCTTAGTTTCCAATTGGACCCCGCTGCCATAGGAGGGTAGGACAAAAGATGTCATGCAAGTTATTTCCATAAGCACGTATGACTATTTACGGGATACATGCCTACATTATATTTATGAACTGGAGCTAGTGCCATATCACCCTAGGTTATAACTGTCACATGATGAATATTATCCAACAAATCGCCGATCCAATGCCTACGATTTTCCTACATATTGTTCTTGCTAAGTTATTACTGCTGCTGTTACTGTTGCACTTGCTACGAAACTATTGCTATCACTGTTATTGTTACTATCTGTGTTGATACTACTATCAAAACTATCATACTACTTTGCTGTTGATCACTTTGCTGCAGATAATTAATCTCCAGGTGTGGGTGAATTGACAACTCAGCTTCTAATACATGCAAATATTCTTTGGCTCCCCTTGTGTCGAATCAATAAATTTGGGTTGAATACACTACCCTCGAAAACTATTGCGATCCCCTATACTTGTGGGTTATCAATATATAATAAAGATTAGTTCATGTTTTGCTTTTGTTACTTTTATGTTTCAATAAAAATAAAAGGAAATAATGAAAAGATCATATGATAATCGTATGGTAAGTAATGATATCACATAAAGAAAAGTGTAAGTGGTAAAATTTATTGGAGATTGCCAAACATAGCATTGGTCAATGATGCAATTCATGAAGGAATTAATAAGGGAAGAGAACATTCACATGCAAATACACTATCATGGACATCTTTTATGATTGTGAGCCCCATTAAACATTTTGTGTCGACGCTGGACAAGGAAGACAACGTAATGATTTATGTTTGTTCATATTCACATAGAAGTTATATTGTCGTAGATCCTGCAACATGTGTTGCTTGCTCAATATCTTTGCCAGCCAAAAATTCCGCGCTAAGTAGAGATACTACTTGTGCATCCAAAAACCCTTAACCCAAAATCTTATTTTGAGAGTCCACCATACCTACTTATGGATTGAGTAAGATCCTTCAAGTAAGTTGTCATAGGTGCAATAAGGCAATAAAAATTGCTTCTGAATGTGTTGGATTATTTAGTGTAAGAGAAAATTGAGCGTTGTACGAACTTGTGATGGCAAAATAACAAAAGAGTTAGACTGCATAATAAAAGTTGCCATCATAAGGGGCAATATAACGTGACGTTCTTTTGCATTAAGGGATTTGGCATACAAACAAATAAGCGCATGACAACCTCTGCTTCCATCTGCGAAGGGCTTATATTTTACTTTTACGCATTTACTTTTATGTAAGAGTCAAAGTAATCTTCCCTATTACATTTTATTTTATCTTTTTGCAAGCATCATGTGGTGAGGAAAGATCTAGGCACATATATCCAGTTACATATGAGTGGGCATGAGTTATTATCGTTGACATCACCCTTGAGGTGAATACATTGGGAGGTGAAACTATAAGCCCTATCTTTCTATGTGTCCGGTTGAAACTTTTTGTTCATGGGTATGCGGTGAGTGTTAGCAATCATAGAAGATTAACTGATGATTGAGTATGTGGACTTGCCTAAAGGCTCCGATACGTGACCCTTCCTGAAAAGATGATGAATTGTAGTTGCAAAGTTGCCTGAGAACATAGGTTGTTGGTTTTCAATAAGGTTTATGCTTTATATATACTTCAATGATGTGATGAATTGTTACTTGTTCATGAGAAGTTATATGATAAAATTTGTGTGATAAAGCTTTATGTTAAAGTTTGTTGCTGATATATAATAAACATGATGCTTCTATGTTTGTAATTTGTTTTAATCGACACCTCTCTACCTCAGCATGTGGACATGGTTTTCGATTTCGGTTTTTCATTTGAGGACAAGCGAGGTCTAAGCTTGGGGGAGTTGATACATCCATTTTGCATCATGTTCTCCTACTGATATTTATAATGTTTTTATCTGTAATAATGCTTTTTGGAGTATTTCTAATGCCCTTTCTCTCATAATAGGCAAGGTTTACACAAAGAGGGAGAATGTCGGCGTTGGAATTCTGGACCTGAAAAAGCTACGTCAAAGTTACCTATTCTGCATATCTCCAAATAAGATGAAACTTCACAGAGAATTTTTATGTGATATTTAAGAAGTATTGGCGAAAATAACTACTAGAGGGGGCCCACCAAGTGGGCAGAACCCACCTGGGTGCGCCAGGGCCCCCAGGCATGCCCTGGTGGGTTGTGCCCTCGTCGGCCCACCTCCGGTGCCCATCTTCTGCTATATAGGTCATTTTGACCTAGAAAAAATTAGAGGGCGACTTTCTGGATGAAGCGCCGCCGTCTCGAGGCTGAACTTGCGCAGGAGCACTTTTGCCCTCCGGTGGAGCGATTCCGCCGGGGGAACTTCCTTCCCGGAGGGGGAAATCATCGTCATCATCACCAACAACTCCCCCATCTTTGGGAGGGCAATCTTCATCAACATATTTAATAGCACCATGTCCTCTCAAACCCTAGCTCATCTCTTGTGTTCAATCTCTGTACCGGAACCTTAGATTGGGACTTGTGGGTGACTAGTAGTGTTGATTACATCTTGTAGTTGATTACTATATGGTTTATTTGGTGGAAGATTATATGTTCAGATCCATTATGCTATTTAATACCCCACTGATCTTCAGCATGATTATCATTTCTGAGTAGTTACTTTTGTTCTTGAGGTCACAGGAGAAGTCATGTTGCAAGTAATCATGTGAACTTGATATGTGTTCGATATTTTGATGATATGTATGTTGTGATTCCCTTAGTGGTGTCATGTGAACGTCGACTACATGGCACTTCACCTTATTAGGGCCTAAGGGAATGCATTGTGGAGTACTTATTAGATGATGGGTAACTAGAGTGACAGAAGCTTAAACCCTAGTTTATCCGCTACTTTGTAAGGGACCGATTTGGATCTAAAAGTTTAGTGCTATGGTTAGATTTGATCTTAATACTTTTCTCATAGTTGTGGATGCTTGCGAGGGGGTTAATCATAAGTAGGAGGTTTGTTCAAGTAAGAACAGCACCTAAGCACCGATACACCCACATATCAAATTATCAAAGTAGCAAACACGAATCAAGCCAACATGATGAAAGTGACGTGGTGAAATTCCCATGTACCCTCAAGAACGCTTTACTTATTATAAGAAACCGGTTTGTCCTATCCTCTAACACAAAAGGATTGGGCTACCTTGCTGCATTTTATTTACCGTCACTGTTACATGCTCGTTACAAATTATCTTGCTATCAAACTACATGTTACGAACTATTTCAGTGCTTGCTGTTAATACCTTGCTGAAAACCACTTGTCATTTCCTTCTACTCCTTGTTGGGTTCGACATTATTACTTCTCGAAAGGACTACAATTGATCCCCTATACTTGTGGGTCATCACCTTGCTGTCAAAAATTTGTTTGGAAGCTACCCACTTATCTGATCCACTGAAAGCCATCTAGATACATGACAAACACTCCAGATAAGATGGACTGCACCTAGACTTCCTTGGTTGGATGCAGAGCACCTGCGCCATCCATAGCTGTCCCCTCCCTCCCCGGTGCGCCCGTGATTACTAGATGGATCCCCTCCCCTCCAGGACCCAATTGGTTCGCCTCTGATACTTCTCCAGCGTATCTATAATTTTTAATTGTTTCATGCTATTGTATTATCAATCTTGGATGTTTTATATACACTTACAAGCAATTATATATCATTTTTCGGGACTAACCTATTAACTTAGTGCCCAGTGCCAGTTGCTGTTTTTTGCTTGTTTTTGGTTTCATAGAATATCAGTACCAAACAAAGTCCAAATGCCACGAATCTTTTTAGAGATTTTTTCGAGACAAAAGAGAGACTAGAAGCTTCGGGAGAAGACTAGACGTGAGAGCATGGGCCCACAACCCACCAATGTGCGCCCTGGGGGGTAGGCGCGCCCTAATGGGTGGTGGGGCCCATGAGGCTCCATTTGACCTAGCTTCGCCTCTATAAATTCTCTAAAATCATGAAACCAACAGGGCAGTCCATTAATTACTTTTTTCACCCCTTCAAGTTCTAGAAGCATGAGATCCCATCTAGAGGCCCTTTCCGGCACTCTGCCGGAGGGGGATTCGATCACGAAGGGGGCTGTTCATCATCCTTGCTGCCCTCCGATGATGCATGAGTAGTTTACCACGGACGTATGGGTCCATAGTTAGTAGCTAGATGGCTTCTTCTCTCTTTTGATCATCAATACAATGTTCTCCTTGGTTTTCTTGGAGATTGTAATGACTTTTTGCGGTGTGTTTGTTGGGATCCGATGAATTGTGAGTTTATGATCAGATCTATCCATGAATATTATTTGAGTTTTCTCTGAACTGTTTTATGAATGATGGTTATAGCCTCGTATTTATTATTCGGTTTATTGGTTTGGTTTGGCCAATAAGATTGACTCATCTTGCCATGGGAAGAGGTGCTTTGTGATGGGTTCGATCTTGCGGTGCTCAATCCCAGTGACAGAAAGGGACATGACATGCATGTATCATGGCTATTAAGGGTAACAAGATGGGATTTATTTCATACGTGAGTTTATCTTTTCTACATCATGTCATCGTTCTTATTGGATTACTCCGTTTCTCCATGAACTTAATACAGTAGATGCATGCTGGATAGCAGTCGATGTGTGGAGTAATAGTAGTAGATGCAGAATCGCTTCGGTCTACTTGTCTCAGACGCGATGCCTATATACATGATCATTTCCTTGGATATCATCATAATTATTTGCATTTCTGTCAATTGCCCAACAGTCATTTGTCCACCCACCGCATGCTATTTTTATGAGAGAAGCCTCTAGTGAAAACAATGCCCCCCCGGTCTATTTTCTATCATATATTAAAACCAAAAATATCTCGCTGCAATTTTTTTGATCTATCCATCAAAAACTATATCGTTTAATCTTGCTCATAACCATTGAGGGATTAACAACCCCTCTACACGTTGGCTTGCAAGTATTTGTTGTTTGTGTGCAGGTGTTGTTTACATAGTGTTGCTTGGTTCTCCTACTAGATTGATAACCTTGGTTTCATAACCGAGGGAAATACTTATCTCTATTGTACTACGTCATCCTCTCCTCTTCGAGGAAATCCCAACGCAGCTCACAAGTAGCAGGAAGAATTTATGGCGCCGTTGCCGGGGAGACATCATCAACAACTATCAAGTACCTATGCATAAACTTTCATCTCCTTGCAGTTACATTATTTGCCATTTTACTCTCGTTTTCATATCCCCCACTTCTAAAAAGTTTTACAAAAATTCAAAAATATTTTTCGTTTGCCTTTTTCTTATTTGCTTCTTTGTTTGCTTGTTATCTTGTCTGCTTGTTTAGAAACTATCATCATGAGTGACTTTGGTATGGCAGAGATGAATGATGGTAGAAATCCTAAAATTGGAAGTTCCACTAATCTTGATGCTAAAAATTTTGTGTTGGGACAAGCAAATGTCATAGGAAAAAGTTTCATCCAGGAATTCTTTAATTGTATTTGAACTGACTTGTGATGATGTTCCTATACTTAAAAGAACGAAAACTTATGGCTAGGGGTGCAGGGCAGCGCCCGAACCCGTCCCGCTTCCAATTCAAAGCTAAAAAATTCAGTTATAGAAAGATTAAGGTGCGCCACATCAATTTGTACTAGTTGGCTATTTTGCGGGCCTTTGCGGCACGCCGTCCTACACCCCTACTTAGGCCGAAGCTATTTCTGCACTTGTTCTTAAACTTGAGAGAAAAATTATTCGCACCCATCCAACTTTGCAAAGATTGTTTTATGAGTTGCCTGTTATAAAAATCCCTAGAGCAAAAAAAGGAAGCTACCCTTGTCCTCATGAATGAATCACATAGTGCGGGAAGCTAGGCAGATATTTGATTTTTATGGTATGAACCGTGAAAAACGGTGATAGATGAGATCCTTTATAATAGTGATTACCTATTGAGGCATTTGCTTCACAACGACCATATCTTTCATGAGAATATTAAAAAGGAAGTCCCTCCTTTGAATATAATCCAACAAGTTTTCAATAATGTTAATCAACAATACTCTTGGATTATAGCCGGTAATCAAGGGGGTTTTGCGGAAGGACAACTTGCTAATGCTATCATTTCTATGGATGATGTGTTTTTTTATTACCTTCGAAAAGCCGCCCGATGAAAACATATCTTTGGAAAAGAAAGATGACAACAGTAGAAACTATGCATTATGCCTAGCTAAGGGCGTAAAATAATAGCGCTAGTTGGGAGGCAAGCCAATAGTTATCTTTTAAATTTTTTGTTTCCTTGCTGTTTTTCAACAATATACAATTATGCTACTATTATGACTATTTTTTAGTGTTTTAAGTGTTTGTGCCAAGTAAAGCCTTTGGGATGATTTGGGTCATAGTTGATTTGATTTTGTGCATTAACAGAAACTTTTGCGTCCAGTAGCAGAATTGTTAAAACTTGTTGGAGCGAGATAAAATTCTGAATTTTTTACACATGATTTATATAAAAAAATCCCACGTGGTTTTAATTTGTAAGAATGTTTGGAGTTACAGAAGTATGGTCAATGTTCACATTACTACAGACTATTCTGTTTTTTACAGATTTTGTTTTTGTTGCATTGTGTGCTTATTTTGATGAATCTACGGACTGTATCAGTGGGTATAAGCCATGGTAAAGTTAGAATACAGTAGGTATAATGCAATAAAAAATATGAATGGGTTTGCAACAGTCACTACAAAAAAATACACATCCGTGACATTTTGGGCCGAACGAAATTTTTTCCTATCATACTTATGACACTTCTATGACGATAATTGTGACAAACCCCGGTATCATCATAGATGTCGTGGGCTCCTACTTCTATGACAAAAAATCATGACAGAAAATGGGCTTTTCGTCCTGGGCGGGCCGGAGACGCAGTTGCATGACATTCTGGGCCGTCCATGACGGAAAAAACCATGGTAGAAGCGAGGGTGAGGAAAATATCGGGGTGTTCCCGGTTACGGTGGGTGGTTGGGGCCGAGCGATGCATGGAAGTTTGCGCGTTTCTCTCGTACAGGTACACTCGTGGGTGTGAGGCATTGGGCTCTAGCTGAACCCGAGCGAGGTGTTTGCTACTGAACCCGAGCGATTGCACTACAGGCTACGCGTTACTGAACCCGAGCGATCGATCGATGGCTGTTAATTGAACCCGAGCGATTGCACTACAGGCTACGCGTTACTGAACCCGAGTGATCGATCGATGGCTGTTAACTGAACCCGGTCGAGCAATTCCTTCGCTACTGCTGGTAACTGAAGCTGATCGATGCTACCTCTGGATGAACAGTGGGCGTTGTTGGGGGGGGGGGGTTTGGATGAACAGTTCCCGGTGGGGGGTTGGATGAACAGGACCCCGTGGTAGTAGAGGCCGTTGCCGCTGGATGAACAGGACCCCGATCGAGCTGGTTGGGGTGGATGAACAGGACCCCGTGGAGGGCTGGATGAACAGGACCCCGTGGAGGGCTGGTTGAACAGTAGCCGGTAGAGGGCTGGATGAACAGTAGCCCTTGGAGGGGTGGTTGAACAGGACCCCGTGGAGAGGGCTGGTTGAACAGTAGCCGGTGGAGGAGCGCGCGGTGGAGGCTGGATGAACAGGAGCCCGTGGATGAACAGTCGCAGATGGAGGCTGGAGGAGGTCGATGGTGGATGAACAGTAGCCCGTGGAGGCTGGAGGAGGTCGACGCTGGAGATGAACGGTATCCCGTGGAGTCCCGCTTTCCTGTATGCCACACCCCTCCCGATGAACAGGACCCCCGTTTCGACCGTAGCGCTCCAACACAAGTCCGTTTCCTCCGTTTTGCGGTACGCCACACCCCTCCCGCTCAACAGGACCCCGTTTCGACTGTAGGAGGTCCAAGAGAAGTCCGTTTCCTCCGTTTTGCGGTACGCTAGACCCCTCCTGATGAACAGGATCCCATTTCAACCGTGGCCAGTCGAACACAAGGCCGTTTCCAATGTTCTGCGGTACGCCAGGCCTCATTTCCATCGGTTGTTCCGTCCAAGCCGGTTGGCTCCCGATGAACATGATGACGCATCCGTTCCGACCCAGTCGGTTGCCTCCCCGTGAACACGACGACGACGCAGTTTCTCCGTTCCGACCCAGCCATGTACACGAGCCTTGGCCGTACGTATGCGTGAGTAGGCGTTTGAGACCCCGCCCGTATGTACGTACGTGGTCGTATTTACTTTCTTGCACCCTGGCCGCTGTACGTATGTGTACATGCTACGTGCGCGCCTCTACGACGACATGTGCACGCCTCTACTATGACACGTGCCCTTCCTTCCATGCACGGCCACGGTTCATCGCTGCAGCCTGCAGATAGACCGATCGACCAGTATGTACGTACACGTTCGTCACCAGAATGACAATGCTACGTATGCTTCGAGCAGGTGGGTCCCGACTGTCAGGCACTTCCTTGCGTGCGAAGATGTAGCTGGTGGGTCCCAGCAGTCAGGGGGCGAATCTTGTTTGCCCGTAATATGGACACACATCCTTGCATGCGAAGATGTAGCTGGTGGGTCCCAGCAGTCAGGGGGGAACATTTTTTCACGAAATACGGTGGCCCGTCTGGTGGGTCCCTGCAGTCAGGTGGAGGAATAATTATTTTGCGCGTAATAAGGAGGCACTTCCTTGCTGCTGCCGTGGACCCAGCTGTCAGCCTCTCCACGTACAGTACTATTCCGATGGAAGTCGTTCCTTGACCACGTTGACCACACCGCGCCGAGAGCACTAGGGCGGTGGACGACGACGAGGCCTAGGAAGGGGACGACGCGGAGCCGGGGAAGACGCGACAATGGAAGCCCACGCGGAGAGGAGTACGAGGGTTCACTGGCTCGGCTGCGGTGTGAGGCTGCCGTCCCCGCAGAATAACAGCGGGTGTGGGTGAGTTGATGGCCTGGCCAGCGGTGGGAGTAGTAGGGGCGGTGAGGCCTCCGCGGCATCACAGCCGGCCACGGGAGGCAGGAGCACGCGGCACGACCGGCGCTGGTTTGGGCGGCTGGAGCAAGAAGACCAAAGGTTGAAAAAGCACTACGACCGTTGGATGGACATCGTACGGTCATTAGAGCTAGAATGGTTCATATTGACTAACTTGACAAAACCCTCCATCCCCGTCAACTTAGTAGGCCACAAGTCAGCCTCCCACTATGGTGGGTCCCAGCTAGCAGGTGGTATTCAATTTTTTGTGCGTAATAAGGAGGCACTTCCTTGCGTGCGAAGATATAGCTGGTGGGTCCGACCTGTCAGCAGGGGGGACGTTTTTTCGTGAAATATAGAGGCCCTTCCAGTGGGTCCTAGCTGTCAGGTGGAGGAATCATTATTTTGCGCGTAATAAGGAGGCATTTCCTTGCGTGCGGCTGTGGACCCAACTGTCACCCTCTCCACGTACAGTCCACTTCCGATGGATGTCATTCGTTGACCACGTTGACCATGCTGCGCCGAGAGCACGAGGGCGGTGGACGACGGTGATGCCTAGGAAGGGAACAATACGGAGCCAGGGAAGACTCGACAGTTGTTTCCCATGCGGAGGGGAGTACGAGGGTTTACTGGTTCGTCTGCCGTCGCGGGAGAGTAACAGCAGGTGTGGGTGAGTAGAGGGATGGCTACGCCAACGATGGGAGTACGTTGGGGCGGTGAGGCCTGCGCGGCAGCATAGCCGGCCGCGGGAGGAGGGAGCAGGCAGTCCTGTCGGTGCTTGTTTGAGCGGCTGGAGCAGGAAGAGCAGAGATTGAAGAAGCACGACGGTCGTTGGATGGACATCCAACAGTCACTGCTCTCGTGCGTTGACTAAGTTCACACGGCGTTGTGTGTACGTCAACCTTTTTTTAGGAAAGCATACGCGTCAACCTGTAGTAGGCGCACAAGTCAGCCTCATATCTGTGGAAAATAGCATACAACCCATCTGCCATTATTTCTAATAATTTACAGCCCATTTTCTAATTCATAAGATTTTTTTGGAGCCCATCTTCTTTTTGTTAGCATTACACCCCATATTGTGGCCACGGTTAAAAATTATACGAAATTTTGCATATTTCGGTGCGGTCAACTGTTTTTAATCCCGAAATATCGAGTCACATTCAAACTATTTTGAAAAAATAATTTATATAAATATAAAATCCAAATAATTGTCCACGCATAAAAATCAATGGAATTTAAAATCTTGTAATGAAAAAAAATTGAAACTAATGCCCGGTTTGATGTGTTTTAAAAATGTACAGCCCATTTATGGGAAACCGAATGAAACTCTCCTTGTCTTGAAAGATTTGTAGCCCAGCAGGGCTGATAAAGCAAGTAGGCCTCGTTTGGGTATTTCTTAAAAATATAGAACTGGGCTAGCTATTTTCAGCAAGAAAAAAACACAACTGGGCTCATGATGTGGTAAACATAAATAAAACCCTGGCTAGACACTCGTTGTTACCCTGATCCATCCCTAAAACTAGTATAAATAACAACTGCTTGTTCCTAAAAAAATTAACAACTGCGCGACCTGCCGGTTCCCTGCTGTCAGCCGCTCGTAGTGTAATTCTCTCATTTATTGACTATGTTGACAATGGCCTGAGCCCCAGATGCCCAACCATTAGGAGGAACCATTTTTTGGGCTTGTAATAACGAGGCACTTGCTTGCGTACTGCCATGACGCTGGTGGGTCCCTACTGTCATCCTCTCCACGTACAGTCATCTCCTTGTTCCTCTCGGTTGTTGACGACGTTGACAACCCAAGAGGGCGGCACACCGCGCAAGGCGAGCGAACCAAGGCGGAGGACGACGGCGAGGCCTCGTACAGAACGAACAGTAGCCGTGGAAGATCCGCCGGTCCAGTCGCAGGCGGAGGGGAGTACGAGGGTTGACTGGTTCGGGTGCGGGTGCGTGTTGGGGCTGACGTCGCCATAGAATAACAGGACGTGTGGGGGAATAGAGGGAGGTACTGGCCAAAGTTGGAGGGTACGATAGGGCGATGGAGGCGTAGCCGGCCATGGGAGGCGGGAGCAGGCGGAGCCGACGGGGTGGTTTGGTTTGGGCGGCTGGAGGAAGAAGACAAGAGATAGAAGATACACGACAGATGTTGGATGTCAATCCAACGGCTGGTAGGCAGAATCGTTTGCTGACTGGCTAGTAAGTCGACACCACCTTGGATAGGTTATTTCCTCGTGGGTCCCAAATGTCAGAATCCAAATCTGTCACGGCCATGCAGCCTTTCCTATGAAAATTTACAGCCCATTTGATGTGCTAGTTCGAAATAAGTTTGTGGGTGCTGGTGGGGGCTAATCACTTGGCTTCTGTAATGCAAAGTGAGCTCAAGCAGCTGGGGAGAGTGATGTTATTTCCCTTGGTTGGGATTTCTTACAATATTTCACTCTAAATTAAACAAATGGCAAGCCATTTGCCTTGTTTCAAAGAAAATATGATAGTCACAGCCGAGTTGAAAAGGGCAAGAACATCTAACTCTAGCTTACAAACTGTACAAAAGCACAAGGGTTAATTGTTCATCAGGTTTAGACAAAACCCAGGTTGAAAAGGGCAACAACATCTAACTCCAGCACTGTTTTTGGCAGTCGCAGTCAAATGGATCGGTCAGGTCCATAGAAAGAACATCCTGGGTCATAAAATTTACTGGATTATGACCACAATATGTTGTAAATAGAAGCCCGGCACGTTCAGAAGCTCTTTTGCCCACCTGAAACTCCTTTTTTTGCTCTTCGACATACCCATTCGTCAAAACCATGCTGCTGATAAACTTAAGCCTGATGGACAATAGTAACCTCGCATTCTGCAGGAAGAATGTGTCAAATCTAGTGTTTGCATGGTTGGCCACATATCGTTCTAGCGTTATTGTCTTCAATCGAATGTCATGAGAAGTGAGAAAATCCCGGTGCTTATGAATCCACCGATTGGTTATAACTTTCTTACCCCGTCATGTTTCCTAAATAGACATGAAGATTGAAAACAGTTAAGGTCTAAAAAAATAGTGTCGAAAGAGCAACAGTTGAACGGTTAATTCTAGTACACTATATGCGGGCTTCCAATGTGCGTGAAATTATCACCTTTATATACAACTTCTCCAGGCATGGAAAGCATTGCAGCAAGCCAATAATCTTTTTCAGATCAAAACTATTCATTTGGATATATAAGATCTTGACAGAATCCAGCACCATTGATAGGCCATCCATGGAGAAACTCTTCATTGAGCATAGAACATAATATTAATACAAAATGTGTACTCCAAGATGATATATAACTTATGTGCAAAAATTTAAAATGCAGCTTATGGTTACAAAGTGTAGATGATAATATAAAGTACCTGAAGAACTGTGGAGCCAAACACCATATTGAAATGAGCACAGAGATCATGTATTACACCCAAGGTCTCTAGTTTAGGCGCAGAGAGGACGGTTATTTGCGACAATGAATAACTAGAACCAATGATCAACCTTTGAAGTGAAGGGGCATCTTGGATGATGAGCTGCCTTCCGTCAAAAGAAATTCCAATTCTTACAAGATTAGGCGACTTTATTTGGAGACAACCGATTCTAACTGTGAAAACAAGCACCAAGCACTCCAGGGCAGGGCAACTGGAGTGGATGATGTTGTGCAATGAGGCCTCCGATATACGAACCCGCACAAGTGAAAGTTTCTTGAGAAATGGGAGTCGAAGGTTTAGTACCAGATTGTCTGGTAGGTAGCACAGCGCAAAGGTGGCGGTGTGGAGAGAGGAGGAAAACCGCGAGATGGACATCGGACAGGGGAATAGTAGAACTCAAGCAGTTGTAGTTCTCTGAATTCAGGGGATTTCAGCCAGGCGTCCAATATGCAGGGCATGGTATGCTTGCTCAGGTAGCATGACGGGATGCAGAGGCTTTGAACGTAGCCCTGGTGGGAGGAAATGATGGCTCTAGGGATTTCAAAATCATTGAAGAGAGATAGCCGACGACAGTCGAGATTAAGGGGCACGGCGTGCAATAGAGGGCGCCACCGAATTGAGAGGACCTGGGTGCGGTAGCAATCCTTGGTGGGGAGAAGCGAGATGATCTCCCCAAGGACGGCGTCCGGGAGATCGCTGATGCGGTCCACCCGAGATTCTACGGGTTCCTGGGATCCGGTGGGGGCGGGGTCACCGCTTCTCCCTGTGCTGCCGGGTGCAGGATCTACAACAAGCGTCGCCGCTGGCGGGAGCCTCATCTTCTTGGCGATGGGGTCAGCCGACTCCATCTTCCTCGAGGGCGTCACACTAACGGATTTGAGTAGAGTAACGAATGACGAGCCTAGTTGTAGTGCGAGTGAAGAAGAAGGGGAGCTGGGGTTTTTCTGTAGTAGTGAGGAAGAAGGGGAGCTGGGGTTTTCTGTAGGAGGGAGGTGAGGAATTTGGAGGTACGAGTGGAGCGAGCTGATGTGAGGTGGGTGGGAGTGAGGAGTAAGAAGAGCACCCAGATTTTATTGGGGGCGGTGTGCTGTGTGTGAGTAGCGCCTCTCATTAAGTAAATATATGGGCTTTTGAATTGATTTTATTATTTACTAGGGTGGATGGGTTGTTTTGTCTTGGGCCCAGAGAAAAAATTACTACTAGTATAGTGGAGACACTCTACGGCTACCCAGAAAAACAATTACTATTATTACAGTGGATACACTACCGCTTCTGGCTCCTCCTAGGTCATCGAAATGTCTCCCTCTACTGAATGTCATTTTACTTTTGTTCACCGACATGCGGGCCATGCAGCATGCGGGCCCAAATGCCATCCACCAAATTAGAAGGCAGTATGCAGGCGGAGAGTCACCCCAGTCATAGCGCGGCAGTAACGAGCCGTCGTAT
Source organism: Aegilops tauschii subsp. strangulata (assembly GCF_002575655.3). NCBI lineage: Eukaryota > Viridiplantae > Streptophyta > Magnoliopsida > Poales > Poaceae > Aegilops > Aegilops tauschii. The sequence continues at coordinate 355,961,145 of NC_053039.3, forward strand.
CACAAAACCCCACCTCCCCGCAGTCTAAGTTTGACGAATGAAGCAACCATCATTTCACTCTTCGCTGAATCCCCTTCTCCCTCACCGTCTTCAAGAAAGGCAACACTCGCATCTGCCACTGTTCTTCTCTCCCAACGAAGGGAAGGTAAGCGGATCCGTGATGATGGTATATTTTCGTTCAGAGAAAAAAAAGAAATTTTGCAAAGCAGTAACCGATCCTCACGCTCTTTTTTGTTTCGTTGTCATTGCGATTGTGTTTTCCTTTCAGTGGTCTCCTAGTATTCGTCAGTTTCGTGATGGACCAAGGAGAACCAGGCAAAGATCTGCCGATATTGGAGCAGACGTGGGAGGCTGATCCCCACGAGACAGAGAGCTCCAAGAAGATGGAGGCAGCCACCGAGCCGACCCCAGATACGCTCACGGCCACTACTGAGATGGTCAACGCCCCGTTTGAGGTTACAGCCCCCGTGGCACTGCAGGAGCAGTTTTCCCCCTTCGAGGATGTGTCCCCCCCCCCCCCCCCCCGCTGAGCTACCCAAGGTGATTTTCTTCTTTGCCGATCTCGATTGTGGTTTTTCATCTAAGTATGTGGTGATGAATAATGCAAAATTTTATCAGTTTCGATGCCATGCTATACATCGTGGTTTAAATAACTTGTGTTTCTTATACTGGAAAGTAATTCAGAATTTGTTTCTGTTTCTATTAGAGCCCTGATGCAGACAAGGATTGTGTGGTTGTACGTGTCACTCTCTATGAGGCGGATGACCTGAATATACGCACTGGAAAAAAGAGTTCTTAGGCTATTGGATCCTGGAAGCCATTTGCGCTTATACTGATGTCGAGTTGTATTCCAGCCTCACTGTTGTCAGGCGTGTTGTCCAGGGTGTACTGAAGCACAAGAAGTTCAAAGCTACTCCTTCGTTTGTGAGGCATACTGTTCTTGTCAATCTTACACAGGAAGATGACGTGGCATGCCTCCACAAACAAGTTTATGAGTGGCAAGGTCACAAGGTTATCTTCATGAAGGTTCACAGGATTGAGCTACTGCCGGACGTCCTCGATGATGTTCATGGCAAAGTCCGTCTTGTGTCCAGCCCAAATTAGATCGAGGCATCAAATAGTTGCCCAGCTAGTGTTTATTGTAGTAGTAGTTTGGATTATGTCTAATTATCCGAACCTTGCCTGTTATTGAGCCCTCTGGGGCTAGTACTCTGTTTGAATCCGTCTATGGGAACTTCTGCTACTTTTGTGTGCCCGTGAATCATGTGAGAACCATCATAATTGTTGCCGAAACAGATGCGTCCTCACTAGTTTTTTCATGAATATGGCATGGTAAGACATAAGTTGTCACGGTTTATCATACGAGCACTTTGTGTTTGATGAAATAGAGTGCTCGTTCAAGAACTATGCGCCGACGTATACATAAGTACTTGTAAACACTGTTGGTGCTACCCCACTTGTAAGCAGTTGTGCAAAACACGACACATTGGCTCAGCTCGCTTCAACACTAGGCTATCGACCAGCTAACAATCAACAATCTACTGTCTGACATATAAGAAACTATGTATCTTGTTACAGTGGTTCATGCAGTTAACTGACGCCACAATGTAAATTCCAAACGTTCACACGCTAGTCCAGCGTTCATGTGGAACACTCACAATAAACTCGACTTCATAAAAAACATGAAAAGCATAAGTTAAGCAATTTTATACATCTCAATGATTCATAGAACATAACAAACATATACTAGTTCACAGCAAAAGATAAAGTTGTGAGAAGGTTTACAAATCAGGAAAAAACAAGCAAGGCTTCTCTGAGAAAAGGGCCTCCCGGCTGGCTTAAATTTCCTGGAGTTCACTCTGGTTTTTTATTGTTGCCACCATCCAGGGTTAGGTTCTCTCATTCCAGAATAACCAATTATAATTGTGTTCTCAGCTGGAATGCTGAACTGAACCATGCAGTGTACTGACCAGCTGAAATTCTTGTGCATTCCACTAAATTTAAGCACCGCTATTTGCATAAATAAGCAGACCACAATGCCTCTTGTTCGCGCACCTGTCCCAAAAACCACCGTGCAGCCGTGCCAACTAGTCCTCGGTCCATGGATGAACTGGTAGAAAGTGCATTCCGGACTAGGATGCAGTTGTTTTCGCTCGTCCCTACAGTGCAATCAGGAAGTAAAACGTACGAATCAGCTTCTTTTAGATTGTGTTGGTCATTCTACCTAGTTACTACCAATGTAGGAATACCTGGAACACTGGTTGTTAGAGGACGGCAGCTAGGAATAGCCATCTCATTTTGTGCAGTTGTACTAAAACTGAGGTGTGTACTTTTGATTGCGCAGATAGAAATGATATGGAGACAGACATCCCTGTTTGCGCAAATACGAAATACGGTTATTTAAACAGTGATAGATATTTGCAGTGGCATATGATTAACAGCAGCATCTATTGTGTTATAATTGGCACTAGATTGACAGTATGAAAGTGCCCTTAAGTAAGTAGCATCACATCACATCAACATTGCCACTAGATTAACATGCAGAACAATAGCATTAGTTTTACTGTCATGAGAGTAGCACATGGTCAGTAAATGTGCAATCAAATTTGTGCAGTTCCACTGGGATGAAGCAATCTTAGCGGTGTGAGATTTAAGTGTAACTGCAAAAACAAAATTCATGGGAAATAAAACAAGACAGAAGCACTTCATAAAATGGTGGTGGCATTGCTTCAATTTATCGACGGCACTAGACCATTACTTATGGTGACATTAGGTGGCATTGCTTAATGCTTCATGTGATTTTACATTAACGGCAGCGATATGGGCATAGGGACGGCAAGGGCATAAGGTGGTGACGCAGATGTGGTTGCCGAGAGCGGGAAACACTCAGGCAGCATGTCTGCATTTGTCCCATTTTTTATCTCCTCGGCGACATTTTCCTATATGAGCACAGGAAATCTAGATGTGCTCATTCTCATTTGTGTTGTCCCCCAACACCCCTCACTTTCTTTCCTTTTTCAACCAAGAGACAGGTCCACTTCCCCCCACCCTTCGCCATCCACCATGATTTCTTCGCCTTTTCTACAAAGAGACCGGTTGGGTAGCCAGTATCTCCTACTTTCCCCCGTTTCCTCTTAGAACCAAGTCCTAGTTTTATGCTACAAATTTCCCACTTTCCTCCCTATTTGAATCAACTCTTAGAGTGGACTGTATGAACTAGCTTTACCTCTAATAATAGTAAAAGCCTAGGTGGCTTTGGAACAGCCGACGGAAGTAGAAAAAGATCCACACGCAGCCACGTGGGGAGCTGGGGCAGTAGAGCAAGGCAGGTTTCGAAGGAATATATACCTGAGGGTCGTTGGCATGTGGCAAAGACGGCGTCGGGAGGCCGCATCTTGGACACAATACCGCAGGGAGGAAGAAGGGGTCGGAGGCCCTCCCGAGCCGGCGCTCTCTCGGAGAGAACGGCACGGCCGCCGATCGGGACGCGCGGGCCACCGTTGGTCTCCTCCCTCGCCGCCGACGACAGCGTGAACGATGCACCTACACCCCTGCCATGGTCGAGGTGGTCCGGCCAGATTTGTGACCAGCCGTGAGCAGAGAGAGAGTGTGGCCACCTATGTCTTGCTTAGATCTGGAGAGCATGAGAGAGTGAAAGAGAGAAACCCTAGTAAAGCAAGCGCTAAGGCTCCTGCTTATATATATAGTGGAGTGATTTTGTTGTACCAGCTTCAAAAAATGTGCTCCTACATGTACCCGCGAGTGGGTGTGAGAGAACTAGTGCGTGCATGCACCGCTTCTCTTTGTGAGAGTACAATATACTATGCCCAAAGAATGTTCGCCACAAGAGTAATAGTATAAGTGTGTGACGTGTGAGCTAAAATAAAATGTACGCGACGTCTTTTGTTTTTTAGAAGTTCTGAGGGTAGGGCGTGAAGAGCACATATGTGTGTGACGTCTACCTGCAGATAGACGCTGGGTGCGAGAGGACTCGGGAGAGTCGTGACTCGTGAGGGTGCGTGTGTGCGTGAGAGAGAGGGGGCACGTATCAATGCAATGCATGTGTCCGTAAATCATTATCCGACAAACGTTCGCCACAAGCCGTTTCCTGACGAACGCCGTAAGAACCGTTAGATCGGCATTCGACAGTGAGTTTTGCCATGTCATTTAATAGAACAGCCACTCCACCTGTACACAAATCTTCCATGTGAGTGTTAGCAACTGTCGTATGCTCCTCCCTCCGTTCCAAAATGCAGTGCATATAGCTTTATTGAAAATTCGAACCTCGCAAACTTTTACCGAGTTTTCGTGTACCAAAATGCACATATAGAATACCAAGTATATATCATTTCATTCATCTTCGAGAGGTAACTATAAAGATGGGGGAGGATTCTACAAAGAAAGACCATCATATCACCTGCAGCAATTTCAACCATCCTTTGGTGTGGAGGAATATCATAGGAACTCTATATGATATGATTTTTATAGGATTTTTTCCTTTAGAGCTAATTGGTTCATAGGAATAGATTCATATACTCCACATTTCAAAGGAAATAAACATGATATCAATTTTATAGCTTTAGAGCCACTTGGTTCATATGAATGGATTCCTATACTCCCATAATTTCAAAGGAAAATAAACATTAGTGTATATTCAATAAAAAAGTTCCTATGATGTGAACCAAATGACATCTCTTTTCTAATCCCTCCTCATAGGAATTGGGATACATGTCCTCTCTAGATTCAATAGAAAAGTCCCTATGATGTGAACCAAATGACATCTCTTTTCCAATCCCTACTCATAGGAATTGAGATACTCCATGTCATCTCTTTCCCTACAACTTCCATGTATACTCTTCTATTCCTAAAGGGCTAGTACAACCCACTAGTAGTTTTTTTCCTAGACATGCAACTATGGCACAAGAACACATCATGGATGCAAGTCATAAATCACATTGTTTTTGTACTCTATGCATGCAAGCACCACATCATCAATTCGTGCATGTTACTCATAAGTTATTTCTTGCATCTAATTTTGTATTGACAATGTATGTGCTGGTCACGTGCACACATATGTACTTCACATTCACATTTTTATAAGAAATGTCATTCTTTTAACTGCAATTCATTTTTTTCTTTAGTTATAGATGTTTTTGGAGGAACTTTTATGCATTATCTATACCCCTATATAGTGTGCGAATAACTTTGAAAGATGGTCGTTGGATGAAGCTAATCCGACAGTGCAGAGATGGCAAATCCGAGCACTACTGGCCGTTGGATATCATCAACATTCCACCAGATTCTACCACATTACAATATATAAGACTCCATGGTTGAACTTAAGCATAACGCACAAACCTCAAAACACAAGCACTTCTCCTTTGTTCTAGAATCTTCCGTATCATAATTGCCCAATTTTTTTTCTAAATGAATTGCCATTATTTGTTTTTTACTTTATGCTTTACAATGCACAACCCCATGAATCTTAACATAAAACTAATTGATTTTGAATGAGATGAACTATAAGAACTAAACGAACATCTACACCATGCATATATGACTCAAAGCTTTACATGCTATAGTGTGTATTTATTCATAATTTGGTTTCCAAATCTCATGCGTTCAATGCATGTGTACCTTACTAGTTTTGAGTAGAGTAGCAAATTTCACGCGGCTGCGGGTATATCAAAATGCAGGGCCCATGCATCATTGCCTTTCGGTCGAACCTACGTCCACAATTTTTTATAAGTATATCTCCACTGGTCCCCGAACCCAAAATGATGCCTTGTTCCCGTAAAACCAAGCGGCCCAGACATATTAAGGCGTCGACTCGAACTCAATCCCTCTCCTGTTTACTACGACGTGGCCCCGCACGCCGTAGTACTCCTACAAACCCTACCGCCGCACGCATCATCGGTTTACTTCAAGAGGACGAGGGAGAAGCAGATTTGTAGTAGAGGCGCTTTCAGAAAAAGGATTTGTAGTGGAGGCCCCTACCCTAGGGTGCCCTAGGTAGCTGCCGCATGCATCATTGGTTTTCTCTTTTCTTTATGCTCTTGCGACCTAGAGTGAAATGATGGTTGCTTCGTCCGTCTAGCTTAATGCAGGAAAGGTGGGGCATTGTGATTTGACCCCTCATCGCTCATTTACTACTACTACGGCGCTACGACCGGGGTGCCTCCAAGTCCAACCACTGCTCCGAACTGTAATTTGGTGCATCGCACGTGGAACAAGACGGTGGATGAGCCACATGTCGGCCAAAGGGGTCCTGTTAAGTGTGTCGCCATTTCGTGTGCGGACTGACCCTGCTTGAGTTGCTACGCCAACACGACAGGAGCAGCCTGGTTTTGCTCCTTGGTCAATCCCGAGTATATTGATCTAAAAATATACGTACTATACTACCCTCTCCGTCTCGGTTTATAGGGCGTGCACGTAGTTCTAGGTCCTCCATTTGACTAACTAAATATGAGTTACTATGTCACAAAAAGTATATCATTGGATTCTTAAGCGGATGTAGTTTCTAAACATATACTGTTCATCACATATATAGCTAGTTAAATTCTCAACCGACGTGCATTCCCTGTAAACCGATACGGAGGAAGTAGTAAAAACGAGGTGATTTTACCGAGCGATGGGCGGGGGAGCATGGCCTGTCATGCGGTCCCACGTGTCATGATGTACCAAGGCGATGCGCGTGTCCCTCTTAAGGCAGAACAATGGTAGAAGCAATACTACATGGTTTTCTTGAAGGAGATGATGGTGAAGCGAAGTGTGAAATAATGGTTGCTTCGTCCGTCTGGGAAGGTGCGGCATTATGATTTGACGTCTCATTGCTCATTACTACTACTGGGGCGGTACGACTGGGGTGCGTCCCCGCTGCTATTCTGCACTGTTATTTGGTGCATGACACGTCGACCCGGTTGCTATATGTCCCACATGTCGGCGAGAAGAAGTACAGAATTCATGAAAGCGAGCGTCGACGGAGGAGTACAAGACACGGCTTGGTTTTTGCTGCTTCATGCAATCCATCGATACAAACCCGGGCTAAAAAAAGGCGAGGGTGGGTCTTTTCCCGTGCAGCAGGCAGGGGAGTTTGGCATAGTCTGTTCGAGGCAAGGAGGCAGGAAGGGAAACAAGCAAATAAAGGTTGAGCAACTTAGTTCTGGGAAAATCTGATTTTACGGAGTACGTACCTACTATGGAGGTAGTACTACTTACTACTCCCTCCTTTCCGGTTTATAGGGCTCATCTAAAAAAATTCGTTTTTCCGTTTTATAAGTCTCAATTCTACTAGTAGTAGTAGTACCATCGCATGTTGGATTTTGAGGTGCGTTAAATCACCCGATGCAAGCAGTGTCAAGAGAAAACTCACCAATGTATGTAGAAGTTCATGGAAATTTAGTGGTCATGCATGCATTCGTTCTAATTAATGCCTCGGTAAACATAACTTCTTGAGAAAAACGAGCGTACTAATTACTTGTGCAAACTACGAAATTAATTCCACCACTCACTGTCTACCTTGGTTGGAGAGATTTTGAAATTGAGCCATAAACTAGAAAGGAGGGAGTGGTAACTTTTGTCTCGATTACAATTTGTGGCCTTGTATAGAAACAAAATGTTTTTTTATAGTGGCCTTGTATAAGTAAATGGAGGGAGTACTAAAGGACATATATTCCAAACAATATGATAATCTCTCTAACCAAGGTAGGGACGAGGAGTAAACGGAGGGAGTAGTAAAATTTTCTCCTCGTCCTGCGAGCCACCACGCGCGTGGGCGAGGGAGCGGGCGTAAGGCGTTCTAGTAAGCAAGCTTCACCTCATCTAGTGAGCTACCACGCCCGTGGGCGGGGGAGACGGTGTACTAAGCAAGCTTCTCCTCATTCTGCGAGTTGACGGGACACATCAAAAGTACTCCAGTGTATAGAGCCTTGCCTCTAAGGTAGGCCCCACATGGTTTGCCTCATTGTTAACATAACGTGTCAAGTCGCAATTTGTTCGTTCACCCATGGTAGACGATCCTCCATCAAGTGGACAGCCAGTACACATGTCAAATTACCACGTGGGCTGCCTTTTCATACAGAAATGAGCTCCACCGTGTACTCGCGCGGGTGTGGTTGGGAAAGAGATGGGAGTACGTGCGTCGTGCATGCACCTCTTCTCTTCGTGCACGCCCCCCACCAACATGGGTGTGTGTGTGAGAGATACAAACCTAGACATAATGCGCCGTCCATCCCCATGCCTCCGCCCAGTCCGACCACGAGTCACCACCACGCCCCACTCCTCCTCACCTTATCTCTCATCTTTCTCGAGATACCATTTTTCCGATAAAATTTTTGAGATACCATTTTTCCGATAAAATTCTCGTGATATCATTAGTTTTTACACATGGTATTACTCCTGCATCGGTCAATCACAACAGGTGTTTTGTTAAAAATGCATCTTGATGTTCCGTGCAATGCACGGGCATCTTGCTAGTCCATGAAAACAACACATGGCAAAATTTCACGGCGAATGAGGGATTTGAATCTGCTCGGAGGGTATGTTTGGATCTTGCCCGGGGTAGCCAAAATATTGGCGACCCTTTTGTCCACCGGTGCCTTTGCCACCGATGAACGACGAGGAATGGCTCGGGTGCCCATGCATCCTCCAATGCGCACATTGGAGACGAGCTCGCACGAGCTGTGCTTTTTTTGTCCCACCACGCCGCCCGAGGCGGCCGCAGACCGACCGCGACCCGCAAATTACGCCATCCAACCGTAGCGGCACACATTCTGACAGCAACTCAACCAACCGGACGAAATTCATGCAAACACGGCTATATTTCATATAAACAATGTCGAAAATCATATAAATACCGGGTTTTCATGCAAACATGACGGATTTCATTACATTCAAATGAACTACGCGGTGCTAGTTCTGGACAGCACAGGTATATAATACCGGGCCTAAATGGTCGCCCGCCGATCCATTTGTGTTCCCCATGTCCGGCAGCACGATGACTGGACTGTCGGGAGCCCCGGAGGTATATGCTTCAGCGCAAAGGATGGCTCGCTTCCCCACTGCCCAACTGATATCGTTGGCTGATACCCAAGATGATGGTGGAAGGGGGCTTCTCCGCTTCCGTGGAGCCCATGCGGGGTCGACGAAGGTCCTCGCAACAAAAGGATCCGGCAAGACACCTGATGTGTACGCTGGCGTCGCCTCCGCGGTGGCCTTCATGGGACCCAAGCGGTGGCGGCCTCCCATGCTCTACTTCTCCTCGATGATGGCGGCGGACGCGGAGGCGCTAGCCACCGACTCGTCGCTCTCCGCGCACCCGGCTTCTGTCGCTGCTTGCATGGCGCGGCCACCGGCATGGGAGTCTCGGCCACAGAAACGGGAGACGCGGCCGCAGACACGGGAGGCGCGGTATGAGGCGGCGGCGTGGACGACAGCGACGACGCCTGTGTGCTGCTCCTCGTCAAGCTGGCCTAGAGCGGCGAGTTGCTGAACTGCGCGCCGGCTTGGGGCGGCAACTAGCTCCGTCGGGCGAGGGGAGGGAGGTGGATCAGCGAGGTGCATAGCTCGTATCCGGCGGGCTCGGCGGGCCACCCAGCCGGCTTGGATGCGGGATAACTACTCTTCGTAAGCCATTGTATGAGTGGACAAAATGGTGAAGGAGGAGATAGGGGAGCGGCGGAGGTGTGGGATTCTTCGCCAGCGTTTGGCCTCGTTTAAATAGGAGATTAAATAGACGGTGGACGGGAGGAGCTCGGCCGGCATTGCATTTAATGCCGGCCCGGTCATGAACGGACGTGTGTCCAGAGTGGGTTTCTCGGCTTCCACACGGGTTTCATGGAGGCGTTTGAATGCGGCAAGGAGGCGTGTCCAGCCGGGCGTCCAGCGAGTGGCGCCCTCGACTCTGACGTACGACACCGCGCCGTTCTTCCACTGACATGTGGGCTCTTTGGGTACATGGCCTACATGTCAGTGACCCAACGCAGGCAGCGCACAGCAGAGGAACTTTTGGTGGGCCAGGGCGGTCAGAAGCGAGCATTTCCTAAACCGATGATTGTTCATTGAGTGTGACGTCATCTATTTCATGTAGATAAGCCTACTAAATAATGTAAGAGAATTTTAAAATTTTCATATATATGTTGATACCCCGTTCGATACGTTGTGATTCATAAAGACCACTACAAACATCAATGTTCTGCTTATCACAGATAAGATTGATTAATACCCGTTACAATCCATGTCCTTAACAAAGGGTGCATGCACGTATAGGTTGAGCGTGTGTCTTGCGTCGTGTGTTGTGTGCATGCAGGCGTGCGAGTGTTGCGTGCGTGCATGTGTACGTTTCAGTGTTGCATGCATGTGTGCGTACGTGCGTGTGTTCGTGAGTGCATGTGTACGTGTCAGTGTTGCACGCCTGCATGCGTGCGTGTGTTTGTGCGAGTGTCGTGTGCGCGCATGTGTACGTGCGGGGTGAGGCTACACGTCAGTTGACAGACTTTTTCATCTCTGGTTAGTACATTTTCCAGCCGTTGGATACGAAATCAAGGGCCTACAGCTTATCTTCAACCTCCACCCCCATGAGCCGCCAGCCACCACTGGCCGAACCGCCGGCCCCCGCCGCCCGCGGCCGGTCCGCGCCGCCACGCCGCCCCGCCCACCCCGAAACCACTCCCCACCGCCGGTCCGCCACCGCCCCGGCCATCCCTCTAGGCCCCCCCGTGCCTAGCTTTTTCTCCAGTGATCCCCACGCCACCGCCCAATCACCGCGCCCCCCACCGCCGGCGACTGCCAACCAGAGGTCTCAGGACTTCGAATCCCCACCTACCACTAATTTATTACCATTTCTGTCCTTCATATACGCGCTGACGGGTGGGCCCTATGGTAATGTGCGCTGTTGGATGTGGACCGTTTGACTCGTCAATTGATCGTGTCATCAACAAATTACGGAGCTGTATGGTGAGCCCGTGACTGTATGATCACCCTAAAATGTATTTTATTAACACAGTACAGACTCAAACTACCATTTCTTTCTTTCATATACGCGCTGACAGGTGGGCCCCACGGTTACGCGCCCCGATGGTGCAACACTAGTTGCGCCACGTGGAACGTTTGACTGGTCAATTGATTGTGTCATCAACAAATACAAAGTTGTATGGGTGAGCCAGTGACCGTATAATCACGACATGTATTTTTTTAACACGGTACAACCGCAAGCGCTCATATATACGCGCAAGCACTCACCGCTATAAGCGCACACATGCAGACCGTACCCCTATGAGCACCTTCGAGAGAGTGAGCCAGCATATGATCTTGAGATTTTACGAAGTCACCATAGGTGCCTCGTTGTCGAGTGGAACGTCTCCTCCCACTGAACGCACATCGCCGAAAAATACTGAAATTAACCCAGGATAAATAAGAGCACCAGGACTTTAACCCTGGTGGGCTCGAGAAACCGCTGTCCTCCTAACCATCCAACCACAGGTTGGTTAGCACCACAAAATGTATGTGGTGACCGTGATGAGCTTATACAGAAGTCCAGTGACCATATCATGCTTTCTCTTCAAATACAATGACCATAAGTGTCGTCAACAAAATATAGAGCACACATCAAATACAATGTCCGTTAGTGTCATCAACAATATACGGAGACGTATCGTGAGCTACATATCGTATGATCACCATGAGAATGTATACGGTGACCGTAATGAGCATATTCTGAATTCCCATGAGCGTATAGTGCTTTCGCTTGAAATACGGTGACCGTCACGCGTGAATGTGTCATGGGCATGCATACTTTTAGAGGGCCAAGAGATAGTTTGTGTGCCTACGTGAAAGTGGTGTAGAAAGAGGGGGTGTCTGGAGGAGACAAGGAGAGATATGCCCTTCGTTTCTCTTTCCCGTGACTAATATTTTAGGAGAAAATATAAACATTCACAATGCAGAACAAATAACATTGTACTATTGTATATGCTTATTTTCTTAGTGGCCGATTGCGTGTGTGGTGTGGTGGGCACATCATTTCTAGTTGGGGTGGGCACATCATTTCTAGTTGTGGTTGGTCAACATGAGAACTCATGGGTCGGTTCCATCTTGCGCCACATAGGTTGACCGAGACGCATTATACGAAGGCCCATGTGGAGGACTCGGCGTACAACACGAAGCTACCAGAGTCGTGGAGGACTCTATCCCCATGGTGATAAGCCGACTATATATGATTTGTAACCCTAGGCCCCGAGTATGTTATAGAAGCCTGGGGGCTAGTTCGTCGATAGTATACACACACGCAGAATGCCTAGTATTCACGTGTACTTTGTACACACCCCTATCACTAATATACAGTACCAAGAGTAGGCTTTTTCCTCAACTACAAGGGTCCGAACTAGGGTAAACCTTTGCCTCGTATTACCATCCAGTCTAACATTCAGGGATATCCTACCGAATGATCTAATGGAATCATATGTGCCAACTACTAAGAGAGAGGTGTGTCTGTGGGGGTGGGGGGCAATGTGTGCGAGAGAGGCCTAAAGATAATGTGCGTGCGGGAGACACGTAGGCACATATATGTGCATATAGAGGGCTAGTAGAGATCATGCGTGTGTATATATGCATGTGAGAGAAATAGTGTTTTCCAACTGAGATTAGTGAAAAGAATGGTACATAGTAGTTAGAAGAGAGAGAGAGAGAGAGAGAGAGAGAGAGAGAGAGAGAGAGAGAGAGAGAGAGAGAGAGATAGACAGAGAGCATGTGCGTGAGACACCCCGACACCCCGGGAGAGATTGTGAGCATGTGTGAAAGAGAAATGTCGATGCATATAAAGTGTGTGCACTTATGCGTTAGATAGAGAGAGATATAGCGTGTTTGTGAGAACGGGCCGAGGGATAGTGCATCTACGTGTAAAAGGCGGTTCTACGCATTAAATTAAAATATAAATGGCAATATTATTTTTGGATCAGATCATGAATTTTGCTATTTGCATATGAACCAAAATCGGTCTATCAGACACCCATACTCTATTGAATTCTAGCATGTGCATGTGTTTATTTCATATTATCGATCCATAGAGTGAGAGCGGTTTGAAATACAGGCAATTCATTGCTTTTGCAATTCATATATAAACATTAATGAGTGCACTCCATGTTGTTAGTGTGAAGCACTTTATACATTTGTCACTTACATGGATACATTCCAAATTGCTAGCTACGAAATAGAATACATGTTGAATTCAATATAAAGGGGATTGCGAAGATTCAAATTCATAGGAAGTGCATTCATCTATTTGAACCCGAGATAATGGCATTTGTAAATCAGATCTAAAAGGGGCATCAATCTTTGTTGTGCGTTTGAACATTCTATATATTCATACGCATGTCTAACTATTTTTTTTGCAACCAAGGAGATTATATCTGGAACGATGCATGAACTGAGGTAAGTTGCATATTTTTTAATACATACTCGTGTACAATGTATATTCAAATGTACCCCCTCCATTCCAAAATAATCGTAGCTTTAGGATTTTCAAGAGTAAAGATTTGTGAAGTTTGACAAATCCTGAAAGTTCAATTCAAGAGAACCGAAAATGTTAATGCTTCTGCTCCCATATATTGAACGAAGTGCCAAATAAGCCTCTGGTCAACCGAAACCGCGCGAGACTAATGTTTGGTGGTAGGAAATTACTGTCCTGACTCTAGCCCGTGTAGCCTATCGGCCCGATGTCCAAAGGTCTAAACCGGGGTAGGTTTGTAACTTCACCAAGACGCCAGTCCCAACCGCCTCCGAGAAGCATTCATACACCGTGGGCGCCTAAACACCCATGCGCTCGGCCAAAATATATCCCGCCCACCATTTGGGACTCCTGAGATTATTGTCCTACCCCCAACCCGCAATATGTCCGAAATTTTAGATGGGGGCAAAGTTTGTAACTTTCCCCAAATTTCAAACAAGCGCGTCACAAACCGAAACATTGTACCCCCTTAGTTCCCCCTCCCTCCGTTTCCCCATTCATACTCCGTGGGCGCCAAAACACCCTCTCCACCAGCCGCGAAACCCCAGCCTCCTCCGTCCTCCACCCCATAGAGCCCAATCCACCACCGCCATCCTCCATCACGCCGAAGCCGGTACCCCGACGTCGTCGTCCAACGCAACCGCAACCACAATGCCCTCAAGGACTTGCAGCTGAAGCCGAGGCAGAGCTGCCTCCATGACGCCGAAGCCGATGTGCGCCGTACCAGAACCACTTCGACCACGCCGTCCTGCGCCTCACCGCTGCCGCTCCACTGTCGCAACCGTCCACTACACCGGAGCTGTTCCCGCTACGCCGTCGTTCGCCGCCTCGGATCTGGTTCCCCGCCGCCCATAGACGGCCACCGCACCACACTCAACAACTTGGCCTTGGGTTCGTCCAAGGCCCCACCGTCCTCCACAACTTCTCGTTTCCAGTGAACCACAAGAAGATCGTTGGAAAAACAGAAGGAGAAGACAGCACTGCCAGCAGAAAGAGGTACTCCTCTTCCCTTATTCGTGCAAATCTTACGTCTCTGCTCACACCGTACTCATCTCATTAAAGAAACTAGTTGAGCGCTTCTTACTGTATCTTCTTTGTGATACTAAATGCACAAGGTTTCCTCCCAATTTACTATTTCACCTTTGCTAGAGGTCAGTAGCCCACCTGAATTTCAATTCAGGGTCAGTCGAATCACAATTAAAAGAAGCAGCACCCGCTTAGGCGCGTCGAGCACCTAGTCCGCCTGTTCGCCGGGGAAGCGGCGCATCGGTGCCTATCATAGGAGTGTGGGGTGCAGGAGCTCCTTGCACCTGATCTGGAGGTCGGCGGGGCTTGAAGGGATGGTCGGGGGGCGGTGCCAAGCACGGCGGTGCGGTGAGGTCGAGGGGAGGGCGGAGGCAGGGGACTGGGCTGGTGGTCGCTGGCGTTTCGAGGAAGATCGTAACACTGACTGGCTGGAGGTAGATGAAGGCGATCTGCCCATTCTTTGTACATCGGATGGTGCAGAAAAAATGGACTGACCTATTTGTTTTCAGTCGACTGTTATTTTCTTATAATCATGTAGTAATTTCGTGTGCCATGCATGTTGTAGAGCTATCATATGTCTCTCGTCATTTATTTCTCACCAACCTGCTATCTGCTACCTTTACACTGTACTACTTGTGCACACACTTCACCCATACTTACACTATTGTTTTTTTATGCATGGGTATTTCAGACTCTGACGCAGTGTTGATGAATACAAAAAACAAAAGACAAAAGTCGCTCCAGTGTAATTCAAAGATAAGCACTAAGCGTTTCAGCGCTCTAAAGGGTGCAGTGTCAGCAGATGGAGACAGTAAACGTAGCTCTGCAATTGATGATCTCAATTGCCACACACAACCATCCCAGGTGCTTGCTTTAATTTCGCGCTGTCAAATGTGGTTACATGTTGCATATGGTGTCTAGCTTGTATTGCTTCCAATTTGGTTAAATTGCATCTGCTTACTTTACACATTATACCTTTGATAATGACATGCCTTCCTGTTTTTGATACATACTACATATGTCTATTAACCATGTTCGTACATCAAACTAATGCTCTTTTGTATCCCTCATCAATCACTTATGATGAGACATTCACCCTAGTGGGTTACTGTGAGACGCGCAACTCGTTTAAAGAGTGCAGTGTCATCCTCCCCACATGATTCTCAAGAAACAGCAAGGCTAAATGAAGATAGTCAACGTAGGTATCTAGTTGATGACCGCAATTCCCCCACACCACCATCGCAGGTGCTTGCTCTTAATTGGCAGTGTGATATGTGGTTGCATGTTGCATATGGTGTCTACCTTGTAATGCTTCTAATTAGGGTAAATTGCATTTGCTTAGGTAACACATTATACCTGTGAATATGACATGCCTTCCCGTTTTTGGTACATACTATGTCTTTCTATTAACCATGTTCTTACATCAAACTACTTTTCTTGTGTATCCCCCATCAATCACTTCTGATGATACACCTTCAAGTTGACAGTGTAATATTGGTTGCATCTTTCATATCATTTCAAACATGTATTGCCTCTAATTTGTTGAAGTGCCACTTATAATGAGACACATCTAACTTGGTAGAGTGATTTTGGTTGGATCTTTCATATGGTGTCTAGATTGCATTGCTTCCAATTTGTTGAAATGCCTTCTGCTTTGTGTCTTTCATACATATTCCATCCTCCGACAATGTGGTTGCCATACATAGAAGTTGTGTTCGTCAGTATCATGCATCAATGAATTTGGAAGTGCGAATTTCATTCCTTTTTCTTGTGTGTTTACTTGACAAGGAAAAATCTAAAAGGACGAAGGCACGGAATGATGGTGGTCCTCTGGAGCAACCGAAACAGATGATCTCTGCAGATTCTCCTGCTACGTTCCAAATCTCATCTCCCCTACTCCATAACCCCAGATGCTTGCTCTAACATGGCAATGTGATAACTGGTTGCATGTTGCATATGGTGCCTAGCTTGTATTGCTCCTAATTTGTTAAATTGCATCTCCTTAGCTTACACATTATACATGTGAATATGACACGCCTTCCTATTTTTGGTACATACTACATCTGCCTATCACACCATGTTCTTACATCAAACTACTGTTCTTGTGTATCCTGCATCTATCACTTATGATGAGATGGTCACACCCGTGGGTTAGTATGAGACGCGCTACTCTTATAAAGAGTGCCGTTTCATCCTCTCCACATGATTCTCAACAAACATCAAGGCTAAATGGAGATATTGAACGTAGCTCTGTACTTGAAGACCGCACTTCCCCTACACCACCATCGCAGGTGCTTGCTCTAACTTCGTAGTGTGATATGTGGTTGCATGTTGCATACGGTGTCTAGCTTGTAATGCTTCTAATTAGGGTAAATTGCATCTGCTTAGTTTACACATTATACCTGTGAATATGACATGCCTTCCTATTTTTGGTACACACTACATCTATGTGTTAACCATGTTCTTACATGAAACTACCTCTCTTCTGTATCCTGCATCAATCACTTACGATGAGACACCTTTATTCATTGCATATTGCATATTATTTCTAGCCTGTTGCCATGTATTGCTTCTAATTTGGTCAAATACATTTGTTAGGCCACCCTTTTAATTTGGCAGAGTGATATTGGTTTCATCTTTCATGTGGTTTCTAGCTTGCATTGCTTCTAACAAGTTCAAACACCTTGTGCTTTGTTTACACTTTATACATCATACATGTCAATATGTCACGCCATCCTGTTTTTCATACATATTCCATCCTCCTATCATGCGGCTGCCTTACATGAAAGTAGTGTTCGTTAGTATCATGCATCAATGAGTTTTGAAGAGCAAATTTTATTCCTTTTTCTTGTGGGTTTGACTTGACAAGGAAAAATCAAAAAAGAGGAAGGAAAAGAGTAAGGAAGGCAATGATGGTGGTCCTCTGCAGCAACATAAACGGAGCATCTGTACGAATTCTCCTTGTACTACTAGTGCATTACAAGTTCCAAGTCTCCGCTCCCCAACTCCACCATCCAAGGTGCTTGCTCTAACTTGGCAGTGTGATATCTGGTTGCATGTTGCATATGGTGTCTAGCTTGTATTGCTCCTAATTAGTGTAAACTGCATCTGCTTAGCTTACACATGATACGTGTGAATATGAAATGCTTTCCTGTTTTTGATACATACTATATCTATTTATCACACCATGTTTTTACATGAAACTACTCTTCTTGTGTATCCCGCATCAGTCACTTATGATGGGACACCTTTAAGTTGGCAGTGTGATATTGGTTTGCGTCTTGAATATGATTTCTAGCATGTAGTGCTTCTAGTTTGATGAACGCCACCTATGACGAGACAGTTTTAACTTGGCAGAGTGATATTGATTGCACCTTCCATATGGTTTCTAGCTTGCAGTGCTTCTAATTTGTTGAAGTGCCTTATGCTTAGTTACCACATCATAGGTGTGAATATGTCAAGCCGTCCAGTTTTTCATACATATTCCATCCTCATATCATGAGTTTGCCTTTCATCAGAGTAGTGTTCGTCAGTATCATGCATGAATGAGTTTTGAAGAGCGAATTATATTCCTTTTTCTTGTCGGTTTGACCTCACAATGCAAAATCAATAAAGCGGAAGGAAATTGGTAAGGCATTGGATGATGCTGGTCCTTCCGAGCAACTGAAATGGAGGGTCTCTACAGATTCTACTCCGCCATCCTCCCAACAAGATTCGCAAGACAATGCAAGGCCAGTCAACGTAGCTGTGTAGATGATGAGCACATCTCCCCTACTCCACCATCACAAGTGCTTGCTCTAACTTGGCACTATTATATGTGGTTGCATGTTGCATATGATGTCTAGCTTGTATTGCTTCTCACTTTGTTGAATTGCATCTGCTTACTTTACACATAATGCCTGTGAATATGACACGTGTTCCTGTTTCTAGAACATACTATATCTGATCACACCATGTTCTTACATCAGACTACTGTTCTTGCATATCCCGCATCAGTCACTTATGATAAGGCACCTTTAAGTCACCACTGTGATATTGGTTGTGTCTTGCATATGATTTCTAGCATGTACTGCTTCTAATTTCTTGAAACATCATACAGTTTGAACTTGGCAGAGTGACATTGGTTGCATCTTTCATATGGTGCCTAGCTTGCAGTGCTTCTAATTTGTTGAAATGCCTTCTGCTTAGTTACCACATCATAGGTGTGAATATGTCACGTCATCCTGTTTTTTGTACATATTCCATCCTCGCATCATGTGTTTGCCTTTCATCCGAGTAGTGTTCGTCAGTATCATGCATGAATGAGTTCTGAAGAGTGAATTGTATTCCTTTTTCTTATCAGTTTGACTTCACAATGCAAAATCATTACAGCTGAAGGAAATTAGTCCGACAGTGGATGATGGTGGTCCTTCGGAGCAACTCAAATAGGGGATCTCTACAGATTCTACTCTGCCATCCTCCCAACAAGATTCGCAATACAACACAAGGCTGGACAGTCAACGTAGTTGTGTAGATGATGAGCACATCTCCCCTACTCCACCATCACAGGTGCTTGCTCTAACTTGGCACTATTATATGTGGTTGCATGTTGTGTATGATGTCTAGCTTGTATTGCTTCTAACTTTGTTGAATTGCATATGCTTACTTTACACATAATGCCTGTGAATATGACCCGTGTTCCTATTTCTAGAACATATGTGTACATGATGAGCACATCTCCCCTACTCCACCATCACAGGTGCTTGCTCTAACTTGGAACTTTTATATGTGGTTGTGTGTTCCGTATGATGTCTAGTTTGTACTGCTTCTGGTTATGTTGAATTGCATCTGCGTAGATTACAAATTATACCTGCAACGATCACTTACCCATAAGACACAATTAACTTGGGCCTGTGATGTAGGTTGCATCTTGCATTGTCTTCTAGCTTGTACTGCTTCTAATTTCTTGAAATGGCACTTACGATGAGATAGTTTTTACCTGATAGAGTGATATTGGTTGCATGTTCATATGGTGCCTAGCTTTCATTTATTCTAATTTTGTTGAAATGCCTTCTGCTTACTGTTTTTCATACATATTCCATCCTCCTATCGTGCATGTGAATATGCAATGCTGTCTTTTTTTGTATATATTCCATCCTCCTATCCTGCGCTTGCCTTACGTCAAAGTAGTGTTCGTCTGTATCATGCACCAACCAGTTATGCAAAGCTAATTTTATTCATCATCTTGTGGTTTTGACTTCATAAGGCAATATCAGAAAAAAGGAAGGAAAAGAGTAAGTTAGGGGATGTTGGTGGTCCTCCGCACCGACGCAAACAGAGACTCTCTAGATTTGCCACTGCTACTGCTAATGAAGTTGAAGTCCCAAGTCTACATGATGAGTTCATCTCCCGTACTCCACCATCGCAGGTGCTTGCTCTGAGTTGATAGTGTGATAATTGGTTTCATGTTGCATATGTTGTCTAGCCTGTATTTCTTCTATTTTGATTAAATTGCACCTGCTGAGTTTATACGTTATACATGTGCATATGACATGGCTTTCTGTGTCTAGAATACACTACATCTATCTATCATACCATGTTCTTACATCAAAGTAATGTTGTTGTGTATCCCGCATCAGTCACTCATGATTGGACGCTTTTAACATCGCAGTTTGATAGTGGTTGCATTGATATTGCATTGATTTCTACGTTGTACTGCTTCTAATTTTTCGAATTGCCACTTATGACAAGACACTTTTAACTTGGCAGAGTAATATTGGTTGCATCTTTCATATGGTGTCTAGCTTGCATTACTTCTATTTTCTTGAAAATCCTTCTGCTTAGTTTACACATCATAGCTATGAATATGTCACGTCGTCGTGTTTTTCTTACATATTCCATCCTCATACGGTTGTCTTACATCAAAGTATTTCTTGTCTATATCATGCATCAATGGGTTTTGAAGAGCGATTTTATTCTTTTGTGTTGTGGGTACGGCTTGACATGGCAAAGTCAAAAAAGAGCAAGGAAAAGAATATAGTAGGGAATGGTGTTACTCGTTGGGTGAAACGGAAAAGGATCTGCCGTCGAGATTCTGCTGGTACTTATAGTGCAGTAGAAGGTCCATGCCCACCGGCTAAATCTACAAACACAGTATCACCTGCTCCACCAGCTGCAGCATCCGCTTCAACTGTACCAGCATCTCAACGAATTACTCGTTCGTTTGCTCCGGAACTGGCCAGTTCCCAAGCTGCCTTCACACCTAACACTACTTCTGAAGCACTGCTGACACAACAGGACTTGGCAAGATCAGATGAACCTCATGAGCACCAACACCAAGACGGTACCTGACGGAGTCAAGTTGCAGTTGCATGCTCCTTTATATGTACTCTCACAGTTTGATGTGCACTAACACTTTCTATATTCGTTGTTGAACTAGCACCACGGCACAAGCGGAAACAGACATCAGGGATAATGCTTGACAGATTAATAAAATCTAAAGGAGGAAGAATGGAGATCCATTTTGAGGCAGGTTTAAAAAGGCCATTAGATGCTATAGAGTCAGCCAAGTTAGTATCAGAGGCAGCCGTTGCCGTTAGGTGTCATGCGCGTATCCTCCCAACGTGGATCCAGTAAAGGAATGAGAAATACAATACCCAGTTTAACACCTTCCTTGACCATTTACCGGTAAGTAATGTTATTCATCGCAATTAGTAATATTTTCTTCCTCTGTCCCATACTTTCTAGCTTCCTCCTAATAAGACTCACATTCTTTTTTCAAGAGATGAGGTTCAAGTTGTATCCAAAAGATGATGCAACTAAACAAGCATACACTCATGTTTTTCAGTCTGCTCTGCGGCAGTATCGGTACCACCTTAGAAAATCTCACTTTGAAGGCAAGGCTAACAATGAAATCGCCCAAACATCTCCAGTGGAATATATTACAGATGAAGACTGGACAGCCCTTGTTAAACACTAGTCTGATCCAAAGTACCAGGTAGGCTATATGTATTTGATCAGACCACATATTGAACTTGTATTTATGTATGTGCCTTACAAGTGTATCTTCTTCTAGGCTAACTGTTTGAAGAACAAGACCAACCGTTCTAAAGTGAAATTCCAACAGACCACAGGATCTCGTAGCTATATCGCACATTGCGAGGCTCTTGTAAATAGCTGCTACTTCCTTCTTTTTTCTGTGCCATATTATCGTATCTATATTGACTTGTTCCAAATACAGAGGAAAGCTCATGCGGACCAAAAAGAACCTGAACCGAATGTAGTGCAAATCTTCAAGGACTGCCACACCAGCCAGATGAAGGGCATGAGCACAACAGTTCAAGCCGCTGTTGTAAGTCCTTACTCCTCCTGCCTTTGAACTGATTGGTATTGTGATGTGTTCATTTAACTGCTTGGTTTGCAACCAATGTCAGTTACTCTGATCACTTCTATACACAGTTGTCTTAACATATCATTTCACCTTACATGGTTTACAAGAGATGAAGGATATTCTTTTGGTCTTGATCTGTAATCTAGTTGTGATGTTCACGTGCGCACGCAATGATAAAATAGCATGTTTGTTTTATATCGATTTGCCCATGATATGAATGATGTCATACTATGTTCATCCTACTTTAAACCATGTCTCTTTATCCTTAGATGTCAACGAATGTGAGGAAATAGACAATATAGTAGGCATGCTACATGGACATATGTTCTGAAAGTGATTTTATTATGTAGTTGGCACTACAATACATGCTAATGTATTACAGTAGTTCACCAAAATAAGTTATGTATAAACGTGAAACCTACTTTTTTTATTTTGTCTCATTAGTAACTTATCCGATACACTAATCTATAAATTCAAACTTTCAGCAAGCTATGGAACAAATGATTGAACAGCCACAACCACCTGAAGGTGACGAGGCTACCACGGGCACAATGTCACCTTTTGCTACAGTGCGTCAGTATCTCTCCACTAACAGTGCAAAAAGCACCTTCCTGCGTAATTCTGGGTTGGTTGTCAAGGTAACCTCGTCCAAATCGCCTACTGAACAAAATCTTCCGGATAGACAGAGTGATATATCTGTGCTCCAGACACAAGTCCAACCCCTAGTGGACGTCGTTTTGGAAACAAGAATAGTGGTTGACAAATGTCGTCAAGATATGAATGGTTTTGAAACCAGACTATCAGACATTCGCTTCGTTGTTCAAGAGCAATGGTGGAAAAAAAGGTGAAGATCCTGCTGCTCCATCAGATTCTACAACCTGAAACATTAGCACTCAGGTCACATTATCTGTGCTTCTATACATCTGATGGTGCTTTTATCTGCAAGGACTGTAAACTTTATGCCAATAGGATTTTTGTTGTATGGTTGGAATTTATTTTGTTGTGATACAACATTTATGATGCTGCCAAAGGCTGCAGTAATTACGACGCTATTTTTGTACAGTGTAGGTTTATCTTAGTAGTGTATTTGGCCGAAAGCTTCATAGGAGCCCAACATGTCAACATTCGTCGGGCCCATTCCAATTGGGCTAAAAACGATTATGGGCCGAAAATTTGCATGTAGCCCACTAAAAATATCTGGGCCTAAATCAGCATAAGCTTTCATATTTTTCTGGTAGGCATGTGCCCATAGTGGGCCTTTAACAGGCCTAAACATAATTTGGGCCCTCAGTAACAATAGGCCGTTTACGGGTGTAAATATCTCAAACCCATAAAAACATGGGCCTTTAATAGGCCGAAAGTGAGATTGGGCCCTGATTGTGCCAAATAACCCACTGGCCTTAGCAGACCGAAATGGTGGCCCATGTACAATGCGGATCGTTCGCAGGCCGAAATTCGGACGGGTCATAAATGCACCGACCTACTACACGGGCCTTTAACAGGCCGGAAGTTCGGTCGGGCTTGATTAGTGTCATTTTTATATGGGCCGTTAATAGGCCCGATGTGACGTTGGGCCACATATGGCCCATGGATTTCGTCCAATGTTAACAGGCCGAAAGTCACAACAGGCTGAAAGTGGCCCAAATCTATAGTGGGCCTCTAACAGGCCGAATGTTAGACATGGCCGAATACACTACCAAAAAAAGACACATCCGTGACATTTTGGGCCCAACAAATTTTCTCTCTCTCATGCTTATGACACTTCTATGACGATAATTGTGACAAAACCCGGTATCATCATAGATGTGGTGGGATCCTACTTCTATGACAAAAAATCATGACAAAAACTGGGCTTTTCGTCCTGGGCGGGCCGGAGACGTAGCTGCATGACATTCTTTGGGCCGTCCATGACGAAAAAACCGTGGTAGAAGCAAGGGCGAGGAAAATATCGGGGGAGTTCCTGGTTATGCTGGGTGGTCGGGGCCGAGCGATGCACATTTCTCTCGTATGTGCGCGCATGTCTGCAAGGCATTGGGCTCTAACTGAACCCGAGCGATTGCACTGCAGGCTACGCGTTACTGAACCCAAGCGATTGATCGATCCCTTGTAGTTAACTGAACCCGAGTGATTCCTTCGCTACTGCTGCTAACTGAAGCCGATTGATGCTGCCTCTGGATGAACAGTGAGTGTTGTTGGGGGGGTTGGATGAACAGTTCCCGGTGGTGGGTTGGATGAACAGGAACCCGTGGTGTTGCCGCTGGATGAACAGGACCCCAATTGATCGAGCCAGTTGGGCATGGATGAGCAGGACCCCATGGAAGGAAGGTTGAACAGTAGCCGGTGGAGGGCTGGTTGAACAGTCGCCGGTGGAGGGCTGGATGAACAGTAGCCCGTGGAGGGGTGGTTGAACAGGACCCCGTGGAGAGGGCTGGTTGAACAGTAGCCGATGGAGGAGCGCGCGGTGGAGGCTGGATGAACAGGAGCCCATGGATGAAAAGTCACAGGTGGAGGCTGGAGGAGGTCAACAGTGGATGAATAGTAGCCCGTGGAGGCTGGAGGAGGTCAACGATGGAGATGAACAATATCCCGTGGAGTCCCGTTTAGCGGTATGCCACACCCCTCCCGATGAACAGGACCCCGTTTCGACCGTAGCGCTCCAACACAAGTCTGTTTCCTCCATTTTGCGGTACGCCACACCCCTCCCGATCAACAGGACCCCGTTTCGACCGTAGGAGGTCCCTTTCCTCCGTTTTGCGGTATGCCAAACCCCTCCCGATGAACAGGATCCCGTTTCGACCATGACCGGTCGAACACAAGGTCATTTCCTCCATCTCGTGGTACGCCAGGCCTCGTTTCCAATTGTTGTTCCGTCCAAGCCGGTTGGCTCCCGATGAACACGATGACGCATTCTGGTCCAACCCAGCCGGTTGGCTCCCCATGAACACGACGATGATGCAGTTTCTCCATTCCGACCCATCCATGTACATGTGCCCTAGCCTTACGTATGTGCGAGTAGGCGTTCGAGACCCCTCTTGTATGTACGTACGTGGCCGTATTTACTTTCTTGCACCCTGGCCACTGTATGTACATGTACGTGCTATGTGCGCGCCTCTACTATGACACGTGCGCGCCTCTACTACGACACGCGTGCGCGTCTACATCGACCAGTATGTACGTACACGTCCGCGACCAGAATGACAACGGTACATACGCTTCGACCACATGGGTCCCGACTGTCAGGAACTTCCTTGCGTGCGAAGATGTAGCTGGTGGATCCCAGCAGTTAGGGGGGCAAATCATTTTTTTCCCATAATATGGACGCACTTCCTTGCGAGCGAAGATGTAGCTGGTGGGTCCCAGCTGTCAGGTGGAAATATTTTTTTTCACGAAATACGGTGGCCCGTCCGGTGGGTCCCTGCTGTCAGGTGGAGGAATCATTATTTTTCACGTAATAATGAGGCACTTACTTGCTACGGCCGTGGACCCAGCCGTCAGCCTCTCCATGTACAGTACTCTTCCAATGGAAGTCGTTCCTTGACCATGTTGACCACGCCGCGCCGAGAGCACCAGGGCGGTGGACGACGACTAGGCCTAGGAAGGGGATGACGCGGAGTCGGGGAAGACGCGACAGTGGATGCCCACGCGGAGAGGAGTACGAGGGTTCACTGGTTCGGCTGCGGTGTGAGGCTGCGGTCGCCGCAGAATAACAGGGGGTGTGGGTGAGTAGAGGGATAGCCTGGCCAGCGGTGGGAGTAGTAGGGGGCAGTGAAGCCTCCGCGGCAACACAGCCAACCACGGGAGGCACTAGCAAGCGGCACGACCGGCGCTGCTTTGGGCGGCTAGAGCAAGAAGACCAGAGGTTGAAGAAGCACAACGGCCGTTGGATGGACATCGTACGATCACTCCAGCTAGAATCGTTTATATTGACTAAGTTGAGAAAGCCCTTGGTACGCATCAACTTAGTAGGCCCACAGGTCAGCCGCTCTGAAACGGTGCGCCTCAGATGTCAGGGGGAGGAATCATTTTTTGGGCGGCTGAATTTAGAATATCCGAGATTGAAGAAGCACGACATACGTTGGATAGACATCCAACGGCCACTGCTGCTAGAACCGTGTGTTGACTATAAGTTGACAAAGCCTTGCATATGCGTCAACTTAGTTTTTTTAGGGGATGCATCAACTTAGTAGGCCCACAAGTGTGTGGCAGAGAACATATAGCCCATTTGCGATTTGTAAGAATGTACAGCCCATTTTTGAATTCTAATGGAACTTACTACAACCCATTTTCTAGCTAGGAAAACGATTAATAATTTGAACCAACCATTCAAAACAGAATTCAATAAAATTTCCCACATTTTGATGGGATCCAAAATATTTTTATCCCGAAATTTCTAGTCAGATTAAATACAATTTCAATATAAATTTGTATTACGTAAAAATCAACGAAACATTGCGCGCGCAACAATTAATGAAATTAAAATTTTCAAAATCCAAAAATAATATTTTATAAACTAATTACGTGTTGGTTGCATTTTTTATAGTTACTGCCCAGTTTTTATAATTACATCTCATTTATTTTTTCTTAAAGCCCATTTTCTTGTTAAGCCTAATGCATCCCTCCTAGGAAAGATTTGCAGCCCAGCAGGGCGGAGTATAACAAGTTGACCTTGCCTGGGTATTCCTCAGAAAAAAGTATAGTTGGGCTAGCCATTTTCAGCTTGAAAAAATTAATATCTAGGCTGGATATCTAGCCTGGGCTAGACGGGCCACAACCCGCCCAGTTCATACCCTTTTCTCCTCTGAACAACAATGAAAACATCGCTCAAGAAAAACTCTGCAGTACTCACACCTTAAAAACACAGATACTGCTCGAGCTGCTTGGTCGCAGTTGTCGGCCGCTCCTTGTGCAATTCTCTCGTTTATTGACTACATAGGTTGACAATGGTGTGGGACCGTGATGTCAGGAAACCAGGAGGAAGCAAAAAAATATATAGTTGTTCATAATATGGAGGCACTTGCGTACGTACGGCTATGGCCCTAGTGGGTCCCTACTATCATCCAGTCAAAATAAAGTCATCTCCTGAATCCTCATGTTCGTTGAACATGTTGACAATGCTCGGCGCCACAGCGAGCGCAACAACTCGAAGGACGACGGAGAGGGCCTCGCAGGCCCTATGGATGGTATGATACAACGCTCGCTGCTCATTCAGGAAGCCAGGATCATCAGACACCTATGTGCACCTTCGAGATACTGAGACGGCATGAAACGGTAAGGCCGCGCTTGGGAGCTCTGGTTTACTTCACACCTGTATTAAGATACAAGTGTAATTTACTCGTCATCGGAAACAACGCGTAAAATACAGGCGTAATGAAACCGAGGCCCGAGGTCTGTAACGAAAAACGGTGTGTTACGCGTGTAATTTGGGAGACCAGTGTACATTTTACTAGTCGAAATCGACCAACGAAGCGCTTCGCCCGAGACCATCTGCTTTTATTTACAAGCGTCAGTTTTACAAGCGGTTTTGGTTGGAAAACGACGATCCAATCACGGCCTAAGATGATGAGTTGGTCGGAAGATAATATGGTTTCACCTCTAACCTACCCGAGTTGTCATATAGGCTATGAATGAAACATAAGATAATGAACTTCTTAAGAACAGAAACAACAGAAGAGGATGATCTTCATAACATGCAAATCACATGCATTAGCTCAACATGCAAAACAATATGAAGCATTATTCTCAGGAGGCACGATGAATAGCTCGTGATGCCGCATGCCATAGCATTCCATAGACAACATTTAGAACAAACTTAAGGCCTGGCATTACATAGACAACATTCAGAACAAACTCTTAAAATACCTTACATAAGTCAACATTCATGTGACTGCATCTCAGTAGAGTAAATATTTCTGAACTGAAGACAGGAATAGGAAAAAACGATCGATGTTGCTCACAGCAAAGGGCGTCCCACTCAAAAATATCAAATGCATGTCTTCTGGCTAACATCAATGAGAAAAATTTGACAAGGTTTTCCAATTCCAATATATTAAACTAATGTCTTCTTGCTAACATCAATGATTAAACTTTGACAAGCTTTTCCCATTCAAAATATGTAATGCCTATGATTGTGGAACAGGCAGGGTTTGTCATCAGTTTTTCAACTGATAGTCTGGTGGCTCAAGGTGACAACGAATGATTAGAGAACCATTTGATGTATTGTGCATGATGAAGTATTATGGAGGACACGAACCATCTGAACATTTTGTGCAGTTCCACTAAAATCAAGTTGAGCATCCCTGTGGATTTTGTATTTATATGCTGCAAGAAAACAAAGACACATCAACACACACATGAATATTGGCCCTAGTGTCAACCCACCAATCTGTGGACTAACAAACTGAAAGTACGGTAAATAGAGATTACCATAACTAGATGCCCCATCATTGTTGCTTAGAATAACATTGATAGACTTGGAGTCCTGTCCTGCCTTCTTGTACTTGTTTGGGCACTTTTTGCCCAGTGCACTCCACGTGTTGTAGAGTTGCCGATGCTCTCTGCAGACTAGTCATGTCACCAGCGTCTACTAATACTCTGTAAAGCTTCTCGATCATTCCTTGTGTAATGTAGCGCAAACAGTGACAGCTTCTTTCTGAAAAGTGGTAAGACAACTGGTCCCACTAATGCAGCAGTTTGCCTTAGACACATTGGATCCTTTTGTGCAGTTCAACTAAAATCAAAGTCGGAATAAAACCGAGCTTTAATTTTGATATCCCTGTAAGCAACAATAGGTATAAGGGAAACAATTGCTGAGAAATAACGGTTGATGACTTGTACTCCCAAAAGAAAAACATCTACTGATCTACCTTATCTTAATGGGAAACAAAGCAGGAGAGTAGCAATTCTCAGTCAGTGTGATTCATTCATATTACCTGAGACATTATCTTAACAATGCCTTGTTTCAACATGTATAAAGAACGACAAAGCAGAAAAGTACCATTCCTAAAACAATGCGACTAATTCATTTTAACCGAGACATTATCTTAACAATACCTTGGTTAAACATGTAGAAAGAACTACAAAGCAGGATAGTACCATTTGTAAAACAATGTAACTGATATATAATAACAGAGACATTATCTGAACAATACATTTCTTAAACATGTACTCTGGCCGATCCCTAACAGAAATGGTACTCCCGCCGATCCCTAACAAGTGTTGCAGTTTTGAACTAAGATTCAGTAGTTAATTCTAAGGAAAGTCGGTACTGACCTTTCAAGACCAAGATTTGAAACAACTCGTGAGGAAGACCAAAAAGATATCTCAACACATATATGGAAATCCAGTCTCCTTTGTGCAGTTCCACCAAAATTAAGCGAAGCAAAATGTCGCAATAGCAACAAGTTGAATAGATATCCCTGTTTTAACAGAGGCAAAAAAGGAATCAATTACTGGCCAATAAAGGAGGATGAAACATGCGGCCACAAAAATGGTAATCCCGCCAGTCCCTAACAGGTGTTGTAGTTTTGAAGTAAGATTCGGTAGTTAATTCTGAGAGTGGCATTGCTTAATTTTACCAGTGGCATTAGATTAACAAAAAGCATAAACAGTTCCAGGGGAGAGTGGGCGCAACAACACCATGTGCTTCCATCTACTTATAAAGGGGGTGATGCAGAGTTTTGTTGTAACAAAGCAACAAGCATCATGTCTGGGTTGGTACCATTTTTGTTCACTACATAATGGGAAAAGAGAGCAATACAATAGCTTCAATTCAACATTTATTTAAAACAGTACCAATACAAGTAGCACGGCATCTCAAAACACACTGCACGATCATGTGGATGAAGGCAAGTACCAACCTGTCATGACGCACACAAGATCACGTACGAATCTGCCAACACGAATAGGAAATCCAATCTCGTTTTGTGCAGTTGCACTGAAATCAAGCAAACTCGTCGGTGTGACATTTAAGTTTGCTATAGCAACAAGTTGAATAGATATCCCTATTTTAACAGAGGCAAAAAAGGAAACAATTACTGGCCAATAAAGGAGGATGAAACAAACGGCGACAAAAAGAAGCATCTAACTTATCTTGATGGAAAACAAAGTAGGACAGTAGCATTTCATATTAACAGAGACATTCTCTTAAAACAACATTCGTTAAGAATGTAACTTACTTTTAATAGTGGCATTGCTTCAAGTTTCCAGTAGCATTCTTAGATTAACAACAGCAAAATAGTTGTATGGGACATGGGACATGAGACATGCCAGCACCATGTGCGTCCACATGTATAAATGGGTGATGCAGAGTATGTAGCCAAGCAGCATATCTGCGTTGGTCCCATATTTCTTCTCTTTGAACCTTTTTCCTATGTGAGGGCAGCAAATCTAGTCCTGCACAAACTACCCGACCCCCCAGTTTCTTTCCCTTTTCAACAAAGAGATCGGTTCCTTACAGATGTGTGTACTGGGTTACCCCATTTTTCCCTTTTCGACCAACAAAGCGGCTGGACAACTAGTCTATAGTACCTTCCCTCCCTCCTTTCCTCATTGAACCATGTCCTAAATTCATGCTCCACCCCACCGCACCCTTTTTTCCTCTTTTATCCAAGACCTAGATTCGACTACATAATCGAAAAAGATCTGCATGCAGCTAGAGCAATGATGGTTTCAAAGGAACTTATACCTTAGGGTCATCGGGATGTGGTAAGGCGTGCGGCGGGAGGCCGGATCTTCCCACACTACGTACGACAGTGGCCCTCACGCACAGGCGCTGGGTGAAAGAGAACAGCGCAGCCGGCAGTGGATTGCCTCCCTCGCTGAAGGCGATAGAGTGAACACTACACCTCCTCCCCTTCCCGGTGCGATGGGATCCGGACGCCTCCTTCACTAGCTGTGAGGGGGGAGAGAGAGACAGATGCCAACACAGTCTTGTTTAGATCTGGTGAAGAGGGTGAGAGACTGTGAATATAGCAAACCCTACCAAAGGAACATTGAGCCTCCAGCGTGTATATATATATATAGTGCGGCGAGACTGTGGAGAGTGCAAACCCTAGCGAACAAGCGCTGAGGCTCCAGCTTATATAGTATATATATTGTATTACGGACTGAGCTCCGGTGCCTTAACTACACCTGCCTTTGGCTATCTAACAGCTGGGCCAGCCACATTTT
Organism: Aegilops tauschii subsp. strangulata; assembly: GCF_002575655.3. NCBI lineage: Eukaryota > Viridiplantae > Streptophyta > Magnoliopsida > Poales > Poaceae > Aegilops > Aegilops tauschii. The sequence goes on from NC_053039.3 coordinate 355,992,206, forward strand.
GGGCCCACCTGTCATACACCCAAAGGCAGGTGCACTAAGTCAATGAAGCTGCGTCCATATAGTACTCGTGTATACTAGTAATATATAGTGCAGTGGTTTTCTTAAATTGTGTAAGTACAAAATGAAACTCTTTATTTAACATGCCACTGAAGAAAACTACTACTTCCGATGAACTAACGATCCACACGTCCTGGTCGCACTTCCTGTCCTTCACGTGCGGTACACTACCCTCCCTTAAGTGAACAACCACACATGCGCCAAATTATCGAAAACGTGTGAGAGTGTGTACAAATAAACAATTTTAATTTCAATTGTCGGAAAGGTTTGAGAGTATGTACAGTTTGCCCTCTCTCAATAATTGGTTTGTTGTGTTCGGCCTAAACTTGGTCAAACTTTACAAAGTTTGACTTCGGTCAAATCTAATATGTAGAGTAAATAAAAATGGAGGGCTACTACGTCCATCCGGGTTTTTAGTTCACACCATTTTTTAAATCAAAGTTAATAGCTGGACAAATAAAATTACACGGGAGCTGAAGACAAAGTTGTGAGAAGGCTTAGAAATCAATAATAACTTATGCTCTTAGTACCAACGTCGATCCTTCTTCGAGGAAACATTTGGTTCATAGCCAATTGTGTGATAAAATTGCACCAACGTGAAAGATGACTGCGTCTCCAAGTCAACCAAGGTGAACTGATGAAGGATATCATGTTTGTGGGTAACAAGCAAAGAGCACTGATGGAAGACAGCTTGTTTTTGGTGGAAAATCGATCAACTGCACCAGCCGATGCAACCATGAGGCGCAACCATGAGCATCGATAGGTCATCGTGGTGATGAATCATCCATTTGGCATCAAGTTTGGGTGAGGCACCTATGAAGTTCGACAAATCCTCACTGTGGTCTGTTTCTTCTCAGTAATCAAGCTCGAGGAAGGAAGAACCACATGGCAGAGGATAGTGAGGCGGAACAACAATGGCCATCCAATTTTGTGCAGTTCCACTAAAATTGAGGAAGACATGCCCGGGTATGGAGATACGCATCGCTGTTTGCAAAAATATAAAAAAGGATATAGTATTGTTACTTTGTTTTGGCAGTTGTACAAGATTAACAACGACATCTCAATTTTCAATAAGAATTAATGAAAAGTACACCAACAAACAGAAGCATCATGATTATCTTGATGGGAACTAAACCAGGATACCCGAGAAAAAAAAGCATTTCTTCATTTAACCAGTGATAGTACTATTAGATTAGCAGCAGCAATAGGAGCATATGGGCAATAACCGCACAACCAGCATGTACTTTTTGTCGAAACAACATGTATACCTCCACCGAGGCATAAACCAGGACAACTTTTCGAGTGGCATTTCCTCTATAATAGTAGGTGATGTTGGACCAGCCGACGAACCCTAGCTATTGTACATGGGAGCTGGGGAGTAGTCGCATAGAAGAAAACCCGCATGCAGCGACCTGGGAGCTAGACCAGTACAAGAAGTTATACCTCAGGTGGGCGAGATGTCGCTTAGGCGGGCGGGCAGGATCTGCCCACACGACGGCAGCGCACATGGGTGCGGAGGACCTTCGTCCGCGCCAGCGCCGGCTCCGAGAGGACGGTGCGCATCGGCTTCCTCCATCGCCGACGGCGACAACGTCAACGCTGCACCTCCTCACCTCCCACAACGGACGGGATTCGGTCGGATCTGTGACCACCGGTGAGGAGAGAGATAGAGTGGACACTGTCATCTTGTTTTGATATGGAGAGGGTGAGAGAGCGAGAGGCGAGAAACCCTATCAAACACGAGGCTATATATACAATGGAGTAAAAAACTCTCTCCATAGCAGTGGTTAATTATATACGCAGCAATATATTTGTCCAACTGGCATATTATTTACGTTGTTAATTATATACAAAACAATATTAACGTACAACATCTCTTGTTTGCGAGCGTCCGGACTGCTGCCACGCCCGCTCCTGACCATCCCGAACCCTCTTCATCACCCGTGCGTGCTTCCCGCCCGAAACGGTCAGTGCCACATTCATGCCCGGCCAGAGCGGACGCGACCTCTCACTGGCGCCGGCATTGAAGCGGCGCGCCGGCCGAGAGAGTGTCGCCCGTGCCGCTTCCCAGTGCACGCGACTGCTCCACGTTCAAAGGTCGCAATGGCCGGCCACAACATGCATGTTAAAAGTTCTTGGGAGTCCGTGCTACAGCTACCTGTCCTCCCCCAACTCGTCAAATTCTTCCAGTAGTGCTAGTACTCCATGGCGTGATCCATCGACAAGCAGGCGGGAAAGTTATCGTACTCCAAGGTTGCCCCGTTACAACATTCCATCAAATACAAAGGAAAACTAACCCGCATGCTGATGCATCTCAATGATTCACAGATGATAGCCAATATTTACTTCACAACTAAAGACAAAAGTTGTGAGAGCGTGTACAAAAGAAAAACTACTGATGGGGTCACTATGACTTAAACCTTAAACCCTAAACAAGATTTAATTTCCTGGCTAGGTAGAACCTGTCAAAGGAAAGACGACTGGCAACCTCGGATCATACGATACTTCTGTGCAGTTCCACTAAAATCGAGTTGAGCATCCCTGATGGCAAAGATATTGAAGAAGTGTGATTAGAATAATAGTACTGGCACTAGTTCATGAGACATAAACTCATCACAAATAGAAGCTGGTAGAAGTAGAGAAAGATCGGCATGGAGATGGAGCTACGTGGGCAGCTGTGGCAGTGGAGCAAGCCGGCTCCAAAAGGAAGATGTACCTGGGACGTCGGGCTGTAGCTAGAAGGGCGGTTGGGAGGCGGCATCAGCCCATACCGCGGGGACCCCTGATTGGGACGCACCGACTGTGGGTTATCTCCCACGCCGATGTCGACCGCGTCTATGCAGAACATCGTTCCCTTCCCCCAACGTCGTTCTATGCTTGTGAAGAGAGTAACCCAAGCAAGCAGGCTTGTAGCTTAGGCTCCTGCTAGTGTATATATAGTGGTTTTCTTTTTCTCTACATATCAACCATTTTATATTGCGTACGTGTCATTGAAGAGTGAAATGATGGTTGCCTCTTCCGACTAACTTACTGTGTGATTTGACTGCTCCTTAGTGGCCCCTACACGTACTCCCCCTACGTGTATGACCGTTCCTGAGTCTCACTTGTACTTATCTCTATTTTCTTGCATGACACGTAGACAGGATGTGCATAGAGGAATTTTGTTATTGCACGTTGTTACGTAGTACTACTAGTACCTACTCCCTCCTTCCGGTTCACTACCGGTACTCCCTCCGTCCTGGCTTATTGGTCCCCTTTGTACTCAATTCATGGGCTCGTTTTCCTCAAGAAATTGTCTTTACCAATATTAATATCGGGAATGCATGCGTGAACAATGAATGATTAAACCTTGCATGCAACGTTTTCACAAAAGCATGCATGTCCGAGCACACGATGGAACACACACGGTTACGCTCAAGTGCTCAACCTACACATGCATGCACACACATACTCAGCCAGGGTGAGCTAGTGACCATATAAACACCAGAAAATGTATATATTGAGCGCAATGAGCGTATTATGAAGTCCACCGACCGTATTTTTACAAATATACAATGACAGACAGTTTATTTATCTTGTTTTAAATTAAGCCACATTAACCGGAAAGGAGGCAGTATGGACTAGCATTACTTTGCTGTGTCCCGTCAAATTGACGAACGAGGAGAAGCTTGCAGGGGATGCAGCTTCGGTGCCTTAAAGGCACCTGCCTTTGTGTCACTAACATGTGGGCAGACACCTGTTGGGCCCACATGTCATGGACACAAAGGCAGATGCCTTAAGGCACCAAAGCATAGTCCGCTTGCAGGACGGGAGAAGCTTGCGCGGTGGCTCGCAGGACTAGGAGAAACTTTTGACTAATGCAAGCTCTGCCTCGCTCAGGCCGTGGACGTGCAACAGTTAATTCGGTGTCAGATTGCCAGAAGCATACACTATACTAGTACTATTATAGTTCGACTTCCCGAAGAGGCGAACAGCCAAACGCAAAGGTTACTACTAGTACTACTACTATAGAGGTATGTACTACTACTAGGAACCGGATGGAGGAGCGTCTGCACTCTTATTTTATTTTAAAATGTGATAAAGCAATCTTAAACACATTTGGTTCTCTTCGAGGGTTCTCTCATGTGATAATGGAAGTTGATTGCATGGAACACTCGTCACAATTCTCGCTTAATTCTGGCTCATATCCAGTTACAAATAGGAGCTCTTGGTAATATTTTCTCTTTTTTGTTCTTCAGCATGTAAACAGGTCAGCAAACCTTGCGGCGCATCTTTGTGCGAACCGTGCTTGCTGCACTTTGAATGTGGCTGAGAGCTGGCTTGATGAAACACCTCGCTTCCTTCTTCTTTTTTTGCGAGGTACCTCCCTTCCTATTGACCAGTCTCTTGGCTGATCGTCCTAAGAATGCTTATATATGAATAAAGCTCTCTCATTTACCCGCAAAAAAGATTAAGCCATATTAACCAAAAAGGAGGGAGTATGGACTACCACTACTTTTTGGTGTGTCCCGTCAACTCGCAGAATGAGGAGAAGCTTGCAGGACAAGGTGAAGCTCACTTACGCCTTTTGACTAATGCAACCTACTCTCGCCCAGGCGGTGGACATGCAGCAGTGCATTCGGTGTCAGATTGCCAGAGGCATACACTGTAGTACCCAACATGTGGAGTACCATCATTGTTCGACTTCACGAAGAGGCGAAGAGCCAAGCACAAGGTTTAGTTGTATGAGTAGTACTACTACTAGAACCGCATGGTGGAGCATCTGTACTCTTATTTTATTTTAATCTCTGATAAAGTACACATTTATTCGGGAGAAGGGCGGACAACGGCAGCCCAATGGTAGTGTTAAAAAACATCGAACATGTAATGATGATATCGATCAACCATGCTCGAATATATCTTGGCCTCTGTGCGAGCCCGCCTATGTGTTCTCACTCCTCGTCTCTCTCAAGGAACGGCGGGTTGGCCATTTTGCCGTCAATTGAGATCGGTTTGCTCACACTCCGGTCCCACATGTCAGTGATATGCCAAGAGGAAGTGCATTGACCGACTGGCGATACACGTACTTGGTTTTGCACCTTCATACTACTCCTCCCTCTATCACAGTTTACAGGGCACGCTTCATTTTGATGCATTTCTCTCCATGCATTTCCATCACCAGAGAGACTTTAGACGCGTTTGGTTTAATGCTCAATTAATTAGGGTGTGGTAACCGCAACCAAGTCCACAATTTTCTCTCGATGTACTACGGAGTGGAGTAAGTGCATGCATGTGTGTACCCGGGGTGGAAGCACTGCATGCATGTGTGTACGCATTATTTCCTCTAGTAATAGACGTCGTGCTATAACTACCAATGCTATTTTTCAGGCCGATTGCTAGTTGCCTTGGTCCCAGAGATTGTTCTTTTTTTAAGCGCGCTTTATAAATTGTGACAGAGGGAGTAGTATGAGCGGATTCAAACAAGAGCGTATTGATGGTTCCTTCTTCCGAGCAACTTACAGTGGGAAAGGTGGGGCTTATGATTTGACTACTCAGTACTACTCACTATTAGTGCGGCGCAACAACCGGGTTGAGTCTCCCATGCGGTTGTGCACTACTCCCTCCGTTCTTAAATATACTACGGAGTATTTGTCTTTCTTGAGATTTCAACGAGTGACTACATATGAAGCAAAATGAGTGAATCTACACTCTAAAATATGTCCATTTGAAATTTGTAAAAAGACAAATATTTAGGAATGGAGGAAGTATAGTTTTGTGCATGGCACATGGACCCAGATGTTGAAGAGGCTTCTGGCAATGCTATCAAGCTTCTAGCATTTGTTTACATAATTGACGTACTATACAAATAATTTTTCGGCGACATGAAATTGTACAATGCTCTGAGCTTTCAGCTTTTCTTTCGTGTGTCTTGCCATCCATGCTCTTTCGGAAACAATAAAAGACTAACTTCCTTGCTAATGCATCTCAATGATTACCAGATCAGAGCTAATATTTACATCACAACTGAAGACAAAGTTGTGAGAAGGTGTTAAATTAAAATTGATCCATGCTTTCATTGGCAGCAACGTCCCCCCAGCTTTGTCTAAATTAACAAGGCATGTTGGGAAAAAAAAGTAGATGTCTGGAGCATGCAACATTCCAATCATTTTGTGCAGTTCCACTAAAATAGAGTTGAGCATCCCTGTTCCAAACATATTAAGTGTGATTACAATAATAGAGGACTGTTGATGAAACAATAAACACACAAATAGAAGCCGGTCACCTTTGCAGTCTCTCTTAAGACTAACTAGTTGGAGAAGATTAAGCAAATAGTTGGAGAAGATTAGGCTCGGAGTTGGATGAGGAGGATAGAGCAAAACCAATCTCCCTTCGTGTAGTCGCACTGAAATATAGAGACGTTGCCCATGTGACATTTTAGTACAACTGCACAAAACACTCTTAAGAAAAAAGTGATTTGTGCAGTTCACCAAAAGGTCGCAATAGCAACTCGGTGAAATGGATAGCCCTGTTTGCAAAAAAGAGGTAGAAAGGAAACAACTACTGGCCAATAATAGTTGATGACACATACAACGACAAAAAAGAAGCATATTCCTTGTCCTAACAAAAGATAAGAACACGGTTGTGTTTGTCTAAAACGGTGTGAGGACGAGATTGCAATATGGAAAGTACGCCGGACGAGCTACGTTTTGGGCAAAGAACTATGGAAGATCCACATGCAAGATTTTCCACATGCGGCAACGTGGGAAGACGGGCAGTGGGGCAAGGCCGGAGGGGATACCTGGGGGTCGTGGGGATGTAACTAGGAGATCGGCGGCGGGCGGGATCTGCCCATACTGCGGCAGCGAGCAGGTGGCATCGGCCCTACCGCGTCGAAGCTTGGTCAGAGAGAACGGCGGGTACCGCAGATCGGGACGTGCTGCCTCGGCGTCGTCGAACGGAGAAATGATGCACATCCTCCCTTTCTGCCGGCGGACGGGATGCGGCCGGATCAGTGACCAACGGTGAGAGAGAGAGAGGCCACCGCCGCCTTGTGTGAGATACTCTAAAGAGAGACAAACCCAGGCAGGCAAGCTCCATTGTATATAGTGGAGCGGACTACCTTTTTATCCATAAAATCGTTTTATATTTTGTGTACGTGCCATTGAGCGATATAACTTTATTTAAAAATAACGCGCCAACGCATCAAGTCAAACTTTGTTTCGTGCTACACGCATTCAAATTAGCACGTGGGCTGCCATTTCATACAGAAATGAGCTCCACCGTGTACCCGCGCAGGTGTGGCTGGGCACGAAGCGTGAGTACGTGCACCTAGGGGTTGTGTGAGAAAGATACAAACGTAGAGAGATATAGTGTGTGGGTTCGTGAGTGTTTTTTTCTGGGGGGGTTGAGAAATAGACAAGCAATATATGTGGATGATATTTCAATCAAAACTGTAACATATTCAATGTGTGTGAAATAGAGTCCTGGATATATCATATATATAGAGGGGGCGATCCACGAGAAGAGAGTGGAGGTATCATCGGGTTGAGGTATCCATAGAATCGAAGAGAGGGATGATGTGTGTGTGTGTGCGCGCACGTGCGCGATCAATAAAGAGTGCCATCAAATTTGTCTGAGCCCACGTCAAAGATATAGGGTGACTGGCCTACTGGAACGTGAGAGGGGAAAGGTGCAGTTTGTCTCTGTGGCATGGATACCTACCCTACAGCGCTCGACTATCGGTGTGTGGTGGGGGAGACCCAATGAACTATAGAGGTACAATGGCTGGTATATGTGTGGAGGAGGAGAGAGGCCTACCTTATGTATTGAGGGAGATCGATCAGCATCCATGCATATGTGTAGGAGAGGAATAAGGTTGGGAGAGAGACAGAGCTAGAGTGTTGGAGGGGGTGGTGGTGGAGTTGCTTCTAACAAATGGTGGGAGAGGCTTGCTAGACAAACAGAGGGCACGCCTGCAATATCAATAAGAGAGGGGATGGCTGCCTGTCTGTGCACGTGCGTGTGAGAGACGGGACAGGAGGCATGCACGAATGATGAGGGGGGACGATATGGCTGTGGTAAGCAGATGTAACTACATAGGAAGATCAATCGTCCTTTGTCAGAGAGAGGAGAGACATAAGTTGTGAGGTACGTCGATCGATGGGTGGGGGAAATAGTTAAAGTCGACCTAGGTATATGTAGGGAGATCGATCGGTATACATGCATGTATGTGTTCCAAGCAAATAAGGCCCGGGGAGAAGGATAGAGAGAGAGGGATGCAACTAGGAGGTGGTGCGAGAGGCATACTATATCAAGGGGAAAGGAGTGTGCGAGTATGAGATCAATGAAAAGAGGGATGGGAGTGAGGCATGGACGGTGAGAAGAGAATAGGGAAAGCTTGTGTTTGTGGTAGGCACACGTGGCTAGAGAGGCATATCGATCGATGTGTGCCATAAAGAAGGAGCTGGGGGGCTACACACACCATGGGTGAACGACCTAAAGTGAAAAGACGAATTTGTGCGATGGAGCTAGAGACAGCTGAGGGAGGGTGAGAGGGATGCGCATGTGCATGCACGAGAGAAAGTTAGCGCTAGCTACAAAGATAAGAGGATTGTGTGGGTGGAAAAGATGAATAGAGATCATAATTCATTCTAAAAAGTGAATTTGGATATTTGAAGAATTTATCATAGTGTTTTAAACCGACGCATGCGTGAATATATATAACGGTGAAACACATGGTGTGGTTATGAACATGTTATACTAGATATAATATATTCTATCTCTACTCTTATAAAAAACAGAGTTGTTGATGATGGTGTGCCTACCATTCAGCAATATAGGTCGTCTGATTTATATCTGACTGATAGGAAGGAAACTATGGCAATTTTGAAAAAACATACCCACACCCCTCTCCACATTTGCAAATAAGGCCTCCCCTCGATCATCTTGATGTTCCATGGAACGCATGCGCATCTTGCTAGTACTACATATACTGTATAGAACATTGATTATAATTTGGGCTAATGTGTGGCTTTTGCAGCTCAGGGCTAAATACTTGTCATAATGTAGGGGGCAGGGCACTATACTTTGTGTGATAAACACGGTGTATGTATGGAACATGGTTTAGATTATGAATATACAGTTAGTACATCAAATGTACTATTATTTGGAATCAACATCAAGTGTATTCAAAAAATAAAATTCGAGTTCATATAGTACACATTGTTCCTATCTATCTCTATAGTAATCATGTGGTGTGTTGTTAAGGTAATACACGAATGATGGTTGAAGTTGGCAACAACCATGATTGTAGATTCTTATTGAAATAGAGAAGTGAATTCAAATTTAGTTTGAATTGCTGCGTAGTATAGACATTTGGAATGCACTAAAATGTTGGTATGAGTAGGTTACATGCAGTATACAGCCAACGAAAAAATTAAATTGGACATAACATGTTGGTATGAGTAGCTTTCAATAGCATTTGTATAGTAAAACGGGAGAAGACTCTCTCTTTGTGTGGTGTGAATAGTTTTTTTTTCTTTTTTTCATTGAGGGAAGAGCGAATTGATTTGGTACGTACAAGTACAATATTACACGTTAGGCTTGTCCCTAAAATTCAACCTGCGCCTTGTTATATCCGAAAATTCAGATATCGTGCTCCCAAAACTGGCGCCTTCACAACCCACGCCTTGCTATCCCAAAATTACAACGCGCACGAAAACTCCCTCCAACTGCCAAATCCCGACACGCGAATTCCCCTTCTAACCCTGAGCCGAAAGGGCCGCTAGTTCGAATCGGTGGGGGTACCTTTGTAACACACCCTACATTTTGGACAAGTGCGTCCCTAAGTCATGGTTCCCCCTCCCATCGCCTCCTTTTCGCCATTCAAAATCCCAGGCCGCCATAACCTCTCCGCTCCAGCCGCGAAACCCCACCCTCCTCCGTCCGGAACCTCCCCACTGCCTAGCCGGAGCCTCTTCCCCAACGACGTCGTCCACCGCAACAGCTCGACGTCCTTCGTCCACCTCCCCGGATGAGGATCCATCGTCCATCCCGTCGTCCCGCCAGTTCAGCCGCCCCGTCCTCCACCTCCAAGGAGCTGCTTCGATGATCGCCTCATCTATCGCGGCTGCTCCATCCCCACAGCGCCGCCTTAACCCGCTCCACTGGAACCGCATCATCCTCACCGACTCCTCGGACGAAGCCGAGGCCTACTCGGCGCCACCAAATAGGTTGTACACTCATCGCGTAGCACCTTCTCCTTAACTCGACCTCCCAGCGCCGACGGTGCTCCATCCCGCACCACCATGGAGCGGCTACCTCGAAGTCGGCGCCGTGGGCGACATCTCCACGGCAGCTCTCCCCCAGTGCGAGGCCCCTTCGGCGGCGGCGTCCATACCAGTCGGATCTGCTGCTGCTGCTCCGGCTCTCTCTCGCGCTACTACTGCTGCTCTGGCTCCCGCTCGCTCGCGCTGCTGCTGCTGCTCTCCCCCTTGCTCGTGCTGCTGCTCTGCTCCGATTTAGCTACACTTCAGTCGACTGAATCGACTTTTGGGTTACTCGATTTTCAGGGGGTTGGGGGGCTCGCCGGAGTTAAGCAAGAACCACTCGCAGCGGGGAGGGGGGCTCGCTGGAGAGGTACCCCACTATCTATCTTAGGGTTCAGGGTGGGGGCGGTGGTCGCCGGCGGTGGGGGCGCGGTGGTGGGGCGGTGGCATTGGGATCGCCGGAGAAAAAGCTCGGCGCGGGGGGGGGGGGGCTAGAGGGCTGGCCGGGGCGGCGAGGCGGCGCGGGGGCCGACGGTTCGCCGGTGGTGGCTGGCGGCTCAGAGGGGAGCAGGTTGAAGATGAACTGCAGGCCCTCCCTAAACTACATGTCAAGTGCCTCTTTGCTACCATTGCATTCAGTTTCGACAGTAACATTCAGATTCCATAGTAAATTTCAGTTTCGACAGTTAAGTTCAGAGTCAACAGTTTTTACCTCATCTGTTGTAGTCAGGTGGTTTTTGGTGATGTAAATTTTACATCTATTTTACATCATCTATTGGAGATGCTATTAGAATCCCACTTGAGATTAACAATGTCTGTCTTGTGCTGCTTTAGCCTTGACGTCTTACGGCTCACCGGAGCTGCTCCAATGACAGAACGATCCATCACAACAGAGCAGTGCTCTGGACGCCGTCTAAAGATTCCTCAGATCTTCCTCCACTCCTCTGACAGCCACCTTTGCCTCAACTTCTTCAACGACCAACCCAATGATGCTGAGGTCGACAAGGCTACGGCAAAGAGGTTGTACACTTGTTGCATCACTTATTGCTCTACATTCATGTCGATCCGTTAGGGCTATTATGGTTCAATTGAAAAATAGCAATAGGAAATTTTCCAATGGCACTCTACTATTCAATTATTCATGCATTTTGTTGAATGGAATGGAGCAAAACATCCACCTGGACCTACTTTTCAAAATCCTATGCATGAAAGCAAGACCAAGTGCATTAGTGGCAAAATAACATTCTAACTGTACACGCTTTCATATGGTTTCACTTTATTTTGTCCATGTTTCTTTGCATTCCTTTGCTCTTCCAATTCCTGTGAACCAAACACCCAAGTTGACAGAAATCCTGTGTTTACAAATGCTCTGTTTACCATGTGCATTCCTATCCTATTCCGGTGTTTTTCCTATCCCTGCATTTTTAGAATCATGCAAGCCAAATGAGCCCTTACAGAATTACTTCAGTTACAGGTAGGTGTCGAAGGAAACTTTGTGTGGTTTGTCCTGCTCCTGCCGCGACGTCGTCCACCTCACCTGAGCCGCTCCATCGACATAAGCATCCACCAAACCAGACATCACGACTCCTGGCCGTCTTTCGCCGCCTCAGATCTCCTTCCTTGCCACCGGCAGCCACCGCAACGGCATCACCATCATCGACTCAGCAGATGAACCTGAGGAGTACACGGGTCCACAAGAGAGGTCACACTCTTTTGTTTCTGCTTATGTTATGCATTGCTTAAAATTACCTGCTACTTTATCGTCCTGTTCACCTCTTAGACTCCATGTCAGGTCCAAATTAATGTTCAAACTTGAGTTCTAAATTAGTTGTGGGGCACATATGAGGCAGCAATGAATAGTATCTCTGTCTAATATCTGGTTCACCTAGGGTATGCCTATGTTGTTCATCTTGGGTGGGAAACAAATAGTAAAGCAATCATCATCTGTCTTTTTATTAAATTAAAGCAATCATCAGCCTGCTATCATTATTTTTGGATCCATCCGCTGGTTGTTACCATCACTCTAGATTTCTGCATGCTCTCCTTAAATAATCTCACCATATTTTTTTCGTATGCATGCCATATATTGTACACAGTCATGCTGAACATGTAGAGAAAAAGAGAAGAGTTTTGCGCAGCAATAAAATGTCATGCAGACATCGCTCCATGGTGGGTTCAATGGCAAACCCTCCCCCCCCCTCTCCAGATTGTAATCCAGAGGAAGATATCTGTTCTGAGGCGGATACAGACGCAGCTGACCACTCCTATTTACCCCCAAGGTGTTTACTCTACCTTGGCATGATGATGTTAGTCATATCATGCATATGTTGCCTTGCAGTGCCTACTTTTGACATCATATATGTCATCTGCTTAGTTTAGACATGTTCTGTAATGCCACCTGTTTTGTTTCTATATCATATATGGGAATTATGCAGTCTCATGTCTTTTAGCCAGCCATAATATATGTAAAATGTGCAATGCCATCCTATTTAACCAGGCATCAAATATTTGAATTATATCTTGCCCATCCTTTTCTTCATTACATTTCCATTTGTCGACAATGTTTGTACATTAAACTACTCTTCCCGTGAATCAGCCATTTGGGTGGGAGATGGAAAAATCTGGAGTGAAAACAAGGCCTTCAGAGCAGACAATGCTACCTGTCGAAGCAGATCTCTTGTTGGGTCCCGATAGCTCCTCGGAGATGGATTAAGAGACAGATGACCAGTCCTATTCCCCCGCCGAGGTGTATGCTCTAACTTTGCACGGTTCATATCATGCATATGGTGTCTTGCATTGCATAGTTTAGACATCATATACACAATATGCATTGCCATGTTCTTAGTTCAGACATCATATCAAATGCCCTTTGTTTAGCATATCTCTACTCTTATAAAAAACAGAGTTGGTGTTGATGGTGTGCCTGCCATCCTGCAATATAGGCCGTCCGATTTGTATCTGACGGATAGGAAGGAAACTATGGAAATTTTGCAAAAAGATACCCACACCCCTCTCCACATTTGCAAATAAGGCCTTCCCTCGTTCATCCTTTTCTATCACAAGATAAACTACTCATATTAATGCATCTTGATGTTCCGTGCAACGCATGGGCATCTTGCTAGTAAATCACATATGTGAATTAAATCATGCGATCCTGATTACTTAGATAACATGTATGTGAATTATGTCATGCGATCCTGTTTATTTATTCATCATATCTTTGAATTATGTTATGCTATGCTATCAAGTTTAGATAGACATCATATATGTGAAATTATGTCATGATATCCGTTTTAGTTAAACAATATACATGTCAACTATTTCATGCCCTCTTTTTCCACACTATCTATTGCATTTGTCTCTCATACAATGTATGTACATTCAACTATGTTTCCTGTTTATCAGCCATTTGAATTGGAGCGGGTGATGGCAGTATCTAGCGGAGTAAAAACACGGTCTTCAAATAAAACAGTGCTACCTCTTGGTGGAGATAGCACCCCGGTTGTACATGCACGAGAACCAGCCCTACCACACATAACCCAGACTCTCGCAGATTGTACCCCTACTGCGATGGACAGAGAACTAGCTCACCCAATCTAACCCCAACCCCAGCAGATAGTAACCCAGTTCATGTTGACACAACACCATCTCCACCACAGAGCTCCCAAACAAGAGGAGTTAGTAAGGCAGCTCCAGTGCCCAAAGGGCCAGTACTACCACGGCGAACCCCAACTCCACCAGTTAGTACGCCTATTCCTGTGGAGGAAGCACAACCAGCTAGTCGTAGTTTAGCATCTATCGCATTTGATGTTGTTAAATCCTATGTGCATATCTTCCCATCTTTGAAATATTATACTGAAGATGAAGGAAAATGCCAGTTGCAGGTGTTTGTCCAGGAGTTATGTGTAAGTAATGTTATTCATGGCAATTACTTTGCTTTGTCCCATACATTCTACCTCCATGATGGTTATAATACAGCAAAATTTCCCATTTTTCTCTATAGAGAAGGACCGATTTGGAAACTCAGGATGAGGTAACCTGTGCTAATACCTCTGCTATCTTCAAGAATGCTTGGTGGCAGTATCGGAATTACCTGAAGAAAACGTACTTCACTGGCAAAGAAACTCATCAAATTCCCTTACGTCTCCTGAGGCACATTTACTGGACGATGACTGGGAACGCCTTGTTCTGTACTGGTCCCGAACCAAGAATGTGGTAAGGTCTATGAGCTCATTTTCTATTTTTAATTACTATATTCTTGTGTCTTACTGTACTATGTTCATGTAGAACAAGTGCTTAAACATGAAGAACAACTATTCTAATTTAAGATTCCATTGCTATCGTGCATACTGCTTTGCTCTTGTATCATTGTATTTACTCATACAAACTTAATTTTTAAATTGAAGGATCCAATCAAAAATCCAATGGCCCAGCAGGTATGTTCACGCATGTTTCTTTAACAGGTTTGCTCTTATCAATAGCTCTGTTGATTTCAATTTCAATTGTGTATACAGTTGACTTCTCATATCATGCACATTACTAGCATCACAACAGGGCCAATAGTGTAGTTGTACATGTAGACCCGTGGTACCCATCTGAAATCTTGTTGTGCCGTGTAGTTTCCCACGTTTTGTATTATTTCACTGCTGCTTTGTCTTGAACTGATATGATTTGAACCGTGTCTCTATTTTGATTTGTCAAGACAATGCGGTGACCATAGGACATAGATATATGTTTGTTTGATGCTTTTATTATGTACTAGTACTTGGCAATAGAAGACTTGGTAGTTTAATCATGTCCACCTTACTAATGAACTGGTTCACCGAAATGAGTTTCATATACTAGTACATGCTAAACCTGTTATGTGTCTACTTGTTTCTTCTTTTAGAATGCTGACAGAATATTGGGGAAGAGTGCCTTATTAAGCAATGGTAAAGGAAGTAATGCAGATAAGGTTCAGGATAGTGAGCCATCCTTATTGGTCTCCAACAAAGCTGATAAAACAACTAAGGAAGACTATCTTGAAGACAGTGAGACAACCCCAAAGTCTATCTTGGTTTAGTGTTCGAGTTACTGACCACTGTCGCTTGCACAAGCTATTCAAACTCACTGTCTGGATCAGTTCAGTTTCTTGAGTCTCAACTACAAGGTGAAAGACATCGATCAGCTATGTTGCGCAAGAAGCGGAACGACAGTGGAAGTCCCTGGAGCATTCAGATGCATACTTTCTGGTGCAGCAGCAAGCGTTGGAGGATTTTAGCGCCAAACAGGACAAAGCTAATAATCTTGCTAAGCTTATTGCCAGCATGGTGGATACCCAGGATAACGTTTCTTGAGCTCTTCTGAAGTTGTTTCAGTTATGCTCTTGTTTTGCTGCCGCGTTTATTTGCACTGGTGGCCAATTTTGATGGGCAGTGTATGTAATATGCTGATTTGTTCCCTATATTTGCACTGGTGGCGAACTTTGATGCCCAGTGGATGTAATATGTGTAATAGTTGTAATAGCCTAGAGTTAGTTGCTTGCTTATTTATTTCCTTATTGTCTTTGTTTAGTTGTTTAGTTGTTTTGTTGTAGTCACTGCAGTCCTTTTTCTGCGTTTTTCTAGTGACCACAATAACCTATTTTTGGTAACTAGGCCACAATAATCATGGCAACACACAGATTGTTGTAACCATGGGCCTCCTGCGGGCCGTAGGATCCATGGGCCTTCTACGGTCCGTAGGATCCATGGGCCTTCTATGGGCCGTAGGATCCATGGGTCTTCTACGAGCTGTAGCATCCATGGGCCTTCTACGGGCCGTAGGATCCATGGACTTTCTATGGGCCGTATGATCCATGGGCCTTCTATGGGCCGGATCCATTGGTCTTCTACGGGCCGTAGGATCCATGGGCCTTGTACGGGGCGTATCATCATTTCGCCAAACATGGGTCGTACTATTCGTGGACCATAACGGGCCGTTAATAGGCCGTATTTGATAACGCGATGAAAACAGCCCAACGGGTTAATGGTTCACAAATAGGTCGAATGTAACCACGGGCTGAATTTGGCCCACAAACGGAACAGGACAGTAACGGACCGTAACTAACCGAATTGTAGAAATGAGCCCAAGAATAAATCGGCCCTTAGAAGGCAGAAAGTTAACACGGGCTGGAAACGGCCGACGGAATAATGGGCCGTTAATGGGTATAAAGCGATACACTGTTCATTATGTGCCAGTTTCATCTCGGGCCTTCAATGGGCCCAGAGTTACGAAGGGCCTCATATGGGCCGAAAGACATCATGGGCCATACATGGGCTGGAAGTTACAACGGGCTGGAATCATATTGGATGGCCCAGATGAAGCTACTGGGCTTAATCCCAATAGGTCGTAACGGGCCGGGAGTTAGCGGGCCGTAAATGGGCGATATACGAACAGGTCGTTAACAAGCTTTCCATGGGCCGGCCCGTTACCTTTTGACCATGTCAAACGGGCCGGCCTTTTCACTGGAATGGGCCTCTGTTGGGTCGTGCCACGTGTCGACGTATCATAGGCGCCTCCTGTCCAATGAGTGGATGACATCTGTCCCAACGGTGAGCCAACACGTGTTTCCTCTGGCCAATGAGAATTTTACACGTGGAAAATCCCCATTGGTCCGGGCTGTTAACGGGTTATCGAATCCAAAACCAGACTTGATAGCTTAACGGCGACCTGTTACGGTGGATGCTACCTCTTGAGCACTGTGTTGGTTTTCCCTTGAAGAGGAAAGGGTGATGCAGCAAAGTAGCGTAAGTATTTCCCTCAGTTTTTGACAACCAAGGTATCAATCCAGTAGGAGGCCACGCTCAAGTCCCTCGCACCTACACAAACAAATAAAAACCTCACAACCAACGCAATAAAGGTGTTGTCAATCCCTTCACGGTCACTTACGAAAGTGAGATCTGATAAAAATGATAAGATAATATTTTTGGTATTTTTATAATAAATATGCAAAGTAAAATAAAAGGCAATAAAAATAGCTAAGTGTTGGAAGATTAATATGATGGAGAATAGACCCGGGGGCCATAGGTTTCACTAGAGGCTTCTCTCAAGAGCATAAGTATTACGGTGGGTGAACAAATTACTGTTGAGCAATTGATAGAATTGAGCATAGTTATGAGAATATCTAGGTATGATCATGTATATAGGCATCACGTCCGTGACAAGTAGACCGAATCCTGCCTGCATCTACTACAATTACTCCACACATCGACCGCTATCCAGCATGCATCTAGAGTATTAAGTTCAAAAGAACAGAGTAATGCTTTAAGTAAGATGACATGATATAGAGGGATAAACTCATGCAATATGATATAAACCCCATCTTGTTATCCTCGATGGCAACAATACAATACGTGCCTTGCTGCCCCTGCTATCACTGGGAAAGGACACCGCAAGATTGAACCCAAAGCTAAGCACTTCTCCCATTGCAAGAAAGATCAATCTAGTAGGCCAAACCAAACTGATAATTCGAAGAGACTTGCAAAGATAACCAATCATACATAAAAGAATTCAGAGAAGATTCAAATATTGTTCATAGATAAACTTGATCATAAACCCACAATTCATCGGTCTCAACAAACACACAGCAAAAGAAGATTACATCGAATAGATCTCCACGAGAATCGTGGAGAACTTTGTATTGAGATCCAAAGAGAGAGAAGAAGCCATCTAGCTAATAACTATGGACCCGAAGGTCTGAGGTAAACTACTCACACATCATCGGAGAGGCTATGGTGTTGATGTAGAAGCCCTACGTGATCAATGCCCCCTCCGGCAGGACGCTGGAAAAGGCCCCAAGATGGGATCTCATGGGTACGGAAGGCTGCGGCGGTGGAATTAGGTTTTCGTGGATGCTTCTGTTGGTTTCGGGGTACGTAGGTATATATATAGGAGGAAGAAGTACGTCGGTGGAGCAACGTGGGCCCCACGAGGGTGGAGGGCGCACCTAGGGGGCTAGGCGTGCCCCTACCTCGTGCCCTCATGGTTGCTTTCTTGACGTAGGGTCCAAGTCCTCTGGATCATGTTTGTTCCAAAAATCACGTTCCCGAAGGTTTCATTCCGTTTGGACTCCGTTTGACATTCTTTTTCTTCGAAACACTTAAATAGGCAAAAAAACAACAATTTGGGCTGGGCCTCCGGTTAATAGGTTCGTCCCAAAAATAATATAAAAGTGTATAACAAAGCCCATTAATCATCCAAAACATAATATAATATAGCATGGAACAATCAAAAATTATTGATAAGTTGGAGACGTATCAAGCATCCCCAAGCTTAATTCATGCTCATCCTCGAGTAGGTAAATGATAAAAACAAAAAATTTGACGTGGAATGCTACTAGCATAATTTTCAATGTAATTCTCTTAATTGTGGATTGAATATACAAATCCGAAAGATTCAAGACAAAAATTTAATATTGACATAAAAATAATAATACTTCAAGCATACTAACTAAGCAATTATGTCTTCTCAAAATAACATGGCCAAAGAAAGTTATCCCTACAAAATCATATAGTCTGGCTATGCTCTATCTTCACCACACAAAGTATTTAAATCATGCACAACACCAATGACAAGCCAAGCAATTGTTTCATACTTTTGGTGTTCTCAAACTTTTTCAATCTTCACGCAATACATGAGCGTGAGCCATGGATATAGCACTATATGTGGAATAGAATGGTGGTTGTGGAGAAGACAAAAAGGAGAAGATAATCTCACATCAACTAGGCGTATCAACGGGCTATGGAGATGCCCATTAATAGATATCAATGTGAGTGAGTAGGGATTGCCATGCAATGGATGCACTAGAGCTATAAGTATATGAAAGCTCAACAAAAGAAACTAAGTGGGTGTGCATCCAACTCGCTTGTTCACGAAGACCTAGGGCATTTTGAGGAAGGCCATCATTGGAATATACAAGCCAAGTTCTATAATGAGAAATTCCCACTAGTATATGAAAGTGATATCATATGAGACTCTCTATCATGAAGATCATGGTGCTACTTTGAAGCACAAGTGTGGTAAAAGGGTAGTAACATTGTCCCTTCTCTCTTTTTCTCTCATTTTTTTATTTGGGCCTTTTCTCTTTCTTTTTTTATGGCCTCCTTTTTTCATTTTTTCGTCCGGAGTCTCATCCCGACTTGTGGGGGAATCATAGTCTCCATCATCCTTTCCTCACTTGGGACAATGCTCTAAAAATGATGATCATCACACTTTTATTTACTTACAACTCAACAATTACAACTCAATACTTAGAACAAAATATGACTCTATGTAAATGCCTCCGGCGATGTACCAGGATATGCAATGAATCAAGAGTGACATGTATGAAAGAATTATGAACGGTGGCTTTGTCACAAATACGATCTCAACTACATGATCATGCGAAGCAATATGACAATGATGGAGCGTGTCATAGTAAACGGAATGGTGGTAAGTTGCATGGCAATATATCTCGGAATGGCTATGGACATACCATGATAGGTAGGTATGGTGGCTGTTTTGAGGAAGGTATATGGTGGGTGTATGATACCGGCGAAAAGTGTGCGGTATTAGAGAGGCTAGCAATGGTGGAAGGAAGAGAGTGTGTATAATCCATGGACTCAACATTAGTCATAAAGAACTCGTATATTTATGGGAAGTGTTTACACGCGGTGCGCCAGTGGAACGCTCGGGCCGGCCGCCTTCGCCTCGCTGGCGCTAGCCACCAGGAAGGCAACACGTGTACCTTATCCTCTCCCCAACGCCTCCATCCACTCCTTCCTCGCGATTGCCCAGGCAGGAAACTCCATGGATCCAGGCCGGCCATCAGCTCCTGTTTCCTGTGCTGTTCATGCGCCCATCGGGGGCAATGCTGCCGCGCCGTTTCCATGGATGCGCTCATCGCCATGGCCGCGCTGTCGCCTGATGGCCGCGCACGAGAGAAGCTGCAACCGGCAGCACAAAATGCTACAACCGATGACCCAAATAGCTTCAACCGGCAACAGAAAAAGTTTCAAAAGACAAACGGAGATGTTGGTAGCCGGCACACTCCCCCAACAAAAGCTGCAAACGGTGGACTGGAAAGCTACAACCGTTGATGGAAAAGCTTCAACTGAAAATACGAAGAAACTGATCGTCGGGGCACTTAGCACAAAAAAGCTGCATCCATTAAATTGAGGAGCTTCAACTGTTGAATTGAAAAGCTTCATGCCACATTAAAGAAAGCTTCAACTATGTGGATTTTTGCTACTACTGTCCACAGTTTTTGCTACATCTGTTCTTTTCACGAACGGCGAGATGCCGGTGGTGGGTTTCTGTGAATTCCGGCGGCGAGATCCAGCACGGGAGCAGGGGGCGGATGTTGCAACCGGTCGCCGGCGAGCTGGAACGGGCTCGCGGCAAGCTGCAACCTCGACCGGCGAGGCGCGGCGGCGAGTACGCGGGGCTACAACCTTGTGTCGGATGTGCTGCAGTTGCGCCTCATTTTTTTGGCCGCAACCGATGCCCGCGGGGAGCTTGATGGTCACCACGGCGAGCGGGGATGGTGGCGCAGGGTGCCGAGAGGGCGCAGGCGTGCTTGCTGCGAGGGAGAGAGAGACGCAGGGGATTTTAACCCGTGCGGGAGGAAGGAGAAGGAACAGATTCAGCGGCCCTCCTCGCTCAGATCGGACGACTGCTAGCCGTTTCGGCCGGTGCGCCGGCGCAGAGTGCTGGCCTATATTTATTGCAAAAATCTACAAGTTATCAAAGCAAAGTATTACGCGCATGCTCCTAGGGGGATAGATTGGTAGGAAAAGACCATCGCTCGTCCCCGACCGCCACTCATAAGGAAGACAATCAATAAATAAATCATGCTCCGACTTCATCACATAACGGTTCACCATAAGTGCATGCTACGGGAATCACAAACTTTAACACAAGTATTCCTCAAATCCACAACTACTCAACTAGCATGACTCTAATATCACCATCTTCATATCTCAAAACAATTATCAAGCATCAAACTTCTCATAGTATTCAACACACTCATAAGATAATTTTCACTAATCTTGGATGCCTATTACTTTAGGACTAATTTCTCAATTTAAGAAAATTACCATGCTGTTTTGTAGGAATCTCAAAATAATATAAGTGAAGCATGAGAGAACAATAGTTTCTATAAAACAAATCCACCACCGTGCTCTAAAAGATATAAGTGAAGCACTAGAGCAAAAACTATATAGCTCAAAAGATATAAGTGAAGCACATAGAGTATTCTAACAAATTCCGAATCAAGTGTGTCTCTCTCAAAAGGTGTGTACAGCAAAGATGATTGTGGCAAACTAAAAAATAAAGACTCAAATAATACAAGACGCTCCAAGCAAAACACATATCATGTGGTGAATGAAAATATAGCTCCAAGTAAAGTTACCGATGGAAGTAGACGAAAGAGGGGATGCCTTCCGGGGCATCCCCAAGCTTTGGCTTTTTGGTGTCCTTAGATTATCTTGGGGTGCCATGGGAATCCCCAAGCTTAGGCTCTTGCCACTCCTTGTTCCATAATCCATCAAATCTTTTACCCAAAACTTGAAAACTTCACAACACAAAACTTAACAGAAAATCTCGTGAGCTCCGTTAGCGAAAGAAAACAAAACACCACTTCAAGGTACTATAATGAAGTCATTCTTTATTTATATGGTTGTTAAACCTAATGTATTCCAACTTCTCTATGGTTTATAAACTATTTTACTAGCCATAGTTCCATCAAAATAAGCAAACAACACATGAAAAACAGAATCTGTCAAAAACAGAACAGTCTGTAGTAATCTGTAACTAACGCAAACTTCTGGAACTCCAGAAATTCAGCCAAAATAGGACATCCTAAATTTTTTTATTGATCTTCTGAAATTGGAATCTATATTTTATCACGTTCTGGTGATTTTTAACAATTGTTTTCGTGAACAGAAAGTTTCTGGAATTTTCAGCAAGATCAAATAACTATGATCCAAGAAGATCCTATAGGTTTAACTTGGCACAAACACTAATTAAAACATAAAAACAAACCTAACCAGAGGCTAGATCAAATATTTATTCCTAAACAGAATCAAAAGGCAACAAACTAAAAATAAAATTGGGTTGCCTCCCAACAAGCGCTATCGTTTAACACCCCTAGCTAGGCATAAAAGCAAGGATAGATCTAGGTATTGCCATCTTTGGAAGGCAATCCATAAGTAGCTCTCATAATAGATTCATAAGGTAATTTTTATCTTCTTTCTAGGGAAGTGTTCCATGCCTTTCTTTAACGGAAATTGGAATCTAATATTCCCTTCCTTCATATCAATAATTGCACCAATCGTTCTAAGGAAAGGACTACCAAGAATAATAGGACATGAAGAATTACAATTTATATCAAGGACGATGAAATCTACGGGCACATAGTTCCTATTTTCAACAATAATAACATCATTAATTCTTCCCATAGGTTTCTAAATGGTGGAATCCGCAAGGTGCAAGTTTAAAGAGCAATCATCAAATTCACAGAATCCTAGCAAATCACACAAAGTTTTTGGAATCGTGGAAACACTAGCACCCGAATCACACAAAGCATAGCATTCATGATCTTTAATTTTAATTTTAATAGTATGTTCCCACTCATCATAAAGTTTTCTAGGGATAGAAACTTCCAACTCGAGTTTTTCTTCATAAGATTGCATCAAAGCATCAACAATATGTTTAGTAAAAGCTTTATGTTGACTATAAGCATGCATGAGGAGAATTTAGCACGGACTGCAACAAGGAAATACAATCTATCAAAGAGCAATTATCATAATTAAATTCCTTGAAATCCAAAATAGTGGGTTCATTAATATCTAGAGTTTTGATCTCTTCAATCCCACTTTTACCAATTTTAGCATCAAAATCTAAAAACTCCTAATTTTTGGAACGCCTTCTAGGTAAAGGTGGATCATATTCAGTCCCATCATTATCAGTATTCATATTGCAAAACAAAGATTTAATAGGAGACACATCAATAACTTTTAGATCTTCATCTTTATTTTCATAGAAACTAGAAGAACACGCTTTCACAAAGCAATCTTTCTTAGCACGCATCCTAGCGGTTCTTTCCTTGCACTCATCAATGGAAATTCTCATGGCTTTGAGAGACTCATTGATATCATGCTTAGGTGGAATAGATCTAAGTTTCAAAGAATCAACATCAAGATAAATTCTATCAACGTTCCTAGCCAACCCATCAATCTTAGGCAACTTTTCTTCAAGTAAAGCATTGAAATTCTTTTGCGAGTTCATAAATTCTTTAACACTAGTCTCAAATTCAGAGGGCATCTTATTATAATTTCCATAAGAATTGTTGTAGGAATTACCATAATTATTAGAGGAATTACTAGGGTACGGCCTAGGATTAAAGTTTCCTCTATATGCGTTGTTACCAAAATTATTCGTACCAACAAAATTCACATCCATAGATTCATTATTATTCTCAATCAAAGTGGACAAAGTCATATCATTAGGATCAGAAGAAACACTTTTATTAGCAAATAATTTCATAAGTTCATCCATCTTTCCACTCAACACATTAATTTCTTCTATCGCATGCACGTTTTTATTAGTAGATCTTTCAGTGTGCCATTGAGAATAATTAACCATAATATTATCTAGGAGTTTAGTAGCTTCTCCTAAAGTGATTTCCATAAAAGTGCCTCCCCCGGCCGAATCTAAAAGATTTCTAGAAGCAAAATTCAATCCGGCATAAATTTTTTGTATAATCATCCACAAATTCAAACCATGTGTAGGGCAATTACATATCATTAATTTCATCCTCTCCCAAGCTTGTGCAACATGTTCATGATCAAGTTGCTTAAAATTCATAATATCATTTCTAAGAGAGATGATCTTAGCGGGAGGAAAATACTTAGAGATAAAAGCATCTTTGCACTTATTCCAAGAATCAATACTATTTTTAGGCAAAGACGAAAACCAAGCTTTAGCACGATCTCTAAGTGAAAAAGGAATTAGCTTCGATTCAACAATATTATTGTCCACATCTTTCTTCTTTTGCATATCACACAAATCAACGAAGCTATTTAGATGGGTAGCGGCATCTTCACTAGGAAGGCCGGCGAATTGATCTTTCATAACAAGATTCAACAAAGCAGCATTAATTTCACAAGATTCAGTATCGGTAAGAGGAGCTATCGGAGTGCTAAGAAAATCATTGTTGTTGGTATTGGTAAAGTCACACAATTTAGTATTGTCTTGAGCCATAGTGAAAAGCAAGCAATCAACCACACGGGCAAACAAGAAGCAAGCGAAAAAGAGGCAAACAAAAAAGAGAGGGCGAATAAAACGGCAAGGGTGAAGTGGGGGAGAGGAAAACGAGAGGCAAATGGCAAATAATGTAATGCGGGAGATAAGAGTTTGTGATGGGTACTTGGTATGTTGACTTTTGCGTAGACTCCCCAGCAACGGCGCCAGAAATGGCTCGTTGTCGGGAGTCAAATCTTGACTTGACTTCACGTAAGCCTCCCCGGCAACGGTGCCAGAAATCCTTCTTGCTACCTCTTGAGCACTGTGTTGGTTTTCCCTTGAAGAGGAAAGGGTGATGCAGCAAAGCAGCGTAAGTATTTCCCTCAGTTTTTGAGAACCAAGGTATCAATCCAGTAGGAGGCCACGATCAAGTCCCTCGCACCTACACAAACAAATAAAAACCTCGCAACCAACACAATAAAGGGGTTGTCAATCCCTTCACGGTCACTTACGAAAGTGAGATCTGATAGAAATGATAAGATAATATTTTTGGTATTTTTATAATAAAGATGCAAAGTAAAATAAAAGGCAATAAAAATAGCTAAGTGTTAGAAGATTAATATGATGGAGAATAGACCCGGGGGCCATAGGTTTCACTAGTGGCTTCTCTCAAGAGCATAAGTATTACGGTGGGTGAACAAATTACTATTGAGCAATTGATAGAATTGAGCATATATAGTTATGAGAATATCTAGGTATGATCATGTATATAGGCATCACGTCCGTGACAAGTAGACCGACTCCTGCCTGCATCTACTACTACTACTCCACACATCGACCGCTATCCAGCATGCATCTAGAGTATTAAGTTCAAAAGAACAGAGTAATGCTTTAAGTAAGATGACATGATGTAGAGGGATAGACTCATGCAATATGATATAAACCCCATCTTGTTATCCTCGATGGCAACAATACAATACGTGCCTTGCTGCCCCTGCTGTCACTGGGAAAGGACACCGCAAGATTGAACCCAAAGCTAAGCACTTCTCCCATGGCAAGAAAGATCAATCTAGTAGGCCAAACCAAACTAATAATTCGAAGAGACTTGCAAAGATAACCAATCATACATAAAAGAATTCAGAGAAGATTCAAATATTGTTCATAGATAAACTTGATCATAAACCCACAATTCATCGGTCTCAACAAACACACCGCAAAAGAAGATTACATCGAATAGATCTCCACGAGAATCGTGGAGAACTTTGTATTGAGATCCAAAGAGAGAGAAGAAGCCATCTAGCTAATAACTATGGACCCAAAGGTCTGAGGTAAACTACTCAGACATCATCGGAGAGGCTATGGTGTTGATGTAGAAGCCCTCCGTGATCAATGCCCCCTCCGACAGGATGCCGTAAAAGGCCCCAAGATGGGATCTCACAGGTACAGAAGGTTGCGGCGGTGGAATTAGGTTTTCGTGGATGCTTCTGTTCGTTTGGGGGTACGTCGGCATATATAGGAGGAAGAAGTACGTCGGTGGAGCAACGTGGGCCCCATGAGGGTGGAGAGCACGCCCAGGGGGGTAGGCGTGCCCCCCTACCTCGTGCCCTCCTGGTTGCTTTCTTGACGTAGGGTCCAAGTCTTCTGGAGCACGTTTGTTCCAAAAATCACGTTCCCGAAGGTTTCATTCCGTTTGGACTCCGTTTGAGATTCTTTTTCTGCGAAACACTGAAATAGGCAAAAAAACAGCAATTTGGGCTGGGCCTCCGGTTAATAGGTTAGTCCCAAAAATAATATAAAAGTGTATAACAAAGCCCATTAATCATCCAAAACAGAATATAATATAGCATGGAACAATAAAAAATTATAGATACGTTGGAGACGTATCAGTGGATGCCACATGTCGGTCACCCTTGACGAAAGCACTTCTATGACACGTGATTTATCGTCATGGAAGTGGACACTTCCGTGGTGATAATTTTGGTAATGTCATGAAACACTTCTACGACAGCACAGGTATGACTATCTTGATTTTGTCATAAAATCGTCATGGATGTACATGCATGATAGAAAACGTGACCTACTATGACAAACACGTATCATCACGGAAGTGTATTTTTTGTAGTGATATGACCCAAATCTTTCACTGTCGTTTATGGGCCGAAAGTTTCAATGGCCTATAAATGAGCCCAAATGAAGCAGGAACTTTAACAGTCCGGAAATACACCGGGCCGTAATTCGGCCCAAATACTTAGCGGACTGTTAACAGGCCAGAAGTGACCATGGCCCGTGATGATGACAAGTTTAGGACGGGCCGTTGACAGGCCGATTTGACACTAGTCGTACGGGCCTTAACTAAGAATGTTAAGCCTTTAGCTGGACCGGCCCATTATGGTCTGCAAAATCTTGTTGGCCTTTAGCTGGGCCGGCCCATTATGGTCCACTAAATCTTGTGGGCCCTTAGTTGGGCCAGCCCATTTAAACTTGATGGGCCACTTTTGGGCCCATCCACGTGTCAACATATCATAGGCGCATCTCGACCATTGGATGATTGACACCTGTGCCAACGCGGAGCTGACACGTGGTTCCGTCGGCCATTGAGAATTTTACACGTGGAAATCGGCATTGGTTGTGGCTGTTAGCGGGTTCTGATCCAAAACCGGACCCGATAGCTTAACGGCGCGCCGTTACGGTGGATGCCACGTGTCGGTCACCCTTGACGAAAGCACTTCCATGACACGACATTTATCATCATGGAAGTGGACACTTCCGTGATGATAATTTTGGTAGTGTCATGGAACACTTATACAACGGCACATGTATGACTATCTTGATTCTGTCATAAAATCATCATGGATGTACATTCATGACAGAAAATGTGACCTAGTGTGACAAACACGTATCATCACTGAAGTGTATTTTTTTTGTAGTGAGTACTTAGAGTAGTGATTTGCTTTATTATACTAACGGATCTCATGAGGTTTTGTTGAGTTTTGTATGATTGAAGTTTCCAAGTTTTGGGTCAGATCACAATGGATGAAGGAATAAGGAGTGGCACGAGCCTAAGCTTGGGGATGCCCGAGGCACCCCAAGGTAATATTCAAGGACTCCCAAGCAACTAACCTTGGGGATGCCCCGGAAGGAATCCCCTCTTTCTTCTAATGACCATCGGTAATTTCACTTGGACCTATATTTTTATTCGTCACATGTCATGAGTTTTGCTTGGAGCGTCTTATATTATATGAGTCTTTGCTTTGTTTGCTTTTTAGTTTGTCACTATCATCCTTGCTAAAAACACTTGTTTGAGAGAGCCACACCCATATCATGATTTGCTAGAATACTCTATGTGCTTCACTTAAATCTTTTGAGCTAGGAAGTTGCTCTAATAGTTCACTTATATCTTTTTTAGCACGGCGGTGGTTATATTTTAAAGAAATAAACTCTCATGCTTCACTTATATAATTTTGAGAGTTGATTTTTTTAAGAAATATGCACTCATGCTTCACTTATATCTTTTTGAGAGTTGATAATCGCAATGGTAATTTGCATAAGATATGAATTTGGTCCCAGAGTGATAGATATCCAAGGGGGATATAATAAAAACTTTCATATAGATCACGGATATGATAAACTTGATTCCTTGCAATAGTTTTGCAATATGGAGATAGTGATATGTGGGTCATGTTGGTGAGTAACTATGCTTTAGTAAGAATACTGGTGTTAAGGTTTGTGATTCCCTATGCATGCACATAAAGTCAATAGTTATGCAATCAAGTTATATCCTACTTGTGGTGCATTATTCAGCGTTAATTATGTTCAATGCATGTTTATGACAGTTTTCATTTCTTGGTTGGTCGCTTATCAATCTATTTGCTAGCCTCCACTTGTACTAAGCGGGAATGCTGCTTGTGCATCCAACTCCTAAAACCCAAAGTTGTGCCATATGAGTCCACCATACCTACCTATATGCAGTATTTCCATGCTGTTCCAAGTAAATTTGCATGTGCCAACTCTAATTTTCAAAATGAATTCCCGTTTTGTGTGCCCTTACCGCTCATGAAGCGGCAAGGGGTGGCCAATATTTTCCATGCTAGGCATTTTATTCTCACAATGAGTGTTTATTCACTTGTCATTGCACGAGAGTGTGGCAGGTAATAGTGATGCCCAATCCCGAAATAACAAATACTATTATAATAAATTCCTTGGAAAGTGTTGGTATGGAAGGCACCCGTGGATACGGCTAGCCATGGATTGTGAAAGAATGGTGGAAAGGAAATAAACTTTACTTTCTGTTTGGAACCACCTATAATTTGTCTAGCATGGAAGATATTGGGAATTCTCGGTCGTTTTCATTGACAAGAAAAGCATCCCTCTCAAAAAAATTATTTCTAATTTAAACCGTGAGCTTTGGCACCTCTGCAAATCTCTGCTTCCCTCTGTGAAGGGCCTATCTATTTACTTTTATGCAATTTTTTATTTTTATGTTGAATCTCCATCTTCTCTTTTAAAAGCACCAACTAGGGAACACTATTGTCGTACTTGTGTATTGGATGTAGCTAATATTTGAGTGTGTTTCATGAATGGATCAATGATTGAGCATAATGAGCTAGGGATACTTTCTTTAGCGCTGATATTTCGAAAAACATAGTTGCTTGTTAATATGCTTGAGTATTGATGTCTTCATGTCAAATTATAGACTATTGCTTTGAATCATTCAAGTCCAAATATCGATGCTACAAAAGAAAAGAATATGTGATGAATATGTTAGGTAGCATTCCACATCAAAAATCTGTTTTTATCATTTACCTACTCGAGGATGAGCAGGAATTAAGCTTGGGGATGCTGATACGTCTCCAACGTATCTATAAAATTTCTTATTGTTCCATGCTATTATATTATCAATCTTGGATGTTTTATATACACTTACAAGCAATTATGAATCTTGGACCTTGAGTTGTTTGATGATATCTCCCCGGCAACGGTGCCAGAAATTCTTTCTGCTACTTGTGACATGCGTTGGGATTTTCCCCGAAGAGGAAGGGTAAAGCAATACAATAATGGATAGTATTTCCCTGAGTAGGGAACCAAGGTTTATCGAATCAATAGAAGATTCACGTAAACAACCGTCAACAATACCTACACACACAAGTGCAAATACTTGCACCCAACGCGGGCAAGAGGGTTGTCAATCCCCTTGTACTCGTTAATTACAAGGATCAAATCTGATAGTAGGAGATAAATAAATTGCAAAGTAAAATAAAAGTAAATAAATTGCAGCAAGGTATGTAGGGTTTTAGTAAATATGATGAATAGACGTGGGGGCATAGTTTTCACTAGAGGCATCTTTCTCAAGACCATAACATACGGTGGGTGTCGGTGTCAAAACCAGCAGATCTCGGGTAGGGGGTCCCGAACTATGCGTCTAAGGTGGATGGTAACAGGAGGCGGGGGACACAATGTTTACCCAGGTTCGGGCCCTCTCGATGGAGGTAATACCCTACTTCCTGCTTGATTGATCTTGATGATATGAGTATTACAAGAGTTGATCTACCACGAGATCGTAGAGGCTAAACCCTAGGAGCTAGCCTATGATTATGATTGTTGTTGTCCTACGGACTAAACCCTCCAGTTTATATAGACACCAGAGGGGGCTAGGGTTACACAGAGTCGGTTACAAGGGAGGAGATCTACATATTCGTATTGCCAAGCTTGCCTTCCATGCAAAGGAGAGTCCCATCCGGACACGGGACAAAGTCTTGAGTCTTGTATCTTCATAGTCCAACAGTTCGGCTAAAGTATATAATTCGGCTGTCTGAGGACCCCCTAATCCAGGACTCCCTTAGTAGCCCCTGAACCAGGCTTCAATGACGATGAGTCGAGCGCGCAGATTGTCTTCGGCATTGCAAGGCGGGTTCCTCCTCCGAATACTCCATAGAAGATTTTGAACACAAGGATCATGTACGGCTCTGTAAAATAAATTCCACATACTGCCGTAGAGAGTATAATATTCCACAAATCTAATCTGCTGACAAGTTTCATAGCGTGACATCACGCCACGGCCCGGTCATTATTCGAACCATTTCTCCTAACCAGCTACTGCACATATTGCGAGGCGGTTTTCTTGGCACGTCTTGTCGAAGAAAAGATCGTGTCCCCCTATCACGGGATTCTCACCAATACGGGTGTGGGTAACCCAACCGCGCCATCAATTACGGCGCTTGGGGAATAAGCGAGTTTACCAGGCAGGTGAGGAGGCGCATAGTTTCTTCCGCCCTAATAAAGGGACAAGGATTCATCTTTTTCACCCATGCCTTCTTCTTCCTTGCTCATCCATTCTTGCGCACTCGAGCTCCAGCGCCCAAGTTCGCATTTTCTCCTCAAAACCACTCCAAGCATGTCCGGAGCAGGAGGCAAGTGGATGGTCTCCTCCGTTAGGGACGAGGACATCACAAAGCTCCGGGGAGCCGGATACCTGGCCGCAGATATCGCGCACCGGCTACCAGATGCGGGGCAGATCGTACTTACTCCAGAACCCCATGAGAGGGTGGTATTTCTTACCCACTTCGTCCGCGGACCGGGATTTCCCCTCCACCCGTTTGTCCGTGGGCTCATGTTCTACTACGGGCTGGACTTTCACGATCTGGCCCCCAATTTCATCCTCAACATCTCAGCGTTTATCGTCGTGTGCGAGGCCTTCCTCCGCATCAAGCCCCACTTCGGCCAGTGGCTGAAGACCTTCAACGTTAAACCGAAGGTGGTGGTCCGCCAGCAAGCGGAGTGCAGAGGCGCCATGGTGGGCAAAATGCCCAACGTCACCTGGCTCGAAGGCACCTATGTGGAGACCGTAAAGGAGTGGCAATCGGGGTGGTTCTACATCACCGAGCCGCGCGACACCAACTGGGTGGCGGCCCCCGAATTTTGATCCAGAATCCCCATGCGGCTCACCTCCTGGAAAGGGAATGGCCTATCCTGGGGTTCATCGGTGGAGCTGACCGGACTCCAGACCTGCGTCATAAACATGATAAGCAAGAAAATCAAGCTTGTCAATGTGGTCCAAGTCATGCTCTTCCGCCGGATCCTCCCGTGTCAAAGACGGGCATTCAATTTGTGGGAGTTCGACCCGGCTATGCACCAGACGCTGCGAGAGCTCTTCGACACGACGCACAAGGACGTCAGGAAGGTGTTGTTCAAGGGCGCCGAGGTACCTCCTCCCCTTACCGAGGACCGCGGACTCAGCGCAAAGCGCCCTGCCAATCCGGTAAGTCTTCTATATCTCATAAGATGTTCTTTTCCCCAGTATAACCATGCGCGGGATCTAAGCCTCCACGCCATTTAACAGGACTGGGTAGCGACAGCGGAGTAGATCGATTGTCCAGCCCCCTGCCCGAAGATCCAGCAGATGTTCTCCTAACGGAGATGCTGGTTCCGGCGCCTTATGAGGTGCCGGAGAAGAAGGCCAAGAAGAAGGCCACGGGGACCACGAAGGGTCTCCGACGCAAGGTTATATCGGACTCATCGTCCGAAAACACCGAGGCGCACTCCTCCCACGAAAACGAGGACGAGGAAGAGGAAAGTTCTCCCCCCCCCCCCAGCCGGGGGGGACAGGAAAAGGAAGGCCGCCCCATCAGTGGAGGCCGAAGGGTCCAAGAAGGGAAGGACCCTCCTCCCGGACTGCTCCACGACGGCCGCTTTCAGCGACGAGGAGTGGTTTCCCAGGGACAAGCCCCTGGCGAAGTCGTGAGTATCCGGATACCATAATAATTCTTGGTACATTTTATTGTACTGCTTCTTATCACGCCGAACATGATTATGCAGTCCATCTCGAGCCCATATCAATGTATCTTCGTCGGATGATTCTTTGGGCCCGTCAGATATGAACAGCGATTCACTCCTGACCGCCTCCTCCCCCCGCCCTACGGACGACGCCGAGGTGTTGTCTCAAAGGGAACTGAACCAAGGGGAGACAGTTCCGGAGGCGCCCAAAGGCGACATTCCAGGCGCTAGGCGCACGAGGGGCAAGACTCCCCTGGGCCCCAACGTCGGGGGCAGCAAGTCTAGCCCCAAGCCGAATACGGCGCCGGAACCTCCAGTGGTTCCTGATTCTGTCAGGAAACCCCTCGCTAAGGGGGGCAAGCTGTCTGTGCCGATGGCCTCTGTCCATCCAGAGGCATCGGACAACTTGCTGGAAGTGCTTCGCGGCGCTTCGATTGACGAAGAGCACCGCACTATTATGAGTGCGGTGATCAAGAAGGTCCAGTCCGCTAAGAGCGGACTGACTGAAGCATGTGCCAGCCTCCTAACCGGCTTTGAGGTAAGTAATCAAATTGTAAGAAAATGTTACAGCATAGACAGTAGCCCCTGATGCTCTGTTTGGCGTTCGCAAAGAAAGGACGAATAGAGGATCAAATAATACGCAGGAGTCTAATCAGAATGTTTTTATGTGAATAAGCAGGCTTCACTGCTGGCCGCCGCCGCTCGTACTGCGGAGGTCGCCGCAATGAAGCAGGACCTTGAGCGGTCCAAGGAAGAGCTTGGCCTTACCAAGAGGCAGCTCGAAGAGAACAAAGGTAAATGACACCTCGTCTGAATATTGATAAAGAAAATTTTGGTTTTGGAATAATAGGATCGTCTTGAATTTTGCTAGGGGCCACGACCGAAGTGGCGGCCCTGCAGAAGGCGCTATCCGAGGCCGAAGACAAAGTGGCCAAGGAGCGCATCGAGCGAGAGAAGCAAGAAGCCCGAGTAGGCGAGGTGCAGCAAGAGCTCCAGGCTCTCATCAAGAAACACGATTCCTTGGAGCTTGACTCTAAGACGCAAGGGTCCGAGCTTGTGAAGGCCCTCGAAAACACACAATATGCCAAGGCTGAAGCCCAAAAGGCCCTCCAGGAAATTGAGGCGGTTAAGAAGATAGCGGCGGGTAAGGCATTCATTATGCAAAGCAAGCATGTGAAGGAAACTTTCTTTTTACTTACCCGAGTTCGGAGCTCTCCAGGAGCGTTCGTAGATCTACCCCGTAGTGTGTCGGATGCCGCAGAGTTCTACCGGGCCGAGGAGGGGAGCTCGACAGAGAAGTTGTTCTGGTCTCAGTATACTGGGACCGAACACCCAATGCCCTTGAGCGACCAGTTGAAGCAACTGGTCGAGCTTCACAAGGCGGCCGAACAGGCCATGAAGGGTCTTATAGTCCGGATGTGGCCTGGCGAGCCCCTGCCTGGTAGCTACTTCGGCCTGGTGAGGCGGCTTGTGAATGCCTGCCCACGGTTTGAAGTCATAAAGCGGTCCGTCTGCATAGAGGGTGCGCGCAGGGCTTTTGCCCGGGCAAAGGTGCACTGGGCGAAGCTGGACGCCGAAAAGCTGGTGAAGGAGGGGCCGCCGGAGGGCAAGGAGCATCGCCATCCCGAAAAGTATTATGACAGTGTCCTGAAGGGTGCTCGCCTTGTGGTGGAGGAATGTGCTAAGGATGTAATATTTGAATGAATGTACTCATGTGATCTTGTAATATGAAAAGAGTTCATCTGCTATGCAACGCTTGTTAATTTAAAATATTACCTTCTGTGCGGCCGTTTATAAAATCTGAGAGTTGGCCAGTCGTCGGCTTCTGCCCCCATGTAACTAGTACTGAGGTGTTCGGGATAAACCTGAGCACTCTTTATCCCAATTTTGGGTCCTTCGAAGGAGGTGTTCAGCACAACGAACCAGGCAATCGGACTATAAAGCTTTATCACTCTCACTTAGCCATAGAAGTCTACAATTTTAAATTTTGGCGAAGCCCCTAGTATTCGGAAGGCCGGATTTGGGGCGCTATATACGCCTAAGGCAGGCAAGGCCGACTCCTCGCCCAAAGCGGAAAAAGTCTTCAAGGACTTGAGACCTCTCGAACAGCGACCAGCTCTCGCCTCATCATGACAGTCAGTTTTCGGCTTTCTCTACTGAGGTGCTCGTCCGGAAGAACCGGGACACAATCGTAGTAGTTCTCCCAGTGCTACCTTAGCCGATATAGCGGAACCTAAGGTACCAAAACATGGGAGCCGGGCAAACCCAACTATTGACCCAAGACATGATTCGGAGCTGATGCATATAATGCTATAAGTTCGGGGTGTTGCACTGTCGAAAGTGTTCGGACTTTTCACGCCGTGTTATGAGGTATACTGAAGCCCCTGGCGCACTGGTCATACCAGAATGTACGGGTGCAATTTGTCGTAAAATAAGCAGACAAGGAAAAAGGAAATGCAATAATAGACTAACGCTATGCATTGTTATTTAAATAATACGTCAAAGCGTATGGATACAAGTAGTGCAATAAGCAAAAAATAGGACTATTTGACATGTCCTATCCAAGGGCAGGCTGCATATTGGTATGTAAAACAGGTATTCGATCGTTATCAGAGACCACCTGGGGATTCCCTTGTACGTCATAGCGTCTTCCTTCCTTGGTATTTCCTTCCCATAATGAGTCAACAATCAGACTGCCGGAGAGGTCTTCCAGAGAGTAAGGTCCTTAAAGAGAGAAAATGATAAAGGTATACGTGCCCTGGGGCAGTTGAGCTGCATTGTGGGCCGTGCCATAGCCGTGCCTCCGCCTATGCCCATGGTATCTTGAGTGCGTAGTTATGTACGTGCGGCACAAATTTCGCCGCTTGACTGGGACTATGGCGGAGGCCAAATTGCTATCCGAGCTCTGAACGTGCCTGGAGATCCTATTCAGGTTACTCCGGACTCGCTTGAAGGTGTCCGGGGGCCTTTTCGCCGAATTGGCGGTCGGCCTCAGAAGGCTGCTTTGTGCTTCCGCTGCGAGGGCTGCAGTGTGCTCCTCCGTGCGGAGCGAGCGTTCTGTGTTTCCATTAACTATTATAACTCCACGAGGTCCTGGCATTTTCAGCTTGAGGTACGCATAGTGCGGTACCACATCGAATCTAGCAAATGCGGTTCGTCCGAGTAGTGCGTGATAGCCACTACGGAAGGGGACGATATCAAAGATTAGTTCCTCACTTCGGAAGTTGTCCAGAGATCCGAAGACCACTTCTAGTGTGATTGAGCCCGTGCAACAGGCCTCTACACCTGGTATGACACCCTTGAAGGTGGTTTTTGTGGGTTTGATCCTTGAGGGGTCTATACCCATTTTGCGCACTGTATCCTGATAGAGCAGGTTCAGGCTGCTTCCACCGTCCATAAGGACTCGAGTGAGGTGAAATCCGTCGATGATGGGATCAAGAACCAATGCGGCAGAACCGCCATGATGGATACTAGTGGGGTGGTCCCTACGATCGAAAGTGAGCGGACAAGAAGACCATGGGTTGAACTTTGGGGCGACTGGCCCCATCGCATAGACGTCGCTTAGTGCACGCTTCCGTTCTCTCTTGGGAATATGGGTTGCGTATATCATGTTCGCCGTTTTCACTTGGGGAGGAAATTTCTTCTGTCCTCCTGTGTTCGGCGGCCGGGGCTCCTCCTCATCGTTGCTATGCAGCCCCTTTTCCTTGTTTTCGGTATTCAACTTGCCGGCCTGCTTGAACACCCAACATTCTCTGTTGGTGTGATTGGCTGGCTTATCGGGGGTGCCGTGAATTTGACACGAGCGATCGAGTATGCGGTCCAAACTGGACGGGCCTGGATTGCTTCTTTTGAACGGCTTCTTCCGCTGACCGGATTTAGAGCCACTGAATCCGGCATTGACTGTCGTGTCTTCGGCGTTGTCGCCGTTGTTGCGGCGCTTGTGTCTGTTGCGACGTGGTCTGCCGTTACTATCTTTGGCATCTGAATTGCCATGATTTCTTGATGTGTTGTTGCTGCGAGCCAGCCAGCTGTCCTCGCCCGCGCAAAAGCGGGTCATGAGTGTCGTGAGGGCTGCCATAGACTTCGGCTTCTCTTGGCCGAGGTGCCGGGCGAGCCACTCGTCATGGATGTTATGCTTAAATGCCGCTAAGGCCTCTGCATCCGGACAATCGACAATTTGGTTCTTTTTAGTTAGGAACCGGGTCCAGAATTTCCTGGCCGATTCCCCTGGCTGCTGAGTTATATGGCTCCAGTCATCGGCAAAATTGACAAATTTGACCTATGGACGAAATCAAATCACAGAATGAACTGCCCGTGAAACTATTTCACGCGGCTGACCTTTTTGTGTGACGCCCGACACGAAGGCGCCACACTACACTGTGCAACGCCTCACAGATAGGCGCTACACGCCTGGCCAGCGTCGCACCCGTGTGATCTGAAAATTACTAAGTCAGTGTGCAGCGCCTGAGAGCTAGGCGCCACACTATATAGTGTAGCGCCTAGCTTCTAGGCGTTGCACTAGTGGTTGCTTCATTTTGTAGTGCAACCACTAGTGCAGCGCCTGAGAGCTAGGTGCCACACTATACAGTGCAGCGCCTAGCTCTTAGGCTCTGCACAATGACTTAGCAATTTTTAGGCAGTCTGGGGTGCAACACTGGCCAGGCGTGTAGCGCCTATCTGTGAGGCGTTGCAAAGTGTAGTGTGACGCCTTCGTGTCGGGCGTCACACAAAAAGGTCAGCCGCGTGAAATAGTTTCACGGACAGTTCATTCTATGATTTGATATCGTCCACAGGTCAATTTTGTCAAATTTGCCCAAGTCATCAGCATCCGGTGGTCGCACATAAGTGCCCTGGAAGTTGTCAAGGAATGCATCTTCCAAATCCTCCCAACTGCCAATGGAGTTTGCTGGCAAGCTATTCAGCCAATGCCGAGCTGGTCCTTTCAGTTTTAGTGGGAGGTATTTGATGGCATGTAGATCGTCACCGCGGGCCATGTGGATGTGGAGGAGGAAATCCTCGATCCATACCGCGGGGTCTGTTGTACCATCATATGACTCAATGTTCACGGGTGTAAATCCTTCTGGGAATTCGTGATCCATTACTTCATCAATGAAGCATAGGGGGTGTGCGGCGCCTCTGTGTCGGGCTATGTCACGACGTAGTTCATACGAGTCTTGTCTGCTGTATTCGGCCCGGCCGGATTTGCTTTTAGTGTATCCGGCGTGACGATCATCGTCACGCGTTGGGGCGCGCCCCCGTGATCCGTAGATCGATCTTGTATGTCCTGCTTTGTTTTCCAATACGTCTCGAGGTCCTGCGTGTTTCCCCGGCCCTTGGTGTTTTTGTTTGTCTGGCGACGGGGTGCGGGCTGGACTTCGGGCTATTATGCCCCTCTGTCTCGGCCACGAGGTGGCCGATCAGCCGCATCATACGCTGGTAATGCATGTTTTAATGCTTCCTCCTCGAGTTGGGGTAGCAACCTGCGCTTTGGGTAACTCTTGGTTGGGCGCTCGAGTTCGTATTCCTCGGCCGCAAGGACCTCAGTCCATCTATCCGCTAGCAGATCTTGATCAGCTCGAAGCTGTTGTTGCTTTTTCTTCAGACTATTTGTTGTGGCTATAAGCCGGCACTTGAAGCGCTCCTGCTCGATGGGATCCTCAGGCACGATAAATTCTTCGTCGCCGAGGCTCACCTCATCTTCGGAGAGAGGCATGTAATTGTCATCCTCTGATTCTCCGTCTGCTGCCTGTTCCTGAGGGCTAGCTTGTTCATCCTCCTGCTCGAGGCCTGGCTGGAGGGGATTGTCTTCGTCTTCGGCACTATGCGGAGCGTTATTGTCTCTTGTGCCGGTATCGATGCTTTTGCTATGGCGGGACTTAGAGCGGCGCCGCTGACGCCGGTGCTTGGATTGCTTCTTGGAGGGATTATCCTCCGTTGCCTTATCGCCATTGCCTTCTTTGGGGGTGTCCACCATGTATATATATCATATGATGAGGTGGCAGTCCAGCGCCCTGTGGGTAGTGGTTCTTGTTCATCTCCTGCATCGTCGTCCATATCGTCGATGTCTTCGGAGCCGAAATCGAGCATGTCGGTTAAATCGTCGACAGTGGCTACTACGTGGGTGGTGGGTGGGGAGCGAATTTCTTCGTTGTCCGCATCCCACTCTAGCCGGACATAGTTCGGCCAAGGGTCTCCTGACAAGGAGAGAGACCTTAATGAGTTTAGCACGTCGCCCAGTGGTGGGTGCTGAAAGATATCCGCGGAGGAAAACTCCATGATCGATGCCCAATCAGATTCGATTGGCACGGACGCAGGCGGTTCGGAGCCCGTGGCCGGGGACGAATCCAAGTGTCCGGCAACACGAGACTCATAAGAGGTGAAGTCAGTATTC
This sequence comes from Aegilops tauschii subsp. strangulata, assembly GCF_002575655.3. Taxonomy (NCBI): domain Eukaryota; kingdom Viridiplantae; phylum Streptophyta; class Magnoliopsida; order Poales; family Poaceae; genus Aegilops; species Aegilops tauschii. The sequence goes on from NC_053039.3 coordinate 356,030,915, forward strand.
GGCTCTATCGCCGCTGCATGCGCTGCCTCCGTGGCGGGATCTATCCACCCATCCTCGGTCGGCACAATCTGTTCCGGATTGAGGGCCGGAGTAGTTGTAGGTGTGATCTCCCGAACACTGTTCGACGGCAGAGCTAAGTCATGCTCGTCGTGACTGTGCGGCGCACCTGACATGGGCTCGAATCCATCGAAGATCAAGTCTCCGCGGATGTCGGTAGTATAGTTCAAGTTTCCAAACCTAACCTGATGGCCAGGGGCGTAGCTCTCGATCTGCTCCAGATGGCCAAGTGAGTTGGCCCACAGTACGAAGCCGCCAAATACGAAGATCTGTTCGGGGAGGAAAGCCTCGCCCTGGATCGCATCGTTGTTGATGATCGAAGGAGCCATCAAGCCTTTATCGCGACGGCACAGTGGAACTCTCAATGAAAGCACCAATGTCGGTGTCAAAACCGGCGGATCTCGAGTAGGGGGTCCCGCACTGTGCGTCTAAGGCGGACGGTAAGAGGAGGCGGGGGACACAATGTTTACCCAGGTTCGGGCCCTCTCGATGGAGGTAATACCCTACTTCCTGCTTGATTGATCTTGATGATATGAGTATTACAAGAGTTGATCTACCACGAGATCGTAGAGGCTAAACACTAGGAGCTAGCCAATGATTATGATTGTTGTTGTCCTACTGACTGAACCCTCCGGTTTATATAGACACCGGAGGGGGCTAGGGTTACATAGAGTCGGTTACAAGGGAGGAGATCTACATATCCGTGTTGCCAAGCTTGCCTTCCACGCAAAGGAGAGTCCCATCGGGACACGGGGCGAAGTCTTTAGTCTTGTATCTTCATAGTCCAACAGTCCGGCTAAAGTATATAATCCGGCTGTCCGAGGACCCCCTAATCCAGGACTCGCTCAGTGGGTAGACAAATTACTCTTGGGCAAGTGATAGAAAAGCGCATAGTTATGACGTATTCATGGCATGATCAGTACATAGGCATTACGTCTATGACAAGTAGACCGACTACTGCCTGCATCTACTGTTATTACTCCACTTCTAGAGTGCTTCTATGCTTGCCTCTCTAGGTATTAAGTTCATGACAAATAGGGTAATGCATGAAGTATGATGACATAACGTAGACAAAATAAAACCAAGCAATATGATTGAACCATGTTGTTTTCCCCTTAGTAGCAACAATACAAATATGTGCCTTGCTACCCCTTTTGTCACGAGGTGAGGACACCGCAAGATTGAACCTACTACTATGCACCACTTCCACTGAAGATCTAGTCATCAACCTGGCCAAAGAAAACTCATAGATCGAAAAGCATTACATAGCTATGACAATCACACATAATAAAATTCAGAAAAGACTCAATTACTTTCAATGAATAATCTAATCATAAACCCACGATTCATCAAATCCCAACAAACCCAGCGAGGTGCTCAGCTACTCCGACTCTCCCCTCTCCCTCGGCGGTGGCGTTTCCGCCGGGGCAATGGACGTCCGTGTGGAAGTCTTCGTCACCGGCGACGGCGCCTCCTCGTCGTCGAGCAAGACGAGGAAGGCTGCCGAAGCCTGGTCAAGCCGTCCAATCCGTTGCGCGCCGCGATGCAGAGCCTCCGCATCCCCATCGGCACCGACGTCGACGCCATCAACGTCGCTGAGGCCCGAACCTAGCTCGAGGAAAGGCGCCAGCAGATGCTGGACCTATCTGAGATGCTCGCCGCCACTCAGCGTCGCCTGGACGCCGCTCAGCTGGAGCGCGACGCCCGCCGTGGCCGAGCCAAGCCGGGTCGCCGATGTGCGTGCCTGGGGAGGAGCGATCGACTGGGCCCTCGGCGTCGTCCCAACCGTCTACGAGACCCCAGCGAAGAACATGCGCGCTGCCCAGGCAGCCGCGGTCGGCCTGGACCAGCTCGCGGGTGAGGAGCTGAAAGAGCGCATCGGGCGGATGCGCGAACTCCTCCATGCCGCCAACACCCAGCAGGACCGCCTCAACCAGCTCGCCAAGTCGGCGGGATCCGGCTCCGCCCGCCTTGGCGGACCCAGCGAACTTCTGCACACCGCTTCCTCGCCACCCGGCGAGGCGCACTCCGGCCGAGCCCGGACTCGGCGCGTCCCGGCCGCTACGGCCGCTGACGGATTGGGCGACGAGCCCGTCCTAGAGACCCAGCGCGGACCCGGCCAGCATGGCCGGCGTCCGGCTCCAACCGACCCGGCCCCCCGTGGCCTGGCCGCAAGTCGACTCGGCCCGCGCGCCATCGACGACGCCGACGCTCGCCACCGCCTCGATCAGCTCACTCGCTCCCTGGAGGTGGAGGAGAGCGGCACTATTGGGCCGGCATGCTTCGGCCCGCGCATCCGGGAGGAGCCCTTCCCCCAAAGGATTCATGCTCCCCCGCGACACCCCCAAGTACAACGGGACGGTGAAGCCAGAAGACTGGCTCACCGACTACACCACGGCCATTGGCATCACTGGTGCCAATCGTCGTCTCGCCGTGCGCTACGCACCGCTCATGCTCCAAGGGTCGGCCCGCACGTGGTTGAATAGCCTGCCGATGGGCAGCATCAACACGTGGGTGGATTTCGAGGAAGCCTTCGTCCGCAACTTCACAGGGACCTACAAGCGACCCGGCCGCCCTAGCCAGCTTGCCATGTGCGTGCAAGGGCCTATGGAGACCGGTCGCGAGTACCTCGCACGCTGGACCGAGCTCCGGAACAGCTGCGAGGGCGTCCATGAAGTCCAGGCAATCCAGTACTTCGTCAGCGGGTGCCGAGACGGCACCCTCCTCAGGCACAAGCTCTTACGCTCCGAGCCGGCCACCATGGCCGCGCTCATGGTGACGGCGGACAAGTACACCAACGACGACTCCGCCATCAAGATCCAGGTGGAGCTGAATGAAGCCGGCAAGGCGAAGCCGGTTCCCCCTCCGAAGCCGGCCGGCGAAAGCAGCCGGCAGCAGCATCACCAGAACAACAAGTGCAAGGCCGACCAGCCGGCGCCGCGTCACGACAACCGGCTCATCGCGGCCACCGAGCCCACGGCGGACCCGGCGGTGAAGCGCCGGCAAACCGGCAAGACGGCATGGCAACCCGCCATGAGCTTGGAGCAGATGCTCGACGCCCCCTGCAAGCACCACAGCGGCGCAAGACCCTCCACGCACACGCTTCGGCAGTGCACCATCACCAAGCGCATCATGAGGGGCGACGTCCCGCCCCCTCCGGCCTCGGGTCCAGGCGCGGGACAGCCGCCTCCGCCTCCACCGCCGCCTCCAGCTGGCGACGCGATGCGCGACGACGCCTACCCGGACTAGAGTGCGGCCTACGTCGTCTTCACCAGCCTCGGCGACGACAAACGCAGCGAGCGCCTCCTTCGACAGGAGGTGAACACCGTCGTCCCGGCCAAGCCGGAGTTCATGCATTGGTCGGATCGCCCGATCACCTGGACCCGGGAGGATCACCTGGCAGTCATGCCGAGCCCGGGTGGTTACGCCCTAGTCCTCAACCCCACCATCGTCGCGCGGCGCACATGCAAGTTCTCCCGAGTCCTCATCGACGGCGGTAGCAGCATCAACATCCTCTACCGCGACACGATGACCAAGCTCGGCCTCAAGGCCGAGGACCTGGAGCCAACCCGAACGATCTTCCACAGCATCGTACCCGGCCTCTCCTGCTCCCCCATTGGCCGGGTCCGGCTAGATGTCCTGTTCGGTGAAAGCTGCCACTTCCGGCGCGAACCGATCTGGTTCGAGGTGGTGGATCCGTCCAGCGCGTATCACGCGCTGCTGGGCCGGCCCGCGCTCGCCAAGTTCATGGCGGTACCCCACTACGCGTACCTGAAGATGAAGATGTCGGGTCCCAAGGGCCTCATCACCGTCACCGGCGATTACCGCAAGTCCCTGGAGTGCGCCCGAGACGGCGCCAAGTTGGCCGAGTCGCTGGTCATTGCCGAGGAGCGGCGCCAGCTCGACCGGATCGTTGCCCTGGCAGGCGAGGCCTCCACCGCGTCAATCCCGACCCCGGACCCGGCCGACGAGGCCGCCTTCAAGCCCTCCAAGGAGACCAAGAAAGTGAAGCTCCACCCAAAAGACCCCAGCTGCAGCAAGTACGTTGTCGTAGGCGCCCGCCTCGACAGCAAATAGGAAGGCGAGCTCGTCGACTTCCTCCGTGAGAATCGGGATATCTTCGCATGGACCCCCAAGGACATGTCGGGTATCCCAAGGAAGTACGCCGAGCACAAACTTCACGTCCGCAAGGACGCCAAGCCAGTCCGTCAACCCCTACGAAGATTTTCCGAAGAGAAGAGAAGAACCATTGGTGAAGAGGTCGCCAAGCTTTTGGCGGCCGGCTTCATAATGGAAGTGTTTCACCCCGAGTGGCTGGCCAATCCAGTCCTCGTCCTGAAGAAGAACAAGGCCTGGCGCATGTGTATCGACTACACCAGCCTCAACAAGGCCTGTCCCAAGGATCCGTTCGCCCTCCCGTGGATCGACCAAGTCATCGACTCGACCGCCGGGTGTGAGCTCCTGTCCTTCCTGGATGCTTACTCCGGCTACCACCAGATCAAGCTGGACCCGGCCGACGCCCTGAAGACGTCCTTCATCACGCCCTTTGGGGCGTATTGCTACATCACCATGTCGTTCGGCTTGAAGAACGCCGGCGCCACCTTCCAGCGCTGCATGCAGAAATGCCTGCTGCCGCAACTCGGCCGCAATATCCACGTATACGTGGACGACATCGTGGTGAAGACCAAGCAGCACCTCACGCTCCTCGACGATTTGAAGGAAACCTTCGCCAACCTCCGCGAATACAAGGTCAAGCTTAACCCGGAAAAATGCGTCTTCGGCGTCCCGGCCGGAAAGCTACTCGGCTTCCTCGTCTCGGAGCGCGGCATTGAGGCGAACCCGGAGAAGATCAAGGCCATCGAGCGCATGCGCAAGCCGGCTCGGCTGCGCGATGTCCAGAAGTTCACCGGATACTTGGCCTCGGTCAGCCGGTTTCTAAGTCGGCTGGGCGAAAGGGTGCTACCCCTGTACCAGCTGATGAAGAAGATGAGCCCGTTCGAATGGAACGGCAAGGCAGACGAGGCCTTCCAAGACCTCAAGCGCATGCTCTCCACCGCACCAGTCCTGGTCGCGCCGACCGACAAGGAGCCGCTGTTGCTCTACATAGCCGCGACCTCACGGGCGGTCAGCACGGTGCTGGTGGTCGAGCGACCAGAGAAGGGCAAGATCCAAGCCGTCCAGCGCCCAGTCTACTACCTGAGCGAGGTGCTCTCCATCTCCAAGCAGAACTACTCGCACTACCAGAAGATGTGTTACGGCGTGTACTTCACCGCCAAGAAGCTGAAGCAGTATTTCCAAGAGCACGTCGTCACCGTGGTCAGCACGGCGCCTATCGGAGAAATCATCGGGTGCCGGGATGCCTCTGGCCGGGTTGCCAAATGGGCGATCCAGCTAGCCGGCCACACCATCCTCTACGAGCCCCGCACCGCGATCAAGTCTCAAGCCCTGGCCGACTTCCTCGTCGACTGGACCGAGACCCAGTACTTGCCGCCGCCTCCCGACTCAACGCATTGGCGCATGCACTTCGACGGGTCCAAGATGCGACTCGGCTTGGAGGCCGGCATCGTACTGTCGTCCCCAAAGGGCGAACGGCTCCGCTACGCGCTCCAGATCCACTTCGCCGCCTCCAACAACGTCGCCGAGTATGAAGCCCTTGTGCACGGCCTCCGGCTTGCCAAGGAACTCAGCATCCGGCGCATCCTGTGCTACGGTGACTCGGACCTGGTGGTGCAACAATGCTCCGGCGAATGGGACGCCCGCGACTCCAACATGGCAAGCTACCGCTTCCTCGTCCAGAAGCTGTCCGGATCCTTCGAGGGCTGTGAGTTCCTCCACGTCCCGCGCGCGGAGAACGAAGCAGCCGACACGCTCGCCAATCGCCTCGTCACGACAAGCCATCCCGTCTGACGTCTCCCTCGAGCACCTACGCAAGCCATCCGTCAAGCCATCGCCGGACTCCGAGTCCATCCACGTTCCAGACGACCCGGCCGCACCTCAACCCAGCCCGGGGACTGCTGAACCCGGCCCGGGGACTGCTTAGCTCGACCCGGCCACCATCGTCCCGGACCCGGCCGTCGCCATCCCCGACCCGGGGGCTGCTCATCCCGGCTCGGGAGCTGCCGACTCGGAACCCACCCTGGTGACCGTCTTCGCCGTGGTCACGGCTCCGTCTTGGGCCCTCCCAATATCAGAATTTTTGAAGAACGGGGTTGTCCCCATGGACGAGACCGAAGCTCGGCAAGTGCAGCGCCGGGCGTCCGGCTACAGCATCATCAACAACGAGCTCGTCAAGCGCAGCTCCACCGGCGTGTTCCAACGCTGCGTCGAGCAGGAACGGGGCATTGACATCCTCCTCGACATACATCAGGGCGAGTGTGGGCACCACGCCGCATCACGATCCCTGGTGGCCAAGGCGTTCCGCCACGGTTTCTACTGGCCCACGGCCCTCCAAGACGCCGAGTCGCTCGTCCTCAAGTGTGAGGGATGCCAGTGCTTCAGCAAACGCAGCCACCAGCCGGCGTCAGCACTCCGCACCATACCGATCGCCTGGCCCTTTGCGGTCTGGTGACTCGACATGGTGGGACCCTTCAAAACCGCTCGAGGCGGCATGACGCACTTGCTGGTGGCAGTAGAAAAATTCACCAAGTGGATCGAGGCAAGACAAATCAAGAAACTAGACGGGCCAACAGCCGTCTGGTTCATCAAGGACATAGCGGTGCGCTACGGCATGCCGAACAGCATCATCACCGACAACGGCACCAACTTCGCCAAGGGCGCGCTCGAGCAATACTGCTCCGTCTCCTGCATCCTCCTCGACCTGGCCTCCATTGCGCACCCACAGTCCAACGGGCAGGTCGAGTGGGCCAATGGACTCATCCTGTCCGGCGTCAATCCGCGACCCGTCGAGCCACTCATCCGCTCACCCGGCAGCTGGCTTGACGAGTTGCCAGCCGTTCTCTGGAGTCTACGCACCACGCCGAATCGGTCGACCGGGTTCACCCCGTTCTTCCTCGTCTACGGAGCCGAAGCCGTCATCCCGACCGACGTCGAGTTCGACTCGCCGCGCGTGGCGATGTACACCGAAGCCGAAGCCAGAGAAGCCCGCGAAGATGGCGTCGACCTGCTCGAAGAAGCACGCCTCCTGGCGCTCAGTCGCTCGGCCATCTACCAGCAAGGCCTGAGGCACTACCACAGCAAGAAGATTAAGCCCCTCGCGTTCCGCGAGGGCGACCTCTTCCTCCGACTCGTCC